>NW_022630998.1:52934472-53534472 GCF_010015895.1 Lontra canadensis | reverse complement strand
CTGCTCAGCAGGGATCCTGCTCCCCGCCCCCTTGCCTGCCTCTCTGCCTACTTGTGATCTCTGTCAAATAAATAAATAAAATATTAAAAAAAAAGAAAAGAAAAGAAACATGAGAGAAAAGGTCTTATGAAATAGAAAGATGAGTGAGGAGCACCTGGGTGGCTCAGTCGTTGGGAGTCTACCTTCGGCTCAAGTCATTATCCTGGGCCTGGGATGGAGCCCCGCATCGGGGCAGGAAGCCTGCTTACCTCTCTCCCACTCCTCCTGCTTGTGTCCCCTCCCTCCCTCCCTCCCTCTTGTGTCTCTCTCTGTCAAATAAACAAATAAAATCTTTTAAAGAAAGAAAGAAAGAAAGGTGAGCGGTTCATTCAAAAGGAATTGCTGGTTTATATCATTATGACATGGAATGATTAAAAGAATAGGTTGGAAGTTTGTATAACAGTGAATGGATGGAAAATGGAGAATTCTTGCCCAACCCAGCCCATGGGCAGTTCCTAATCTTGCTCCCCCTGCTGAAATCATGTACCAAATTTTATGAAGACTTTCTGGACTTAAACCACAGTACACTGAGATCTCCCAAAAAGGTATACACAATTAACTAGTGAATATTTTAACAAGTAACCAAGTCCTGTTTTCATTACTTCACATCCACAAATAATTTACGATGGCCTCCATTTTAAAAATCCCAAAACACTGCTAACAGAGACGAACACATTTTGTTATCGACACTTACCTAGTTTATACATTTCCTACAGATTCTCTACAGCACAAATGGAAGTAATGTATAAACAGATGGTAGTAGAACAATGGTTCTGTTGTAATGAGGGTTTAACGCTAATGCCAATGTGGAAAACAATTATCATAAAAGCCCACATATCTCCTGTTCAGCCTTAATTAAAATTAAAGTTAAAAAAGGGGCTATCTAGTTTCCAAGGAGGGACCCCAGAAATCACTTGTAGAGTTAGTTCTATGGGGAAAAGTTACTGAACTTTTATATATTTACCATATAATTTAAGGTGAATTTACTATAGAATTTAAAGTAAATTTAAGAATTTATATTTATTATCTATTTTGTCACCATAACATTGAATTTCTCTTTAAGTCTCCTAAGTTTTTGTCATGTTGCAAGTTTGTTTTAATAGGATCCAAGGTCTCCTCATTTAAAATCTTGGGACTGTGAAAGGTTCTCCCAGGAAACTACTTTATCACAAAAGTTCTTATAAAAGTTTCTATTCAGTTAAAGGTAGTAACTGTTTTTGTCACAGAGGTCTGATTTGACTCATTAACACTGTGATGACAAATTTACTATAATCTTGCTAATTGACTTTTCATTAACTAATATAAAAAATGGTAAAGACTCTTGGAAATATATTGAATATTTGAAAATCAATCAATCTGATCCACCACGCTGACAAAACAAAAGATAAAAATCCTATGGTCATCTCAATAGATGCAGAAAAAGCATTTAACAAAATTCAACCTCTGTACACGGTAAATTTCTCTCAACAAAGTGGGTTTAGAGGGAACAAAGCTCAAAATATGAAAAACCCAGAGCTATCATACTCAACAGTGAATAACTAAGAACTTTGCCTCCAAGATCAGAAAGAGAAGGATGTCCACTCTCACTACTTTTATTCAATATAGTATTGAAAGTCCTAGCCACAGCAATCAAAAAAGAAATAAAAGGCAACCAGACTTGTAAGGAAGAAGTTAAACCGTCACCACTGGTAGGTGACATGATACTACACAGAGAAAATGCTAATGACTCCACTAAAAAACTATTAGAAGTAATAGATGAGGGGTGCCTGGGTGGCTCAGTGGGTTAAGCATCTGCCTTCGGCTCAGATCACGATCTAAGGGTCCTGGGATCGAGCCCCACATCAGGCTCTCTGCTCAGCAGAGAACCTGCTTCCACCCCCCTTTTTCTGCCTGCCTCTCTGCCTTCCTGTGATCTCTGTCTGTCAAATAAATAAATAAAATATTAAAAAAAAAAAGAATAGATGAATTCAGTAAAGTTGAAGAATACAAAATCAGTTGTGTTCTATACACAAATGACAAAGTAGCAGAAAGAGAAATTAAGACAACAATCTCATTTGCAATTGCACTGAAAAGAAGAAAATACCTAGGAATAAACTTAACCAAGGAGATGAAAGAGCTGTACTCTGAAAACCGTAAAACTGTTGAAAGAAACGGACACAAACAAATGGAAAGATATTCCATGTTCATAGACTGGAAAAATACTGTTAAAAATGCCCATACTACAGGGCACCTGGGTGGGGGGCGGGGACAAGAGCAGGGGAGGAGCAGAGGGAGAGGGACAACCAGATTCCACGTTGAGAGCAGAGGCCAACAAGGGGCTCCACCTGGACTCCGAGATCATGACCTCAGCCAAAATCAAGAGTCGGGCCCCCAACCAACTGAGGCACCCAGGCTCCATCCCCTTTCTTAAACTGGGAAGCGCCCAACAATCCTTAAGAATCAGCTCAGGCTTTATCTCTTCTAGAAAGCTTTTCCTGACATCTTTTCAGGAGCTTCTGCCAACCTCCAGCACTCGGCTTACAGAGTATGCTATGATTATCTGTTTAATTGGCCATCCTCCCCAGGCTTCTTGAGCAGGAGTGGGGCTCTGTTTAGTCAACATTGTATCCCCAGTGTCCACACAGTGCCCTGCATATAGATGAAAGCACTCATGAGATGTGGGTTCAAAGTCTGCCTTGGATGGGGGTGCCTGGATGGCGCAGTTAGTTAAGTGTCTGACTCTTGGTTTTGGTTCAGGGTCTTGAGATCAAGCCCCAGGTCAGACTCAGCTCAGCACAGTCTGCTTGAGAGTCTCTCTCCCTCTCCCTCTGCTCCTCCTGCTTGTTCTTGCTCTCTCTCTCTCTCCCCTTAAAATAAATAAATAAATCTTTTCTTCAAAGAAAGGATGACCTTGGATAAATCCGTGCTACAGACATGCATACACCTCTGCATGCACACACACACACACACATACACATATGCACACATAAATTCAAACCAAATGCAAACCCTACTTGAGAGAAGAATCCTGAAGGATATTGGGTTGGTGGGGGTGGCAGAATGTTTTGGATAGACTCATGTGCCTGTTAACAGGGTATTGTTTAGGTTAACACCTAGTAAAAACACCTTGTTAAAAAGTTAAAGATAACAATTGCAGTAAAACAATTAAAAAAAAAAAAAAAAAAAAAAAAAAAGGAGGGACGGGGACTGGATTGGAAGGATCCAAGTGGAGGTTTCCAGACAGGCTGGAATCAGGATCTATGATCCACAGTCTTTTACCTTTTGACGCCTCACAGGCCTGCACCCCCATTCTATTTACATGTTTTCTCTGAACATTTGGCTGCTTCGTCTTTTTCATTCTAATCACACTGAGAGAGTGATAAATTTTATAAAGGTGATCCTTGAAAACTTAAGTCCGCCTGCTTGCCATATGCTAATTAAGTGTTCTCAGTCCAGATGTTTACATGTACCCGTATCCCCCCGCCCCTTCTAGCTCTTTCTCAAGCTTCTTGGTCTCCGTCTCTGGCTGTCTATTTGCACTAGCTTTGTTCTTCTTTTAGATCTTCAAAGAGATCACTCCATGAGACATAGCTATCAACTCAGTCCTACCGCTGAAACACATGAGACTAGAGAAGGCATATGGTTTGCAAACCCTAAGCCCACCTACCCCCTAATGACACCATCAGTGTAGGGCTCTGACCCGTCATTCAGAGATCTGCCATCTGTCACACACTGCCTCAATTCATCCTAGTTATATCGGGGTAGGATGGGCGGGGCACGTGCCCTGGTCAAAGCTTAGTACCACTAAGCTGAGTCTCCAATGAAATAAAATGATGCGAAGTATTAGAAACAGAGAGGTAAATGCTGAGCCACAAACAATTACTATTCTGAGAGCCAAAGCATAATGATGAAGTATTGCTGCAAGAAGAGAAAAAAAGTAAGGAGTCAAAAGACTCAAGTTTTAGTCATGTCTACTTTATTAAAAAATTGTTTGACCTCACACAATTTACCATCCCTCCATCTCTTTAATAGAGAATAAGTTATTTGCTTCCAGCCTCCTTGGGCTGAACATCAAATGAGATCACGGAAATGCCCCTGTTTGAAAAAGAAAAAAAATGCACTCCAAAGGTTATATGAACACCAAGCCTCAGTATTATGTTTCCATCATGTTACACACGTATCCGGGACTGATATCCGCTCAAAGCCCTATTTACCATTGTTGCTTTCCAAGTATGACCTTGCTTTAAGTACCTCTCTGTTTTTCAAATTATGTATTTCTCCAGATGCACATCTCTACTTTTCCAGGCTGATCTCATTTGTTCATTTCCTGTCCATCTTTCTACTCTCTAGGTTGCTCTGTGCTATGTCTCCTCCCCACTAGTGTCTGTGACACCACCATATTTACCCTCATCTGCAGATCTAATTACCAAAGTAGGTTTACAAGCTCTTTCCAAACCATCCATAACAATGCAAAATGAAATACACCTGACCATGAACTCTGCAGCAACCTCTCAGAACTTGCTGCACGCCATTTTTCATTCTTAGTGGGGATTTCAGCCACTTTCGAGGTCACTTCTTATGGTTCTGAGAACCTCTTAACCCAAACCAAGCCTTGTTTTGTTTTGCTTTGTTTTGTTAATCATATGGGAACCAGACCCTTTTTCTCCTGCCCATAATAAAATAAATAAAATAAAGATAAAATAAGTTATAACATGCCAACACATGAAGCTTTATTAAAACCCAGAGAATAAATTAAGGGGTTCCTAGCCAAAGATCTCCTGTCTAGAATCAATATGAGAATGCTCACTGGGATTCTCACTCTGGGTTGATCCAGAAGAAGACCTAAGTTTTCCGAGTGGAATTCCAAATCCTTGTGTTTCTTTCCAGTGGTAACCTGAAGCCAAGTTCCTCCATAAACCTGAGGAATGGGAATGCATAATCTTTGAGGCTCTCTACAAAGGAAACGACTTCTCTTTGTTGTTTTTCTCAATAAATTGGCTGACATTAGAGTCCCGTCTTTGCTTCCATTACAACACTTGGCAGTTGCTAAAGACAAAGGAGTCTGAAGAAAAAGAACACAAAGACTAAGCCATGGGTGAATAAACTTGAGAAATGGCTTTGATGACTTACTATTGCAAATGATTTTCTTGTCTTCTGAGCATTTATTTAGTTTTTGGTTTGGTTTGGTTTTTTGTGTGTTTTTTGTTTGTCGTTCTTTTATTTACTTTAGAGAGAAGGAGAGAAGATGCAAGTCGGGGAAAGGCAGAGAGAGAAGGAGAGAATCTCAAGCAGATTCCCAGCTGAGCGAGGAGACCAAGGTGGAGCTTGATCTCACGACCCTGAGATCATGACCTTAGCCGAAATCATGAGGCAGACACTTAACCAACTGAGCCATCCAGTGACTCCTTGCTTTGTTTTTTAATTGAGGTTCACAAGGTGTGGGGGAATCACGGGAACTTGGCCTTCTAACTTCTAGAACACATCTCTTCGTATCTTCCTGAGCACTTGTGGCCATGGACTTTGCCGGGACAATTTTGCTTTTTACAGTTCAATTCTCATTCAAGCTCTAAGCGGGTGGACATTCAGGTTCGATAAAACCGTGGTGTTCTTTCTGAACTATCTGAAAGATGTCCACGTTTCTTTTAAAAAATCCATTAAAAATATATTTTTTAAAGATTTTATTTATTTATTTGAGAGAGAGACAGTGGGAGCATGAGAGGTGAGAAAGTCAGAGGGAGAAGGAGACTCCCCATGGAACTGGGAGGCCGATGCGGGACTCAATCCTGGGACTCCGGGATCGTGACCTGAGCCGAAGGCAGTTGCTTAACCAACTGAGCCACCCAGGCGCCCCCAAAATACTTTTTAATACCACCACCAAGGAAATGCTAAGTCTCCATTTCCAAGTAGAGAGAAAATAAAGTGAAAAGCAGCAAGTATGTAAACACCAGAAGTTACTTGTGGTGTTTGAAAAACAGTCTCATAGACATCAGTTTACGCATGGAAGTGGAAAAGTGCGAACTTGGGACCCAGACATGGGTTTCTATCCTGGATCCCTCAAATTCTTGCTTTGTGAAACTGGGAAATGCTCTTAATCTTTTGTGTCTGCTTGCTCTTCTACCGTACGGGGATACTGCTACTCTCTGTTGTGGAGCAATGTTTGGAAGAAATGTGCAAAATGGTGGCTAGTAACTACGGTGTCTGGTGCATAGTAGGCGATCAGTAAATGTCAGCTGCTTCCCCTGTGCCTCCCTATACACAAGGGCAGAGTCTGTCATCTTTTATTAATATGCATGGCTCACTTTCTCATAATACTATTACCAAGCAGTTACGAACTGCTAAGAGGAAAATGTCCTCTCACGAATTTAATAACAAGGAAAATGATACTGGGCAGGCAGCACTCTAAATGCTTTTATATGCATTATGCCATTTAATCCTCACAAAGGGAGGTAATTTTCCTTTTTCCATTTACAGAGGAGGATGTGGAAGTTCAAAATGGTTAAATGACATCCTACTTAGTAAACAGGGCATGGTTCCATGTGTACCGAACATGACATGTAATACCTGCCACATAGTAAATTCTTAATAAACATCAGAAATTAGGTGACAGAATAAGATTTTTTTTATAATACAAGTAGATACTTTCTTGGAACATCCTTTTTCTTCCTACATATTTATTCATATAACTTACATACCATAAAATTCACCATTTAAGGTGTCCAAGTCAATGGGTTTTTTTAGTGTATTCACAGAGTTGTACAACCATTACCACAACGTAAGAATAGAACAATTTTCTGTCACCAGGAAAATCCTTTATTTTTTAACATCTTAATTTTCATAGCTTTCTTAGAGGATAAAATACTTTCTTAGAGGATAAAATACTAAAAGCCGAAAGTACACAATCCTTTGTATATGGCTGGAAAGCAAAAAGCAACAGCCCCGCCAAAAAATAATGTGGCAGTTTCCTACAAGACTAACCATGCATTAAGTACTCAACTTAGTGACTGCATTTTGGGGCACTTATCCCAAAGAAAGGAAACTTTGTGTTCCCTCAAAAACTTGTACACAAAATGTTTATAGCAGTTCTATCGGTAAGAGCCAGAAAGTGGAAAAAAAAAACAATGTCTTTTAATAGATGAATGGGTAAATAAAGTCTGGTATGCCCATGCACTGCAACCCTACTTAGAAATAAAAAGGGTCAAATCATGGATAGACAAAAAATAAGCGTGATCTTAAGGCATGAGGCTTCATGAACAACAATCATTTCACAAAGTGATACGCTATGAGATTCCATTTACACAACATCCATAGAATGACAAAACTATAGAGATGGAAAACAGGTTAGTGGTTGCCAGGGGACAGGGGTGGAGTAGGTGTGACAATAAAGGGGTAGCGTGAGAGAGTTCTTCTGTAATGATGGAACAATTCTGTATTTTGATGGCAATAGTGGTTATATGGGTATGTGTGGGATGAAATTGCTTAGAATGATACACACGCACATAAAATGCGTGTAAAAACAGGTGAATCCTGAATATGGCCGTGGTGCCCAGCTCACATCATTGTACCGATGTTCGTTTCCTGGTTTTGATGTTGCACTGCTGATATATAAGCTGTGACCAGAGGCAAAAGCTGAGGGAAGTGTTCAAAGAACCTCATGTATTATTTTTGCCACTTCATGGGAGCCTGTAATCATTTCAAAATAAAAAAGCCAAAATAGTTTGGGATTTCAAAAGGAAAGTCAAGATAACTTCTGAAGAACCTATCCAAACCTGAAAGCTGGCATGTCTATGATTTTTCAGACCATTCTTAAAACCGACACAATGTGATCCTCACTGCAAAAGCCTTGATAGAAAGAGCGAAATCGCAACAGAAATTGCTCAAAATGGAAAATTATTCAAGAGAATGGAAAGAACACCTGGAGAGAACAAGAAAAGCAGAGCTTTGAGGCTACTTTACAAACACAAACTACCTTAAAGAAGTAAAAGATACCAGAGGAAAGACGGAAAGATCAAATTAGAAACTACAGAAGTTAATCCCACATAAAGGATTGTCTTAACATGTCATCATAATGAGGAAGACGACTCAAACTCTTGAAAACACTCTTAGAAGTAGGTTTGGATGGGGCACCTGGGTGGTTCAGTTGGTTGAGCATCTGACTCTTGATTTCAAGTCAGGTCATGATCTCACGGTCCCGAGATGGAGCCTCATGTCAGGCTCTGTGCTCAGCAGGGAGTCTACTCCAGGATTCTCCCCACTCTGCCCTCCCCCTCTGCTCTTCCCCTGCTAGCAAGCCTGCTCTCTCTCTCAAATAATAAATAAATCTTAAAAACAAACAAACAAACAAACAAAACTGTGATCTCTGGCTCTAAATCAGACAGCAGTGATCCTAACACTGACTTCTTCTACTGGAAGCTTTCTGATGTTGGGCAAGTTATTTCATCTGTCTCATTTCACGTATCTATAAAATGGTAGCACTCAGAGATGATCAGAATGCTTTGTGCATTCAGTGAAATGATATAAAATGCTCATACAGTGCCTGGGGATATAAGAAACATTCAAGGAGGGACCCCTGGGTGGCTCAGAGGGTTAAGCTTCTGCCTTCGGCCTAGGTTATGATCTCAGGGTCTTGGGATCGAGCCGTGCATCGGGCTCTCTGCTCAGCAGGGAGCCTGCTTCTCTCTCTCTCTCTCCCTGCCTCTCTGCCTACTTGTGATCTCTCCGTCAAATAAATAAATAAAATCTTTAAAAAAAAAAAAAGAAAAATAAAAGAAACATTTAAGGAGCATTAGCTAGTGTTACTGCTATTACCATATCGCATTTGATTTCATAATAGCCCTGCAGTAGACATTATTTGTTTCCATTTTCCCAGGGAATTATAGTATCTGATAGTTATTGGCCCATTTAGGATCACAATTAGACTGTTTAGAACTAGGACCAGAATTCCTATCTCCCGTGTACTAGCATTTTGAGTTCTCTAATTATTACTCTTATAAAAATGTTGTTAATAAAGGATTTATCCTGGGTTATCCACTGTGTAGGATGACACATCAGCCAAAGCTTCAAACATCCCCTTTGTGTTTCTTGGTCTGTTAGAGGAGGCTTCCAGATCTTAATAAACCCTCTGAGTTTTTTATTTTCATTGCATGTCCAGGCTGTACACATCAGTGTCAGTTACAACTGGCATTCAGCCATGCATAACCCTGTTTGGAAGGGAAGCTGGAAAATGGGAGTTTTTCAAGCTGGGCATTACTGCCTCCCTCGACAAAAACGAGGGCTGTCTTAGTAAGAAAAGAGATAAATGATCTTTGGTTAGACAAACACCATAATGTACAGAAGAAATAGTCCGAAATGCAGAAAGCATCTTTAGCAAGAAGGAGGCAGCCAAGAGAGCGAGAGAGTCCATGGTCGCTCCCAGGGCTTGTGGCCCAGCATATGCTCTGCGTGGTTCTGCATAATTTGGCCCTTCGCTGACCTCTCGGCTTTGACTTTTACCCTACCTATGTCCTCACTATCTATAGGATTTCAGGTTCTTAAGCATGCCATGTTTTCTCTTTTATAGATCCTCTACTGGAACTCCCCTCCCCACCCCGTATACATATATGCATATTTCAGCAGGCTAACTCAAACAAGCAACGAGGCCATGGGAAGCCTCCCCCGCCCCCCAAGTCTTGGTTCAGTCCCCCATCTGTCACTTAGCTCTTCTGGCCCTTCGTGCATACCCCTTTTGTTATACACATCACACTGCCGCCTAAATATGTTTGGCCAACCGACCTCCCCCACACTTCCAGAACTGTTAGCATCTCAAAGTCAGGAACTCTATTCTAATTGCACAGGCTAACTCTGTACTTTGCTCATTTTTGGTTCACCAATTATTTTCCCAGTATCTGGCACCTAACAGGTGACCAATAAACTAATTAATAAATTCAACTCTGAGTATCTCCAGAGTTCATAAAAAACTAGTGCACATGGGCAGTAATAATCATTATCATGTGTTGGGGCTTTATGAAATTGAGGCACACTGGATTTGGGGCTTTACATGAATTATCTTCATTCATTTTCCTGACAACCCTATATCACACATACGTCTGCCAGGCTCATTTTACTGATGGGGAAATTGAGGCTTAGGGAAGTTATTTGCCTAAGGTCATACAGCTAATAAAATGCTGAGCAGGGATCCGAACCCTGGTTATTTCTACTCCACAGTCTACAACCTTAATTACCAGGCTAGGCTGCTGAAACTCCAGTTGGCTGTATGTTTTGAGAAGGCTCCGTAGCACAGAGCTCCAGGAACACTGAACAGCTCTTTGGTGTCCAAATCTCGCTGACTCACTGAAGGCCATTTTATCTTGTCTGACAAGAGAATGAAGAGAGAGAGCACTGAAAGGCCATAGCGGGCTTTATTTTGGGACAGGGAGGAAGCAGGATGATAAATGAAGTAAACTGAGAATCCCACATCAGAGTAGCCACAGATCCAATCGAAGACAAGCATTTCATCAACACCATTTGGACAACCAGCTAATTAAATATCCCCGGGGAGAGGGTTCCCATCTTGACTCACAAGGGCAAACTCGGAGTTCTGAAGCCTGTTCTCCACATGGGGCTTAGCAAAGCCAGCTTCCCAGATGGCCTGATAATCCCTGAAGCAAGCGTAATACCCCAACCCCCCTGGAAAACCGGCAAGGGCAGCAGATTATATGGAAAGCAAGCTTAGCATAATAAGAATGATAAAAGCTTACATTTATTGGGCACTTGCAATCAGTCCCAAGCAACTGAGTGGTTATTTCATTTAATCCTCCAAAAGGATCTAATGAGAGAGGACATTATCCCCATTTTACAGACATGGAACCAAGGGACAGCAATTGTGCACGTTACTTGCCTACTGTTTCTCAGCCCCAAATCTATCCTGCCACATTCTCTAATCTCTGCTTGGCTGGGACTCTGCCCACTCCATGACCCAGCACCCAGAACCAGCTGGTTTCCCATTAAGTTCTACAAACAAAGGCAGCAAATGGACTTGCTGAGAAAGTCCAAAGAAAGGGAAAACCAAAGAAAGGGAAAGCGAACTTCCTTCCTGATTCCCTGTTCCTACAGCCTCACTCCTAGAGGGCAGAGGTCCCCAGCCTTCAGTGTCTTTGGCCACTGCTACACCGTTTTGCCACACCCTGTCCACAGCACCAGGAGCAGTCAGCTGGAGTCACCCGGAGCCCCACCCATGCAGGGCAGCCCCTCTGAAGACCTCCATTCTGGAAGCCTCATCTCTTTGTTCATCCAGCCTCAAGTGGCTGGTGCTTCTTCGAGCTGCTCTCTCTGGATTTACATCTATGTTCCTTTTTGTTCTTTCAGCTTCTAACACGTGTGTACTCCATTCTCTACTAAATACCCTCTGTCCGAAGGACCCAGTAGCATGTCTGTGATTATGACTCAACCTTGACTGATACAGAGTTGTTCAGTATCTTCTCCAGTGTCACACAGTTAGTAAGCAGCATGGCCATGACTGACCTCAGGTTCTCCACAAAGATTGGAATGGGCAGCTTCATCTGCTGTGGGGAGCGACGATCATCACAGATGGCCAGCACGGATGTGCTGAACCAATTTCTTAGGGCTCACGTGACAATTAGAGTTTTATTAATAATAACATGTATGTATAATGCTTTAGAGTTTGGAAATTTTGCAGCCATTACTTCATATGATTCAGAAAGGAAATATATATATTTTTAAAGTTTTTTTTATTTATTTATTTGTCAGAGAGAGAGCGTGCACAAGCAGGGGGAGCGGCAGGCAGAGGGAGAAGCAAGCTCCCTGCTGAGCAGGGAGCACGATGTGGGAATCGATCCCAGGCCCCTGGGATCATGACCTGAGCCGAAGGCAGATGCTTAACCGACTGAGCCACTCAGGCATCCCCAGAAGGGAAATACTTTATAGTTAAGGTTATAACCTTTAGAGTAAGACAGACATAAGTCTAATTCTTGGTTAAAGATGAACTTTGTAACAGCTGTGTGACCATTGGCAAGTTGCCAAAAGTTGTTGAAACTTTCCTGACCTATGAAATCTGGTAACTAGAACTCCCTACCTCATATGGCTGCTGTGATGATTTAACTAATGTAATGTAACATATATAGAATGTCAAGAACTACACAGAGCCTCAGATTTAATCATACTTACAACCAAACAAGTTAGCCTACTGCTATTTCATAGCTGGGGGCAGAAGACGGGAAACTCCTGGGTCTGAGACCAACAACTCCATTGCTCAAAAGCAATGCAAAAGCACTAGCCAGAGATGCTTCTTGGTTTTCTTTGATTGTTCACGCCCCTCGAGTCTCACAGGATGACACAAAGGGCCTGTCATGGCTGCCGACACATACGGCGGGTTACAATATAGGACACTGTGCTTGGGGGGGACTCACTCATTTTAGAGTATGTTGAAAGAAAACTACTCCTTGTCTAGGGGAAACATTATCTCGTTTTTCAAGCTTCCTCAGTGAAAACATAATCATGAGAAATGATCCAGGAAAAGAGCAATCAGGGCCTTGCATTTTGGGGATAACCACAGGAATATGCAGGGAAACTCAAAGCCCACGGTAGACTACCTCTCCCACAAAATTTACTAATTACTTAGTAACTACACAGTAAGTGGTAGTTATCACTATGAATCTCATAAAACCCAACCATAAAAGAATACTTTCCTCAACTTATGGAGGAGGAAACTGGCTCAGAAAAGTGAAATGACTTGCTCAATGGTAATAACCTTTAGGGAAGTGGTTGTTCTGGGTTCAGAAAACAGAAAGCCTGACCCCAAATCCCATGCTCAAACATCTCCATCCATCAAGATGCCTGTTTGTAAAGATAGGTCACATATACCATTAGCCCAGAATTGGCTATACAGTTTGCAGAGCTCGTTATCCATATTTCTAAAATTCTTGAACTTCAGAATGAGAGGGACCCTACATGTAATCTAGTAGGTTCTGAACTGCATTTACCAAGAAGCTAGTTGTTGGCTGAGCTTTCTCAGAGCCTACCAAGAGTGGGTGTAGGCACATGAAGGGAAGATGGGGAAAGACCTCTGCCCATGAAGGTCCACGTTTATTGGCGATATGCATAAGATTATATTTTATTCTTTTTTTAAAGGGGAGGTATACCAGAGAACAAACTAGTGGTTGCCAGAGGGGAGGAGAGTGGGGGGATGGGCAAAATAGGTGAAGGGAAGTGGAAGATACAAACTTCGAGATGTGGAATGAATAAATCACAGGGATAAAGGCACAGCCTAGGAAATACAGTCAATGAAATTATACCCACATTATATAGTAACAGATGGTAGCTACACGTGTAGTGAGCACCACACAACATAGCATAGCATAGCATAGCATAGCATAGCACAGTACAGA
The DNA here is from genome assembly GCF_010015895.1 of Lontra canadensis. NCBI lineage: Eukaryota > Metazoa > Chordata > Mammalia > Carnivora > Mustelidae > Lontra > Lontra canadensis. The sequence goes on along the minus strand of NW_022630998.1, from coordinate 53,521,075 downwards.
CGTGTTGAATCTCTGTGTTGTACACCTGAAACTCATATGTAACACTGTGTGTCAGCCATATTTTCACTTAAAAAAGGTGGAGGGGAAGTATGTTCTTAGAAAATCTCAAATTTAACTCAACTAAAATTTGAGGGATTCAGGGTTTTGTTTGTTTTTAGAATTCAGTATTTTAAAAACTTTATTTGAAAAAAATTTCAAACTTAACATAAACATACAGAGGAAAGCATGATAAGCTCCATGTGTTCATGATGTACTTCAACAATCATAAAATTTTGTTTTAAAAATGAAGAGCCGGGGTGCCTGGGTGGCTCAGTGGGTTAAAGCTTCTGCCTTTGGCTCAGGTTATGATCCCAGGGTCCTGGGATCGAGCCCTGAGTCGGGCTCTCTGCTTCCTCCTCTCTCTCTCTCTGCCTGCCTCTCTACCTACTTGTGATCTCTATCTGTCAAATAAATAAATAAAATCTTTTTAAAAAAATAATAAAAAAAAAAAAAATGAAGACCCTGGGACACCTGGGTGGCTCAGTTGGTTAAGTGTCTGCTTTTAGCTCAGTTCATGAGCCCGGAGTCCTGGGATCCAGCCCTGCCTCGGGCTCCTTGCTCAGCGAGGAGTCTGCTTCTCCCTCTCCATCCACCTGCCATTCCCCCTGCTTGTGCTCGCTCTCAATTAAATAAATAAAATCTTTAAAATAAAATAAAATAATAAAAAATAAAAACAGAGATGCTAAGGCCCAGGAGGTGAAGGGATTTGGCCAAATTGGCACAGAGAGTAACAGAACCATGTCTCTCCCTCGCTCTCTTGACTTTCAGACAAATATGCTCCCCACCAGGGAGGAGGTGGACTCAGATAAGTGTAAGAGCTCTTATATAATGAGATGTGAGTCTAAAAGCAGAGAGTATCATGCCAGTATCAGGAATCCATGCACTTTAAATTGCCTGGCCAGACACAAGAATTATCTCTCCTAGCAGCTAATTCAACAATGTTGGAAGTCAGAAAAGCTTGGCATGACTCCCTGATACACTCTGTGATGAGCTAATTGATGTTCATTCCATTAACCATTTCACTCAAATATTCATTGAGGGTCTATTATATGCCAGAGACTGTGCTAACTGCCAGGATATAACTGTGAGAAAAACAGAGTTTGAATAAGTTACTGAAACTTCCCTATTCATCCATTTATTCATTTGAAAATATGTATTAAGCATGACTGTGAGTCAACCCCTGTGTTAGAAACTAAGGGCACTGCCTTCAAAAAGTGCCCAGGTTAGTGGGAGAAGGCAAACAAGAATTTATAGAAGTGTTAAATATCAGATACAAGTTCATTAGGTAGCCCACAAGAGCACCTCACCTGACTTGGGGGGCCCAGGGAGAAGTCCCTGAAAACACTCAAAATGAAGCCAAGATAGGAAGGAAAGCAACTGAGAGTAGCCATTTGTCTCATCTGTAAAATGGGAATCATGGTATCTTGTCCCTCAGAGATGCTGTGAATGGCCAAAGAAACATTATTCTGAGGGCTCTAGCCTAGCACACAGGGAAGGCATGGCCTTGCACATTACTTCCTATCTCTATCTTCCTATGCATGTGTGCTGACCAGGACCTTGTACCTGTCTGTGGCTAATGATCAGTTAAGTCAAGAGCCCACATAGAAAGAAAGCCTTGTCTCCTGCCTCATTAGTCCAAGCAAGTGAGCAGGCCCAGACCCGGGCCCTGGAAAGGAGCCTGCGCTGCTGGCCATTTCGTTTGGTAATTTCATTCTGTGGCAAAGACCATACCAAACACAACCTTCCTCCGAAAGTGGTTTCCTCCTTCCCCCTCCCCCATGGAGTTTCCCCACCCCCACCCCCCATACCAAGTGATTGATGTCTCACTGAAGGCCTTTTCCCCTTCAGAGCCCATCTGGCCTTCCTGCCTCAGCCTGCGGGGAGGGTGTAATCCTGTGTCTGCTGCTTTGCCAACGGTTTCTATGGAAATTATGACAATATTATAGCCATTGTGAAGCCGCACCAGTGCTGACTGAACGAGGAGACGGGTCGTGAGAGGGGAAATGTGGAATTAAATCTCAACAACCTAAGTCCTCAGAGACAATGACTAGCTTTTGTAACATTCCTATCAACAGTAACAAACAATAACACACAAATATTGTTCTTGCATGAACAATACGAGGAAGGGTTCTCTCTCCAATCCCTCCTAGGGACAACCCAGAAGATAAAAGTCAGGCCCCCACCAAGTGCTCCCTGGTGATATCAGGCAGTGAGAACAAGGGAACACTTTGGGGAGGGGTGTGAGAATGGAGGAGCCTAACTTGAGTACCTGAACGCTGCCAACCTCCGCCATGTCATGCCAACCAGGCTGCCACCGCCCAAGATGTGGTTGTTCACCACTCTCCCCCAATTCATCACAAGAACTTTGTCCAGAATTGCTTATTTAGGGAAAAGGAGGGGTCAGCAGCCATTCAGAGTTCCCACATGTGGAGATGATAAAGAAGAAAGTAGCCACAGAACTCTACACCATGTAGGATCTCTCCCCACCACAGCTCCTTACTTTCACTGGGGCCCGTATTTTCTGTCCATTGTCTTCCACGACAGGTTGAATCTCTCTCTCTCTCTCTCTCTCTCTTTTATTTTTTTTTTTTCTAAGTCCACAATGTTTCGAGGTTAATTTGAACAGGCTTCCCTTCTCTGTGAGAGAAAATTAATACTTTTACTCAACTTCTGAAGCAATGCTACGTCATTGTAGAAAGGATGGAAAATGTGGCTGAAGGAATAGAAGAAAACACAAGGCATGATCTCCCTGCTCAGAAATAACACTGCTGCTAAGATTCTGTTAAACGTCCATGTAATTTTTATTGTGGCTGAGTGTGTAGTGTGGCATTTTAAGATTTTTTTTTTTTTTTTTGAGAGACAAAGATCACAAGTAGGCAGAGAGGCAGGCAGAGAGAGAGGAGGGAGCAGGCTCCCCGCTGAGCAGAGAGCCCGATGTGGGGCTCGATCCCAGAACCCTGGGATCATGACCTGAGTCGAAGGCAGAGGCTTTAACCCACTGAGCCATCCAGGCGCCCCATGTAGTGTGGCATTTTAGATGGGATTTCGGCTCTGCAAGCTGTCCAAGCTCCTATGGATTAGGAGAGCAGTCTACACCTCAGTCTTCCTGCCCAGGGACTTGTGAAGGAGGAGGGACTAAATAAACCAGGAACATGTTCTCTCACTATTATTCTTCAGCAGCATCCTTTTCCATGGCTCTGTAGTACTCTGCCATTTGAATAGCCCATAAATTATTTGCTTCTTATAAATAACTTCTTATGAATATAACATAAAAAACTTCTTATAAATAACTTCTAGTTTTCCTTTTGTTTCCTATGCATTTTTTAGCAGAGGGGTTCAAGTCACCAAATTTATACCAAATACACTGGGCACATGGACCGTGGTGGACACTGAGCAAGAGCAGTCAGAGTGAGGGGCACGTCCTGCCCTTAAAGCTGAGCTAGTGGGGAGAGTGGAAGGGGCACCGGGCTGGGAAACAGGACATCTGGGGCTTAGCTCCCCCTCAACCTCCTCGAATGAACTGTGTAACTTGGAAAAATGACCTAATCTGTCTTTTCTTATCTATAAAATGAATGTAATTACAGAACCTCCCTTCAAGGGTTTTTGAGAACAGACTAAATTAATACATGTAAAAGGCTTTTTAAAAAATGCCTGGCACAAAAGTATTCACAAGAGCCCAAAGTAGAAACAACTGAAATGTCTGTGAGCTGATGAATGGAAAAACAAAATGTGGTATATACCATACCTCAAACTAATATAACACTGTATATCAACTGTAATTCCAAACTATACTTCCATAATAAATTTTTTTAAATCTTATTCCACGATGGCAGTGAAACCATTCTGTATGATACTGTAATGGTAGATACATGTTACTCTACTTTTTGTAAAAATCCACAGAATATGCAAAACCAAGACTGAACCATAATATAAACTGTGGACTTACTAACAAAGTATCAATACTGGCCCATCAACTGTAACAAAATACCACAGTATTGCAAGCTGTCAATAATAGAGGAAATCGGAGGGTGAGGGTAAGGAAGTATACTGGAAATCTTTGCTTCCTGTTCATTTTCTCTGCAAACTGAAACTGCACAAAAAAATAAAGTCCATTAAATTAAAAAAAAAAAAAACTATTCAGAAAGGACTTGAAAAAAAAAAGTGGCATATCCATACAATGGAACATTATCCAGCCATAAAAAAAGAATAAAATACCAATGCACGCTACAACATGATGAACCTTGAAAACATTACACTCAGTGAAAGAAGCCAGACAAAAAAGAGGCCACATAGTGTATGATTCCATTTATATGGAATGTCCAGGACAGGCAAATCTACAGAGACAGAAAGCAGATTAGCGGTTGCCAGGGACTGGAGGGAGGAAGAAATGGGGAGTGACTGCTAACCGGTACAGAGTTTCCTTTTGGGATCACGGAAAAGTTCTGGAACAGGATAGTGGTGATGACTGTACAACACCGTAAATGTAATTATAGTTTAAAATGGTTAATGTCAACTACGCCCAAATGAAAGAAAGTCAACCACCATACCTCAATTTTTAAAAATTAAATTAAAAGTGGTTAAGGCTCTCTGCTCTGTGGGGAGCCTGCTTCCTCCTCTCTCTCTCTCTGCTTGCCTCTCTGCCCACTTGTGATCTCTCTCTGTCAAATAAATAAAATCTTTAAAAAAAAAAAAAAAGTGGTTAAAATGGATGGGGCCCCTGGGTGGCTCAGTGGGTTAAAGCCTCTGCCTTCGGCTCAGGTCATGATCCCAGGGTCCTGGGATCGAGCCCCACATCGGGCTCTCTGCTCAGCAGGGAGCCCGCTTCCTCCTCTCTCTCTCTCTCTCTCTGCCTGCCTCTCTGCCTACTCGTGATCTCTGTCTGTCAAATAAATAAAAATCTTTATAAATAAATAAATAAATAAATAAAAGTGGTTAAAATTGTAACTTTTGTGTATATTTTACCACAACTTAAAATAACAATGCCTGGAATACAAAAAGCACTCAAAATTTTTTATTTTTCATCCTTATTCCCATCTTGGGGGTCTCAGTGTTCCTATTTATAAAGTGAAAGGGGAAAATGATCTTTGAAACTGCTCCTAGCTCTGAGACTCTACCTTCTAATAGGATGAATCTGCTTTGTGATGGGGAAATCTTTTCAGTGAATACCTATTTCCTTCGTTCTCCCTCCCCGGCAGGAGGGAGGCCCGGAGCCCTTCTTCTGTGTGCTCATCCTGAAGTTGCCATCACCTCTACTGTAAACTTCTTCGAGCACCTGACAGATCCCTGATCGCTGGTGACCCTGAAGAGGCCAACAATGGAATCTCAGTAAGCACCTGTTGGTGTTTACTGTTGGGTCCATGAATGGATGTAGCAATAATGAAATGAATGAACACTCAAATGGAGAGCCACCAACTCTCACTGCATGCCCAAAGGGAGCCAGCCCCCGCTGAATTCCTGACTGCAAGTCACATTTCCTGAGCGGTGAGCATACATCTTCCAGAAGGCAGTACACACCCTCCCAAGCACACCCTTTCTCTGAAAACTCCTAAGCACACACTTATGAAGCCATTACTGCAGCTCTCACAATAATCTGTTGACATGTCTTGCATGTGAGCAAGCCTAGCATTCTCCCCGTTCACTTAACAATGTCACGTTCTGTTAACAACTCTAAGAGAACCTATTTTCTACCACTTCCTCTCCTCTTTGCAGCTCCAAGCGGCTGGCTGCCTTCACACCTCTCCTTTTTCTAGAACGGCATCAAAGCTTTATTTTCTGCCTGGCCTCCTTCTTCCTAATCGTTCGGACTTCCGATATTTGTTTCTTTCTCACTGTCATTTCCAGGTTATCCCCTGCAACCACTCCCTTTCCCCTGTCTTTGTTCTTTATAGAACCTTGCCTCAGTTTCACAAATTTGCATTCTATAAAATACCTTGCAATGTTTTCCTCTTCATTTATTTTTAATTTCCTCCTTCAATCTCAGACATCCTGAAAGAAGGACAGGTGTTTCTGAGCCTTTCAAATTGTTTTCTCTAGTTTTCCTATCTACTTCAAGTTTCTGAATACTTTCATACTGAAAAGTTGCTGAGGGGGGCACCTGGGTGGCTCAGTTGGTTAAGCAACTGCCTTCAGCTCAGGTCATGATCCCGGAGTCCCGGGATCAAGTCCCACATTGGGCTCCCAGCTCTAAGGGGAGTCTACTTCACCCTCTGACTTCCCCTCTCCTGCTTCCTCTCACTGTATCTCTCTCAAATAAATAAATAAAATCTTAAAAAAAAAAAAAAAGGAAAGAAAGAAAAGAAAAGTTGCTGAGGGGCACCTGGGGGGCTCAGTGGGTTAAGGCTCTGACTATTTCCACTCAGATCATGACCTCAGGGTTGTGAGATTGGTGGTGATGGGCTCTGCACTCAGTGCAGAGTCTGCCTCAGATTCTCTCTCCCTCTCCCTCTTCCCCTCGCCCCTCCTCTCTATCAAGAAAGAAAATAAAAAAGAAAACAAAACAAAACTTAAGTTGCAGGGTGCTCCTCTGCCACTCCAATGCACATACACACACATCATCACACACTCACAAAAAAGCACACATACACACACACACACATCCCACACACCCCTGAGCCCCTCTTATATTCAAGACCAGGAGCTGGCAAACAATTGTCCTTGGGACAAATCCAGCCCACCACCTGACTTCTGTAAATAAAGTTTTATTGGCACACATTCACACCCATTCATTCACATATTGTCTATGAATGGTTTTGTCATACAGACTTTGGTAGTTGTGGTAGACATCTTATAGCCCGTAAAGCCCAAGATATTTATTATCTGGACCTTTATAGACTCCTGTTGTAGACAATTGAGGGATATCTCATCCTTTATTTACAAACTCTCAGCTGACAGCATGTATTGCCAGATACTGGCTTCCTTTCAAATCCCTGACACCCATTCAAACTCCCTGCTCCCCATTCTATAGTCTCACTAAAACGTTCCCGAAGTGTACCATTGGCTGGTTTCCTGACTCTTGCTTGGTGTGAGAAGAAAACTATATCTCTGGAAATGTTTTCCCTCACCTACCAATTGTGAGATACTATTATTCATCAATTGTGGTTTTTTTCCTTCTCATTTAGCATCCATTTATCCCACAACTTCTCAATTCAGTGATTTTATTTATTTCTATCCAAGTGATAGGATGTGAAGATGTTAGTAAGAACAAAACGGTCCCTCCCTATCTCACCTCCAACTCAACATAACCACTGCATCTTTTCTTTTGGACATAAGCTAGCTTCTTGGAAATAAACCAAATAATTCTGTCTTCAGTGGAGTCTGTCTGGAAAAGTGGTGTGTGAGCCCAGGCCTCCTATAGACCTCGATTTGAGCCTTATCTGCGACCATTCTTTGAATATGATCTGCCCTTAGCAGATTAAGTTGGCTTTAAATCAGGTCAACCTACTAGCAAGCCACAGCATCCACAAAAAATTGTCATTAGGCACTTGGGACATATCACGAAAACTGCCTGAGCCTCTCCACTTCTTCCTTCCCTTGCTCCTATCTCCTGGCCTCCCTCTAGGCCTCATGGCTTCTAATGTCTTCTGCTGCAGTTACTATGTTCACCTTTTGGACTTGATCAAATTCAGGTTCCCGATTTTGATTCTCCAAGTCCCATCCACTCACTCTCCAAAGTTTCCCTAGTAGACATTTTATTTTGGATAATACTCCTAATCAAGCCAGACTAGCACTAGACCCCATTCAGTATGAATGCTTAGCTGCTACCATATAAAAGAACAGCAAAATGGTATATAAAAAAACAATCAGAGAGTCCATAGGCTAAATTCTGGACTTTGTCTATTTCCTGTTGTAGGATTGCAGGAAGTCAAGGCAGCTCTCCAAGATCCGGTTTCTTTTCCAGAATGTGTAGCTATTAATACCTATTTTGCAGAATAATTGTAAGGACTGGAGGTAGCAATGCCTTGCAAAAATAAGTACTCCATAAATGGAGCTATTTGTTAGAACACACCATGAACCTCTCATCTGCACCCCAAAAGCCAAGGACAAGTAAAATTCCAGTAGATTATGGTGAGAACTACTTTGGTAAAGAAAGAGAGGACAGAAAACACTTTTCTCTTTCTACATTTTTATCTCCAGCTAAGATTTAAAATCATCTTCTTCCCATGTCTTTTACTTTGTCCCCACTTGCCTGGCTCTTGTGGTGTCTTAATCCCATCTGATGTTGAGCAATGTGGCCCTGGTTGCTCTCCTCCCTCTTATGGAATTTACACAGAAGCGTTCCCTGGTTTACCCAGAGTTCTGCCCTTGAAGTCCACATGGCAAGGGACCACCTCATGCTCAGTAATCCTCCAGCAGGAAAATGATCGCAACACATGCCACCATTTCTAGGAAGTTTTCAATGACAAATGATAAAGAAATGAACATACACAAAGATTTGGCGAGAAAAAGGTCTATGGCCCTCTTATTTACAATGGCTGAAGAAGAGAAGTAAAAGTGAAACCAAAATTGAAAATTAAAATATCCACGTCCAATTAAAAGAAACTAGTAATTCAGGGTTCCTGGCTGGTAGAGTGTGCAGCTCTTGATCTCAGGGTTTTGGGTTTGAGAACCATGTTAGGTGTAGAAATTACTTAAAAAAATAAAAATTTTAAAAAAGGAAATTAGTAATTAAATATGTGATACCACACAACAGAGTACTACATAGCCATTGTACATTACATTTTGGAAAATCTTTGCTGCTCTGTAAAGATGCCAAAAAAATTAAAAAAATAAGTTTAGTATTTTCAGGTCAGAATGAAAGATGCTAAGAAGTTGCCACTCCACTCTAACAACAAGTAAAAAGCTGAGCAAACTGACAAATCAGCAATTCCCCTTAGATTCAGCAAGAAGGTAAAGTTACATGGAAAACCACTGTCCTCAGAATTGGAGAGACAGAGAGGCAAATATGGTCATGACTCACCTGAGCTTTAGTCCACAAGCAAACAATTCCACAGAAGCCAGTGCCAGGGTAGGAAAATCTGAATTGATGGAAGAATGGATAGAGGCTCAGTGTGGACAATCTCAAAAGAGTTAAAACTCCAGGGAGACTCAGTCATGGGAGGCCTTCCCAGTTTTATGACTGCTACTTCCAAGAGCTCCCTGAGGTCCTCAAAGTGACTACAAGAGAAAGATCCCCTCATACTTCTGGAATAGGGAGGGGTGAAGGAACTATTTTTTAAATAAACCAGAATATTCCTTTCTTCTTAACAAGGCCGGACTCTAGGAAAATCTATTTTACCAGAGCCTAATTTGCTATCAGAGCTTAATAAGCTACCTGAGGGAAAGGGGAAAATACTCAACACCACATCTCTGGCCTTCCACACGAGAGAAGGAAAATATTTAACTCCAGCTCCATTAATCCTTCCACATAGAGGAAAGGAAATACACATCTCCATCCCCATCCGGTCATCTTTTCCCATCTAAGGGATGGCAGAAGAATGAGAAGCATGATGAAGCCCACAGTCCAAGGGCACAGGTTCACCAAAAGACTGAGATCTAACCATAAGACTACAGAGTGCTTCCCCTCTGATCCACACTTTACTACTACATTAGTAAAGATTTATTTATTGGAGTTCCTGTTACCCATTTCAAGAAAATGTGACAAGGGATACTAAAAGGGGAAAAACACAGGTTTAAGAGAACAAACAAACATCAAAACCAGAATCAGATATGGCAGGAATGTTGGAATTACCAGAGGAGGGATTTAGAAAAAAATTGATTAATTTGCTTCAATGGAAAAAGGACATGATACTCAAGCATAGATAGATAATGGGGCACCTGGGTAGCTCAGTGGGTTAAAGCCTCTGCCTTCAGCTCAGGTCATGATCCCAGGGTCCTGGGATCAAGCCCCGCATCGGGGTCTCTGCTCAGTAGAGATCCTGCTTCCCCCTCTTTCTTTTTCTGCCTCTCTGCCTACTTGTGATCTCTGTCTGTCAAATAAATAAATAAAATCTTAAAAAAAAAAAAAAAAGACAATATAAGCAGAGAGATGGGAATTTTAACAAAGAATCGAAAAAAAAATAGAAATCAAAAACATTGTAATAGAAATGAAAATGCCTTTGATGGGCTCATTAGACACAGCTGAAGAAGGAATCTCTGAATTAGAAGATATAGTAGAAACATCCGAAACTGAGCAAAAAAGAAAAAAAGACAGAAAAAAAAATGGAACACAATACCAAAGAACTGCAAGACAACTACAAAAAGTCTAACATATATACTAGTAATATCAGAAGGAGAAAAGAAAAGAGAAGCAATATTCAAAGCAATAATGACTGAGAATTTCCCCTAAATTAATGTCGACAACATATCACAGAAGCTCAAGGAATTTCAAGCTCAAGGAACATCAAGTACACTCCTGAAAAAAAACTATAGCTGAATCATCCTATTCATATTTCAGAGAATCAGAGATAAAGACAGAATCTTGAGAAATGACAAAAGGAAAAAAATAAACACCTTACCTATAGTGAGGCAAAGATAAAAGTTACTCTGATTTCTTCTCAGAATTCACACAAGCAAGAGGAGAGTAGACTAAAATATTTAAAGTGTTCAGAGGGAGAAAAAAAAAACCTACATTTCTGATCTTGCAAAATATCTTTCAAAAGTGAAAGAGAACACATGAAAAGACACTCAACATCACTAATCATCAAGGAAATGCAAATCAAAACCACAGTGAGACATCACTTGTACCTGTCAGGATGGCTAGAATTAAAAAGAAAGAACAAGTGGGGCACCTGGGTGGCCCAGTCAGGTCAGCGTATGCCTTCTGCTCAGGTCATGATCCTGGGGTCCTGGGATCGAGTCCAGCTCAGACTCCTTGCTCAGCGGGGAGCCTGCTTCTCCCTCCGCCTGCCTCTCTCTCTCTCTCTTTCTCTCTCTCTCTCTGACAAATAAATAAATAAAAAATTTTAAAAATACAAAATTAAAAAAAAAGAACAAGCATTGGTGAGGATATGAAAAAAAAAGAATCTTCATACACTGTTGGTGGGAATGTAAATTGGTGCTGCCACTGACACCGGCTGGAAAACATGCTGGAAGACAACATAGAAGTTCCTCAAAAATTAAAGACAGAAATGCCAGATGATCCAGTAATTCCACTCCTGCATATTTACCCAAAGAAAACAAGAACACTAATTTGAAAAAATACATGCACCCCTATGTTTATTGCAGCGCTCTAATTTATAATAGCCAAGATATGGAAACAACCCCTGTCTATCCATACGCAAATGAATAATGATGTGATAAATATACAGAATATTATTTAGCCACAAAAAAGGATGAGATCTTGCCATTTACATCAACATGGATGGCCCTAGAGGGTATAATGAATGCTAAGTGAAATAAGTCAGAAAGAGAAAAACAAATGCCATATGACTTCACTGACATGTGGAATCTCAAAAACAAACAAACACACACACAAACTGAAAGCAGAAAAATATCCATAAACACAGAGAAAAAAACGGAAGGTTGCCAGAGAGGAATAGGGTCAGAGAAGGAGCAAAATGGGGGAGGGGGAGTGGAAGATTCAGGCTTCCAGTTATGGAATGAATAAATCATGGGAATGAAAGGCACAGCACAGGGAATATAGTCAGTGGTATTGTAATAGTGCTGCATGGTGACACATGGGAGCTATACTTCCGGTGAGCGCAGCATAACATATGGTCTTATGGAATCCCTTTGTTGTACCCTTGAAACTGATGCAACATTGTATGTCAAATGTAATTTTTAAAAAGGGAAGGAGAAATAAAGACTTTCTCAGACAAATAAAACTTGAGGGAATTTGTTGGCAGTACATCTGTCTTCCAAGAAATATTAAAAGAAGTTCTTCAGAGAGAAGAAAAATGAATCAGAGGCTTGAATCTATATTAAAAAAAGAAAAAGAAAAAGAAAAGAAAAAGCACTGGAGAAGTGACAAGTGAAGATAATATAAAAACTTAAACTTTTCTTATTCTTAATTGATCTAACATGTAACACTTTGTTCCAAATAATAATAGCAATACTGCATTCAGTTATATATGTTTATATATGCTTACGTATAAGTGAATAACAACAACAGGACAAGGGACAGGGCAGGGAAGAATTGGGAATATTTTGTTATTATACAGCACTTGTACTTGAATTAGTCATAAATGCATATTGTGAACTCTAGGACAACCACTAGTAAAAGTAAAAAAGTATAACTGATATGCTAAAAAAGGAGGAAAAAAAGAATCATATAAAAGGCTCATTTAAAACCACAAAGGGCAGGAAAAGGATGGAAGACCAAAACTGAACAAGGGAAAGGAACAAGTAGAAAATACAAGCAAATATAGTAAATATAAGTCCACAGTATCAATATCACTTTGAATGTCAACAGTCTACATGCACAAATTGGAAGACAGAGATTGTCAGAGTGAAACAAAAACACAACCCCATGAGGTACCTGGGTGGTTCAGTCGGTTAAGTATCAGTCTCTTGGTTTCAGCTCAGGTCATGATCTCAGAGCCCTGGGACTGAGCCCTGGTAGGGCTCCCTGCTCAACAGGGAGTCTGCTTCTCCCTCTCCCTCTGCCTCTCCCCACCACTCATGCTCTCTTCCTCAAATAAATAAATAAAATGTTAGGTAGATAGATAGATAGATAGATAGAATACAAGAACACACATGAGCCAAAAGTAAATGGTAGAGAAAAACATACTATGCTAACACTAATCAAAAGAAAGCAGGAAGAGCTATATTAATTTCAGATAGAGCAGACTTCAAAGTAGGAAAGCTATCAGGTATAATTATAAAGGGTAAGCTCTCCAAGAGGACATAATAATTCCTAACATACATATGCTTATAAAAGGGGTATCAAAATATATGAAGAAGAACTAATGGAACTGCAAGGAGAAACAGATGACTCCACTAGCATACTTGGAGACTTTAACACCTCTCTATGGAAAATGGGACAGATCCAACAGACAGAAAATCAATAAAGGCATAGTTGAACTCAACAGCACTATCAATCAGCTAGATATAATTGATATCCGCAGACTACCTCATCTAACAACAAAAGAACACACGTTCTTCTCAAGCTCACATAGTACATTCACCAGGATAGGCCACAATCTGAGCTATAAAACACACTGTAGAAGTTATAAAAGAAGAGAAATCATATAATGTCTGTTCTCACACCACAGCAGAATTAAACCATAAATCAGTAACAAAAAGATCACAGGAAAATCACACAATACTTCATTAAACAACACCTTTCAAATAACACATGGGTCATTAAAGAAATCTCAAAAGAAATGTTGAAATATTTTTGAGCTAAATTAAAGTGAAATATATTGTAACAAAATTTGTAGGATGCAATTAAAGCAGTGTTTAGAAGAAAATTTATAACGTTGAATGAATATATTTTTAAAAATACTTAAAATCAATAATCTAAGCTTCCATCTTAGGAAACTAGAAGAAGAAGACAAAGTAAATCCAAAGTTAGCAGAAGAGAAAGAATAAAAATTAGAACATAAATCAATAAAACTAAAAACAAGAAATCAATAAAGGAAATTAAACCAAAACTGCTTCTTTGAAAAGATCAATAAAACTGATAAGCATCTAGCCAGAATAACTAAGAAAAAAAGAGAAGACCCAAACTATAAGAAACGAAAGTGGGGCCATCACTGCAAATCCCACTGACATTAAAAGGATAACAAAGAATATTATGAAAAACTCTATGCCCACAAATTTGATAATCTAAACAAAATGAACTATTTCCTTGAAAGATACAATCTAGTAAAACTCACACAAGGAGAAATAAACAATCTGAATAGGTCTATATCTATTTTTAAAAATTGAAACAATAATTTAGAACCTTCCTAAACAGCACTAGACCCAGTTCTACCAAACTTTGGGAGAAGAAATTAAGCCAACTCTCTATAATCTCTTCCAGAAGATAGAAGCAAAGGGAATACTTAATTCATCCTAGGAAGACACCACTACTCTAACACGAAAACCAGATAGACATTACAAGAAAAGGAGACCAATATCTCTCATGAACACAGATGTAAAATTTCTTAACAAAATATTAGCAGGGGCGCTTGGGTGGCTCAGTGGGTTAAAGCCTCTGCCTTCAGCTCAGGTCATGATCTCAGGGTCCTGGGATCGAGCCCCGCATCGGGCTCTCTGCTCTGTGGGGAACCTGCTTCCCCCTCTCTCTCTGCCTGCCTCTCTGCCTACTTGTTATCTCTATCTGTCAAATAAATAAAATCTTGAAAAAAAAAATTAGCAAATCAAATTCAATAATGTATATAAAGAACTATACACCATGACCAAGTGGGATTTATCCAAGGTATAAAAGGGTGGTTCAATACTGGAAAATTCATGTAACCTATCACATCAAGAAGCTAAAGCAAAATACCATGAACAAAATCAACAGATGCAGAAGAAGAATTTGACAAAATTTGGCACCAATGCATGACAAAAATTCTTAGCAAACCAGTCACAGATGAGGACATCCTCAACACCAATTAAAATCCTATAGCTAGAGGTACCTAGGTGGCACAATCAGTTAAGCCTCAGACTTCTAGTTTCATCTCAGGTCATGATCTCAGGATCATGGAATCAAGCCCCATGTAGGGCTCCATGCTTTCTCTTTAAAATATATAAATAAATCTTAAACAACAACAACAAAACCTATAACTAATATCATACTTGATGAGAAACTTGAAAGAACTGACACCACTCAACTTTAAGACTTGCTCTGAAGCTACATTAAATAAGACAATGTGGTATTAGGTGTGCCTGGCCAGTTCAGTCAGAAGAGTCTGGGACTCAGGGCACCTGGGTAGCTTCATCCCTTAAGAATCTGACTCTTGATTTCGGCTCAGATCATGATCTCAGGGTGGTAAGAGAAGGACCCAGGTCCTGTTTCATGTTCAGCACAAATCAGCTCAAGATTCTCTCCCTCTTCCTCTGCCCGTCCCCACTCCTGTGCGCGCTAAATAAATAAATAAATAAAATATTTTTAAAAAAAAAGAAAGAAAAGCATGAGACTCTTGATCTTGGAGTCGTGAGTTTGAGCCCTACATTGGACAGGGAGCCCACTTAAATAACAAAATAAAAAATAAACAATGAGGTACTGGCAAAAGAATGCACAGATAGATTATTGAATCATAAGAGAGAGGCTAGAAATCGATTCATATAAATAAAGTCAACTGATCTTTGACAAAGGAGCAAAAGCAACAGAATGGAGCAAAAGTAGTCTTTTTCAACAAATAGTGCTGGACTTTAAATCCTTCACAAAAATTAACTCAAAATGGATCACACACCCAAATGTAAAATGCAAAACTATAAAAACTCCTAAAGGATAAGGTAAAAGAAAACGCAGATGACCTTGGGTATGGCAATGACTTACAGCACCAAAGGCATAACCCATGAAAGAAATAATGAATAAGCTGAACTTCATTAAAATTAAAAGCCTCTGTTCCACAAAAATCAATGTCAATAGAATGAGAAGACAAGCCATAGACCGGGAGAAAATATTTGCAAGAGACACACCTGGTAGAGGATTGTTATCCAAAATATATACAAAGAACTCTTAAACTCAACAGTAAGAAAATGAATGACCCTATTAAAAAATGGGCCAAAGACTTAAACAGACACCTCACCAGAGAAGATACACAGAGGGCAAGTAAGAGTATGAAAAGATGCTCCGCATCATAATGTCATCAAATAATTGCAAACTGAAGCATCAGTGAGAAACCACTGCACACCTACTGCCACGGCCAAAACCCAAAACAGTGACAAGGATGTGGCGCCACAGAAACTCTCATGCAATGCTGGCAGGAATGAATGCAAAACAGTATGGCCACTTTGGAAGAGAGTTCGGAGAGTTCTTTTAAAAGTAAATATTCTCAAAAAAAAAAAAAGAAAGAAAGAAAGAAAAAGAAAAAAGGAATAAAAAAAAAACTAAAAAAACAAACAAACAAACAACTAAATGTTCTCTTACCGTACCACCCAACAACTGCACTCCTTGGTATTTACACGAGCGAACTAAAAATTTATGTCCACATAAAAAGCTGCACACAAATGTTTATAGAAGCCTTAGTCAGAACTGCCAAAACTCAGAAGCAACCAGAACAGATGCCACTAGGTGAATGGATAAAGAAATTGTACATCCAGAAAATGGACTATTATTCAGTGCTAAAAAGAAATGCGCTATCCAGCCATGAAAAGACATGGAGGGACATTAAGAGCACGTCACTAAGTGAAAGAAGCCAATGTGAATAAAGCTGCATACTGTATGATTCCAAATCTATGACACTCTAGAAAAGGCGAAACTGTGGGGACAAGAGAAAGACTAGCTGTCAGGGGTTAGAAGGAAGGGAGGAATGAACAGGTGCAGCACAAAGGACTCTCAGGAGAATGAAAATCCTGTGTGTAATACTGTAATGGTGAGTGGTGTCCTTAAGTATTTTTCAAATTCCACAGAATGAACAACAGCAAGAGTGAGCCCTAATGTAAACTATGACATGTGGTGACAAAGATATGTCAGTGAGGATTCCCTCAAGTGTGACAAATGTGACACTCCGGTGGAAGACACGGATAAGGGAGGAAGCTTCGGAAATGTGGGAGAAGGAGAAATAAGGGAAAGCTCTGCACTTTCCACTCATTTCTGCTCTGAACCTGTAAAGCTCTCAGAAATAAAGCTGATGAAAATGTATTAAAGTGGTAAAAAATAGGGGCGCCTGGGTGGCTCAGTGGGTTAAAGCCTCTGCCTTCGGCTCAGGTCATGATCCTGGGGTCCTGGGATGGAGCCCCACATCGCTGCTGCTGTCAAATAAATAAAATCTTTAAAATGATCTCTGCCTGTCAAAAAATAAATAAAATCTTTTAAAAAAATTAGTTTTTCATTGTGCACTTACATAGCTGGTGCTTAATAAGTGTTTTTTTAATAAACAAGTAGAGAAAAAAATGGGGGTTAAAGGGAGATCTGGGGACTCATCATATTTATGGTGACCCTGGATATCCACACACTGGCCCAATCCCACGTATAAAAAGAGAGTATACTGAACACTCCCCAACACTTCGTCTCTAGCCTTAGAGCAAGCCTCCAACAGATGTGAATTCTTAGAAACTGGTTCATAAAAGAGCATATACCAAGGTTCCTGGATGGCTCAGTTGGTTAAGTGTCCGACCCTTGATTTTGGCTCAGGTCACAATCCTGGGGTTGTGAGATCGAGCCCTGCATCAGGCTCCGCACTCAGCAGGAAGTCTGCTTGGGATTCTCTCTCTCTTTCCCTCTGCCCCTCTTCCCCCACTCCTCCATCTCTCACAAATTTTTTTTTTTTAAAAAGCATGTATCACTGAAGAACTCAAACTGACAATGAACTCATTTATGATTATAATATTAGAACCACTGACTCTTAATGGTTTTGAGCTAAAGATTAGAGATTCACAAGCACTTACCCAATTGAGTGAGTAAGACAAGCCACTAAAGTACAAGGATCTATATGTGTCTATATAATATTTTACTTTGTATTTGTCTCTTTAGTGCACAATGGTCACAAAATATGAATACAGTTGACTGTTGAACAACACAGGCTTGAACTGCACTGGTCCATTTACATGCAGATTTTTTTTTCAATAAATACAGTGCAGTACTGTACATATATTTTCTCTTCCTTACAATTTTCTTTTATTTATTTATTTATTTGACAGAGAGAGAGATCACAAGTAGGGAGAGAGGCAGGCAGAGAGGGTAGTGGGGAAGCAGGCTCCCTGCCCAGCAGAAAGCCCAACGCAGGGCTCGAGCCCAGGACCCTGGGATCATGACCTGAGCAGAAGGGAGAGGCTTTAACCCACTGAGCCACACAGGCACCCCTTCCTTACAATTTTCTTAATAACATTTTCCTTTTCTCTAGTTTACTGTATTGCAAGAATGTAGTACATAATACATGTAATGTAGAAAATACATGTAGAATGACTGTTAATGTTATCTATAAGGCTTCTGGTCAACAGTAGGCTATGAGTAGTTAAGGTTCTGGGGAGTCAAAGGTATACCTGGTTTTCTGACTGCATGGGGGTTGGCACCCTCACTCCTGCATTTTTCAAGGGTCAACTGTACATAAGTTATGCATGTAATTTATACATATGCCCATGTGTGTATATATACATAGAGACCATGTTCAAAAAACTTTTGCATAGAGGTACACAATCAAAAGTTTATAGACCATGGCTATGGCGACCATCTGATCTACCCCATTCATTTTAGGAAGGAGGAAGCCAAGGCTGAGAAAGAAAGGAGGTAACTTCCCCAAGTTGGACAGTTGGTGAAAGGCTGGGTCTCCAAGCTGAGACTGCTAATGCTTTCCCCCGCGTTGCTTTAGCTTTTGTTTGCTGCCTTGTTTATTGTTTGTTTGCCTCACGTCATTGTTTCCTGAGGGAGTAGAACTGTTTTTTAAATGTCATGTAAGTCCAGGTTAAGAGTACTGGGAAGTCTTAACATGATATTTTCCTAGAAGTTTAAGTTTTTAAAAAGTGCTTACACAACTTAATGGACTTCTCCTCTTCCCAAAAATGGAGGGCTGAGCTGCCGGCCACAACCTGCATTCCCCACAACCAGACCGCCTATTCCTAGTAAGCTCTCTCCCGTGCCTCACAGGAACATTCTCTGTAGGAATAATGCCCAGTGGAAATTAATCAGCAAGAGAATCACTGACAGAAAAGCCTTCCCAACAGTCCCCTGGCCATTTTAAACATTACTTACAAGAGCCTGTCAGCAAAACCCTGTCTCCATGGACCATTACTTTGAGGGAACGCTGCCAATCGCATTACTTGAAAGGCACATTTTTTTTAATGTTCCTCAAATGCCTACTGTCAAACTAAACCAAAGTTCTGCAAGGTTTCAAATACTTCCATGTTTGGGTAAATAAATATAGTCCCAGATTCGAGTGTGACCTGGGGCCAGGTAAGCAAGAGCCTTTTTTCCCAGCCTAAGGGCAAATTTTCGTTGGTCAGAGCAGCTTTGTAAAATTCACATGCACTCCAGGCATTCTAATGTTTTAGAGAAGCCCTTATAAACCTAGAATTCTATTTCCAGCTGTCTTCCCTTATTCAGGACAAGGAGAACTCCAGTTCCTCTGGATCATTTTGAAAACTTCTCACCCAGGACCAGAAAAGCACATGACAAGTGATAAAAAGGTAAGCACCACAGCTCACTTGTTTCAAATGCTCTCCTCCTACAGCCAGAACCCCTACTGACTTCACAAAGGAAACACCTTGCACAAAAGTGGCCCATGTGGGAAGCAGGGAACTCGAAGAGACCCATGCTCCTGAAAGGGTGTTATCAATAGACCCCTGTAATCATAATGTCATTAGTTTGTTTTCACTGGATGACAGAGTCTTTGCAGTATCATTTGCTCTTAGCAGACCATATATCATAATTCTCCTCCCGTTCGTAATTTCTTCACTGCACGAAAACCTCTGGAAACCATCTTAAGAAATGGTGAAAAATATTTCCTTTCTATTTAAAATTGCTTTTTTATGTACTTATTGTCAAAAGTTATAAACAAAAAGTTGTATGAGCCAATCATGGAAGATTTTTTGGCAGTATAAATGTCTATCATAAGAAAAATCTAGCTGCATTATTTAACAGGGTGTTTACAGGTGGGTCCAGAATCACAATTTAACACCCAAGTCATACTTCAAACTTGGCACTTGTCACTCAAAGTGTAACTCAAGAGACTTTTTTTTTTTTACTTTTATTCTCCCACACAGTTTTGTTATAAAACTTCTTCATAATTTATTCATTTATTAACTAAACTCATTTCCTTCAAGTAGGAGTTAATATGTAGATATGCTCTAGAAAGGGTATTGTGAGTTCACTGAGACATGTTTTTAAAATCTGTCTTACTAACTTTATATTCGGGGTGCCTGGGTGGCTCAGTCATTAAGCATCTACCTTTGGTTCAAGTCACGATCCCAGGGTCCTGGGATCGAGCCCCATATCGGGCTCCCTGCTCAGTGGGGAGCCTGCATCTCCCTCTCCAGCTCCTCTGTGCTTGTGTTCCCTCTTTCACTCTCACTCTCTCTCTGTCATAAATAAATAAAAAATTAAAAAAAAAAAAACTTTGCATTCAACTTGGGAAAAAAAGGATCTTGCAGCAACTGGTTTCATAGGCTGAGCAAGTGTTCTAGTATCCTGAATAAGGGGTTGGCAGCAAGATGGAGGAAGGTTCTAGAGGTGTGGTGGAAAGTCTGTCCTTGCCCTGCATGTGAGTAACATGTCAGTAGCAGACACAATGGTCTGAATTAAAATAAAGTAGCAGCCTCTCTGTCTGGAAAGAAGGACTCAGAACTCAGAAAAAGGGATGCTGGACTCAGAAAAATCAGTTACTAAACTCAGTTACTAACTCAAAGTTACTAAAATCAGATACTAAACACTTAGTATCTAGGAGTTTCAATTTCCCTATCTGTAAAACCATATTGTTTGATAATATCTATGTCTACATATGTAGATATCAGGTACACAGAAAGTGCTCAAAAAGAGTATTTATTATCAAATCTGCAGATGGTCCAAAGCTGGGGAGAGGGAATTAAGGTTCAAAATTATCAGGACAGAAAGATGAGCTAAGATGGTGATAAGTATTATAAAAGGAATAAAAATAAAATCCCATAATTAAAGGTTTTTGGTTTGTTTGTTTGGTTTCTGGTTAAGTTCAGTTGTACCAGTACAGAATGGAGACATCCTGAAATAACAGCAGCTGATGTGAAAAACTTTCTGAACACTTGAATGACAGAGAATGGACTACGGAGACAATAGCAGCACATGGATACTGAATTATTAGGTGTAATCTCGTACTACAGAAGCATATGTTGTCTATAAATCAAAGAAATGAACTAACCTAATACATTTTGCCATGGCCATATGCCATCTGGAACACTAGGTTCAGTTCTAGGCACCACATTTTTGAAAGAATATTTATAAAATATATTATAACCTTAAAAGTAAATTGGAGGGGTGAAAGGCTTACATTACAGGAAGGCTGAAGAAGCTAGAAATATTAAGGCTAAAAAAGACAATTTTAAAGAGAATGTGATAATTGCCCTGAAACATATACAGGGCAGTAAAAAAAATCAAAGAGTAAGATTGATTAATTTGTATCGAGTACTTACTATGTGCAAAGTTGTCACTGTTATCTACCCTTGCGGGTGAGAACGCTGGGGCACAGTGGCCGAGTTATATACTCAGCGTCTCGTAATTTGAGTGGGTGGAGCCAGGTCCCATCCCAGTAGTCCCACCCCAAACCCAGGAGGGATATTAAAACTATATTTCAAATATTTCTAACCTCTGTCTTACAGGATCACGGTAAAAGTGCACCCTCCCCATTCTTTTGAGGTTAGACACGGATTAATGAGTTGCTCGGGCCAGGGAAACGTGAACCTAAATCATCTTTGCGACTTCAGCATGGGAGTTCAAGAGTCTGTGAGCAGCTCACCCTATGTTCTTGCCAACATGGGTGCGTCAAGCTGAAACTTCCATCAGGCTATCCATCTAGCTCCCTGCGGGGGAAATGATGAGCAGACCTGCCCTGCTGACCGTTGCTGATCAGTAGCGGGAGCAAGAAATAAACTGTTGTTTGCTTCAGCCACTGAAATGTGGGGATTGCTTGTTACTGGGGCAATACCCAAACTTTTCTGACAGCTAAACAAACCCACAAGCTTCAAGTCATTAAAGTATCTCAGAATTTAAAACAAAAAAAAAAAACAAAAAACAAAACAAAACAAAAAACGAACTTTATTTTTGTATTTTAAAAGGTCAAAACTAAGAATAGCTTATAGAAACTACAAGGAGGGGGCCCCTGGGTGGCTCAGTGAGTTAAGCCTCTGCCTTTGGCTCACATCATGATCCCAGGGTCCTGGGATCCAGCCCAGCATCGGGCTCTCTGCTCAGCGGGGAGCCTGCTTCCCTCTCTCTCTCTCTGCCTGCCTCTCTGCCTACTTGTGATCTCTGTCAAATAAATAAATTAAATGTTTTAAAAAAAGAAAAAAAAAAAAGAAACTACAAGGAGGCAGATTTGGGCTTAATTTAAAATTTTTAAAGTGGACTTTTCCAAAAGTTGCTTCATGAGGTGGAGCACTCCCTGAAAGTGTGGTATTTAAAAAGAGGCCAGAAGGGACACCTGGCTGAATCAGCCAGCAGAGCATGAGACCCTCAATCTCAGGGTCATCAGTCCAAGCCCCATGATGGGCCTAGAGTTTACTTTAAGAAATTAGAAAATTTTAAAAATATATTAAAAATAAAATAAGTAGAGGCCAGATGATCACTGTGCAACTATGTAGCAAAACATATGGTTTAATTAAGGAGGTTTAATGTAACAAACCTTTATGGAGCACCTCCAATGTGCCAGGCCTTTTCGCCACAGTGATAAATCCAAACACACAATCCCTATCCTCAAGGAAATAGCCATCAAGTACAGAAGTAGATAAGGTCTGCTGACTCTTTCAGCAGTGTGATTCAACCAAATTAGAGATAATAACATGGCCTGCATGACGCTGACAGCAAGCCTGAACTTAGAAATAACCACGTAGCACAAGAAATCCTGCTGATGCTTAAGTTGTATTATTATTTTTCAATTAGGAGCCAAAAGTATAGGGTTTGCAAAAGGAAGGAAAACGAGAGAATTTCTGGGTTTACAGGAAGAACATTTTCCCTTTCTCTAGTTACCATTCTTAAATCTTGCAAACCAGGCATATTATCTGGCTTACATCAGGGTGTTCCAGCAAAGGAACAGCACTGACTCACAGCAATTGTTACCAACCTTTTCCATCACTTCTCCCACCCCATAGGGTCAGGACAGGAACATTACAATCCTATCAGCTCAGATCTAAAGAGAGGCAATAATCTTCCTGTAACACCATTCTTAAGTTTAGATATCAGTCACAGCTTTTCCAAAATATCAGAAGTTTTTCCTAAAAGGATGACATGAGCAGGGCCTGGGGGAATCCCATATTCTAAGGACAGTATGAAAATCACAGACTAAATGAGTGATTGCGAGGGACATGGACATTGTTTCCCAATGGCACCCTTACAAAGTATGAAGTTCAGTGCTTTCTTTCCCTGGTGGTATCAATAATTAAAGTTTTGTTTGTTTTTTCAAACTTCCAAAAATCAAGCAGTGCAGAGATAAGCTATCCTTTGACTGGCTCACTGCATTTGAATGGAAAAACATCTAGAACTTGGGTAAGCATTAACTGTAATTGCTCTGGGGCACACATTTCCATTTCGGGTTATTATTCGGATCAGTATTTACACAATAATCTATGCGGATGGATTTTGCAGCCGTTATCTACACAAGAGTGACTATCTGACTACTATTGTTCCCCAACTCAACAGCATCAGTTTGAACTTTGAATACTGGGGCTCTGCCCAGCCCCTGAATGTTCTGAACTATGGTTCTGATTTTCTATGACATAAACAAACAGATGAGAGCAAGCTGGATTTCAATGCCATACCTCCAGTCAGTTCAGTGTGGCATGAGTTTCTCAAAAATCCACATACAGAAGAAATTGGCTTTGGCACATGCAGGAGCCGCAGAGAATTTGCAGCTTGTGCGTGTTTAAAGCGCACCCTTAATACTCTGGCCTGTTTTCAAAAATAAGTGATATTCTTCCAGAGACAGCTGGATCCCTGTGGTACCCAGTCTTGCAACAAACTACGTGCATAAACGTACACTCTACAAACACAGATGGGAAATGTCGATCTAGGACAGAAGAAAGGCACTCAGATTAGGGTGTTTAGTCTAGTGGCTCCACACCCAAAAGTTTCAGGGACAGAGCTGATGTTTGAAGAGGGAGAGGGGAGACCGCCCATCCTGTACGTTCATCCGGGGACTATGGAGATGACCCCATTTTCCCAGCGCCAGTTTGCACTCTGCCCTGGTGACCCGGGTTGAGATTTAATCGAGGGCCAGAGTGGGGCCAAGACAATCATGCTGGTGGTTTACTCAGACGGAGAGAAGGGCTAGAAATCACTAAGCCTCCGCGGCTGGCGGCGCGGACACACCCACCCAGACCCGCTGGCCCCGGGGGTGAGGCAAGGAGGCGGCGGGGACCCGCGCACCCCGGTCCCGCGCGCACGAAGGTGCTGCCACGGGGGACCCGCGCGAATCCGGGTCCAGGCTGAGAGGTCGCGCGGTAGCTCAGCAGAGGATGCCCCTTTCCTCCTCCCTGTCCCCCGTCCTCAAGCGAAGTAAGCCGGAGAAAGTTGTGCCCGGGTCGGGGCGCCCCGGGTCGCCAAGGGAACGAGGGCTGGAGAAGAAGAGCCCCGGGCCCCCTTACCTTGTCCTTGGGGCCGAGGTTCTGCAAAACCTCCTTGCCGGTGGCGCTCCGGATCTCCACCCCGGCAGGCGCGGGCGAGGCGGGCGAGGCGGGCGCGGGCTCCCTGCCCTCCTCCCGGCCTTGGCCCCGGCGCGGGCTGTCCCCCTCGACCCCCGGCCGGCTCCCCGAGCCGCGGACGCTGCCCTGGTTGCTCCGGGGAGTCTTCGCGCCCCGCTGCCCCACGCTCAGGGCATCGAAATCCAGCGTTTTGCTCTCGAAGGCGCCCTCCACGTTGCAGAACATGCCGCCGTACTTCTGCCGCGGGACCTGGTCCGTGGTGCCCGGCCTGGCCAGGTACACGGGCAGATCGTCCTCGTGGGAGCTGTCCCAGCCCCTCCGGCCCGAGGCCATGGTTCCAGCGCACAGCGGCCCGCGGCTTCGCTCCCCCAGAGGCGGAAAGGGCAGCCGCCGGCAGCGTGCGCCGAGCCACAGTGACTGGGGCGGGAGGAGGCGCCTGAGCGTTCGCGCCAGAGGCGGCAGTGCAGCTCCGGTTCCTGCCAGTCCCCAGCCAGCCAGCGAGCGCGCGGCGCAGGGGCCGGGGCAGCGGCGCGCTCCGCCACTGGACCTGTCGCCCGCCCGCCGCCCCTCGGCGCGCACCCGACCCCAACGCGGCCTCACAGGGTCGCGCGGCCCGGCTGCCCTTCGAAAGTAGAAATCCCAACTTGCCGCGCGCGCGCACACGCACACACACACACACACACACGCACGCATGCACGTTTCCCGCTCGCCCAACAACCCCCAGATTCACACTCAAGAACTTGCCTCACTCACACGTGCACACACACCCTGTTTTACCCACAATGACTTCCGAGTTTGCTTCCCAAAGACAAATCCTTCTGCCCGGCTCTTGCACACAAACCCGGTTGGCTCAGGTGTGTTCATCTGAAAGCCAAATTCTGATTTACAACAACACACAGACACACAAACTCAGGTTTACCAGACTCACAGTCCTAGACTTTGCTTACTCATAATCCCAGATCGGTCTCATTCTCATCTTAGAACGGTCTCACAACTGTCCCCAGTTCTAGAATCTGCCTCACAAACCTGCACCCTCAGAAAAGACCTCTTGAATTGGTTGAGAGAGAGAGAGAGAGAGAGAGAGACCCTCTTACTTGGCTGACAATCACAAAAGCCTGTAATTGACTCACAGACAAATCTCCACTTAAACTATTCTTGCTTCATATCTAGCGCCCTAGACTGTGCTTTTTACCCATCTATAATGAACCTCACAATTACTTTACAGGTCACAGACACGTGCACATCCCTAGACTGGGCCTTGTAAAATATTTCTACTACCCTGTCATTCGACAAACCCGAAGCTAACCCCTCCATGCTGACTGAGGTTTACCTCAGTCAGAACCCTCCACACATCAACTAAGATTGACCGCAAAAAAACACAACTAAAGACTTTGCCTTCTGCTACCTCCGTTCCACACAGATTTTACTTCTGCACGTGCCCGCTCTCACAACCTCATTCTGCTCCTTGAGGCCACCCACAAATACACCAACCCAGGCTTTGCCAATAAACTGAGTGGGCAAATGGCACAGCTCACGTCGCATCTGCACGCACAGCCTACATCCAGATCCTGCAGTGCCCACATTAGATGAGGTCCCCTTTCAGAAACTCTCTCCTTAATGTATCCATTCAACGAGAACCCAATGCCTACTATGTATGCCCCTTCCCCTTCCCGAGAGACTGGAGTGACGGGGTTAAAACAAGGCAGATGGGGGCCCCGCCCTCAGCAAGAGTGGCCTCTGCAGCCACCCACCTAGGTAGCACAGTCACTATCTGGCGTGAAACACTGAACTTTCTTTTGTGATCCTCCCTCACTGCATCGTAAGCTTCTCGAGGTCAGAGATCTGGTCTTTTCAGTTTACCATTAAATATCTTGAGCCCGGAACATCTGCAGGCACAGAAGAGGAACTCCATAAGTCGTTTTTTAATAAATGGGTAATGATAAGAATAATAACAACAGCAACAACAGGGAACATTTATGGATCTGTCGCTGTGTGCCAATCACTACTATAATTGTGTCACATACAGTAACTCAAAGCTCAGAAGCATATGGCAGGCGTCTCTGTGCACACTCCATCTTTGAAGGCATCTGCAATGAATTTAATCAACTGAAACTCACAAGTCCGATTTGGGAGAGTAACTGGGATATTGGAAAATGGATTTCATAGCAGGATTGTGACCGTCATGAAAGGTTGGGGGATGGAAGTTGACGTGAACTCAGATCAAAGACAAGTATGTTGATGCAAGTTGTGCTTGCTCCCCATCCCCACGAGGAGAAAGATGCTTACTGAACTGCCCGTGCTCTATCAGATTATTTATAATTTCTTAAGCTGACTTCCTCTGGGACACTGCTCCTTTTTTTGTTTGTTTGTTTTTGTTTTAACAAGTGCTGGCTGCCAACAGACCCAGAAGTTCACATGAGAACTTGGTAATATGGGCTGTTCCCTCCCTCTTTGCTCACACAGGTGATTTCCCTCCTCTTTCCCGTTGCTCTCACCCTCTTCCCCATTCATTAATTTATATACAGACCTTTAGAGGGACATTTGCTCTGTGTCCAGCACTGTCCTGGGCTCCCTCCTCTGTAGAACATAATTCTAATGGGAGCAAAGAGATGATAAATAAGAACAATCAGGTCAGACAGTCATAAGAGTTATAAAGAAGATGAGATTCCCAGCTTTTAGATAGGTGGGTCAGGAGAGTCTTCTCCCTCTGACTCTACAAACGCCATCAGCACCAGCGCCATCAGCAATGGCAACAAAAAACAAAGATATTAGCTGACATTTATTAGGAATTTATTCTGTGCCAGGCTCAATGCAAAGGACTCTTCATACACTATCTTGATTAATTTTGGTTAGTAGTATCTTAATTAACAATACAAGTCACATACTATTATTTCTTTTTTACCCGCAAGAGGGCTGAGGCTCTGAGTAAATGACCAGGTTATGACAGAACCATAACTAGAAGCAAGGTATGTGCAAAAGGTCTGAGGTTTCCTTTGAGAGGGGAACATTCTGAATGTGGATGTGTGCTCCCATGGGCTCGTGTGTGTGGGCGCTTGAGTGTAGGGAAGTCCCGTTGTTGCAGCTTCATTGCCTCACCACTATGTCTGTTGCAATGTATAAGCTCCATAATTACATTTGTTGACGAAACATCACATCTAGAAGTCAACAGCTGCATATACACATGTGTTTAATTAAGAAACCAAAGCAGCCTTTAGAAGAAGGCTGAAATGGGATTGGCTGATCTGACTCCAATTCTGCATCTACGTGGCCTGAGGCTAAGGGTCTTATTTAACTTCTTGATGTCTTTCTGCTTTATATTTGCCTCACCCACCTAACAGGATTAGAAGAATTTCTTTCTTTGAGTAAGACATTGTGCTAAGAACTTCCCATGTATTGCCTTAACCTTCACAACAACGCTGTAAATGTGGTGTGATTACCATCCTCACTTTACCAGGGGAGAACACGAAGCCTTGATGAGTTAAGTTTCCTGCCCAAAGTATCACACAAGCACTTCAAGCTAGAATTCAAACCCTACTAGCTAGTCCAGAGCCTGTGCTCCTAAAAACCACCCCAAGACAGGGTTCAGTTATAAGGATTCAGATAGATGATAATGAGAAGACCAGAAGTAAGGTGTTAACAAATCAAAAAATTCTAAGTGCCCCACTTGTTTTGGGGCAAAGGTAAATTTTAAGACAAACATTCATAAAAATATCCTACCAGGGGCACCTGGGTGGCTCAGTGGGTTAAAGCCTCTGCCTTCAGCTCAGGTGATGATCCCGGAGTCCTGGGATCGAGCCCCGCATCAGGCTTTCTGCTTGGCAGGGAGCCTGCTTCCCCTGCTCTCTCTCTGCCTCTCTGCCTACTTGTGATCTGTCTGTCAAATAAATAAATAAAAATATTTTTTAAAATAAATAAATAAATAATATCCTACCAATGTCCTCCTATCAAAGGCATTAGTCTCATGAACACAGGCCAATTTTACCACATCTGTCCCTAGTAAGGTAGAGGATGCATTACTTACGATAATCACGAACATAAAGGCAGCATCGTGCCTCTGGTCACCTTAAGTCACGATTCCCAGGGAAGGGTTTATCTAAAGCAATGTGCAAAGGGCAAGCCGTTTCCATAACGCGGGCAGCAAAATAGAGCTTTCAACTTGTCACACGCCAGATCAGATTTGCATTTCCTGTAACTATGCAGTAAATGACTTGCCACTTCCCATTGACGTGACTTGTTATGTGAGCGCATGGCATATCCGATTATAGCTTTAGGGAAATGTATTCCGGAGACATCTATTACCTATAGATCAGCGGAAGGCAGAGACTCCTCTATAGTAAGCAGTCCATGCTCTAGCAATCCTGATATGGCAGCACACGGAATATCCTTTATGCAAAAGAAATTGCACTGAATTCTTATGAAGCAGAAATCT
This sequence comes from Lontra canadensis, assembly GCF_010015895.1. NCBI lineage: Eukaryota > Metazoa > Chordata > Mammalia > Carnivora > Mustelidae > Lontra > Lontra canadensis. The sequence continues at coordinate 53,492,217 of NW_022630998.1, read as the reverse complement.
ACCCAACAGAAGATACAATTTTAATACTAAGGCTGTGCTGCCACGCTCAAACTAAGGAGAGAATGCAGGAGTTATGCACTTTTCCTTGATTCAGCAGTGAATTAAAATATTTCCGATCGGGGCTCCTGGGTGGCTCAGTGGGTTAAGCCTCTGCCTTCGGCTCAGGTCATGATCTCAGGGTCCTGGGATCGAGTCCCGCATCGGGCTCTCTGCTCCTCAAGGAGCCTGTTTCCTCCTCTCTCTCTCTGCCTGCCTCTCTACCTACTTGTGATCTCTGTCTGTCAAATAAATAAATAAAATCTTAAAAAAATATATTTCCGATCGAAATCCACCTTGTCTTTTCCATCCTTGAATTGCAGGAATTTGAACCTAGGTTATTTCTGTCCCACCCTATAGGTACAGAGATTGGAGACGTCATTTTTCAGCCCACAGATATCATGTATGTATGAGGCAATCTCTGCAAAATATTCAGTACTCCGCCTGACAGATAGGTGCTCAATAAATTTTAGTTTCCCATTTCTTCAGGGTACATTTAGCTACACCATTAATATCACAGTTTGTAATAATGGGCTTGACCTTCTCTTGTAACTTCAGCTTTCCAGGGTTTTATGGAACAAATTGAAATTATGATAATGTTTGATACACATGTTAAAAATTCACTACTATTTTCAATATACCTATCACACCTGAAGAATTCTGACAGGCTACTAGTGAATTTCAGCTCAGTACTTGGTGACCAAAGTGTTCATTAGAAACCAAAAAGCAGGTCATTTCTCAAATCTATACACAATGTTAAAACCAGTTTTTTAACATATTTTTAATAATCCCCATTGTGCGTGCAGAAAAATTCCTGCTATTCATAAATATATATATGTAGGGAGAAAAATCAACAAGAATATATATCAAAATATTCATAAAGGGAGAGTTGTAAGATTCTAAGTAAGTTCCAGTTTCTTCTTTCATGCAATTCTATATTTTCCAAAATCTTTATGAATGTGAGTTACTTTTATATACATAAAGATTTACTTTTTTATTTGAGAGAGAGAGCACGAGCAGGATGATGGATAGAGGGAGAGGGAAAAAGAATCTCCAGCAGACGCCCTTCTGAGCTCAGAGCGCTAGGGAGGGCTTGATCCCATGACCCCAAGATCACGACTCAAGCCGAAACCAAAAGTTGGACATTCAACCGACTGTACCACCCTGTACACCCAGGCGCCCCATAATGTTAATTAATTAGTTAATTAATTAAACCGAGAGAGAAATTGACAGAATGCTTGTGAGCACATGTTGGGGGAGGGTCAGAGAGAGAATCCCAAACCAACTCCGTGCTATTCATGCTGAGTGTCGGGCTTAATCTCACGACCCTGGGATCATGACCTGAGCCGAAATCAAGAGTTAGCTACCTACCCAACTAAGCCGCCCAGGAGCCCTCAGAATGTTTTTTTAAATATGTGTCCAGGATCTTATTTTACATAAAAACACGTTTATTGAACATGTTAAAAATTGCTGATAGAGAATTATTGAACCAAGCTGTTAGCTCCCTACTCTATTATGAAGATCAATTACCTAAAAAGAAAAAAAAAAAAATTAGATTCCTCATCAGAGTCAGGTTGTCACCTCATGCAAAAACCATATCAGCAGCTGGACAACTGAATGGGAAAATGATCATTATGACGAGAACACAAAACGAGGGCTTATAAATGTCCTCCAGGCAAATCCTTTCCACCAAAGGATTAGTTAATAAGACATGACATGATCACCTTCCTACTGAGAAGTTGTTGGCGTTTCCTTCCCAGTTTTTATACACTGAACATTTCTCTTTGATGTTGCTATTCTCAAATGTTCAAAAGCCAATTCTAGTCACAGAATTTCCTTTTGCCTTAAGTGGAAAGGAGACAATTGTTAGGTAGTTGCTGACCAATATGATAAAACAGATATTCACCTCAAATGCTTTAGGCTCTAGTTTCCTTGAAGTGGGTTCACAGGTACAATTTAATCTCCTAAGTGAAAAAAACTCTAAGGAAGGGCCAGCCATAACTACAGGGTATAACAAAATCATAATCATAACACAACAAAAGACAAAAAAGCTATAATCTGTCCAACTGTTTAACAGGCACAATGGTTCAAAATCTGTTTCCAAGTTCTTATTTATTTATTTGTTTGAGAGAAAGAGAGAGAGAGAGAACTCACAAGCAGGGGGAGGGGCAGAGGGAAAAGAAACTTCCTGCAAGAGTAAAAAGCCCAACACCGGGCTCCGTCCCACCACGCCAGGACCATGACTCAAACCGAAGGCAGATGCTTAACTGACTAAGCCACCCTGGCACCCCTGTTTCCAAGGTTTTAAAGAAATGTGCCTATTTTGTTATTTTTTCAACTATTTTTCCTGATTTTTGTCCATTTACAAAAGCATCCCATTGGTTCTACATTATTGTTATAACAATCTCATTCTGATTTTTTTTTAAGATTTTATTCATTTATTTGACAGAGATCACAAGTAGGCAGAGAGGCAGGCAGAGAGAAAGAAGGAAGCAGGCCCCCCACTGAGCAGAGATTCCCGATGTGGGGCTCAATCCCAGGACCCTGAGATCATGACCTGAGCCAAAGGCAGAGGCTTTAACCCACTGAGCCACCCAGGCACCCCTCATTCTGATTATTTAAAATACAGGGGCGCCTGGGTGGCTCAGTGGGTTAAAGCCTCTGCCTTCCACTCAGGTCATGATCCCAGGTCCTGGTATCAAGCCCCGCATTGCATCGGGCTCTCTGCTCCGTGGGGAGCCTGCTCCTGCCTCTCTCTCTGCCTGCCTCTCTGCCTACTTGTGATCTCTGTCAAATAAATAAATAAAATATTTTTAAAATAAAATAAAATAAAAATAATTCTCTCTTACCTATTGCCATCTAAAGTTATTTTTTAAAAAGCAGTAATGAATCCTTGTCTGTTTTTCTTTCCCTTCTGTCCTTCCTTTTCAAAGAAAATTTCAAAACTACAGAAAAGCAGATGTTACTTTAATCAACTCCCATGGACTCACTCTTTAGAATTTGTAAATGTTAACTTTTCACCATGTTTTTCCTATATTTTCAAGCAATAAAATATAGTAGAGTTCAAGTGCCCCCTACCTGTTCTACTCTCTCCTCCTCCCTCTGAAAAAAGAACCAATAATCTGTATTCATCTCTTGTATTCTCATAGAGACTGCTATCTGTTCTAACTTCATCCTTTCATTGAGATTTGTAAACCTTTTTTTTTTTTTTTTCCTGCCAAATAAACTACTGTCCTTGTTTAATGATTTGCCCTTAAGGAATAACCAACCAAGACATTTGATATACAGAAACCCCTCACTCCTAGAAGTCTAGCTAAGGCTTGAAGCAGTGCCTGTAGGGTTTCTCCTGCTAAATAATGGTAATCATCTCGCTCATTTATCGGGCACTCACACTCTCAAAGTAGGTGTGTGTCTTCAGATCACGGATGTCTACATGGACCAATACTAGCTCAGTTAGAGACAAGCCAAAAGCCAATCTTTTCCTCTTGAAGGGAATATTTTTGTTATCCTCCTGATTTGAGTGGCTCCAGGAAACTGGACATTTAACTTGCATTTAACTTGTAACTTTTTCTTTTTTAATTTTATTTATTTATTTGACAGACAGAGATCACAAGTAGGCAGAGAGGCAGGCGAAGAGAGAGGAAGGGAAGCAGGCTCCCCACTGAGCAGAGAGTCTGATGCAGGGCTTGATTCCAGGACCCTGGGATCATGACCTGAGCTGAAGGCAGAGGCTTTAACCCACTGAGCCACCCAGGCGCCCCAAAAGGTAACTTTTTATTTTGGTATTTCCTTGAGCATAAACTAAATCATGGACAAAGAAAAGAAGTCAAATAAAATGACAGTCTGAAAAGAGAAGCTCCTTTCATTCCAGATACAAATTTGCTGGCTCCACAAGACCAGGCCACATCCTGGCTCCAGCTAAATAGCTCACAGGCGGGAGTATAAATGACAGATACTAAGAGAGATGGAAGGAAAAAATGGAACACGTGGTGAAGAACTCTTTCATTGAGAATGTTATAGCCATGTATAGATTCAGACATACAAATGCACTGGTAATGCCTTCATACCCCAGTGCTTTGTCCGAGTTCATTTTTCTGTTAATAAATAACTCCTTGTCCAGGCAGCTCCCTGGAAAGCTTTATTTCTCCAGATCCTTCATAATTAAGATGAATGGCTAGGAAATAGGGTCCTGTCAATGTTTCAAGCTTTTATAGTGATTTATATTGGAAACATGAAGAAAAAAATAAGGAGACAATTAGTTTAAGCATGTAGCCCTGACTTCCTTTTCTTATTCCAAAATAGAGTATTCATATGCGATGTGATATGTTTGAGAAAAGCCAGGGATTTGAAGTCATAAAATCCGGACTACAGTTATGGTTCATCCCTAGCTGAGTGAATTTTGGGGAAACGCATAAATTCTCTCTTTCTGTTCCCTCACCAACAAAATGTAGATAAAATGTTATAGTGTTTAAAAAAAAAAAAAGTGAGTTGTTGCATAACAATTTATAACTGCTTTCTACAAATGTAATTTTTTTTTTCCTTCAGTGCTTGGCCCCAGTTTCTGTGACCCTGTATGTAAACAGTAAACAGGTCTTGAATTAATGTTATCTAGAATTTTTGTTTTTCAACAGTAGATGAAACTGTATGTAGTAGGTAGCTAATGATTACTAATCAATCTTAGGTGTGACCAAAGAGAAAAATATACTTGGGGAAACCAAGTCAGATTACCTTCTATTCCAATTCTAAAAGTTTTAGACATTTGTCCCCTACAAGCATCCTAGACCCAGGATAGACTCAGATGTATATGTGAAATATTATATCAAAATACATTAAAAATAATAAGATATAAATATTTTTAAAGATCAAAGTTTTAAAGCAGAGCCCATTAAAGTTTACTCAGTTTTGACTGCAGGATGTCTAACAACTTAGTAAGTCTTAATAGTGGCTGGTCAGTACGAACTCTAACATTTAAAGTACAATGTTAACTTGCCAAAGTGTTTATTTCTTACCAAAAAATTCAGTATGACTAGACACTCAAAGAATAAACTTCAAAATTATTAGTTGTACCAAAAAGGATTTTTTTGACTATCAAATGTACACCTACAAAAATATACGTTGCTGTCTTTTGCAATAAAATGGACCAAGCGGTTCTAGAAATAATTAGATTATACATCAAGATGAATTAATCTAAAGTTCTCAAAACTGTATGAGAACTTTATGTTTTTTTTTTTATGATTATCAAAAACATAAATTAGGATTCTCAAAATAAAATCTCAGGTTAAATACTATGCAAAAATTATAGTTGATTAATAATCAGAGGAAGTATTTTATTTTTAATATATTAATTTATTTTTATGGTTTATTTTTAGCTAAAAATTAATTATTAAACTAAAAAATTTGAGTGACCTAAGACATGGATAGGATTTATAAAATATCTATAGTATCATGGTTGATAAGTCTGGTAGCCGTAGAACGTGGGAATTACCCTTTTAACAAAACACAGGAAGGATGTAATAATGTTAGCAAGCTGGATTATTCATTGTTATGAATATGATTTTTGACAATGGCTGGCAAGTCCATAATTATTTACTTAAAAATTCAATAATCAGTAGTTAAAATATAATAGTAAATCATATAACGATGATTAATTTCACCATGTCGATATTTACCAGTACTTTTTACATCTGGATACTGAGAAGTCTTTAATTCAGGACAAGGCATAAAGGAAAACTCCCTGTGGGAAGGGCAGATTCAATTTTATTAGAAATATAACTATTCCTATAGACCTTTAAGTACTTTTCCCAAAGCCCTAGTATACTTGATGATGCAGAAATCAAGTTTATTTGCTTTGGTTTTTTTTACCTTTGAAGACAGTGAATAATGTCTCCGCAACCCCTTTGAAATCTGTCTTTGTAAAAAGGAAAACTATAAAGTTTTGAAATTGCCTTATTCGTTTCATTGTTTTTTAATCCAAAGATCACTTCGGTTTGTTGTCCTAAAATAATTCAAATGCAGAGGAGACAAAATCTGAGCCAAGCCCATTCTCCTTCAGCCAAGGGAGGGCAGAACTCTGCAGGAGCAACAAAAGAGAGACAGCCTGCTTAATCAATTCAATTCATTACATATTTATCGAGCACTGATTTTTTTTTTTTTTTTTTTTGGCCAGGGAACATTCAAGGTGCTGCGGGAGTTTACAACATAGGTGGTAAGACAGCTAGGGAAATCTCACGCTGCTTAGCCTGGCATCAGTGTTGCAAGAGGATAAAGGAACTACAGATCAGAAAAAGCCCTCTGAAAAGCAAACTGCAAGTCACAAAGGGTGAGTTGGGTTTTGACAGAGGAAGATGGGTGAGGTCATTCCTGGCAGAGTGAGAAATGGGAAACAGTGAGCAGGCCTGCTTGGCTGGAAAGCACAATGCTCATAGGGGAGTAAGGGATAATGCCAGAAAGACTGGCCAGGGCTTGAATGTGGGAGGACCCCAAATGAAAAGCGAGAAACTTGTTGGTTAGGAAAATAGTTAAATGCTGGACCATACCTGCTTTGCAAAATCACCTCACCTACAGCCATGAGTCCCTGGGTTTGATTTTGGCTGTAGCTGTCATATCAGCATCTGTCCTCTGCCCAAATTTCTCTGTCTGTGTACGACTGTCTGAAATCATCTTTAGGCTCTCTGTCCTATTACTTAATACATCGATGCTTTTATAGCTATAAATTCTCTGACAGTGGCCCCTCCTGCCGCCGTCAGTGTATGGATTTCCTGTCCCTCCCTGAGTGGGTTCAGGGAGCGCAGAGAATGCCAGAGCGTGAAATCTCCACGTGCAATGCAAGGAGTGTTTGGAGAAGGGGTTAGAGTCAGGAGGCAAATTTTCATCACGGAAAGGGGCAAGTTCGGGGGCTTTTTAAAAAAAGATTTATTTATTTATTTGAAAGAGAGAGAGTAAGTATGAGCAGGAGGAGAAGGAGAGAATCTCAAGCACACTCCTTGCTGAGTGAGGAGCCTAACTTGGGGCTTGATCCCAGGACCCAGAGATCAGACCAAAGCCAAAGCCAAGAGTTGGGTCTATGGACATACCACCCTGAATGCGCCCGATCTCGTCTGATCTCGGAAGCTAAGCAGGGTCGGGCCTGGTTAGTACTTGGATGGGAGAGCATTTGACTGCAAAGCCAAGAATTGGATGCTTAACAGACTGAGCCACCTAGGCGCCCCAGAAGGGGTCAGTTTCTAAATGTGTCTTCAGTGTGTTCACGATGAGAGCAGATCTCTTCTCATCCAGGGTTGCTGGTGGAGAGCAGCTGTTGGGAAACCAACAGTTTTGGTTGTTTCCGCAGCAGTGCGGAGAGCTCAGAGCTGTGACTGATGAGATGAGCAGATGTCCGCTTGACTGGGCCTGGGGTGTGCAAGGTAAGATTCAGTAAGAGGCACCAAAGGAAATTTTTCTTGCTCCATAAATGAGAGAGCACTAGTTCTCTATTGCCGTGTAACAAATTCAGCAGTTTAAAACAACACAGATTTGCGATCTCGCAGTTTTCATGCTTCAGGAATTTGGGTACAGGTTAACTGGGTCATCTGCTCAGATCTCACCAGGCTGAAAGGAAGGTGTCTGACAAAGCTGAGATCTCATCTTCACGTTGGGGTCCTTTTCCAAGCTCATTGGTTGGGGGCCACATTCAGTTTTTTGCAGTTACGTGACTGCCGGGCATTGTCTTGCTGACTGTCAGCCCCAGGGAGGACTCCCAGTTCCTGGAAGGCACCCTCACGTCCTTGCCATGAGATCCCCTTCATCGGCAGTTCACAACGTGGCTGTTTGCTTCTTCAGGATCAGCAGGAGAATCTCTTCTTTCAGTCTCTGATTTCTTTTCAAGTCTCATCTGATTAGGTAAGGCCCACCCAGGATTACCTCCCTAAATTAAAATCAAAGGATTAAGGGCCTTAATTATATCTGCAACATCATTGCAGCACCTACACTCATGTGTTTTTGTTGTTGTTGCTTTTTTTTTTTTTTTAATTTATTTAACAGAAATCACAAGTAGGCAGAGAGGTAGGCAGAGAGAGAGGAGGAAGCAGGCTCCCTACTGAGCAGAGAGCCTGATGCGGGGCTCAATCCCAGGATCCTGAGATCATGACCTGAGCCAAAGGCAGAGGCTTTAACCCACTGAGCCACCCAGGTGCCCCTTGACTCATGTTTTATTGAGTAACTGGGAAGAGGTAGATACAACCAGGGTCTGGGACTGTTGGAGGCCATCTCAGAATTCTGCTTGTCACAGAGTCATCTTTAGTCACAATCTTTAACAGGTGAGAGTCCCATATTGACACTCCTAATCCATGGGGAAAGTTGTTAAAAGTGGGCCAGTCCAGCCATTTCTTCTATGTCTATACAACTTCCTCCACTGTTTAGTACTTAACGGTTAAAATTTTACCAAGAATTAAAATAACTATATTTGTAATATTTGAGGATGGCTATGTGGATATGGCTATGGTTATATGATTCAAAATTACATTTTAATAGGTGAATTTTACTATACGATATTCAGGGCACCATCACAAATGCACAAAACGATATTATGGTACCTGGTAATACGCATTAACATATATACCAAATTAAAGAAAATGCTTTATCTCTTTTTGAGAGTCCTTGTGGAACAGTGGAAGAGTGCTTTACGGATCCAGATTTTGGTTCAGGTAGCATCCGTTACTAGAAGAGAGCTCTTGGGCAGCTCATTCCAGCCCCCTGAATCTCTATAGTTTATAGAATGGGATAATAAACCTAACAGAATTATCTATTTCAATGTTGATATAAGGATCGAGCAAGCATGTTGCCAGGATGACGTGGTAATAGTGGTAGAAATGTATATAATGTACACATTCATATAAAATTTAGGGACAAATTCCTAGGCAAAATCTTGATGAGTTATTAGGTGGGCAAGGCCCCACAAATTTTCAAGCCAGAGAAGTCAAATATTGTGAGCCAAAAGTAGGCAGACCCCTACATCACATGCTCGCCATAAAATAGTTCTACCAGTGGTATCTGGGGGCTCAGTCCATTAAGCATCTCCCTTCAGCTCAGGTCCTGATCCCAGGGTCCTGGGATCAAGCCTTGCATCAGGCTCCCTGCCCAGCGGGGAGCCTTATTCTCCCTCTGCCTGCAGCTCCCCCTGCTTGTGCTCTTTCTCTCTCTCTGTCAAATAAATAAATAAATAATCTTAAAAAAAAAAAAAAAGTCCTATCAGCAATATAACCTTCAGATGCAGCCTCAGCAGCCGCTTTCTAGTTGAGGTGGCCTCGGACCTTCTCATGATAAGGCTCAGAAGTGATGTTTCAGAGTTGGAGGCTTGAGAACATAATTTACATGCACCTGGGAAAGTCTCCAGGCTCTGTAGGAGATGCTTTTGCAAGGCATTTTCCATTGAATTGAAAGAGAAGTTTCTTCTCTTCCTGTATCTTGTTAAAAGGGAATGATGGCATTGCATTGGGGAAGATTCAGGAGTTCTACCCTTTATACATGCTGTGAAAGCTAAGTGCTAGTCCAAAAGTAATTTATGTAATTCCCACACAACTAACTTAATGGCAATTATCCCAGTGGTCAGCAAATGACAGTCCATGGACCATATCCAGCCCAACGCCTGTTTCTGTTGTTCTTTTTTTTTTAAGATTTTATTTATTTATTTGACAGAAAGAGATCATAAGTAGGTGAAGAGGCAGGCGGGGGCGGGGGGAGCAGGCTCCCCATTGAGCAGAGTCCCAGGACTCCCGGAATCATGGCCCAGCTGAAGTCAGAGGCTTTAACACACTGAGCCACCCAGGTGCCTCTCCTGTTTCTGTTTTTCTGAGAATGTTTTTATACTTTTAAATAGTTGAGAAAAATCAAAAGATTTCATGATGCGTGAAAATCATATGACTCAATTTTCAATGTCCATAAATAAAATTTATAGGAGGACAGTCATACATGTTTGTTTATACATTGCCTATGGCTGCTTTCTCACTGCAATGGCAGAGAGGAATAATGGCAACAAGGGCACAATTGAAAATCTTTGGATCCAGCCCTTTAGGGGATAACTTTGCCAACCCCTGATCTATACCACTTTGAGGTTGGTGAATGTGTGGCAAAATATGTTCTCATCGCTTCCAGGAATGTTTATAAAGTGGAGTGATTTTAAAGGACAGTTTGACAATCAATATCAAGACTCTGAACATGGGGGCGCCTGTGTGGCCCCATCAGTTAAGCGTCTGCCTTCAGCTCAGATCATGATCTCAGGGTTCTGGAATTGAGCCCCGCATCGGGTTCCATGCTCAGCAGGGAGCCTGCTTCTCCCTCTCCCTCTGCCTGTACCTCGACTTGTGCTCTCTCTCTTTCTCATTCTCTCTCCCTCAAGTAAATAAATTAAAAAAAAAAATTTTTTTTAACGAGTGAACATACTCTTGAAATCTGCATGTTAAGATGCATCTGCCAGGTATTTCTGCTGCAAGTGGCTCTCAGTCAGGACACATTGTCTGAAATAGCTTTCTCTTGTGTCTCAGAGACCACTTCTATTGAAACTCTTTCTCTGTTACACGGTGTGGATACTTCTAACTTGGGGAAGACCCAGGATTCACTTCCCTGTGTGTGCTGGTATAGGTGAAAACACTTCTGGAGGAACTGTTCTTTCAGCACCGGGCCCCACAGGTCCTTTCGCGGGTCCTTCCATCACCTGAATGCAGATGGGGAACGGAGGTTCCCTATTCAAAGAGCAAATCCTCACAACTCTCAGAATTCTCCATGTTAAATGGTAACAGCCTCATATCGATTGCAAATCACACAATTTGGGTTTTCTCTAACACACTAGAATGCTCTGGGTTTTTTTTGTTTGTTTGTTTTGTTTTTTGTTTTTTCTTTGAAGAGTGTGTTTTAACTCGCTCTTGGGAAACAAACATTTAACAGTTTTAGAGTCAGGAAAAGAATCCTGCCCATGGTCCCCATGGTATAACACCCTGTTTTGGCTCTGTTGTGTTTTAAGCTGAAACACTCTGCTTTAAATTTTGACATCCATTTCAAAGAGCTAAAACTGTGTGCCACATGTCAAGAAGGAAAAAAATTGGACTGATGTTAACAGTTTAATTGATCCAACTTCTCCCTATTGCTGTTTTTACATCTGAAGCCAACTGATGTCCTAGATAATATGTCTATGTCTGTCAAGAGGTAAACTTTGAGAATGGCCCAGAAAAAGCTAATAATTGAAACAACAACAACAAAAAAGAGGAAGTCATTGATCACGTAAAACAGTTCTATACATTTCTACTATTTTCTACCAAACAGATTTTGGTTCCATTTCAAGGAGACTTGCAATACATGGATTTGAAATAACACATAAGCTGCAGCCTAGGTGGTCTCATGTGGATCCCAGAAACTGGAATTATGTAATTCCCTTTCATAAAAAATTTCCTGGATCTACCATACGTGGACACATTGTTCTATACAGCTAATATATCAGTCATTGTGGTATAGGGGGGACAAACAAGTAAACTGCCAATGAAAATAAAACCTAAATGCTACCAAAGGGATCAGCTCAGCTGTGGGACGCACACAACCATCTGCGGAAGGTAAGGGAATCCTGGCTAGTTCTAAACAACGGATAGGGAGAAGGAAAGTGGTGTTACAGGGGCATGCCACAGAAGAGACTACTGATGACCATTGAATAAAGCAGAGTTTTCCCTCCCTCCCACACAGTCAAAAATCTATGTATAACTTTTGACTGCCTCCAAACTTAACTACTAATAGCTTACTGTTGACTGGAAGCCTTACCAGTACAACAGGCAATGAACACATACTCTGTATATAATAAGCATTATGTACCATACTTTTATGAAAAAGTAGCAAGAGAAAAGAAGATTTTTTTTTTTGGAGATTTTATTTATTTATTTGACAGAGACACATCAGAAGTAGGCAGAGAGGAGGAAGCAGGCTCCCTGCTGAGCAGAGAGCCTGATGTGGGACTCTATCCTAGGACCCTGAGATCATGACTTGAGCTGAAGGCAGAGGCTTTAACCCACTGAGCCACCCAGGCGCCCCAAGAAAAGAAGATGTTAAGAAAATCATAAGGAAGATCGGATGCCTTGGTGGCTCAGTCAGTTAAGTGTCTGCCTTTGGCTCAGGTCATGATCCCAAGGTTCTGGGATCAAGTCCCACTTTGGGCTCCCTGCTCAGCCAGAGGGAGAACTCTTGTCTCTCCCTGCTGCTTTCCCTGCTTGTGCTCTCTCTCTCTCTCTCATTCTCTGACAAATAAATAAATAAAATAAAAATTTTTTAAAAAAGGAAATCATAAGGGAAAGAAAATACATTTATAATGCTGTATTCATCGGAAAAAAAAACAAACAAACCCCATGTGTAAGTGGACTTATGCAGTTCAAATCAGCGTTGTTCAAGAGTCAACAGTATGTGCAAAAGACCAGAGGCAACAGAGGCTGTTTCTTAGCAAGTTTCTTTCTTTTTTTTTTTTTAAGATTTTTTTTTTTATTATTTATTTGACAGATCACAAGTAGGCAGAGAGGCAGGCAGAGAGAGACAGCAGGAGGAGGCAGGCTCCCTGCTGAGCAGAGAGCCCGATGTGGGACTCGATCCCAGGACCCTGAGATCATGACCTGAGCCGAAGGCAGAGGCTTTAACCACTGAGCCACCCAGGCGCCCCTCTTAGCAAGTTTCTTATGGGCAGAGGGGGAGGGGCAAAGAATATGAGAAATAAAGTGGGTGGATGTGATGTATCTAAGTACATGCCCATAGTTTTGAATATGTAAACGACTTCATTAGTTAAAAAATAAAAAATATAAGGGCGTCTGGTGGCTTAGTTGGTTAAGTGTGTAACTTTTTTCTTTAAAATATTTTATTTATTTATTTGACAGAGAGATCACAAGCAGGTAGAGAGACAGGCAGAGAGGGAGGGGTAAGTAGGCTCCCTGCTGAGCAGAGAGCCCGACACGAGCTTAATCCCAGGATCCTGAGATCCTGACCTGAGCTGAAGGCAGAGGCTTAACCCACTGAGCCACCCAGGCACCCTGTATCTAGCTCTTGATTTCATCTCAGGTCTTGATCTCAGAGTCCTGAGTTCAAGCCCCCATCCCCGACCCCCCCGTTGGGCTCAAAAAAAAAATTTTTTTTTTTAAGATTTTATTTATTCATTTGACAGACAGAAATCACAAGTAGAGCGGCAGACAGAGAGAGAGAGGAGGAAGCAGGCTTCCTGCTGATCAGAGAGCCCGATGCAGGGCTCGATCCCAGGACCCTGAGATCAGGACCTGAGCTGAAGGCAGAGGCTTTAACCCACTGAGCCATCCAGGTGCTCCTCAAAAAAATATTTTAATAAAAAATAAAAATAAATGAATAAAAATTAAAAATACATGTGGAAACTCTAGAGGAAGCGGTTCAAAGGAAAGAAGAAGGCATATGAAGGATCTGGTGCTTGGTAAGCCCTCAACAAATGTTAGCTATTATAGTAATAGAAATGCTAAGTTTAGGTCTTCTGAGATGGAGACTTCATTTACTTTCTGTTTGGAGCCAGAACAAAGGGCAGAATCTTGGTGGGTTGAGAAGGAATTTAGTGTCATGGTTAAGAGCCAGACAGATTTGAACTCAAATCCAGATATTACATATGAGCTCTGTGCCCACAGGCAAATTTTTAACCTCTCTTCGCCTATCGCATCGTCTGTAAAACGGAGATAATGTGCTTTATTCACAAAGCTGTTGTGAGGGTTAAATGCAATAATATATGGAAAATAATTAGCACGAATTGACTGGCACAGAGAAAGCACTCAAAAATGGTGGCTTGTCTCATTACAAAAGGAGACATAGGACATGTGGCAGGGATTGGGGAACATTCCCAGAAGATGCATGGTGATAAGGACAATTGTCTCAGCTGGGCATGAATTCGTCTTGCTGTGGTCGGGTCTGTTTGCAAAGAAGAATAATCCCACGGATGAATAGGCAGCCAGCCAAGATGGCCTGATCCTCTGCATTGGTTCTAGCCAAGAAACATCTAAGTGTGAGTAGAATGTGAATCACCTGCTTACTGTAAATTAATTATTATTATTCACTCAGCAAAGAGGAAAAGATGCTTGGTCAGAATTAATCATCTCCAAAAACCCAGTTATTTTAGATTCATTACATTTGAATATGGTAATGAGACATTTGTCACTTTTATAACTCTTTGTGGGGGAGAGTGTCTATTGTAGGACGGGAAAGGATTAACATATAATTTTAAGAGGGTGCCCTTCTTTTTTTTCTTTCTCCATATTTATTAAAGCCCAGGATAATATTTATTGCGTGTCTCCATTTTATAGATAAGGAAATGGGATTTGAGTTTCAAGTGATTTATAGTGAAATGGAGTTTAAAAATCCGGACTTTTCTGACTCTAACAATTCACAGTTCTGGCTGCATATTAGAATCATTTGGAGGACTTTTTAAAAACTAGTGATGATGAAGGCCCACCCTTAGAGATTCTATTGAATTGCTCGAGGGCAAGCAATTCTTAAATATAAAATTCCTTGGTCAAAAGCAACCTCCTTTTTTAAGGTTTACTCAATACATGATTTTTAAAAAAATTTTCAAATATGTCAGTGCTGTCTTCTGAGGAATCAAACTGGACAATAAATGGGACTCCCTCCTCTCCCCATCTCCCTCTCTGTTACCCAGTTCAGAGCATTTCAGTAGCAGGTTGAAAGCTGGGAGAATGAATTCAATCATTTATGCTGTCCTGAGGGGGGGGGGGGGGGGGGAGGGAATAGATTTTTCTCCCCTGACCTTTTCGATGAGTCATTGATAGCCTTAATGTGGTGCCTTTTCAGCCTCATCAGAGAACAAATCTCTCCAAACATTCTAAATAATCAGAACATTATCTAACACTTGAATGAACTTGGGCCACATCACTTAACCAGTTGAACTTGAAGGCTTATTCTCCAAAAGAAAGATGTACCCATTTTTTCTTTTTTTTTTTTTTTTTTTTTGGCAATAAATAGACAAGAATTTTGAAAAGTGGTCTCTTGTTATTTTGTGAAATTGCAATGATCACACCCTCTCGCTCCTGGCAATCACTCTCCCTCTCTGAATTACACTCACATCAAGTGCTGGCCTTGGAGGAGAAATGGAACAAAGGCTGAGTCAAAATCTCTTCTCTTGCATGTCCCTATTGCCTACTGACTAGAAGAAATTATAAAATTATTCTACTTTTTAAAAATCCTCTGAAGCAGTAAGTCTTAAATTTGGGTTAATCCTGAGCCCTTATAAGTAGCTAACAAAATTAAGTTCCCTGGGAGACTTTATTAAGATATATATACTTCAAAATTTGTTCTGACTTCTGAAGGGTCCATAAATTCATAATTAAGAAATTTGATACTATGGGAAAAAAATAAATATGGTTTTCATCTATTGCCTATGGAGACAGGCAGAGAGTTGAAAACAAGACAATGCAAAGCAAAGCTATGATTCAGAATCTTTTAAAAATTTGTTGATATAGACAAAACAAAAGCAGCTAAAGAAAATGCAACCTCCCTGTAAAAAAATTAAAAAATTAAAAGCAAACAAGCAAAAAACCCCCAAACACAGCGATGGTTTCCCTGAGATATAATTTCTTTCTCCTGAACGTAGTGTACAAACTGCTGTGTGTGTGTGTGTGTGTGTGTGTGTGTGTGCGCGCGCCCATGCACGCGCTGATAAGGCTGCCTCTCCCAGTCTGGCTTTCCAGGTCAGTCAGACACTCCCTTTTCCCTCCTTCTGCCATTTCTGGGTTCTTCATCCGTTTTTTTATCTTTATCTTCCAGACACCCAGTCAGAGACAGCCATGAAGGAGTTTTGCTATCTTCTGGCCAAAAAGGGAGATGATAAAATGAGAGGTCACAAAGGACCTAATAATGTTCCAGAAAATGCTTTAACAGGAATTGGCTGGAAAGGGATTCTAAATGGGTACCTTGAAAATGGGTCTCCTGAGACATGTACAACCCTGATAACTGTGCCTCAGCCCCATTTTCCATTTTGAGTTAGAGGGGAGATGTGTAAGAAATCCTGGGAGAGGGAGGGTGTGGGAGATTGTGTCTAAAAGTGAGAGAGAAAAAACCAGAAAAGGTCTGTTGTCGGTCCATTAAGTGGCCTTGTTTTGAAAATTCCAGAGTTAACATTTTAATGCTTTATTTATAAAATGGGACAAGACTGTGGAATAGTATCTCAAGTGAGCTTGATTCTGCCTCTTTCTATCACCTCAACTTGTTCTCCTGTAAATGGAAACGTGGCTCTGAAAACTTAAGACAGATGACTGGTAAAATTGTGCTTTTCATCTTTAACCTGATAAATTTTAATGGGGCCAGGATTTACATATATGTCTCCTTCTTAAATAATAATTGATGAGCCGGCTGGGAAACGGGGGCTCCAAAATGGTGGATCTTCCCGCCAACCCTCTCCAAGATGGCGGACTTTCCCGCCACCCTCACTGCGGCCTCCATGTCACTGTCAGAAGACTGAAACTCTCCACCCAGGAGCTTCCAAATTGAGAACTGCCCATCACGGACCACCCTTGCCCCACACCCTGCGATCACCACATACCCATGGGCGCAAGGCTATGCCCTACCTCAACCTGATAAAAGACCCCCACCAACTCCCTCCCAGTGCGACTTCCCCGACTCACTATCCGCCCCCCTCCCTTTCTGTGAGTTGCGGAACCTTGCCCGAGGGTGCTTGCAATAAAATTCATCTTTTGGATCCATTTGCTTCATAGCCTCTTTTCTTACCATCGCTGGCGGGAGCAACTTTACATTTGGTGCCGAAACCTGGGAGGAGATTGAGCCCCCACCCTGGTGAGGTGGCTCTCTCCTCTCCCTAGCTGGACCTAGACCTGCCTTTCCCACCGCCACTTCCGAAGCTGTGGTGAGTTTCCCCCGATTCCTCGCCTCCCTCCGGAAAGCCCTGCCTAATCGCGGTCGCATCAGGGCGGACCCCGCCGGTCACCAGGTGACCTCCGTGACTCCGAGAGGCTGGGAGACGTCCTAACCTCTACAGCAGTCGACACAGTTTTTCTGCAACCCAGTGGCGGATGAGGAGACGCCTTCCTCCAGCCTTCGGGTTGCTGGGCAATGAATCATGGGGACCTCCCAATCCAAATTCGACCCTAAAACATCCCTGGGGTGTTTTAGGCCTGTTGGCCAATCTTAAATCAGTCCCAACGGCCTCCAGAAGGCACGTTTAATTATCAGATTCTCATGGACCTAAATAACCTCAGCAGACACCAAGGCAGATGGGCCAAGGTCCCTTATGCTCAGGATTTCTGAACTGGCGCCCTCATCTACCCCTCCCCCTCCCCACTCCTATCCCAACTCCTGACAAAGTTATCCGCAGTAAACGTGAAACTTCAATCAAAGTTTACTGACGGTCAAATAAGCTCATGTTATGTGTTAAAATCTGTTAGCAAAGAAATGACTAAATTGATGGTTAACTGTCTGTCTCAAAGTTTTAATGGGTAATTGCTGAGATAGCTTTCAAAGTCTTTCATAACCTGAAAGTTTAAAGTTTTGCTTGGATGACAAATGGAATTAAATTTATTGGACATTTAGGTCTTTTCCAAAAAGGATAAAATGCCAAGTCATTGATTACTGAACATAGGTTTGTGCTTTTGACTTCTTATAGCAAAGAAAATTAAGAATATTTAAATCTGTTAGTAAGCATGGTTTGTGCTTAACTGATTCATAAATTGGCATCTAAAGAATTCTGTTATAACCGTTCACAATTGATTAATAACTGACTAGAGGTTAATAACTAAAGGTGTTTCTGAGTACAAATTTCTGCTAACTGTAAGACTGATGGAAATAAATGAAGCAACTCTGTATGTAGGAAAGTAGAAGATATGTAAGAAAGATTTAAGGAATGGGAGTACATTTTGAAAGTAAAAGGAGATAATTTTCTCCTAAATGAGATGGTTGTTTGGGACAAAACCTGAATGCAAAGGAAAGTTGTAGAAGGTTTGTGAAGGGAAATCATTCAGAAACCCAAAGAAAACCCGGCCATGTTTCTTAACCGACTTCCTGAGGCGCTGACTCAATATACTCGCCTAGACCTGGCTTCTCCAGCAGGGGCGACTGTTTTAGCTATCCACTTTATTTCTCAGTCAGCTGCCAACATTCGGAAAAAATTAAAGAAAGCGGAGGAGGGCCCTCAAACTCCCATTTCTGATCTGGTGAAAATGGCATTTAAAGTCTTTAACTCCCAAGAGGAGGCAGCAG
Organism: Lontra canadensis; assembly: GCF_010015895.1. Taxonomy (NCBI): domain Eukaryota; kingdom Metazoa; phylum Chordata; class Mammalia; order Carnivora; family Mustelidae; genus Lontra; species Lontra canadensis. The sequence goes on along the minus strand of NW_022630998.1, from coordinate 53,473,953 downwards.
AACTTAAGCGCCAATCCAGACTCCCAACAGAACGTCCAACTGCAGACCCAAGCCCTGGTAGCAGCCCTGAGGCTGGCAGGTTCTGGGGGTCAACAGAAGGGAGCACCTAACCTCGTCCCTCCAGGGGCCTGTTTCAAGTACGGAGCCGAGGGACACTGGGCCCGTCAATGTCTCAATCCAAAAGTGCCTACTAGGCCGAGCCCTCAATGCCGCATGATGGGCCACTTGGAAATCGGGCTGCCCCAGCCTTGGGGGATTCCTGGAACCTCCACATGGGGGAGACCCTGATATGGTAAGTCCTGCCTTCCAACTTCTTGGATTGGAGGATGACTGACGGAGCCCAGACTCAGACACCCCTCTCATCTAGGGTCATGCTCCAGGTAGCGGGTAAGTCCCTTTCCTTTCTGTTGGACACGGGGGCTACCTATTCTGTCCTGCCTTCCTACTCGGGTCCTACTCGTCCCTCCCCAGTTGCAGTTATGGGAATTGATGGTACTTCTTCCACTCCAAAGGCCACCCTAGCCCTTATGTGCAGCCTGGGTGGGTTCCCCTTCTCACACTCCTTCCTCATCATCCCTTCCTGCCCTGTTCCCCTACTAGGCAGGGAAATCCTCCACAAACTTCAGGCGACCATTCGTCTCTCTCCCTCTCCCTCGACTTCTGCTCACCTCATCCTCCCTCTACTCCCTTCTGACTCATCCTCTATCCCGTACTGTCTCCCCTCCATGGACCCGCAGGTATGGGACATTTCCAGATCTATAGTAGCAACCCGCAGGCGAAGACTTAAGCCCATCATCAACTGCCTCCCGCAGCAGGGTCTCCTTATCCCCATTAACTCTCCAAGCAACTAGATATTACCGCCCAGGGATGGCAGCCCTGCCTCAGGGCCCTAGTGGCAGCCGCTTCTCTGACAAGAGTCCCTTAAACCTAACTTAGGGCAGCCCATCATGGTCTTCTCCCCCCATCAACTGATGGACTTAGTCAGCCACAAATCCTTGGCACAACTCACTCCTTCCTGTCTCCAACTCTACCACCTGCTGTTCATAGAAAACCCCCAGATCACACTCTCTGTCTCCCCTCGCCTAAATCCTGCCACTCTCTTGCTGACACCTTCGTCTACCCCCGCTCTTTCCCATTCCTGCTCTCAACTCCTGGAAGAGCTCTCTCCCTCCCATCTAGGACTTTTGGACCAGCCGTTGCCTGACCCTGATCACACTCTGTTCGTGGATGGGAGCTCCCTCCATAGCTCCATGCGGCTTATGCAGTGGTCTCCCTGAACGCTGTCATAGAAGCAGCCCCCCTTCCCGTCAGGACTACTTCTCAAAAGGCAGAACTCGTGGCTCTTACCAGGGCCCTTCACTTATCTGAAGGCCAACAGGTCACTATTTATACTGACTCCAAATATGCTTTCCTTATTACTCACACTCACTCTGTCCTCTGGCGAGAAAGGGGATTTCTCACGACCAAGGAAACCCCCATGGTCAACGGGTCTCTTATTGCCAAACTCCTTGAGGCTCTCAATTACCCTACCGAGGTGGCTATTGTCCACTGCCATGGCCATCAGGCCTCCAAGGACCCCATCTCTTTGGGGAACAACAAGGCCGACTCTATTGTCCTACATATGGCCCTAAACTTCTCTCCAGCCCCTCTCCTGTTTCTCAACACTCCCCACAGTCCCTCATACACAAATGAGGAGACTCAGGCCCTCAAAATATTAGGTGGCAGGCTGGGTGACAAGGGATGGTATTTTGTCCAGGACAAAATTGCCCTCCCTAACAGCCTAATCCACACCCTCATTACTGACATCCACCAGTCTCTCCACATCGGTCCAAAGGCCCTATACCAATTTCTCCAACTTCTCTTTCACCACCCCCTCCTCCAAAAGACCATTAAGGTGGTACACCAGGCCCACAGAACCTGTTCTGCGGTCAATGCCCAGGGCAGCCTCTGCAGACCGGGACCCACCCACCAGTTCCGCGGGCATCAGCCACACGAGGACTGGCAACTTGACTTCACTCACATGCCTCGACACAAAACCTTCAGATACCTGCTAACTCTCGTGGACACCTTCACAGGCTGGATAGAGGCATTCCCCACCGCTAGGGAAACAGTAGACGTGGTCGCCACGGTTCTCGTTGAACACATCATCCCGAGGTTTGGACTCCCTCGAACCCTACAATCAGACAACAGACCGGCCTTCATCTCCATCATCACACAACAAATCTCCGAGAGTCTCAACATCACCTGGAAACTCCATATTCCCTATCACCCCTAATCCTCGGGTAAGGTCAAGAGGGCCAATGGCCTCCTCAAGGAACAACTCACCAAACTCACTCTTGAAACCTGCCTCTCTTGGCTAACCCTTCTCCCACTAGCACTCACCCGTCTTAGGGCCTCCCCTCGCCGCCTGTCAGGACTCAGCCCCTTTGAGCTCCTGTTCGGCAGACCTTTCCTACTCAATCACAACCTGCCTGCCTCTCCTCCACTCCTCCTATCTCATCCGCCCTATCTGACCCTCTTATGAGCCCTCCTAAGGGCTCAAGCACATTCAACTATCCCCGCCCCTGACAATAGCCAGGGCGGAGACTTCCCCCAGGCCCTAAATCCCGGGGACCAAGTTCTCATGAGAACTTCACCCAAAGTCCTTACAGCCCAGGTGGACTGGCCCCCATATTGTTATTCTCACAACTCCCACAGTGGCAAAACTCCTAGGACACCACCTGTGGGTACACATCTCCAAACTAAAACCAGCCCCACCACAGGATAGCTGGACTTCCCAAACCCTGGGGCCCACGCGGTTGCGGATTTCCTGCACCACTTCTCCTCACCCTTTTCCTTCTACCCCCCCATAGCTGCCCCTCCAGTGACCCTGGGTTCAGGTGGCACTTCCTCCTAGTGGAAACTTGAACCCATGCGGACACCACACAGTCTAGTCAGCTGGTCACCACAGATTGCCAGCACAGAGGGTGCCCACCCTAGCAGAAATGGCCGTCCTCTCCACCCCCCTCCTGCGACAGAAAAGAGCTGTGTTTCTTCCCCTGGTTATTGGGGTCTCCTTGGCGTCTTCCTAGTGGCCACTTGGCTGGGCACCAGGGCCCTAGCCCATTCCATAGATGCTACTCAAGGTTTATCTGAACAACTCCGGACAGCCGTGAGTGAGGGCCTCAGCTGAGTCCTTGGCATCCCTACAATGACAGATTATCTCAGTGGCCCAGGTAGCTCTACAGAACTGACAGGCCCTGGACCTGCTCACCACAGACAAGGGAGGAACCGGTTTATTCCTCAATGAAGAATGCTGCTATTATATCAACGAATCTGGTATAGTCAAGACCAATATCGATGCCCTGGCAAAAATCCGCGACTCCCTTCATGGCCAGCATCACCCTGAAATAAACCCCTCTCAATGGTGGCTCTCCCCCTTAATGACCTGGCTCCTTCTGATCCTAAGTCCCCTTATTCTCCTCCGTCTATTAGCACTAATCACCCCCTTTCTTCTTCACTTCATTCAGGATCTCATCCGAGAGGTTTCCAGCGTCACCGTCAACCAACTCCTCCTGAATCCCTATACCTGCTTACCCACATCCAAAGGACCCTATAACGACGCCCCTTTGCCAGCAGGAAGTAGCCAGATCTGAATCGTCACCCCTATTACACCAAAAAGTTTGGAATGTTGGGTCGGCGGTTCCGGGAGTCAGAAATGACCTCCGGGGCCGCCATCTTCCAGTCCCCTCCCCCACTTCCTTAACCCTAGACTCTCCCGCCAAAAGGGTGTACCCCAGGTCATGGCTCCATAGGTAACCTGATACTTATGCAGGAAACAGGAGTATCAGATGCCCTCACCCCATACCTTCTGATCACCAAATATGGATGTGAGCCCATGCCCTGCCTTGGCCCGATAAAAGACCCCCGCCAACTCCCTCCCAGTGCAACTTCCCCCACTCCCCTTTCTGGAGTCGAAGAACCTCGCCCGATGGTGCCCACCTCCTCACGGTGCGACTTCCCTGGCTCCCCTTCTCCTGAGCCCTGAAACTTCGCTGGAGAGTGCCTTTAATAAATCTTGCCTTGCGCCTACCTTGCTTGGTGTTGTGTTTACCTTGCCTGCGAAATATTCAATAGCTGGTATTTACTGAGCCCTTACTATATGTCACATGTTGTTTATGAGCTCATGTAATCCTTACAACAACCCTATGAAATAAGTAGTGTTATCTCCACCCAAGACACCAAAAGGGTAGCATGCCAAGGTAACAGAGTTTGGGGAAAAAAAACAAAACTAAACTAAACTAAACTGGTAGATCTGGGTAGGGCTTGACCCAGGGAGTCTAGCTGCAAGTCCTATACTCTTAAATACTACACTCTATTACCCCTGAGCTGAGGCCTGTTGGGCTTTTCTTCAGTCCATCTTTTTTTTTTTTTTTAAAGATTTTATTTATTCATTTGAAAGAGAGTGAGAGAGAGTATGAGAGGGGAGAAGGTCAGAGGGAGAAGCAGACTCCCCGTGGAGTTGGGAGTCCAATGCGGGACTCCATTCTGGGACTCTGGGATCATGACCTGAGGCAAAGGCAGTCGCTTAACCAACTGAACCTCCCAGGTGTCCTCCTCAGTCCATCTTGATGATCCAAGCAATTTAGTGCAATTCAATCTTGTTAAAATATAATTTTCAAAAATAGGTAAAATCATAACTCTCATATAGATATAAATATGACCATATGTTAAAGTTGTTATTAACTCATTAATGAGGAGACTAGACATGTGCTAAAACCACACATACACAAAAGAGACCCAGTTAGAGATCAGGAATACTGAAGTGGGTACGAAGTGACGGCAAAACTGACCTTCTCCACCATGGGGGACAGAAGTCCACCAGCACATCTAGAGACAAGAATTATTTCACATTGCTGTCAGTTATTTACAGCTTGTAGAATCGTGGCTCCCATGTCATCAGAGTAAGAGAACACCAGAAGGATGGGCTACAGACAATGGATGGTTTTCCACTAAAATGCTAGTTGTCCTGGAGCGCTTGGGTGGCTCAGTCAGTTGAGTGTCTGCTTTTGGCTCAGGTCATGGTCCCAGAATCCTGGGACTGAGACCGCACGGGCTCCCTGCTCAGTGGGAAGCCTGCTTCTCCCTCTCCCCCTCCCCCTGCTTGTGTTCCCTGTCTCTCTGTGCCTCTGTCAAGTAAATAAATAAAATTATAAATAAATAAATAAAATACTAGTTGTTCTGTATTATACTTAAATTTCATCCTTGCTTCTCAAATTCACATTTACACCTGAGAGGTGTGGAAGGCATGTTGCGAGATAGTCAATGAATAAAAAGTGTTTTACAAACTACCAGAGAAGATATTTAATTTTTTAAAGATTTTATTTATTTATTTGCCAGAGAGAGAGAGAGAATACAAGCAGGGGGGATAGAAGGCAGAGGGAGAAGCAGGCTCCTCACTGAGCAAGGAGCCCAATGTGGGACTTGATCCCAGGACCCTGGGATCATAACCTGAGCTAAAGGCAGGTGCTTAATGACTGAGCCACCCAGGGGTCCCCAGAACAGACATTTATAAATAGTTTTAATAAAGCAGATTGTTAAAGAATACAAATAAAAAAAGAGATTCCTTCAGCTCTGGGAACCTATTAAAATTTCTATATGAGGGCTTTAGGGGAGACAACCCAATTGGAGGAGAGGACTAGAGGCTATCCTGAAGCTGCTATTAGAAACCACATAACACCAAGAAAAAGCAGACCATCTCTATTAAAGAATGCCATAGAGCAGGGTGCCTGGGTGAAAGACCGGCTCTTGGTTTCCACTTAAGCCTCTGGCTCCATGCTCAGAGGGGAGTTTGCTTGAGGATTCTTTCTCCCTCTCCCTCTGCTCCCCACCCCCCAGCTCACTTTGTCTCTCTATCTCATGAAAATAAATTAATTAATCTTAAAAAAAAAAAAAAGAATGCCATGGGGCTTAGTAGGACCACAGAAGCCTCCAAAAGCCATCTCATGTACTCCCTTAGAAGTCTAGAAAACTTGCTTGCAGGAAAAGGCACTTAGATTAACCAGGGAGGGAGTAGAAGAATGTAGGGGTACTATGCAGAGGGGCATCTTGATCCAAGGTACAGAGACCAAGAGAGGGGAGGTAATGTGGAGATGGGGATAATAAGAAAGAGGCAGTTAAAAGTCTGCCTTGGGGACACCTGGGTGGCTCAGTGGGTTAAGTGCCTGTCTTCAGCTCAGGTCGTGATCCCAGGGTTCTGGCTTCCAGTATCCCATAGGGCTTCTTGCTCAGCGGGGAGCCTGCTTCTCCCTCTGGCTGCTGCTCCCACTGCTTGTGCTTGCTCTCTTTCTCTCTCTCTCTCTGACAAATAAATAAATAAAATCTGCAAAAAAAAAAAAATACACTTCCACCTACTAAAGAAAGCTCTTAAAAAAAAAAAGTCTGTCTCAAAACCCAGGGTTCCTTCAGCCTGTGCAGCGCTAGCATCTACAAAGCTCTGTTTCCTTTCATAGGGACCTTGATCAGACTCCACTCCTAAGGCCACAGCCCTGCTGCCAGCCTAAAAATAGACACTTAATACATATTTCCAGGATAAACAAAAGTATGGGAAGAAGAAGGAAGGAAGGAAGGAAGGAAGGAAGGAAGGAAGGAAGGAAGGAAGGAAAGAAGGAAGGAAGGGGAGGACATTGAACTTTACTTAAGTACTCTGCTCCAAAAAAGTTCTTCTACCAAAAAAGGAATTCCCCTGGCTTTCCTGTTTTGGGACAGAGCTAACCACAAAGGACCACTCTTCCCTTATGACTCAGTTAAGACTCACTTCCACTCTGCCTCATGATTCCCTTGTTGACTTCTCTCTATAAAAACCACAGGTCTCCATCTTTTTCTTTGAGATACTCTTCATTAACGAACATTTTCCTTACTCCATTAGTCTGAAGAAAATCATGTATCTGTGCACTGTATCTTTCACAACTGGAAAGAGGGTTCAGGATCTAATCTCTGGGTTTGAAGAGCACTTCTGCGGGACTGAGGATGAATACAGGATGAAGACATGCAAACCTTTCCTTTGTTTTAACCATGCCCTTTTTATATACATGAAGCAGGGCTGGGCTCATGCTTTTTGAAAGCCTCAGATCACAACTTGACCAAGGAAGAAGAACCATCGCTGGTAGCTCTGACATCTACGTCTTTGTCTTTGGGACACACGGTGAATTCAGGGACTTGTTTCTGTTCCACATGTTTGAGATCAGTGCATCTAATGGAGGGTATTTTTCCTTTCCCTCTTGGGTGATAGACTGGGACGAAGGAGAAGATTTGAGTTGACTAAATTATAGAAAGAATCACTTTGGGATAATCAATAGGCATGCATTTTTATTGATCGAAAGAGTGTTCCAGAGGAGGCTAAAGGTGGATGCAAGCAACAGAGCCACATTTGACCTGCTCACGGCAAAAATGAAATCAGAGAACTTAGTGGAAGGATGTAGTAGAACTCAACATTTGAAAAAGTTGATGTGTAAGTGCTGCTCTGAGATATAGATGTTAAGAAATGAATAGACAGCGATGGATGAGTCCCTGCTCCCTTCAGCCTCACTGACTCTCTGCCAAAGAATCAAATTCCAGGGAGAGGACAGGTGATTGGTAGGACATGGATCCCATGCTCATTCCTTGGCAGGGGAGGTCCCGATGAGCTGATTGACAGCTTTGTCAAGACTGAAGCCAATGTGGAAGAAATTATACAGCAAAATGGAAGGGAGAAAGGAAGGCCTGTTACTAGAAGGAAGAGCCAAGGATTTTTGGCAGGCAAAAAAGTAGCTTTACATAGAATTACCATATGACCCAGTTGTTCCAATCCTAGGTGTATATACCTACAAAAAATGAAAGTGTATATCCACAAAAAACCCTGTACTTGAATATTCATAATGGCACTATTTATAATACACAGAAAGTGAAAACAATGCAAGTGTCCATCAACTCATGAATGTATATTCATACAATGCAATATTATCCATCTAGAATAAAGAATGAAATATTGATACACGTTTCAACATGATTAACCTTAAAGACATGATGCTAAGTGAGAGAAGCCAGTGACAAAAGACCATCTATTGTAGAATTCCACTTACATAGAATGAACAGGTTAGGCAAATCCATAGAGACAGAAAGTAGATTAAATAGATTAGTGATTACTTAGTGCTGAGGGAACTAGGGAGTCTGAAGGGAGAAGGGAACTGCCTGGTAGTGAATATTGGTTTCTTCTAGGGGAAAAAACTATTTTAAAATTATATTGTGGTGATGGTTGCACAATCTTGTGAATATACTAAAAATACTGGAGAGTTTACTGTAACTGTATGATATATAAATTCATCTTAACAAAGCTTTTGAGAAAGAAAAGGCAGCTTTTCCATTATAATACCATTACTGCAATGATGAAATTTGTTCTAATTGTTATTTTAACTTGTTAGTAAATGAAGCAGAAGCTACTGGAGTGGATCTTCAGGGAAAGAAAGAAGGTCACTGGTTTGTCATGGTTTCAGAAACAGAAATTATGCCCTTGGATTAAGGCATTATTTTCTGTTAGAAAGAGCTACCAGCAGTGTGTGTCTTTAGTTAGCTTTATAAGTTATTCAAAATCAGTATGGATTATTCTGTCAGTCTGTTCCACGTGTGTCAACCAAACCAAAACAGGTCCTGTCTGGCATGAAACTTGCACAAGGCAGCATGGAATCCTACAAGGACAGGCCGATGGGAAATCTGAGTTATTGCCATATAGGAAGGAAGGAAGGAAGGAAGGAAGGAAGGAAGGAAGGAAGGAAGGAAGGAAGGGAGAAAAAGAAATTCTGGGCAAGCAGTAAGATATGGCCAAAACCATGATGTTAAAATAAGAATTATTGAAATCCGGCAAATGCCCTATGACAGGTTTTGTTATAATATGATTACTTGCAATAAGAGGTTGGAAGCCATTGGCTAGAAACACCATTATTTCATAAAACTGTAGATCCATGTGTTGGATTTATGACATCATGTTTCTAAATGAGAATGATGTTAGTCAATAATTATTATCTGTTAAGGGCTTATGATAGGCCATGTCTAGACAGCTGATGGTTCAGGTGACTAGGGAAGGCCTCCCTGGAGAAGGGAGCTTGGGAAGGTGCCCAGGGTTGGTGAGGTAAGGGCCAGGGGCACTTCCTAAAGGTGAAAACAGCAGCTGTGAAGGCCTATGGTTAACATCAAACATGGAAATGCGCCTGGGTGGTTCAGTTGTTAAGTGTCTGCCTTCGGTTGGGGTCCTGATCCTGGGGTCCTGATACCAGAGTGCTGGAATCGAAGCCCCTGTCGGGCTCCTCAGTCCGCAGAAAGCCTGCTTCTCTCTCTCCCACTCCCACTGCTTGTATTCGCTCTCTTGCTGTCTCTCTCTCTTTCTGCCAAATAAATAAATAAAATCTTTTAAAAAATAAAATCAAACACAGTGTTTATTTTACAAACGAATATATCCCATGTGGATGAAACACGGAGAATGAAGAAGAGGAACTTAGCCACCAACTTAGCCACCAACCGGTACCGAGCACACACATCCCTTCTCACACTAGGCTAGGGGATTTGCTTATTTCCAGCCACAGAAAGTCTCTATGGGGTCGGTACCATCTCTCTGCTTTACAGATGGGGACTGGGGCTTTGTCTGTGGTTGCAAACCTAGGGAGAGGGAAAGCCTGGGTTTGAACCTAGCTCGTTGCCTCTGGAGCCAGTATGCTGACCACGACCGGACCCCGTCTGCTGACTGCACGCCAGCCACCTCTGCTTCTCCCAAGCTTTGCCGCCCCTTGATTTGCCTCTGCCCCGGCCAGGAGGACAGGCGGATTTAGCCATAGATTCCTTGCTCTGTGATCCTGGTCAGGAAGCTTGTTGTTAAAGTAAACAAGACGCTTGAAAGCATAGCCAAAGCTATTAAAATTTTATAAGCCATCTTTACCCAAGATTCTGCACTGTGGATAAATGTCGAAAGGACTTGTTATGAAATCCCATCTTTTAAAACTTCCATATAATTTCTTTCTCCTTAACAGGGAGTTGAAGAAGGTAAAAATAACAATGTTTTATTTTTGCTAGGAAAATAATACAGTTTTATTTGGGACAATGACTGAAAAACCACTGTTCGGTCAGTTTTCTCCCCCACACTGTGATTTGATGCGGCGAGGGCAAGAAGTCTCTCTTCACTACATTTATAAGAGGCTTGCTTAAATCTATGTAACTTCTCAGGATTCAGTGTGTGCTCCTCCTAAAAGAAGAATTCTCTAATAATAACAAACATCACTCCCCACCCCACTGTTAATGCTTAAGAGTCTTTGTTCCGTATCTCCAATTTACTGTTACTGAAGAAACTGGGAAGACCCCACTCCAGCTTCAACAGATGAAACAAGGGACCCAAACACTTTAATTTCAGCCCAAATTTCGAAAGAAAGTCCTCTTGTTAATGTTTATTATCTTACCATTGGAAAGTCAAATACAAAAACAAAAACAAAGACAGTGTTTACCCATGATGTCTGTGGATTGGACCCGCATTTTGGACCTTTTCCTAAGAGGCATTGTAGAATGCAGTCATAACAGCTAAAAATCTGTATCAAGTTCTGTTAAATAAAATCTTGTTGGGAAAGAAAAACACTTGGGAAATTAGAAGATTAAAAATCGGAGTGGTTTTTCTTTTTTCAGATATGACCCTTTTCGTGGTTTCAATGTTCCACAAAGAGATGACTTAGGCATTTCAAAGCTTTCGCTCCATTCTTTCTGGTTTTCCTTTCTCTGTGTTTGCATCATGACTCAAAGTGATTCAAGAATGTTCAGGTTAGGTGTCTGGAAAGATAATTTAGTGTGACAAACTATCCCCGTTTGCCCAGGACTGTAGCACTTTCAGGGCTAAAGCTAAAATCAAAACAGACCTGGGAAAATCAGAACAACTGGTTACTGCAGGATGGTATTTTTTGGCCTAGTTACAGATCCTTGTTTAAACAAACTGCAGAGGAGCCCCCCCACACCTGTGTCCTGAGCCCTAATATCCTGCATACTCTGGCAACTAACATTTTTAAAAGCTTCCCACGTTGTTCTGATAACCAGCTTTGGGAGTTTCTGAGGTGGTGTAGGTAGTTCCTAAATGCAATTGTTGGGCTCAAAAGGAAAATGGGCTCAAATGGAAAATCCAACCGATAGACTATTTTCTTTTTCTTTCTTTTTTTTTTTTTTTTTGACTATTTTCTTTTTCTAATTTTTTAGTATCTTCAAAGTTGAATGGTATTTAAAACCAAAACAAATGGCTTCTTTGAGAAGAGGGCCTGTTGTAATTTTATTTTTTTTAAAAGATTTTATTTATTTATCTAATTATTTGAAAGACAGAGAGGGAATGAGGGAACATGTCGGGTAGGAGTGGAGAGAGAGGGACAAGCAGATTCCATGCTGAGCATAGAGCCTGCTGCTGGGCCCCATCCCACGACCCTGAGGTGAGGACCTGAACCCAGATCAGGAGTTGGGCACTTAAATGACTGAGCCACCCATGCACCCCCAGCCTGCTGTAATTTTAAAATTCCACAAGGTGCATACTCTTTTGAACCTTGACTTTGTCCAAGACCGCAGGGATTGAAACAACAGCTACCATGTGGCTTTGAGACACCTGATAGCTATCGTTAGGCTGGAGGATGTTCTATTCCCTGCAGCCTCCCACGTCCCACAGAGGGAGGGAAGGGGAACAAACACTCAACAATTTCTGCTGCTCTTAGAACTTCAGATATGGAGAACCTGGCTGGTTCAGTCTGTAGACCATGCAACTCTTGATCTCAGGGTCATGAGTTCAAGCCCCATGTTGGGCAAGGAGACTACTTAAAAAAAAAAAATCTTGGGGCACCTGGGTGGCTCAGTGGGTTAAAGCCTCTGCCTTGGGCTCAGGTCATGATCCCAGAGTCCTGGGATCAAGCCCCGCATCGGGCTCTCTGCTCAGCAGGGAGTCTGCTTCCCCTCTCTCTCTGCCTGCCTCTCTGTCTACTTGTGATCTGTCAAATAAATAAATAAAATCTTTAAAAAAAAATCTTCAAATAAAATGCTCACTTGGTTTTTTTTTTACTTTAGATTTCTAATTCTTCTTAAAGTTTATGGTTTTCTGTTATAATTCATGTTTATTGTAGAATATTTGATAAATATTAAAAAATTAAAGAAGGAGAAAAAAACGACCCAACAGCTTATCCCCAACACAACCAATCTTAAGAGTCTGGTATATTGGTGCGCCTGGGTGGCTCAGTTGGTTGGGCAACTGCCTTTGGCTCAGGTCATGATCCCGGAGTGCCAGAGTCGTGGGATCAAGCCCCACATCGGGCTCCCGGTTCCATGGGGAGTCTGCTTCTCCCCCTGACCTTCTACCCTCTCATGCTCTCTCTCACTTCTCTCTCTCTCAAATAAATAAATAAAATCTTTAAAAAAAAAAAAAGAGTCTGGTGTATTTCTTTTTTGCATTATTTCTATGTATCACCTTTAAAAATATATAAATATAACGGTGATCATAAGACATACATGCAACATTATATTTTACTTTCTTTTTATTTTTTATTTTATTTTATTCTATTTTTTAACATGGAGCTTGAACTCATGACCCCAATCTCAAGACCTGAGCTGAAATCAAGAGTTAGACCCTTAACCAACTGAGCCACCAAGGTTCCCCTTTTGTTTTCCTTTAAACATTATATTGCTTCCATGTCATAAATTGACCATAAATAGAACTTTCAATGGCTAAATTATGTTTCAAGAGGATGGGCATAACTCACTTTATCAGGCTCTTGACTAACTTTTAAGTAATGCCCTTAAAATAAACTACCAAATGCCAGCAGACCGTTAGGAGACAGATAGCCCAAAAACATCATCTGGAGAAGAATCACTAACCCGAAAAGTCACTACAACTAAGTCTTTCCTTCAGGTGAAGAGTATGTTTTTCCACATGAATCTTTCTTTCTTGGTAATTTGTTGGTGTTGTTTTCAATTTAATGATAGAATAGTTTCAGATGAAATTTTAAAAATCACTCATAATCCCACTGCTTTAACATAGCCACTCAAAGATGTCTAAGCATATAGATTTGTCTATAACTACAATCACACAATGGATGCATTTTTGTGTTCCTTTTTTCCACTTAACCTTGTATTCTAGCCACCTTTCCATGTTATTACACGGTCCTTCTAATTATCCCTTTTAGTGGTTGCATAATCATCTGCAAGTTATTGCTTGTGGCTACATAATTCCTTTGGGTTGAGAACAGGTAACGATTATGTAAAATAAGTGAGGAAGAAAAAAATTACTGAAGCACATTCTAAAGCAGTGAATGTCACTTTGTTATCCTTGGCATCCTCCAAAGGTTACCAGAGTACGGAAGATGAAGATGAATCTGGGCCTGACCCATCTTCCCTCTCTTAAAACACTTTTTCTTTAAGTTTTCTTTCAAAGTATGCTCTTAAAAAAAAAAAGAAAAAGAAAGAAAGAAAAGAGAAAAGGAGGGAAGTATAACATTAGATGATACAATGTTATGGTCGATTCCATCATTTACGAGCTGTATCACTTTGGGCAAATTACACTGATGTCTGAGTTTCTTTATTTATAAAATGAGGGTACTAATTTCCAGTTACGGAATGAATAAGTCACACAGGTGACAGGTACAGCATAGGGGATATAATCAATGGTACTGTAATAGGATCATATGGTGACAGATGGCAGCTACACTGGTAGAGAGCACAGTGTAACATACAGAATTGGTGAATCACTATGTTGTACACCTAAAACTAATAGAACACTCTGTGTCAACCATCCTTAAATTTTAAAAATGAGGATGTAAATGTCACCTAACTCACTGGATTGTGGTAAAGATTAGATAAACTTATATGCAATATAAATGGATTGTATAGAACAATGGCTGCTGCGAAACTATTGTACAAATGTTGGTCAATAAATAAAATAAAAAACTAGGAAAAAACCGTATCAGGGCAACAAAGCTAGAGCGCATTCTTGGGAACTTCAAACCAAGAAATAGAACGACAGTGACAGATCTGGGAAAGGCAATGATGGCCCCAAGCTAGAAAAAAGCCTTGCCCAGAGTCTTGGGGTAAGATTTCCAAATGATATACCTAGACTCACACTTCATACCTATGTGACTTTTGGCAGTTGACTTAAATTCCCTAAGTCCTGATTTTCTCATCTGGCAAAGAGCAGTATTCATATTAACTACATCATAGGGTTCTCGTGAGCAGTACATGAAGTAATCCCTCAAGAGCATTTAGCCCGGGACCTGGCCCATCCTGAGTTTTTAGTCCTAGAGAGCAGGAACCATCCCATGGATGGCTGACCCCTTGCTGCAACTTCTTGGCACCCCTGCAACTTGTTTTATTTTTTCAAACTACCAGATACTCTGCAGAAGGTGTCCAGATAGTCAGGATGGAAAAGAACTTTGGTTTCAGTTTGCAAAGAGACAGCAGAGGAAGGAAATCCATGCCATGTCTCTCTGTAAGTTAACGTGTCCTCTTTTCCTTTTTTTCATTTATGTATCTTTATTTCATTTTGTTTTTATTGAAAATCAGTTAATTAACACATTGTATACTATTAATTTCAGAGCCAACCCCCTCTTTTCCGTCACCATAGGCATGGCATTTGGGGATCTATGACAACCGTGGAAAGCACTGCCTGAGGAGTTAGGCGACTCACCTCTTGTCCCAGTTTTGTCCTAAACTTGCCACGTGACCTTAAATAAGCCACTTTTCTGCTCCTCTCTTAAATGATTTCCTTTCTAAGATTGGGTGGTTGGACGAGAGACAATCTCAAAGATCTCTTTGTCCCTTATTCTCTTCTTACGGCATAAAGAAGTTTGTGTTATTTTTAGAATCCACAGGGCATCCGGGTTTTGTGGACAAGAAGGTGTTATGTGGTACAGAGCAGCACACAGCGCTGGTGAAGATTACCATTTGTAAATCCGTTTTATTGACTCTTATCTTTTTTTCCCTATGGGAGAGAATCTATGGCACCAAACAGCCAAGAGTTGATGGAGACATTTCTGAAAGATATACATGGTGTGGTGAAGTGTCTGCTTTTAAAAAAATATTTTATCCAGATATTTGTAGTTGGAATCCATGTATGTAGCTTAAACACTCCCTTGTCTATGAAATAAAATGAATTACCACCCTGCCTTAACATTGTCTCTGGCTCTACGCAGAGGGGAAAAACATTCTTGGTCAGCGGTACAGTAGAATTAGAGAATGCTTGCCTTATATAGTCATGGTCTGGCCGAGTCATTCCGACTGATATTGTTTGGAATGAAAACTTGACCAGATGTTCACTTATATGAACTAGAGAGATTAATTATCAGTCCTACCATATTATCCGGGAGGGTGGGTATAATCATCTCCAAAGAATTTCCTGGAGCCGGACACAAACCTGCCAACTGTAATCAGGGCTAACGCTTTATTAAATACACACAATGTACCAGGCTCCACTCTTAAGGGCTTCACATGGATAATTCATCTGGCCACACACTACTCCTTGGAGGAAGGTACTATTGTTATTCTTAGTTCATGAATGAAGTCATGGGTCTCGAAGAAGTGAGGCAGCATGCCTGAGGTCACTCTCTAAGAAGTGGTAAGTGTAGGATTTGAATCCAGGAACATTACCCCCTAAGCCTATGCTTTGAAACCTATGCTATACTCATTGCCCTATATAATTAATTCCTTGTTTTAGACCCAGAGTGTTGTTAAAACTTGAACATACTAGGCTCATCTCTAATCTCTCAATGGATAAAGAGGAATTTGAACTTTGGTGAGTCGAAAAAAGAAAAAAAAAAAAAACCCACAGTGCCTGATCTGAGGGAAGGAAGAATGTGAAATTCTGGAGAAAACATTCATACACCTGATTAAAAATCTCTTGGGTTACCAAAACTACATATCTACTGTTTACTCATCTTTTAAAATAATTTGAGGAATGTAACAGGAACTGAAATTGAGATCCCCAATCCTTGTCTGCATAAGATATCTGGAATGTTTTGTTGCTATGATCAAACCCAAGCAGATGTTGCTTGATGCTTCTTGGTTAACCTTAAGAAGAAGCAATAGGAACTGCTGAATTCTCCTCATTTACAGTGGAATCCCAAATATTTCTCTGTTCTTGTTGGGGTTTGCTAGAATTACCACACTGGTTGACACTGACATTCTTCTCAGTTTATCTTCAGGTCTGAGAGCTCCCTTATTTTGTCAGCATATATTTCCCAACAATATAAAGAAAGCATAACATTTAGGCTATAGATTTTGAAATAACAGAGGGGTTTGAAAAGTGTTGGTTCTGGATAGGGAGATTGTGGACAAATCTTTTTAAATCTGAGACTGAGAACTCATGTTTGAGTGGCATAATTTTATCTCAGACTCAACCTTCCATTCTTTTTTCTCCTAAGAATTGTGCTAAAGATATTTTTAATACAGCGTATTTTTTTTATTCCTCTCCGTGTGAAGATTTTCAGTCCATTTGCATGCAACACAAGCTTTCATCTATATAATTAGGATCCCAGAAACTTGCAGCAGTTGGCTGTGACATCTGCATATATGCAATTTTGTGAGTTCAAGCATTGTGATATGACATGTGAATTAGAAGCTTTAGTAATGGGATAAGGAAGGGAGGCAGCTTTGACACAAGTATAAATGTGCTAATCACAAGCAATGAAAGAAATTAGAACTCAGATTAAGACTTTGATTAGCTAAGATATAATCTATCCTAATTTTTTAAAAAATTTTGTTTATTTATTTGAGAGAGAGAGCACAAACAGGGGGAGAGGCAGAGGAAGAGGGAGAGGCAGACTCCTTGCTGAGAAAGGAGCCAGATACAAGACTCAATCCCAGGACTCCTAGATCATGCCTGAGCAGAAGGCAGATGCTTAACTAACTGAGCCACCCAGGCGCCCCTCATCTATCCTAATATTACAAGAAACCATTTCTACTGTGCCTCCTACTGAACAGAATTTCTGTAATAGGGAATCTGTTTCCTATCACCTATTTTTTTTTTTTCCTTTCAAGGAGTTTATTTTTTCTGCTATCAAAAAATATACATGATCAATGAATAAAACATAGAAAAGAAGAAAGATTACTGAGGGTCTCTTATCTTACCTAACCCTCATGCTGCTACTTAAATGTTGGCACTCATCTACTTAGTTTTAACTATGTTCTGCATGGAAATGCTACATCTTTCATTTTAAAAACTGAACATAAAGCTGTCTGTATTTTCTTTGTATGTTTTCTTTATGGAACCATAAGGTTTACTAGTTTTCATAATAGTTTTCCTAATTGTCTTCTGAGTGGATTCATTATAGTTAACTACCTATTTCTAGATTCCTGAAAAACTAATATGTTTCCAACCTTTCTATTCTAATAAATAATAGGTCAGTATTCATCTTCATGCCTAAACACTTTCCTTTTTAGGATTGTTTCTTTGGGTTAAAGTCTCTCAAGAGAGATCACAACTCAGGAATGTTGTATTCTGAAGTTTATTGCAGATAAACATATTTTACTGCCTTATACTAACTTCTTTTTTTTTTATTTTAATTTTTTTTTTTTTTTAGATTTTGTTTATTCATTTGACAGATAGAGATCACAAGTAGGCAGAGAGGCAGACAGAGAGAGAGGAGGAAGCAGGCTCCCGGCCGAGCAGAGAGCTGGATGTGGGGCTCGATCCTAGGACCCTGGGATCATGACCTGAGCTGAAAGCAGAGGCTTTAACCCACCGAGCCACCCAGGCGCCCCATTTTTTTTTTAATTTTAAAAAGATTTTTTAAATTTATTTGAGAGAGAGAGAGCATGAGAAGGGGGCAGGTCAGAGGGAGAAGCAGACTCCCTGCTAGCAGGGAGCCCGATGCGGGACTCCATCCTAGAACCCCAGGATCATGACCTGAGCTGAAGGCAGTTGCTTTACCAACAGCCACCCAGGTGCCCTGCCTTATACTAACTTCTTGAAATACGTTTGTGCCATTCTAGAAATGAAGTTTGGAAAGCAGAAATTCACTGTTCCCCAAAGGGGATGTTTTACACCAAGTTTCTAAAATTTTCCTTATGTGTCTTGACCTTCCTGCTACAGCATGTTTCCGCCATGAACCTAAGTCCTTGAGTCTATTCACTGGAAGACTTGCCTTTGACCACTGACTCTTGCCACCTAGATGAATTCCCTCTTGTGACCTCAGTCTTCCTTCTGTCTCCTAGTGAGACTGGATACTGTGGTCATTTCCCCACATCCACTCTAGGTGCTCTCTACATCAATACTTTGGGAAACTGACCCTACCACAGCTGCAGAAGTGGTCTCTGATTTCACACAATTGATCTTTCACTTGCCCACCATTCCAATAATGCTCTGGTCATGTCACCAGTGACCTCCACTTTGTTAAATCCATTAACCCATTCTCAGCCCTCAACGTCTGGACCTCTCAGCAGAGCTAGCACAGTTCATTATTCCTTCCTCCTTGATACACTTTCTTCACTTGGCTTCCAGGACCTAATCAATCAGGATCCAATTAAGAAAACAGAAACCCTTTTTCAGTATTTGAACGGAAGGAATTTAATTCAAGAACTCGATGACACGAGTGACAAAAGATGAAAAGCCAAATAGGAGAGAGTGAGGAAAGCAGGGGTTGGAAACAGGAGAAAAGCAGTACCAACCTAGGCTGGAGGAACAAAGAGGAGAGAATGTACCCCTGGGTTTTGGGGGAAAACAGCAGAAGCTGCAATTATGCACAATTTGTCTAGCAGAAGCCACAGTTCAAGGAGAGATACAGCCACAACCAGAGACACCACACCAGAGAAGGAGAGAACATTCCTGGTTTCTCCTTTTGTCCCCTTACTACAATTTTCCATCACTGCCCTTCGTAAGCTAATACCAGCTAGAAACCAACTAATATCGGAATCCTGGAAAAGCAGGCTGCACTGGTCAGATCCACTACCATAAAGGGTCAAGTGGGGGAAAGATGAGGGATCGTTTGAGGATCACAGGGCCAAGTTGGGCGCAAGAAACTTGCTTTATCCCATATTTACTGGTCACTCCTACCCTGGCTTTCTACTGTCTTCTACTCTTCTTCGTGTCCTCTTAATACGCAGTTGCTCCACATCCCAATCTTTATTCCCCCTTTTCTTCTAGTTATCCACAAATGCTTAACAAACTCCACCAACCCCCAATTCTTTAGAACAACAATTTATTGTCACTTCTTAGGATTCTGTGGTTTGACTGGGCTCAACTGGCCAATTCTCTCTTAGGATCTATCATGAAGTTTATGGTGAACACTGATATGTCAGTGAGATGTTATTTTAGGAATGAAGGACATATTACATCAGTTGTGAGGAACATGGCTGACAGCCCTCCACTGTCAGTCTTATTCAGGGAATGCCTCTGAGGGTCACCTCACCCAAGGTCTCACACTCTTCCCAGAGTGGCCCATATCCAATGACTGAATTTTATGTGAACATTTAGTCCAATACTTTCATCCCAACTCAGGATACATATGAGGGATTATCCCATGCTCAGGACTCCCTAAAAGAGTCAGTTGAGACTTCTGATGAGATTGCTCAGAGTCTGATTTCTCCTTTTGTCAATCCTTCTTCCTTTACTGCCCTTCCCTTCAACAGGTATTCATCTTCCAAGCACTCCCTAATGGACCTCCTCTCTCCCAGAATCTGCTTCCTAAGGAACTCAGCCTACAACACGGTTGCACTCAGACAATAGCTGAGGCCAGAGTCATCTAACAGATGGACTGTATGATGGCTCACTCACAAGGCTGGCATTTGATGATATCAAACAGGACTATCAGTTGGAATGTCTACATATAGTCTCTCCATGTGGTCTGGGCTTCTCTCAGCATGGTAGCTGGGTTCCAAGGGGGACCATTCCAAACATAAGTGTTGAAGAGACCTGGGCATATTATCACTTCTCAGAACATCACTTTTGGTCAAGCAAGAAACAAAAATTCCAAGTGAGGAGTGATAGATTCCCCTCTTAATATGAAGAGAAACACTTCCCTACAAAGGGGCAAGAAAGGGATGGAGGCTATCTTTATAGACTTTCTACCGCATTTTCTCCTCTCTCTACTCCATTAAAACTGCTCCTGTCTTAATCACCAAGGATCTCTATAGTGTAAATCCCATGATTTATTCCATCATAATCTCACTTGACAGCAATATCTCTCACTTCTTTGATGATCTCATAATACCTATTAACTGATGGCTTCACAATTTATACTCCTGCTCTGTCCTGTCTTGCAAACTCTGACTCCTATTTTCAGCTATTTTCTTATCATCTCAAACTAATGTGTCAGAACTGAATTCTTATCTTCCACTGAAATCCTACTCTTCCCACAGCCACTTCTTCACTCATTGTTAACACCATTTTTACAGTTGCTGAGACCAAATAACTTAGAATCATCCCTGAGTCTTGTCTTTTTTATAGTATCTAATTCAATAGAAAATCTTCTTAGCTCAACTTTCAAAACATATCTCGAATCTACTTTGTGCTTCTTCTTGCTACCACCCTATTCTGAGAAGCTGTCTTTTCTCACCCAGATCACGTCAACAGCCTCCTAACTAGGCCTTCTATTTCAACTCTTGTCCCCCTATAGTCCATTCACAACTCAACAGCTAGATGGTTCCTTTTATTATTATTTTGTTGTTGTTGTTTTTATTTTTATTTGTCTTAGAGATAGAGAGCAGAGGAGGAGGGAAAGGGATAAGCTGACTTTGCACTGAGATCAAGCCACATGCAGGGCTCCATCCCATGACTCTGAGATCATGACCCCAGCCAAAATCAAGAGTCAGAGGCTTAACCCACTGAGCCATCCAGGTGCCCCGAGGTGGTTCCTTTTAAAGCAAGACAGATCCTGGCATTTCTCAGCTGAAAAATCGGCAGTGGCTCCCCCTCTCATTCCACGTGATAGTCAAGCCTTTTCAAGTACTCAGAAGACTTACAGAATCTGGTTCTATTATGTCTCTGACCGAGTCTTGCTTTTTTGATCCTTCTCTCACACCACTTTGGCTTCACTGCTGTTCTTTGAATGTGCCATTCTTGCTCATGCCTTAGAGTCATTGCATCGGCCATGTGCTCTGTTGGAGGGCTTTTTGTGATGATGATCTGATTGATAACTCCCTCCTTTACTTGAAGGTTTTAGTCACATGTTGTCTTCCTAATGAGTCCTATGTTAAACATCTAATTTAAAATTGAAATCATCGGGGCACCTGGGTGGCTCAGTGGGTTAAACCTCTATCTTCAGCTCAGGTCATGATCCCTGGGATCGAGCCCTGCATCGGGCTCCCTGCTCAGTGGGGAGCCTGCTTTCCCCTCTCTCTCTGCCTACTTGTGATCTCTCTCTCTGTGTCAAATAAATAAATAAAATCTAAAAATTAAAAAATTGAAGAAAATAAAATTGAAATCATTTCAACTTATAACCATTCAATTCTCCATTTCCTCTGCTTTTTCTTTTTATTCCTCAGCATTTATCACCTTCTAAACTATATAATTCACTTATTTATTGTGTTAATATCTATCTCCCCCCCCCCTACTATGATATGGATCTTTATTTTGTTTATTGCTGTATTCCAAATGGTTAGAACAATGCCTGACACATAATAGGCACTGAAATATTTGTTGAATGAATGAATGAATCATTGTAAACCAGTACTTTCCCATCAGTCTATGGACTTCACCCAGCTGAGAGTTTAGATCAGAACAGTACTTGTGATTCAGTTAAGGTCAATGAGAAGAAAATCTTTTCCAAGTAATTTTGGAAGTGGCTCACTTTTTTGAGACAGCTTCTAAAAATCATCTTTTCTCATCGTCTGAATGATATGACATGAGGATATGAAATCTGGAACTGCTGCAGCCACCCTGTCATGAGGGTAACTTCTTCAGAGTAAGGTGTCAACTTGGAAGGTAGAGTAGAGTGATGGAAAGATGGCTTCATCCTCCTTTCTCTCTCTCTGCCTGCCTCTCTGCCTACTTGTGATCTCTGTCTGTCAAATAAATAAATAAATAATTTTAAAAAAAAGATGGCTTCTTGATGACAACACTGAATCAAACCAATTCTGAAGCCTTTGCTAAATCTGAATATTCTATTTATGACAGGCAATACAGCTTCCTTACTTAAGTCAATTTGAATTGCATTTTGATTACCTAAAATATAGAATACTCTCTGAGACACCCTTTCAGCAAGATCTTGGTTCCATAGTACAGAGATACTTCAAGGGTTTTCTAAGATGATCTCTTCAAAAGTCTTAACATTCTTCTGAGTTCTCCAAAATGTTCTCTGTTGTCATAAACTGATTCAAACATATCCCATCCATCAAATTTTCTTGGATCATGAATGTTTTTGTAAAGAGTAGATCATTTAATTTTTTATTTTTTATTTACCATTTACTTATTCATCAAATAATATCTATTCCTATGTTCTGATAACTGATCCTAGCAAAAAGCCTTACATATGTCCACTGCTGAGTTGTGATTATTTGAATTCATTTCTGCTCCAAGTATCAATAAATGGTATGGACTCTTATTACTTCTCTGACCTTATTGCTTACAACTCTCTCCCCCTTGATTAGTCTATTCTAGCCATGCTAGTCTCCTTGCTGTGCTTCCAAAACACAAGCACTCTGCTATCTCAGGACCTTTGAACTGGACATGAGTTTGAAGCACTCTTTCTGTAGTTGTATTCCTGGTTTCCACACTCAACTTCTTTTGAATTCAAGCCTTTCAAATGTAACTGTAACGGTTAATTTTTTAAAAAGTTTTTATTTTTTATTAACATATAATGTATTATTAGCCCCAGGGATACAGGTCTGTGAATCACCAGGTTTACACACTTCACAGCACTCACCATAGCACATACCTTCCCCAATGTCCATAACCCAACCACCCTTTCCCTCTCCCCCTCCTCCCAGCAACCCTCAGTTTGTTTTGTGAGATTAAGAGTCTCTTAGGTCTTGTCTCCCTCCCAATCCCATCTTGTTTCATTTTTTCCTTCCCTACTCCCCAAACCCCCCACTTTGCCTCTCAACTTCCTCATATCAGGGAGATTATATGATAATTGTCTTTCTCTGATTGACTTATTTTGCTCAGCATAATACACTCTAGTTCCATCCACGTCATTGTAAATGGCAAGATTTCATTTCTTTTGATGGCTGCATAGTATTCCATTGTATGTATATACCACATCTTCTTTATCCATTACTCTGTTGATGGACATCTAGGTTCTTTCCATGGTTTGGCTGTTGTGGACATTGCTGCTATAAACGTTCGGGTGCACGTGCCCCTTCGGATTACTACATTTTTATCTTTTTTTCTTTTTTTTTAAAGATTTTATTTATTTGTTTGACAGGCAGAGATCACAAGTAGGTAGAGAGGCAGGCAGAGAGAGAGAGAGAGGTGGAAGGAGGCTCCCTGCTGAGCAGAGAGCCCAACACAGGGCTCCAATCCAGGACCCTGGATCATGATCTGAGCCTAAGGCAGAGGCTTTAACTGACTGAGCTGCCCAGGCGCCCCACTACATTTGTATCTTTAGGGTAAATACCCAGTAGTGCAATTGCTGGGTTGTAGGATGGCTTTATTTTCAACTTTTGAGGAATCTCCATGCTGTTTCCAGAGTGGTTGCACCAGCTTGCATTCCCATCAACAGTGTAGGAGGGTTCCCCTTTCTCCACATCCTCTCCAGCATCTGTCATTTCCTGACTCGTTAATTTTAGCCATTCTGACGGGTGTGAGGTGGTATCTCATTTTGGTTTTGATTTGTATTTCCCTGATGCCGAGTGATGTGGAGCACTTTTTCATGTGTCTGTTGGCCATCTGGATGTCTTCTTTACAGAAATGTCTGTTCATGTCCTCTTCCCATTTCTTGATTGGATTATTTGTTCTTTGGGTGTTGAGTTTGCTAAACTCTTTATAGATTTGGGATACTAGCCCTTTGTCTGATATGTCGTTTGCAAATATCTTCTCCCATTCTGTCAGTTGTCTTTTGGTTTTGTTGACTGTTTCCTTTGCTGTGCAAAAGCTTTTGATCTTGATGAAGTCCCAATAGTTCATCTTTGCCCTTGCTTCCCTTGCCTTTGGCGATGTTTCTAGGAAGAATTTGCTGCGGCTGAGGTCGAAGAGGTTGCTGCCTATGTTCTCCTCAAGGATTTTGATGGATTCTTGTCTCACATTGAGGTCTTTCATCCATTTGGAGTCTATTTTTGTGTGTGGTGTAAGGAAACGGCCCAGTTTCATTTTTCTGCATGTGCCTGTCCAATTTTCCCAACACGATTTGTTGAAGAGACTTTTTTCCATTGGACATTCTTTCCTGCTTTGTCAAAGATTAGTTGACCATAGAGCTGAGGGTCTATTTCTGGGCACTCTATTCTGTTCCACTGATCTATGTGTCTGTTTTTGTGCCAGTACCATACCGTTTTGATGATGACAGTTTTATAATAGAGCTTGAAGTCTGGAATTATGATGCCAACAACTTTGGCTTTCTTTTTCAACATTCCTCTGGCTATTTGAGGTATTTTCTGGTTCCATATAAATTTTAGGATTATTTGTTCCATTTCTTTGAAAAAAATGGATGGGATTTTGATAGGGATTGCATTAACTGTGTAGATTGCTTTAGGTAGCATAGATATTTTCACAATATTTGTTCTTCCAATCCATGAGCATGGAACATTTTTCCATTTCTTTGTGTCTTCCTCAATTTCTTTCATGAGTACTTTATAGTTTTCTGAGTACAGATTCTTTGCCTCTTTGGTTAGGCTTATTCCTAGATATCTTATAGTTTGGGGTGCAATTGTAAAGGGGATTGATTCCTTAATTTCTCTTTCTTCTGTCTTGTTGTTGGTGTATAGAAATGCAACTGATTACTGCACATTGATTTTATATCCTGACACTTTACTAAATTCTTGTACAAGTTGTAATGGTTAATTTTACATGTCCACTTGACTGGGATAAGAGATGCCTAAAGAGTGGATAATACAGGGGCGCCTGGGTGGCTCAGTGGGTTGAGCCGCTGCCTTCGGCTCAGGTCATGATCTCAGGTCCCTCAGAACCCGCGTCGGGTTCTCTGTTCAGCAGGGAGCCCGCTTCCCTCTCTCTCTCTCTCTCTGCCTGCCTCTCCATCTACTTGTGATCTCTCTCTGTCAAATAAATAAATAAAATCTTAAAAAAAAAAAAGAGTGGATAATACATTATTTCTGGCATTGTCTATGAGCATGTTTCTGGCAGAGACTAGCATTTGAATCAGTATACCAAACAAACATGAGAGGGCAAAATCCAAATCTGAAAGGCCTGCATAGAACAAAGAGGTAGCGGAAAAGTAAATTTGACCTTGAGCTGGAACATCCATCTTCTCTTGCTCTTGGACATCAACAACTCCTGGCTCTTGGGCCTTTGGACTTAGATCAGGACTCACCACTGATTTCCCTGGTTTTAAGGTCTTCAAGCTTGGATGGGAACTACAGCACCAGCTTTCCTGGACCTCCAGCTTGCACATGGAAGATTGTGGGTCTTTTTCACCTCCATAATGGTGCAAACCAACCTCTCATAATGTGTCTTTCTATCTCTACATATATTTATGTATGTATGTATGCATCTATCTATCTATCTATCTTTTCTTTGTTCTGTTTCCCTGGTATGCCCTGACTAATCCATCTTCTCAGTGAGGTCTTCTCTGACGTTCCCATTTAAAATTGTACCCTTTCTACTTCACTCTCTATACCCATTCCTGTCTTTATTTTACTCCACAGTACTAAGAGCCTGTCTCATGTAATTTTAATATATTTACTAATTTTATATCTGTCTCCCTCAAGACCTAATGATCTTGCCTATTTTTTTTTTAATTAATATAACCCCAGTGACTTAAAAAGTGCCAGACACATGTGTAGGGACCCAGTACATGTTTGTTGAATTCATCAATGATGAAGGAGCAAGTTTACACAAGAGAGTATAGATAGAATTAACTACTTTACAGTGAAATCACCCTGCCTGCCTTTTATATGAATGTTCTACATGGTACATTATCACATGTGGTGATTTTCAGTAAATATTTCACAATGTTGAAGAACTGTTGAGTATCTTCTTGCAAATAAAATGTCACATACAAAAAAACATGAAAATGTGTGCATTTCATATTGCACATTTTATATGAACCACAGGGAGGAATAGAGTCACAGACCACCAGTGATGTCCTTGTGTGGATTTAGAAGCTAATCTGGGTCTCCTACATGTTCTCACCTCTCAGAGTCACCTTGTTCCCTTGAGATTAGAGCTGTATTTCCTGAAGAAGCCAATCCCCCCATTTACATCTCTATTCTGACATGGTGTTCAGTAGCCATGAAATACCTCTTCAGGCTAATTATACCCTGCAATATAGTGCATGTCCCAAACTTAAACTTGAGTCAACTCTGGGTATGTATGTGAATTCTCCAAGTCAACAAAGAAAATAACAGAAACATCATACTTCCTAATTAACTGAACATATGACCTAACAAAGAAAGAAACTGTGGTTGGAGAAGGGTTCTAAATTGTTTCTTGCAGAGCTAATAACATAACCTATACATTTTAAATTTTCTTTTTTTCCCATCTGGAAAAACCTAATTCTGGGAAAAGGCCTTGTAGATTTACAGATGAAATGGCACCCTGAATGGAAATGTGAGTACAATCTGAGATCAGAAAAGAAACATCTGCACTATAAGCTGATGATAAGCACACATGGAATGTAGATAATAAGATGGTTGGAAAACAGGGCTTTTGCTTCTCCCTGAATCGCCCTTTGGTTCCTAAAGAGTGAACCACAGATGGATGCCTGGGAGCCCAGTGTGTTTTGCTACTCTTATACAGTTCTATCCAGGGCCCAGTCTTTGCTTTATCAGGTTTCATGGTCAAGGCCATGGTCAGGGTGACCATAATGCTTGCTCTATCCTGGGAGAATGAGGCTAGTTCCTTTAAGAACTTCTTGACAACAGAATCAATGTATGTGGCATACAAGGCAAATATAACTTTCTAGGACTAATACTGAGGGTATCTCAGAAGTATTAGCAATAATTTTTTAAAATAATAAGCCAAGGGGTGCCTGGGTGGCTCAGTGGGTTAAAGCATCTGCCTTCAGCTCAGCTCATGATCTCAGGGTCCTGGAATCAAGCCCCATTTTGGGCCCTCTGCTCAGTGGAGAGCCTGCTTCCTCCTCTCTCTCTCTGCCTGCCTCTCTGCCTACTTGTGATCTCTGTCAAATAAATAAATAAAATTAAAAAAAAAAATAAAATAAAATAATAAGCCAAAAGACCTCGCCCTAGTGATGAACAGAAGAAAGAATGAATGGATATGGAGGTGCAATGAAGTATCTTGCCAAGACAGACTGACACAAGGCACTTAAGTTTTGGTGGTATAGTAAAGTTGTTTAGGTATAAACAGGAGTTAGATCTAACAAGGTGGGCACTCAAAAAAAAAAAAAAGGAAAATGAACAGATTTGCTGAATCAGTGAGTGAACCAATGATCTGTATTCAAATCCCAATTTAGCAGATGTTTGATTTGTGCCCAGTTTTTAATCTCTTCTACCCTCTACTTCCTTCGGCTACAAAATGGTAGTAAGTAGGATCACATACAAGAATGTACATAAAGTGCTAACAACAGCACAAGCACAGAGCAATTGTTCAATAAATAGGATCTATTTTTACTATTCTACTTACAGCTTCAAGGTAAGCAAAATGCTGAAGGATGTAAAGGGAAGTGCACACAAAATAAGAGAGTTGGAAGAAGTCCAAGGGTGATGATGGTGGTTTCCACTCTTCCATCAGAGTGGTGCTTTCCACTCTGACGTGCTTATTTGCACATCTGCCAAAGGATCTGGAGAACTTCCTGCTAGCTAAATAGATGGCTAGTTCTACCCAGTACATAGAATTATATAATTGTTTATCTAGGTGGTCACATGGACTGCATAGAGACACCTGAAGACACTCCTGCACCACGGTTCCCTTTATATATTTGATGTATTGACAATCTGCACGAGATTTTACTGATTGCTGCTTCTCTAAAAATGGTGCCAACATATTGACTTTGGTAGATCATAAAAATATGTCATAATTTGTTTATTCATCTATCTTCCAGGTACCAAATATCTAACAAAGGAATCAGCAAAGATTTAATCACAGGCCTCATGAAGCTGACATTTGCACAGGTAAAACACAAATGAAAGAACCCAACATACAATAAGTCACTGCAAGTGTAAGTAGTGTGGAAGATAAGGCTTTCGGTGGTAGGGATTTCTGATTATTAAATTTATATGAAATATTTTGGGGAGCAAAACAGCATCACCAGATGTAGGAATGATTGGGTGAGTAAACTTGAATCTTTTCTCCCAAAGGACTCACAGGTGACTTTTTTGTTTGTTTTTTGCAAGAACCTTAGTAAAATGCATTTCAACATTGAATCTAAAATAGTCAATTTTTTTTTTTAAAAAAAAGAAAGAAAATTCCTGCTGTGCAGAGCAATGGAAATGGCAAGACAAATAGGTCTGTGGAAATAGAACATCTTTCTTCATTTTTCTGAACTTGGGAGCAATTTTGAATGGAATTATTAGCTTGTAGGGAACTAACTGGAATGTGTGGTTTGGTTGCTTATTTCCTTACTTCCTTGATTTTAGGTGATTTTGTGGTAAGGATGGAGTCTTTTCTATGGTTTTGAAACTGAACTAAATAAGAGTTCATCTACACAATGTGCAGCGTGCCAATAAAAACTAATATCAAGCTTTTACAGTGAAGAAAGAGAGGCTGTTTATTGGTGTGGCATTCCCCAGAAGAACAGGGAGCTCACACTCAGAAACCCAAACTCCCCGAAGGCTTACAAGCAGGGGTTTTTAAAGGGTGAAAACTCAGGGTAAGGTCTCAGGGTCTCAGATCATGCTGATTGGCTAGGGATTAGGTCAGCCATAATGTTTCCTTTCTTCATCATCTTGTCCCTTCTGGCAACTTCCCATCTGGTTTTGGGGTGACTGTAGTGAGGAGGTCGTTCTGCTGCAGGCGCCTGGAATGTAAAACATTCTCAGCAGATGGCATCAGTGGCGCCATGTCCAGCAGAAGTACAAAGGCAGAAGTTCTACATCCTGTCACTATTACAAGCTGCAAATAATTATTATTTTCTCTTGCAAACAACATGTTGTGTTTGTTATCTCAAGCAGAAGACCATCCCACAAACTTCTGAGGAGGCAACTTTATTATTTCCTGAGATAATTTTGCAGGTTTCTTGAACATAACTAAGGGCCCTGTGACTCTGGCCAGAGGCAGCTAGAAGCCCTGCTTCTCAACTGTGAGGTCTGCGGGACTTGCATTTCTGGGTTCACTTCCATTTGTGAGCAAGGATGGAGACTGAAAGTTTGTGATTCTGGGAGGAGAGAACAAGTACCATCTTACACCGAGTTGGGACTAACACCAAATCCAAACTTTATCAAGGATCCTCTTAAAACTTCTTCCTGAGGGTGCCTGGGTGGCTCAGTGTCCATCTTCGGCTTGCTCATGATCCTAGGGTCCTTGGATTCAGCCTCCCATCAGGCTCCCTGCTTAGCAGGGAGCCTGCTTCTCTCTCTCTCTTTGCCTGCTGCTCCCCTAGCTTGTGTTCTCTCTCTCTCTCTCTCTGTCAAATAAATAAATAAAAATCTTGAAAAAACCCAAAAACTTCTTCCTGAAGTATAACAGGACACAAATCCTAAGTGTACAATTCACAGAATTAAGTAAGCATACCTGTGCAACCACTTCCTAGGGAAAGAACTAGAATATGGCTACAAATTCTTCTCATGTCCCCTCCCAATCACTATTCCTGCCTCTCCAAGATCATTACTACCCTGACACATAACACTATACCTTCACCTCACTGTACAGCATTCAACTCTGTATAGTCATTATATAGCCTTAATTCCATATATTCATTGTATATAAATGAACTCATTGGTATCTAATCCTTTGTGTCTGGCTTTATTTCTCTCAGTCCTATTTTGGTAAGTCTTGCCCATGTTTTTACACATATTTGGATTTCATTTTTTATTATTACTGCTATGTGGTATTCCATGGCATGAATTTATTTATTTATCTATTTTTTAAAAAGATTTTGTTTATTTATTTGACAGACAGAGATCACAAGTAGGCAGAGAGGCAGGCAGAGAGAAAGAAAGGAGGAAGCAGGCTCCCTGCTAAGCAGAGAGCCTGATGTAGGGCTCAATCCCAGGACCCTGGGATCATGACCTGAGCCGAAGGCAGAGGCTTTAACCCACTGAGCCACCCAGGCGCCCCAATGGCATGAATTTACTTATCTGTTCTACTGTTGATGGGCACTGGGGTTACATCCAATTTGAAGGTATCAAGAAAAATGCTAGGATAAACACCATTCTGAAGATTTTTAGTGAGCAAATGTATGTATTTCTACTGAGCACACATGTAGGAGTGAAATAATGCTAAACATCTAGGAGTGGATAATGCTAAGCAGTTTTCCAAAGGGGCTTCTCCCATTTTCAGTCCTCCTGGCAATACATAAGAATTCCATTTGAATTTGAGAATGATCAATCTTTTTAATTTTAGCCATGTTGGCAGGAAATAGCCCCATTTTAATAATATTTCTTTAGGCATTTTTGCTCTGTCAGCTAATTTTACTTTCACTTATAATAGTTGTATATAAATGTCACTTCGTCATAAATCATCCCATAAAACGACATACTCTACAAGCTTTAGTCTTCACCAGTTCCTGACTTTAATACATTATCTTCCACATAGAATAGTAATAATAGTAATAATAATAATAGATAAAATTTGCTGGAGGCTTACGAGATTCCAGATACTCTATTCATTTATCTTAACATCATTTAATTAATTCATCCCTCATAACACCCCTCAGAGATAGGTTCTAGAATTATCCTCTTTCTAAAAGATTAGGAATTGAGGCCCAGAGAAATACACTGATTTGCCTGAAGTCACACGGTTAGTAACTGGTGACAATTGGTTTAATTCATAAGCAGTCCAACCTCAGAGCCAGTGTGTAAAAACAGTTCATGTTACCATGCATTAACACATAGCATAAAATCCAGTATCCTACCATTATCCCCTAGAGTCTGGGAGGCTTCCAATGTTATCCTTTCATTTTTCCCCATACTGCTGACTTTTTTTTTTCCCAAAGATTTTATTTATTTATTTATTTGTCAGAGAGAGAGAGGGAGAACACAAGCAGGCACAACAGCAGGCAGAGGCAGAGAGAGAAGCAGGCTCCCTGCTGAGCAAGGAGCCCGATTCGGGACTTGATCCCAGACCATGGATCAGATCATGACCTGAGCCGAAGGCAGCAGGTTAACCAGCTGAGCCACCCAGGCGTCCCTATTGCTGACTTTTGATAAGAAATTATTGTCACTCTTATTTACTTGTCCTATTCTCCCAAAGGCTGGGTGTGACTTGCAACATTTTTTTCCCTCAATTTCCTTAGAATATCCCAATTTAAGGGAATGCATGATATCAGCTGAAGACAGTTACATCACATCATAACAAAGCAAATTATATAAAACCTCATGTAAGGTTTTCATGTTCTTAAAATCCTCCTGCCTGGCAGCCTACTGAACAATTTGCCACCAGCCAGCTTCTCTATAGCTCTTCTCACTGATGCCATTTTCTTATTCCATTTCATTTTCTCTTTGTTATTTTCCTTTCGTCTCTCCTAGGTATAAATTCAGCCCAAAAATGTACATTGTAGAGCCTCTTGGATTGCTCTAGAAAACTATCTCACTCTGTTATGCAGAACTCTTGAGTTCTTCTGACCTGATTGTTTGGCCTTTCATTCACTCTCGTGGGGTCTCCGTTTTCTTAACCAAAATGGATGACCGCAATGTTTTGCACTACAGCCTTTCTATCAACCCGATCAAATTCTTAGCCATGACCTCTTCATCCCAGTCTCTTTGGGTGGAAGAAAACTTGTGCCTGTTAGGGGAAAGAGATGCTGTGACAAACCCATGTCAAAATGCATCATGGCTCCCACATAAGCGAAGTTTCTTTCTTGCCCACATAAAACCCATACGAGGTGTTCTGGGTTGGTGAGCTTCTCTCACCCACAGGGTGA
The DNA here is from genome assembly GCF_010015895.1 of Lontra canadensis. Lineage (NCBI taxonomy): Eukaryota > Metazoa > Chordata > Mammalia > Carnivora > Mustelidae > Lontra > Lontra canadensis. The sequence continues at coordinate 53,441,866 of NW_022630998.1, read as the reverse complement.
TGCAGGTGCCTCAGTTCCTTCCATTCCATGGCTCTGCTTCCTTCAACACATAGCTTCTCAGATTTCTGTCCTTTTTTCACATCAAGTTGGGAAGGAGAACAAGAGTGGAGGACCAGAGCTGGGGGCTGTGTATGAACCGCCTCTGGCCGCTAGGCAGTCTGGGGACCCATGTTGTGGCTGTGGGCCCCAGAAGAAGAGCGGATGGGTCTGGTGACAGGCTGCTATAGTCTCTGTGCCTGACCAGTATGGAACTTTGTTGTCTCCTGTTATGAATTGTGCCATCTCTCTGATGCTTCTTACACCAAAATGATTGCAACAAAAATAGTTTCTGTCATTCTGGCATGTTTGTACATGTGTCTAATTAGATACAAAACGGGGAATACACCTACGATATGGGTTTTGAGTGGCTTCAGATGCAATGAGACCAGGAAAGGAAGACAAGCAAGAGGCCAAGGATCAGGGACAGGAAAAGAGGGAAAAAAGAAACAGTCTATTGGCATCACCAGTCCCAGGGTACTTCTTTGCAGTGATCATGTCTTTTATTTATAAATCCTCTATGTTCAAAGCACTCAACAAAAAATGGATACTTGATGATTGCTTCCTGTGAGAGAGAAATTAGGAAGGATGTGATTTCACAAATGGGGGAAATGGGAATTTCAAAGAGGCCATAGTCACCAAATAAGAAATTCTGGGCAAGAATGTAGACTTCTTTGTTCATTTCATGTAATTGCTAAGCACCGTGTCTGTGTCTGTGTGCGGGGGCGGTGGCGTGTGACACGTGATCCACCCCGTCCCAATTTCCCCTCCATTGCTTAAACCCACCTCCATGCTCTTTGCCAAAGAAGCTGGTTGCACTGGTCCAAAATTGACGTTTTCCCTTCATCTTTCAAAACTATTTTCATTTGGAACATGCTGGAAAACTGGCAAATTGTGTTCCAATTAAATTACTCTTTTTGTCTTTAAGTGGTTGAAAACCTTTCAGTCTTTCTCACTCCCATTTCTACTCTCAGGCAGTGAGTTCTTTGGTTTATCTACAGATCTTTACAGAGATTTATCTATAGATGTTCATTCTTCCTCAGATTATAAGAGGCAGGGACAGGAAGCAGACGCACATGGGGAGGGATAGGTTTTTGACTTTTGGATACTGAGATTTTTCCCCCTCGTTAAATTTTTGACTATTTATAATGGTAGGGAAAACAAAGGGATAATTTGATGATTTTTTTAAGGTGAACTCACAACTGAAGTTCAACAATTGCATGTTTTACCCACTGAGCCAGCCAGGGACCCCACAAATGGATAGTTTGAAGATTTTAAACAACATGTTGATAAGAACAAATATTACCGATGATACCGATATAATAGAGACAGGTATTTCTTTACCCATATACACTCCTAAGTGGGAAATATTTCCCCATATTGAATAAAAATGGGAAAGTCTCTGTGTGCTACCTTTGTGGTGAAGAAAGAAAAACTACCTTGGCATTAGAGCTTACTCTGCTGAGAAGTATTTATTTTTAAATTTTTATTTCAAAAGCAATTGAGGAGCTAAAGATTGGTTGCAGAGAATCTTGGTTCTGGCACTCTGTGGTGGTATGATACTGAGCAAGTTACTTACTTTTCTGAGCCTTACTTTTCTCATCTGTAAAACCGAAATACTAATAGTTACTACTACTAATAACAATAATAAATAAGCTCTCAGATTATTTGGATGATTATATGAATTACTGAATGTAAAATGCTTAGCACAGTGGGCTGGCACAAACTACCTGATCTACAAGGGGAAAAGTGATATCCTCACTGAGGATTTATCATCTTGTTGACCAGAACCCTTGCTCCTCAACACACCCATACACACATATAACACACACAAGCTCCAGGAATGTTAGTGCTGGGTGTGTATTGTACCAAGCTTTTATCCCTGAACATACAAACATGTACATGCTCACATACATATATGACCTATTTATATGCTTGATCTAGCAGAAATTAAATTGAGGTCTAATAACAATCCTGTCCTGACTTGATTTTTTCCCCCACTTCATGGTTCTTGGGCTTTATTCTAAGTCTATTATAAAGATCTATTGAACAATTTTTCCTTAGGAATCTATACATTCAATGCAATCCCTCTTAAAATACCATCAGTATTTTTCACAGAGCTGGAACAAACAATCCTAAAATTTGTATGGAATCAGAAAAGACCCTGAATAGCTAAAGTAATGTTGAAAAAGGAAGTCAAAGGTGGCATCACAACTCCGGACTTCAAGCTGTATAACAAAGCTGTGATCATCAAGACAGGCACAAAAACAGAGATATAGATCAGTGGAACAGAAGAGAGAACCCAGAAATATGCCCTTGAGTTTATGGTCAACTAATCTTTGACAAAGCAGAAAAGAATATCCAATGGAAAAAAGACAGTCTCTTCAACAAATGGTGCTGGGAAAATTGGACAGCCACATACAGAAGAATGAAACTGGACCACTTTCTTACATAATACACAGAAATAAACTCAAAATGCGTGAGAGACTTAAATGTGAGATAGGAATCCATCAAAATCCTAGAAAACACAGGCAGCAACCTCTTTGACCTCAACCAAAGAAACTTCTTCATAGACATGTCTCCAAAAAAAAGGGAAACAAAAGCAAAAATGAACCTTTGGGACTTCACGAAGATGAAAAGCTTTTGCACAGCAAAGAGACAGTCAACAAAACAAAAAGAAATAGGAGAAGCTATCTACAAATGTTTTATCAGATAAAGGGCTACTATCCAAAATCTATAAACAACTTATCAAACTTAACACCCGCCCCAAAAAAAAAAATCCAGTCAAGAAGTGAATAGAAGGCATGAACAGACATTTTTCCAAAGAAGACATGTTAATGGCCAACAGACACATGAGAAAATGCTCAACATCCCTCGGCATCAGGGAAATACAAATCAAAACCACAATGAGATACCACCCTAGACTGGTCAGAATGGCTAAAATTAACAACTCAGAAATAAACAGATGTCTGTGAGAATGCAGACATCTCTGTGGATATAAGGGGAACGCTCTTACACTGTTGGTGGGAATGCAAACTGGAGCAGCCGCTCTAGAAAACAGTACGGAGATTCCTCAGAAAGTTAAAAATAGAGCTACCCTATGATCCAGCAATTAAACTATTAGGTATTTATCCAAAGGATAATAACATAGTTATTTGAAGGGGCAGATGCACCTCAATGTTTATAGCAGTAGTGTCCACAATAGCCAACGTATGGAAGGAGCCCAGATGTCCACCAACAGATGAATGGATAAAGAAGATTGGTACACACACACACACACACAAACACACACACACACTGGAATACTACCCAGCCATCAAAAATAATGAAATCTTGCCATTTGCAATGACACGGATGTATATAGACGGTATTATGCTATGAGAAATAAGTCAGTCAGAGAAAGACAAATATCATATGATTTCACTCATATGGGAATTAAAAAAAAAACAGATGAACATGGGGAAGGGAAGGAGAATAAAATAAGATGAAAATACAAAGGGAGGCAAACCATAAGAGACTCTTAACTCTAAGAAACAAACAGGGTTGCTGGAGAGGAGGTGGGGGAATGGGGTAACCGGGTGATGGGCATCAAGTAGAGCACTCGATATAATGAACACTGGGTGTTATATGCATCTGATGAATCACTAAATTCTACCCCAGCAACTAATAATGCAGTATATGTTAACCAAATTGAATTTAAGTGATTGATTTTTTTTTCCCCTTTGTATTGTATGAATGTGCTGTTTACTTAAATAGTCTTCTACTGAAGGACATTTGGGTTTTTTTTCTTTAAATTTTCATTTTACCAGTCAAAATAGTGAAAGTCCATAGTAAAATTAAATCTACCTTTGAAATATTCAAGGAAATGTAATGAAGCAGGAGTCATAGATTCCAAACTTGATAAAGATCATGTGTTGTCATTTTAAGAGGCTCTGCTACAACATGACTTGTTCAAGGTCGCACACCTACTAAATGCTGAAATGAGACTCAAACCCAAGTCCGCTGGCTTTCAGTAGGTGTCTTTGGTAGAAGCGAGGTATTGGTAAAAAAGCCCTGGGCTTGGAAGAATTTGATTTTGATCTTAAAAACTGGGGGTCGGAGATAATGAGTGAGTCACCCAGGACCTCATAGTTGGTAAGTAATAGAAGATACCCAATCCCTGACTAAACCCTAGCCAGGCAACTCTGAGTCTTCATCAGGACTAGACTTCAATTTTAATCTAGAAATACTTGAACAAAACACTAACATAGTTTCTAGTAGCTCAAGGCTGTATCCTTGGGATGACCCCTACCTCTTTAAAGTGGCTGTCTGAGAAAACTCAAGGTTGCCAAAAGAATTTAGTGGTTCCAGCCAGCACCTGAAGACAGGGCCTGGTCTCCCAGCCTCTGTGGGAGGGAAGGGGCATATCTTGCCTAAGGGCTGGTTAAAGAACCAGATGGATTCCACATGGACCAACTCTACTGAGCCTCTGCTCACCCCTCTCCCTACTCCCTTATTCTCCTTTTAAAACACCCAGTCACTCCTGTACCAATCAAAGTTGAGTTCACTCCATGCTGAACTCCTTTCCTACTCCGATAGGGTATTATGATGAAAATCTGTTTTACCGCTCTCACCAGTTTCTGGTTTCATTTCTCTTTGACACAAAACAAGGCTTCTCTAGAACCTGGATAGCCCTTTCTAATCTTGAGCTTTTCAACGAATCCTAGGATTTTGTTTTGTGGGGGCGGAGGTGGGGTACCAAAAGCAATCTGGAACACTGCTGTGTTGCTGAGTCCAGTAGCTCTGTCACCTGGGAAGTTCTGCTCCGTTTTTTCTTTTTCCTTTCTGAAACGTAAACATTTAATCCTGGGACTGATAGTTTCTATTCCTCTTGGCAGCAAAAAGAGAAGAGATCATGGGCAGCTTTTAGTGAGCTCACTGTGACCCCATCGGTCTGCCAGGTTTCCTGGAATTCCCACAACAGTTCAATCTTGGAATTTCACAATCAGCAGCTCTTTACCAAATGTATTTATTCATAGATACTCATTAGGCCTTTATATTATTATTTTATTATTATTATTTTTATTTTTATTTTTATTTTTAAGTAGGCTCCACTGGAGCTCAGCATGGACCCAAACTCGTGACCCTGAGATCAAGACCTGAGCTGGGATCAAGAGTTAGACACTTAACTGAATGAGCCACTGAGGTGCCCCAAGACCTTTTTTAAAAACATAGATGGAGGGGCGCCTGGGTGGCTCAGTGGGTTAAAGCCTCTGCCTTCGGCTCAGATCATGATCTCAGGGTCCTGGGATTGAGCCCCGCATCGGGCTTTCTGCTCAACAGGGAGCCTGCCTCCCCCTCTCTCTCTGCCTGCCTCTCTGCCTACTTGTGATCTCTCTCTCTCTGTCAAATAAATAAATAAAATCTTAAAAAAAAAAAAAACAACATAGAGGGAGGGGCACCGGGGTGGCTCAGTGGGTTAAAGCCTCTGCCTTCAGCTCAGGTCATGATCCCAGGGTCCTGGGATCGAGCCCCGCATTGGGCTCTCTGCTCAGCAGGGAGCCTGCTTCTCCCCTCTTTCTGCCTGCCTCTCTGCCTACTTGTGATCTCTGTCTAATAAATAAATAAATAATATTTTTAAAAAAACATAGATGGATATCACATTAAGTTTTAGATACAAGGTTGAGAAAAAATGGGACAGAGGATAATTTTTGATGGAGAAGGAGGAAGGCATTGGAATTTAGGGATCTGAAAATGAATGTCATGCAGTCAAGATCACTGATTAGTTGCCTAAGTAAAGGGATTGTCAAATGGGAAGGGAAGTTTCTTTTTTGCTTTTCTTTTTCTTTTATAAATATAACCACCTGTTGAGATATAGTTCACATACCTTATAAATCACCTATTTAAAGTGTACAATTCTGAGGTTTTTAGGATTTCTCAGAGTTGTACAACCATCACCACAATAAATTTGAGAACATTTTCATCAACCCCTTCAAGCAACTTTTACCCATTAGCACTTACTCCCCATTTCCCCAACCCCCTCCAGCCTCAGGCAACTACTACTCCATCTCTCTTACTATAGATGTGTAGCAAAGGAAGGTCTGTTTTGTTATGTTTTCACCTATCCAGCCGTTTCTAAGTGTACAGCTGAGCAGCATTAGCGCATTCACTGATGTGGTTTTCCAACCATCATGACCATTCATCTTCAGAACTTCTTTTATCTTCCAACATTAACATTCTGTACCCATTAAACAATAATTCCCGGGGTGCCTGGGTGGCTCAGTGGGTTAAAGCCTCTGCCTTCAGCTCAGGTCATGATCTCAGGGTCCTGGGATCAAGCCCAGCATCTGGCTCTCTGCTCGGCAGGGAGCCTGCTTCCCCCTCTCTCTCTGCCTACTTGTGATCTCTCTCTGTCAAATAAATAAATAAAATCTTAAAAAAAAAAAAAAAAAAGAAAGAAACAATAATTCCCTATTCCCTTCTCCCCCAGTCCCTGTGACCACCATTCTACTTTTTCTCTAAGAATCTGTCTCTTCTACATAGATCATATAAGTGGATTCACACAGTATTTGTTCTCTTGTGACTGGCTTATTTCACTTAGCATACTGTCTTCAAGGTTTGTTCATGTTAGGGCATGTATCAGAATTTGTCCCTTTTTAATGTTGGATAATACTCCATTGTAGATCTAGCCCACATTTTGTTTATCCATTCATCTGTCAATAGATATTTGAGTTGCTTCCATCTTTTGGTTACTGTGAATAGTGCTGCTGTGAATAGAGGTGTTCACATATCTGTTTGAGATCCTGCTTTCTTTTTCTTAAACTTATTTTTATTTTTTTTTAAAGACTTTATTTCTTTGATAGAAAGTGAGAGAGAAAGCATGAGCAGGGGAGGGGCAGAGGGAAAGGGAGAAGAAAGCTCCCCACTGAGCAGGGAGCCTGATGCAGGGCTCAATTCCAGGACCCTGGGATCATGACCTGAGTTGAAGGCAGAGGCTTAACCAACTGAGCCACCCAGGCACCCCTCCATCTATGTTTTTAAAAAGGTCTTGGGGCACCTCAGTGGCTTATTCAGTTAAGTAATCCTGCTTTCAATTCTTTGGTGCAGATAGTCAGAAATGGAATTGCTGGAATATATGCTAATTCTATCTTAATTGTTTTGAGGAACTGCCATACTGTTTCTCACAGAGGTTGTACCATCTTACATTCCTACCAGCAACACAAAAGAGTGCCAGTTTTTCTACATCTTTGCAAACAGTTGTTATATTTTGGGTTTTTTAATTTTTTTACATAATAGCCATCCTAACAGTTGTGGAATACTATCTCATTATGGTTTTGATTTGCATTTCCCTAATGATTAGTGATGTTTTCAAGGACTTACTAGCCATCTGTATATTTTCTCTGGAGAAATGTCTATTAAAGTCCGTTTACGGGGCACCTGGGTGGTTCAGTGGGTTAAGCCTCTGCCTTCGGCTCAGGTCATGATCTCGGGGTCCTGGGATCAAGCCCCGCATGGGGCTCTCTGCTCAGCAGGGAGCCTGCTCCGCCCCTCCCCCCGATGCCTGCCTCTCTGCCTACTTGTGATCTCTCTCTCTCTGTCAAATAAATAAATAAAATCTTAAAAAAAAAAAATGTTCCTTTACCCATATTTGGTATTCATTCATTTATTTGTTTCTTTTACCTGTATTTGAATTGTATTGTTTGTTTTTTGTTGTTGTTGAGTTGTAGGAATTTTTTATATATTCTAGGTATTAACACCTTATTGGATATGTGATTTGCAAATATTTGCTCCCACTCCATACGTTGCCTTTTTACTCTGTTGATAGAATCCTTAATGCACAAATGTTTTAAATTTTAAAATTATGCACAGAATTGCCATTTGATCCAGTAATTCTGCTAATGGTATTTACCCAAAGAATATGAAAACACTAATTCAAAAAGACATATGTCCCCCTCAGGACTCCTGGGTGGCTCAGTCAGTTAAGCCTCTGTCTTTGGTTCAGGTCATGGTCTCAGAGTCCTGGGATCAAGTTCTGCATCGGGATCTCTGCTCAGCAGGAAGCCTGTTTCTCTCTCTGCCTCTGCCTGCTTGTGCACTCTCTGTCTCTCTCTCTGACAAATAAATAAATAAATAAAATCTTTAAAGAAAAAAGACCTATGTACCCCTATATTTATTGCAGCATTATTTACAATAGCCAAATTACAGAAGCAGCCCAACTGTCCATCAATAGATGAATAGTTAAAGAAGATATGGTATATATATATATATACACATATATATGTATATACACACACACACACATATATATTATATATATAACGAAATATTACTCAGCCTTAAAAATGAATGAGATCTTACCATTTCCAACAACATGGATGGAGCTAGAGAGTATAATGTTAAGTGAAATAAGCCAGTCAGAGAAAGGCAAATCCTATATTATTTCACTCATATGTGGAATTTAAGAAACAAAACAAATGAACAAGAAAACAAGAGACAAACCAAGAAAAAGACTCTTAACTATAGAGAACAAACAGATGGTTACCCGACGGGGGGTGGGCGGGTGGATGGGTGAAAGAGATGAAGGGGATTAAGAGTCCACACATCATGATGAGCAGTGAGTAACGTATGGAATTGTTGAATCACTATACTGTACATCTGAAACTAATATAACACAGTATGTTAACTATGCCGGAATTAAAATAATCAATGCATTTTCAGGGCACCTGGGTGGCTCAGTCTGTTAAGCATCTGACTATGGTTCAGGTCATGATCTCAGGATTTTGGGATTGAGGCCCCCATGGGGTTCTCTGTTCAGCAGGGAGGCTCTTCTCCCTCTGCCTTTACCCCTCCTCCTGCTCATGTTCTTTCTCTCTCTCAAATAAATAAATAAATAAATAACATCATTTAGATTTAGTGAGTGCACATGAGCAGGGGGATGGACAGAGGGAGAGGAAGGAGCAGGCTCCCCGCTGAGCAGGGAGCCCTATGCGATGTAGGGCTTGATCCCAGGATCCTGGGATCATGACCTGAGCTGAAAGTAGACACTTAACCAACTGAGCCACCCAGGTGTCCAGTGAATCAAATCTTTTAAATAATAATAAAAATGTTTTAAATTATAATATAGTCTAATTTATCTATTTTTTCTTTTATTTCTGGTGGTTTTGGTGTGACCTCTGAGAAATCGTTGCCAGATACAACATCACAAAGATTTTTGCCTGTGTTTTCAAGAGTTTTATAGTTGTAGCTTTTATGATCAGGTCTTTAATCCATTTTGATTTGATTTTTGTATATGGTACATAGTAAGGATCCAACTTCATTGTTTTGCATGTGGATATTTGATTAACATCATTTGTTGAAAGCAAAGCAAGTTCTTAAGGGAAGAGTTAATGTTTTATTTTGGGTTCCTTTGAAGCAAAGCCTGTGACAAAAACTTATTGACAATTTATTTAGAAGGTGATTTCAGGAAGCAGGCATGAGGGAAAGGGGCAAATGACACAGAAAAGGATAAAAATCTAGTAAAAAGTTCTACTGCGGAGGCTGTTGCCATTATTAACAGAGGTTCAGTTTCATCAGTACATCTGAAAACCACCTGGAATATCTCCCAAAAAGACCCCTTAGAAAAACAGGGAAATGAGACACTCCTACTTTATCTCTCCACGTCTGAGAGTTACCACTAGGTAGATGGGAGACAGTCCTCTGGCGGCTCTAAAGGCTTCTAAATGATGTGTGGGTAGCGTGGCCTGCTGGACTTTGAAAAAGATCTTCTGTGTGGTTCTCATCCGGAGACACTGGCTAGCATGCCTCAGCTTGCAAAGACCTGTGCTCAACAGCTCACACGTCACATGTGGGCCAGGAGTGCGATGTCAGCTACCAGAACTGTCTGCTATAATTAGTAACCAAGAAATAAACAAGGTCTGCCTCAACATCTACCAGAGGGCCCACTGTAAGCCCAGGCCGATGTCTGCAGGGTAAGAGGCAAGACACTTACATTCTTTTATCGAGCATAAAAGATACACAAGGCTATGCTCAGGAAGTTAGGAAAATGAACCAGAAGATCCTTCTAAAGGTAGGGTTTAACAGATACAGCCGCTATGCAAATTCCTCATCTAAAAGAAAGGAAATGATCAGAGCTGTGTAGGAGATGTGTATGGGAGGGAGAGGAAGTTTCTAGTAACAGGTAATAAAGGCTTCATGAGAAAGGTTGCATATAAATGGATCCTGAAAAATGATGTTCATTTATTCATTCAAAATATATTGATTGAGGGGCTCCTGGGTGGCTCAGTGGGTTAAAACCTCTGCCTTCGGCTCAGGTCATGATCCCAGAGTCCTGGGATTGAGCCCCACATCGGGCTCTCTGCTCGGCAAGGAGCCTGCTTCCTTCTCTCTTTCTGCCTGCCTCTCTGCCTACTTGTGATCTCTGTCTGTCAAATAAATAAATAAAATCTTTAAAAAAAAAAATATTGATTGGTATGCCTTCTGTGTGGCAGCCATTTTCCTAGGTGCTAGGGATTCTGTAACAAGCAAACAGAAATAGTCCCTCTCTGACTTGCACCCTAATAGAGAGACACAGGCACTGAGTTATTGATTAATTTATCAATTAAATAAGCAAGGTACTGTCAGAGAGCATTAAGTGCAATCAAGAAACCGAAACAGGACCATCGGATAGGGTGCTGAGATAGGATGGGGTAACTGCAGACAGGGGTGGTCAAGAAATTTTCTACAGAGAGAACATCTACGCTGAGACCTAAATGATGTTGGGAAGGCGTCACCCCCAAAACAATCAGAAGTAATTCTTCCAGAATAAGAGAAAATGCAGAGCCAAAAACAGGGAAGAGCTCACCATGTTTGGGAATAGAAACATCAGTGATTGAAGAGAGTAAGAGCCAAGGTATAGAAAGGGATGAAATGGAGTCAGATGGATGGGCCCATGCCAGGTCACGCAGAACCCAGCAGGCAGCGTGAGGCCTTTGGACCACATCTATATGCTAGAAAAATCACAGGAGAATTTTAAGCCAGAGAATGTACTAATTTGGTTTCTGTTTCTTTCTTGCTTTCTTTAAGATTTTATTTATTCATTTGAGAGAGAGAGAGAGAGAGAGAGAGAGAGAATACAAGCAGGGAGAGAGGCAGGAAGAGAGGGAGAAGCAGACTCCCTGTTGAGCAGGGAACCTGATGTGGGACTCAATCCCAGGATCTTGGGATCATGACCTGAGCTGAAGGCAGACACTTAACCATCTGAGAGATTTCTATTTCTAAAAGATCATTCTGACTGACATGTGGAAAAGGGACCACACAGCCTAGGAGTAGCATCACTGTGCCCAGTTCAGGGACCCTTGTTGGGTCATCTAGGATGGGCTTGGGGATAGTTTAGTCCTGGCTGGTTGCAGGAGAGAGAGGAGGGGAAGTCTGGGATTCCATGTTGGAGGTAGACTTAAAGGTTGCCTTTGTTGTGCTCTGATGACAGCTGGGAGCACAGGTAGAAACACCAAGGTGAGGCAAGAAAAGGTCTGACAAAGAAATGAGACCTCTTTCTTCATGAATGGCCAAAGGGGCTACTGACAAATATGGTGGGGATGTGGCTTTGAAAAAGGTCAAGAACTCTGAACACCAGGGGCGCCTGGGTGGCTCAGTGGGTTAAAGCCTCTGCCTTCAGTTCAGGTCATGATCCCAGAGTCCTAGGATGGAGCCTGCATAAGGCCTTCTGCTCAGCAGGGAGACTGTTTCCCCCTCTCTCTCTGCCTGCCTCTCTGCCTGCTTGAGATCTCTCTCTGTCGAATAAGTAAATAAATAAATCTTTAAGGAAAAAAAAAAATGAACTCTGAACACCAGGCAAGGAAATCAGACTTCATTCTGTAGGCAATGGGAAGTAACTGATGGGTTTTAAAAGAAAAGGGTGACAAGAACCAAGCTGTGCTCTTAGGTTTTGCCATTGTTGGGTCAAAGAGCACACAAAGATGACAACTGCATGTGTGTGTGTGTGTGTGTGTGTGTGTGTGTGTGTGTGTGTGTGTTTGAGCAGGGAAAGTTAGAACCATTTGGACCGTATAAAGCCCCAGACTTCTTTGGAGGTTAATTTACTTCTCTGTTTATTGACGTTGCTATGGCGATGCAAGATGCTAGCCAAGAGGACAGAGAACAGTCCACTGTCTCTGTACTTAATAATCTGATTTTATGTAAGACATCGAGAAAGAATGCAATAACTCAGGCCCTTTGCAGCGAGCAGTAAGAGAAACCAGATGAGGCTGAGCTCACCTCCTTCCAGGCCACACCAATGCCTTTCCTCCGGTGCAGTGTTTCGGGCCCAGCTGTCCTGGCACCACTAGGCCTGGCATTTGGAGGAACTCATCCTGCATTCTGCTCTGTCTCCCTATTGCTCTCTCCAACCAGAAATTCGCAAGCAGCCCACAACGTGAAATCCAACCCCAAGGAGATGGATAAAGGAATTCTGCCTATAAAACAGGGTTTGCAAAGGGAAACTAGCTTCATTGGTAATGCAAAACTACTCCCTCCTGGGGTATTCCTTGATAATGACCCTGAGCATGGCTTTTTGGAGAAGCTGCAGATTCCTATCTAGATTTGCATGTTTCCACTTTCTTCCAGGAAGTCAGTGTTGGTGGAAGCTGGTGGTCAGGTATTTTTTACCCCTAATGAGAAACACATTCTTTCTGTTGTTTAGGATAAAACCAAGAATTTTTCACTTGCTTCCATGTCCCTGTAAAGTGAACGTTATGTTCTCTAGCTGGATTTTTGATGTGAGTGGTAAAAAACAAAAACCCAAACAAAACAGAACCTTAAAGGAAACCTCTCATCATTTCTGAATTCTAGACCCTGGGCATTCTAGGTTTTTGATAATATTTTTACTCATTTCACAGCTTTCGGGCTCCTTTCAAATGCCAGACACCATAGTAGGCACTAAGAATACAGTCGCGAGCACCCGGGCTCTTCTCTAACTGTTGTTAGAGCGATCCGGAGAAAGACGGTCAGTACGATTTCATCTTTGCCATGCATGTGCCACTGTGGTCCCTCTGTTACCCGCACGGCCTCCCTTCAATCTCCCAGTAATCGTACAGAGTATTAGTATTCTCCTACTTGCGTAAGTGAAGAAGCTGGGGCTTCATTGCGTGGCAGAGAAACGCACCGATCATTAGGGCATTTATGCCTGATGTGATTTAAGAAGTTAACAGAAAGACCACGGGCACACTGAAAGAGCAAAGACACTGTGTTCCCCGGGGTTAAGGGTGAGATAAAAATGATTAGTTCTTAATACCTTCGACCAAATAGCTCTCTAAAATGCTCCCCATCTGGGATGTTGTGATTTGTAAGAAAAATAGATATTTGGTCTTCGTCCACGGTTCCTGGCTCACAGCTCCCCACACCCTTGGAATTTCCTAAGTGCTGAGAGGATCAACGCATCTTTTGTTATGTTAATGAGGCAACTCTTGGAAAGAGCCTAAGAATGGGGGCTGGTTGCTGGTGGAGCCCTGCTTCTCATTACAGTTGGAACTTTTCAGTCCTACTCTGACCTCCGGGGAGGGGTGGGGGGCTGGAGATGGAGCCCAACTGCCGATGGCCAATGATTTCATTAATCGTTTGTATGGAATGAAGCCTCCACAAAAACCCAAAAGGACAGGGTGTGGAGAGTTTCTGGCTTGGTGAACACATAGAAGTCCATGGAGAGGGGCACCTCCAAGCAAACCACACCCCAGAAAGCACGGCAGTTCCATGCTCTCTCCCCAAATATCCCCTCCACTCTCTTCCACCTGCCTGCTCCTGAGTTAATATCCTTTTACAGGGGCGCCTGGGTGGTTCAGTGGGTTAAAGCTTCTGCCTTCAGCTCAGGTCATGATCCCAGGGTCCTCAGATCCAGCCCCGAATCGAATCGGGCTCTCTGCTTGGCAGGGAGCCTGCTTCCCCGCCCCCCCCCCCACACCCTGCCTGCCTCGCTGCTTACTTGTGATCTCTTTCTGACTTGTGATTTCTGTCTGGGAAATAAATAAAATCTTAAAAAATATATATCCTTTTACAATAAACCAGTAATCTAGTTGGTAAGTGGGGTTTTTGAATTCTGTGAGCTGCTCTAGGAAACTGACCAAACCTAAGGAGAGGGTGTGGGACCTCTGACCTACAGCCAGTTGGTCAGAAGCAAAGTTGGGGGGTGGGGCTAGCATCTCCAGCATGTGTGCGAGGGTGCTTTTGTAGGACTGAACCCTTACCAAGTAGGGTCAGAAGCTATCTCCCATCAGAAGTCTGGAGTATTGTAGGCCGTGTGGGGGAATCAACGTCCCTAGATTGGAATTGGTACCACAAGCCCTACAACAGCATGGCAAGTAGCTGAGAACCATTCCTACTGAGAATCGAACAGGAATGAGGGCCAAAGGCAGTCGGGCCCAAGATGGGCCACGTTGGATATTTTTTTTTTTTTTTTTTGGAGGGTGGATATTATTTTAAATAGGAGACAGCCTGTGCGAGAAAAACACTCATACCCTCCTCTGTCCCCTGGAAAGCAGAAAACAAATCTCCCATGTGAAAGGTGCTCACCTAATACTGGGAGGTAAAGAAACATCCTTATCACCAGAGGTGGGAAATTTAGAGCAGAGAAATCTGTATACAACCTTTGTGGGGCACCAGGGTGGCATAGTTGGTTAAGCATCCAACTCTTGATTTTTGCTCAGGTCATGATCTCAGTGTCTTGAGATGGAACCCTGCCTTGGGCTACATGCTCGGCATTGAAAGTCCTCTCAAGATTCTCTCTCCCTCTCATCCCACCCTACTCTCTCTAAAAAACAAACGAACAAAAAACCCAAAAGCAAACTTTGTTACCTTGACTGATTTACTACCCCAGCCCAGTATCTGTTTAGAATTCCTTACTAACTGAAGCTCCCAAAGTTAAATTTTCTTTGCACTGTCCACGTCACAGATTTATTTGTCTCCTTGTCCAAAAAGCATAAAAACCATCTGCCTTGGGCATTTCTTTAGGTCTCACTGTCATTACTGGGCCTCTGTGCACACACACAATAAAACTTTGGGTTTTGGAGCACCTGGGTAGTTCAGTGGGTTAAGCCTCTGCCTTCCGCTCAGGTCATGATCTCAGGGTCCTGGGATCGAGCCCTGCATCGAGCCCTGCATCGAGCCCTGCATCAGGCTCTCTGCCCAGCAGGGAGCCTGCTTCCTCACCCCCCCACCGCCCCCACCACCACCTGCCTCTTTGCCTATTTGTGATCTTTCTCTCTCTGTCAAATAAATAGATAAAATCTTTAAAACAAAACAAAATAAAACTCTGGGTTTTTTCTTCCATCAATCTGTCTCATGTAAATTTAATTCTTAGTCTAGCCCTAAAACCTTGAAGGATAGAGGAAGAGTTTTTTCTCCCCTTCACAGGTCTCCCTCAGTCTCTCACCCCGGACAGTCTATCTTCATGCTTTTTTTTATTAAAAACAAACAAATAAACAAACAAACCCTATCCTGGGGCACCTGGCTAGTTTAGTAGAAACGTGTGACTCTTGATCTCAGGGTCATGAGTTTGAGCCCCACATGGGGTATAGAAATTACTTAAATAAAAAACTTTTTAAAAAATTTTATATATATATATATATATATATATATATATAACCCCATTTCAATAACTGCTAGGTTGTCCTGGCTGAGTATTATTTCATCAATTCCCTACTCTTTCTGTGATTGCCTTAATCAAGTTCCTTATGGTATTGTCAAGCTCCTTGCTAATATTGATTTATTTTATTCGATATGCATAAAGTGTTCTTTTCCCATAACATTAGAGGATTTCAAGAATTGTTCCAAGGGGTGCCTGGATGGCTCAGTGGGTTAAAGCCTCTGCCTTCGGCTCAGGTCGTGATCCCAGGGTTCTGGGATCGAGCCCCACGTCGGGAATCTCTGCTCAGCGGGGAGCCTCATTCCTCCTTTCTCTCTGCCTGCCTCTCTGCCTACTTGTGATCTCTGTCAAATAAATAAATAAAATCTTAAAAAAAAAAAAAAGAATTGTTCCAAATCTGGTACAAAGTATGTGAAGTTAAATCTCATAGCCTTGATAACTTTGTATTTAATAGAATAAGAGCTCCCTTGCTCCTGATCTGTGATGACCTCATAAAATCACAATACCTATTATATCTAGCACATGCTAGAACTGAATTCTGAATCAATATGATTATATGCACTTAAAATCAGAAGAAACTACTCCAATAAGCAAAGACTAATAAACTTCAATATAACACAGAATATTTTTAAAGATAAATTAAACAGATTCACACCATCCACTCCAGGTTGATTTTCCAATAGTAAAGAAGAATGTTTGCAAATCACAATAAGAACTACTCAACTGTCCTCCTTTACAATCTAGCATGAGGGGCCTTAAAATGAACATCTTCAAAAATATATGCAAGACAAGAAGGAGAATGCTCGTTTAGAACAAGAGTGTGAAGTAATATACTGAACATTTTAAAGTGTTCATTTTATAGTTCTTTCCTGCCTATGTACAAGACATTGGGGAGTGTCTACAAAATTTCCACCATGCCAGATATGAGATAGACTTGGTAGCAAAATCCTGAGTGGTGTTCATTGACTTACTCAAGAGCAAAGTGGCAAGGTTGTTGCCTTCAAGAATATTAACAAGCCCCAACAAAATCTCTCTTCTTTGGGGAGGATTTTCTTGACACTTTAAGTGGACCATGTCCATTGGTATTACCCCCACTCTGACCCTATGACTTTCATCGATAGCATTTGTCACAAATGCAATTTAAACAAATATTTGGGTAATAATTTGTGTAATGAATGCTTTCCTCATTAGAACATAAGGTCCATGTGTCCTATCACTTTTTGAAGGAATCCAAATGTTTTCTCAATATTGAATTTATGTAAGTTCAATTCATTTTGTTGAGAGAATCAGGGAAAAATTTACTCAAAATGATAAACCAAAAAATAAAAAGAGTGATTTCAGGCAATAAACAGGAAGAAAAGAAACCCTCACTTGACACACATTTAAAAAAAAAAAAAAAAGAGTGAGTACATTGAAAATGAGCCAAGATGTGTTCTTTCCAAAATTTTGATACTAAAAGAATGGTCTTCCATGACAGTGCCTGTACTTTTAATTATATTGAGAAAGTCTGTAATGATATACATGTCCTTGTGGATTCAGTCATGCCTTTTAAGGTTTTGTATTTTGTTGTGATTCTATCTACATACACTTGGAAAATAACAGGGAGTTTTTGCATGCAACGCATGATTCATTCCATCTGCAGAGAAGACCACAGTCAAACGCACACATTTGGTGTTTTCTTCCACAGCTCCTTGAATACCAGGGGACTGTCACCCACAATCTGAGAGCTACTAGGTCGCTGAAACATACCCCCAAATTGCTCCCTGTTGGAAAAGTCTGAGGTTCATAAGCTCAGTGTTTGGCAATAAGGTGAATAAGCAGGTCTAACCCTTAACAATTTGCACAGGACCTGCAAAATCTCGAGAACATCTTTCAGCCTTCAGTACTGCACAATAAATATGGTGGCATGTACATTTCTGAGGCATCTTTTCAGTAACATGGATATCCGTTCAGATGGAAGCAGGAATGAGGGAGTAAATACCCTCACCTCTACCTCTGGCTCCTCCTGTTCTCTACTTTCTTGTTGTTGCTTCCCATCTGCCAACCCCAACAGAAGCCCATGGGCAAGGGAATCTGGACAATACAGTCCAAAGACATCAGCATCTTGGGGATTCTTGTTCAAGATGGTGATATAGGAAGACCCTGAGAACACACCAAATTACCCCTATTTATAGGACAGTTCCTCCTGAAGAAGAACTGGGGGCCAACTGAACAGCTTGTGAACAACCAAAGATAAAAAGAACAGCAAAAGAGAACAAACAGCAAGAGAAAGGGAGACAGACATAAGCATCCCAAGACACAAAGAAGGACCTAGATTGGATCTATGGGGTCAAATGTTGGGTAACCAGCTGTGGTAAAACAAGAAATACATTTGGTTTTTGTCCTGCTTTCCTGGCACAAAACTCTATAAACCCTTGTCATTTCCCAAGTGATAGGACTATCTTTTGTGATTCATAACAAGCCTTTTCAATCACACCTGAGTTTATATCGATGAAGTGACTCCGGGTGAGGTCCCCATATAGGTTCAGGATGGGCTGAGAAAGAGTAAGTAAATTAGAGGGAGATTAAAGGAGATTAATGTTCCAGAAAAACTCCTGAACAGGAAGATTTGATATGCTTCCAAGCAGAGGAACCCACGGAAGTGCTGAAGAGTGGCCTGTCCAGAGCGGGTGTGGAAGCTCCATGCCTCTTCCACAGACTTGGCCCTATGCAGCTCTTCCATCTGGCTGATAGAATTATATTCTATTATACTTACACAATTATAATTCCTGAGTTTTATCCTTTTATACTAAGTCGGTAATGTAGTAAGTAAATGCTTTCCTGAGTTCTGTGAGCCTCTCTAGCAAATCAGTGGAACCTTTAGTTTATAGCAGGTCAGTCAAAAGTAGAAGTGATAGCCCAGAACTTGTAGATGGCATTTGAGGGTGGGCAGGGCTGCCTTGCTGGGCTGGGCCCTTAACCAGTGGGATCTGACACTACATCTAGGTGGATAGTATCAGAACTCAATCAAATCGTTGCAGAATGGCTTGATATGTGAAAAACTCAAAAGTCTTGCGTCAGAAGCAAAATACTGTTGCAGTAGGGAACTGAGAGCAGAGAACATACACAGAATGGTTTTTCCCCGGACTAGCCCAATGGGGAAACTCATGCATTTGTACACTCCATGGCTTTTAAAGCACTCATTAAGTCCACAAAGTCAGGGACTGGGAAGCTGACAATGGAATGGAACAGAGGAACAGAGCAGTTAAGTCACTGGCCTAAACATGAACAGCTAGTAAGAAAGAGAGTGAGCCCTTTGCTTAAAGATCTGAACTTTGTTTTTCTGGTGTCTTTGATGTTTATGCTTCCCACCTTCCCCCCTTTCCACTAACACAAGATACCAATGAATCTAGAATTTTTTTGGTTCTATGGCTAAACATTGTGGGTGATTTGTGTTGTGTTTCCTTTCTGTCTATTGGGGTATTTTATCTCTGTTTATAAAATATTACCTCTCCCCATTTATAGTATTTGTTGTTGTTAGTGTTGTTGCTGTTAAAGTGTCCAGAACCTTTCAGACCCTCTGTGTAGATGACTTATAGTTAACATGATGCCTGATTATTCATGCCACTGGGCAGAAGAGTTGGTGCTTGTAAACCTACCCAGGGCTGCCCCCTGGGGGCTGGAAAAAGGAGCCCCTTCCCCATAGGGAGTGTAGCACCTGATGGCTAGGATGATTGTGAGCCCCGTGTGCTTGGTTGGTAGCCCTGAAAACTTACTTAGGGACCTTCTATTCTCTTCTATGCCAATTCATGGTTTTCCTGTGCCTTACTTTTCTTACCCCTTGGCTGGCCAGATCCAGCGAAAATTACCAAAAAAACTTAACTTCTAAAAATTAATAGCTGTTTCTTCAAGAAAACTCAGAAAGCAAAAGGCAAAATTGCCCATAATCCCATCACCAGAGAGAACATTTTCATCTAAATCCTTCTATCTTTATTTTCTGTGTGGATACCCATGCCTATTTATACAAAATTTATTTTAAAATGGAATTATTCTATACACACTGCTTTGCAGCTTACTTTTTAATCCCATATGGTGTCTTAAGACATAAATGCTTTCAAATTTCATACAGAACTTTCTTGGCTATTTTATATCCAGAGATTGCTATGGCTAGCAATGAATGCCCTCTAGTTGGAGCAAATGACAGGTGACATGCCAGCTTTTCACACTCAAGTGTGCATATGATTCACCTGGGAATCTTGTTCAAATGCAGGTTCTCATTCTGGAGGTCTGAGGTAGGACTTGAGGTTCTGCATTTCTGATAGGCTCCCTGGCGATACTGATGTAGCTGTCTATGGTCTGCACTTTGAGAAACATACAGGTGTGCTGGAAAAAACTCCAATCTAGGAGTCAAAAACATGCGTCAGAATTTTGGATAAGTTTCTAAACCTCTTAACTTGAGTTCTCTTCTATAAAGTTCTCATTTCATAACAGTCTGAAAATGCTTGGCACAAAATATGGATTTAGCTGTACAGATTAGTTATATGTGTGTACAGTTAAACTATGAAAGTACACATCGAACCGAACTCAGATCATCATAGAAAAGCTACTTGAAGGAGAAATACAGCTCTTTCTTCTCATATCCCCTATGCCCCAACTCCCACTGCACCTAAAGCACAAAATCTGCTCTCAAAATAGAAAAGAATGTTCTTTAAATGGGCTTCTTGTGCTTACAGAAGTCTAAGACATGGAATTTAGAGAGACATTGATCCACTTTGACCTTTTTAAAGCGTTCAATAAAAAAGCGATCTATAACCCAGTGTGACCCAGATGCCCCAGCACAGCCTCTCTTCACCGGTCAGCAGCTAGCAGGTTCATTCTTTCTCTTATAAATATACTAACATCACAAATAGATGTGTAAACTGCATAAAATCCACTTTTCCTATTTATTCTTTGTCTATTTTTTCTGTCCTGGTGCTAGGCATGTTCTTCTTCCCCAAATCTCCTTTCCCGTGGCCTCCCTGTCTTGCTGACTTCAACTTCCTCTCCCTCCAAGATTTTCCCCTCTGGACCCTCCATATCCCTTTCCTTATGAAGTTTTTGGCTTCTCTCATGTTTTATCTTCATATGCATTTCTCTGCTCAATAAATGGCGCCTCTCCAGGAGTCCAGTGGGACCTTGTGTTTTTCTTGCCATCATCATTGCATTTGATTTTTTCCCCCTCTCTTCAAAAGCAGAAGAATATAGAATTAGACTTTGTGTTTGTCTTTTCATCTATGGAATTTTCTAGTTGCATTATTTTGTAATTCCTGATGCCCTTTTTTTTTTTTTTTTTTTTTAAACACAAGGACAGACTCTGGCCTCCCTGACAAAGGTAGGGGCAGAGAGAGCCAGGTCTGACCTGAGAGAAACGACTTGTTCTACCTGCTCAGGGAGCAAGCCACTTGGAGGGCTATGGGTGGGCCTTCTAGTTTCCTGAGGAGGAGTAGATGCCCGGCTGAGGAGGTCTGGTTCCTGCCTGTGTTCCAGGAATTTCTTTTTATGAAAACTGAAAGAGCTAATTCTTAGGTGCTGTTTGATTCTGGACTGCTATAATAAAATTCTGAAGGCTTCCCACTGAGATGAAAATTGGAGGATTAGGTTCTCTTGAAATACCACCCTAGGTGGGCTTAGCTTGTGGATAGTCAGTTAGAGCTAGACAAAGGAAAAAAGTGAACTAGAATAGTTTTATTGATTGACTAAATCAGGCCAAGATAAAATTTCTGAGGCTTACATGTCCAGATCTTAGTAAGCAAATGCTGTTCTTTGTTTATTCCCATGGAGCCTAACATACTCTCAGGCTTTTTAGCACTAGGGTTTTCAAACCCTTCTCTGCAAACCTATAGAAGTGGGGGAGGGGCAGAAGGACAGCTTCTTTGCTGTGACCTGGCCTTTCTATCTTTCTTTCTTTTTTTTTTTTTTTTGACAGATTCCTGATTTTATATAATAATTGTTTGTACATGTATGTGGTGTGTGTGTTGAGGGGGCAGTTAGGGTTAATTTAAATACATATGAGATTGCTCAAATCCTTTTTAGGATACTGGATATATTTTTGATATAGAGTCCACTTTTACAGAAGGGAGGTAATGCAGGAGTGAAAAGAGAATGAAGGGAAACAAAATATACCACTTCAGAAAATGCCTCTTTGGCATATTGATTATTGTGAGCTGATTAATTTTGAGAGGCTGCGGACACCGAAGAATGTGAAAACCACATAGAAGTTACCCTTTTGTAAGACATTTTACCTTTATGAGGGAAATCTCTACTTGTATGGGTGTTTCCCTCTCTATACCTGGAAGAGGGGGATGACCAAATCTCTAGACACTCTCATCAGTGAAGAAAGCATGGACTTAAATCTGCATAATAACCATACCCTTGTTGGCTGTGCTTTACTTGGAAACCTCCCATAACCGGTCTTCCCACCCCTCAGCCCAAATGCAAAACATCTTTCTTTCGTCTGTACCTGGGGTATTTAATTCTGGTAAGTTACTCAAGTTTCGCTGGCTATGTCCCATATAGATAGAAGGTACACATTTAACTAAACTGTTTGTTTTTCTTCTGTTAATCTGTCTTTTATTATGGGAGTGGGATTAAGGGTGGGGTCTCAGCCAAGAACCTAGAATGGTAGAGGAAACAATTTTTCCCCTCCCTTATAGCAGGAGCAATAGGGGAAGCCAACAATGAAGATAGTTTTTTATAGAGAATAATCATTAGGAACCAGATCAAGGAGATCGAATTTAAAGAAAATGAAAGATGGAACAAAACTGATGAAGGTTACATGACCTTTAGGAGTGTGAGGATAATATCTTGGACTCACCTTGATGATACTCCATACATTGTTGTAAGTTGTTCCCATCTTGGAAAGAAGCTTCTCACCCCACTGGTCACATCTTATATTTATAAAGTGGCTTCTATTTATTGAGTAATTGCTATGCAGATACTAATGTTTCTTAGGTGTGCAGGGCAAGTTTATTGCCACCATTTTGTACTTATCCTTGATGATGCAGAATTGGATGAAGGCAAGTACAACTGGCAACATTATGAGACACAGGTTTTGCTAGTTGGTCTACGGCATTCCTGCACAGAGAATTCTGAACCTCAACATTTTCCACCTGCAGGAAAACAATAGCCAATGGTCATTCTTTAATGGACAGTTCTGAGTTCCCTCTCTTGAAGGCCAGGGGAAGTCCATTTATGTCTCCATAAGTCAGAAGTTCAGGCTTTAGGGTGTGCCAAGACAGTTGTGGATTTTGGTATATAATGAGTTGCAACAATCACCCTTTCTCTTTCCTGGAAATGACTGTAATTCTCACGAATAGTTCGAAACAAAATGCCTTGACCAGCATCTCTGTTTATTATCTATTATACTGGATTTTAAGCACTACCTGCTCTTTTTTAAAATTTGTAGATGGCCTATGGTCAAAAAAGGAGATTTTGGGACTCTTGGGTTAGAGTGGGGATGGGAAGAGAATCAAGCATCATCCACAGTTTTGACAGTAGTGGTTCTGCTTTCCATGACAATGAAAATTAAATGACCTACTGTACCTAAGAACTGTGGAACAATTTTTCTGTTCCACAGTCATTAGGTACAGTAGGTCATTTAATTTTCATAGAATTTAGTGGCTGCATTTTCTCCCACTTTTTCAACTGTGGAAACCAAGTTTCAAAGAAGCAATATTAAGCTGATCAAGAGGACATAATCTGAGCAAAGAAAAAAGCTAGGTTTTATACTTTAAGGACACCAAAGGTCCTATTCCTTACCCTTGTAAGGGTAAGGGAACTTCTGCTAGTGCAGAATACATCCCCCATTACTACCCCACTCCCAGCTGCAGGGAGTAATGGGAAGGGAGTGTCACAAAGGTCTACTGCTCTGATAATTGCTCCCTAAGTAGTTACCAGTCCACTCCAACCCACTTAGGTTGTTTTGTTTTGTTTGGAAAGGGGGAGGAGGGCCTGTCTGTCTGCCAACTACTTTATTCCTTAGAACTGATAGGTCTTGGGATTCCAGTTTAAACTTCATTTTGGAAAATCTGAGCCCAATGAAACATGTCATGGCCATGTCAGGGTGGGTTTTTTCATTCTTTCTTTTTTTCCCCTTAGCCAAGCAGAGTTGAATGGACAGGCTCTTGGCAACCTCATCATATCTATTATGTTCTGATCATTATTTAAACAAATGGTATTCAGTAGGGTCCAAGTCCAAGGGACGGGACACAGAGAAGGCTTTTTATCAGTCAGCTGGACTGGTCGTCTCTTTCACGAGTCTTTTGTGTTCCCCAAGGGTCCCTCAAGTGTGGAGCAGTTCACAAAGGAATGGGATGGACACAGCTTTTGTCTGGGGTGGGACACCCAATCAGTCCCCTTTGACCCTTTGCAGATGTCTTGATCCTTTTGGTGATTTTCTGTCTCTATTCAAATAAAAAAGTGGGTATGAAAAAGCCAACACACTTTTTAGGCACTGGGAGCTGCAGAAATGGAGAGTAATGTGCAAGTTTACTACAAGATCAGGTTTGATAAACTATCAAACCTGTAGTTGGTGTAGGCGCTCAGACTTCAGCAGAGAAGAAACAGGTGTTGAAAGATGCTGGCTCTGGAGATAGTGTGCCTTGCTTCCAATAATTATCTAAGTGATCTTGAAAAAAATGCCTTAACCTAGCAAGACTTAGATCCTTTGTCTGTACATGGGGACAATAATTATAGTTATTTCATAGCATTGACTAGAGGATTAAATGAAATGTTGTATTGTAGCTTGCTTATTGGCACATTTTGAAGTTTTATTAAATTCTCACTTTTATAATTAGAGCTGAGAATAGATTTATGGAGGGAGGTGGCCTTGGGTACTGGAAAGGAGAAAAATTATAGAATACCAAGGCCCAAGTCCAGGTAATCACAGGCTTGGGAGAATAAAGACATCTGCAATTTATCTTTTTTACTCTAGGTGCAAAACTGGTAAAAATTTTACTCACTTGAAAAAGGTCTCAGGTAAACTTCGTTGGTTTAGCATGCTGACCCTTAAGCATAATTGCCCAAACCCCATTCCCACAGAATAATAGTACAGAATATTTTTTTATTAAGTTACCTCCCTGAACACTGTAAAAAAAAAGGGGGGGGGGTTCTTTCACTGAATATATTTGAAAAAACTCAGCATATTTGGCAATTTCTGATCAACAGTAAGATAAAGGCTCAGAGCAGGCCTATATGAAAAGAACAAAATCCAGCATTAACCAAATAAATCTGAATATGAAGTGTTTGTTGTTGCTTCTATTGCTGTATCTGTTGTCTGGTGTCAGGAAGCGGAAGGGTGCAAATACTTTCTCTAGGAAAGATGTTGGGGTTTGGTGCCGACGGCCAAGAAAGAATTCTTGAGATGTCTTCAGAGCAAAAAGCTCGTTTTATTGAAGCACAGGGACAGGACCCTTGGGCAGAAGGACTGCACTGGGGTTGTGAGGAGTGGCCCATTATATTTTCAAGTTGGGAGAGGGGGTTAAGGTGAGAACAAGCCTCCAAGTTATTTTGGAAAGAAGTAAAGAAGGTTTCCAGGATCCTGAAGCTATTGTTTGGAAAAAGTCATTTATTACTGTTACTGTTATTCTGTTATTACTTTATTACTTTTTATTACTGTTTATAGTAAAACCTCAGTCATAAGACCCTTCAGATGTCTATTAGTGGGCCATATGTTTGGAGGATGATTGGTAACATGTATCTTGGGGTGGTGGTGGTGGGGAGGTAGAGATAAAGTTTCTAATGGAATTTAAATGTTAAAGTAGACTTACAAGATCCTGGGTGATTGAGTTAAGATTGGCAACTGAGGGGCGCCTGGGTGGCTCAGTGGGTTGAGCCTCTGCCTTTGGCTCAGGTCATGATCCCAGGGTCCTGGGATTGAGCCCCACATCAGGTTCTCTGCTCAGTGGGGAGCCTGCTTCCCCTTCTCTCTCTCTCTGCCTGCTTTTCTGCCTACTTTAGATCTCTGCTTGTCAAAGAAATAAATAAAATCTTAAAAAAAAAAAAAAAAAGATTGGCAACTGAGTTCCCAGAGGAAAGTCATTCCATCTGTTTCAAGGACTTGTCAGTGGCCTGTAAATAGTAAAGGAATTTAATTCTTTCTTTTGCCTTTGTTTCCCACATCATACTGACATACTGAAGAACACAGGTCTATGAGGCATGCATTTGAGCTGTCTTCTGCTTATCCCCAAGAATGGAATTGGTTGTAAGCTGGTTCACCCAGATGTGTACCATGAGAGCAAGCATTTGTGTGCGGTACATCTAGTCCATCAAACAATATTCTCTACAGGAAGCCTGGGTAGCTCAGTTGGTTAAGCGTCCAATTCTTGATTTTGGCTAGGGTCATGGTCTCAGGGCTGTGAGATCGAGCCCCAGGTCGTGCTCTACAATGAGTGTGGAGCCTGCTTGGGATTCTCTCTCTCTCTCTCTCTGTCTCTGTCCCCCACCCCCACCAACTGGTGCTCTCTCTCTTTAAAAAAAAAATCCCTTGCAACAATCATTGGGACACAAGGCATTTCCCTAAAGTGGTGGCTCGAAAGGGCAGTTAATTCTGAAGGCTCAGGAGCTGAGAAGTCTGAGTGGGTGGAACCAACAGGGGAAAGTACTCTATCATGATATTGGGACCTTACAATAAAGTATGACTTTCAATTAGCTGAGTTTGCAAGATATTTTCATTATCAACTTGCTTCTGAGTACATACAAAAACTTTACCCCCTCCAATTCTTTCCTACTGTAGTATACAGAGTGTGTGGAAGGTCAAGGCATTGGGTAGAACTGAGAATGTTGTGGAGTATGTGTTAGGCATGGAAATAGAAGGACAAGGAAGGAAGCCAGGGAAAGAGAATGGTGAAGTCATGATATCTGTTTGAAAGAGGAGAGGAAAAAAATCCACACACACACACACACACACACACACACACACACATATATATGTATACATGTATTTGAGAGAATTTGAGAGAATGTGTATACACATGAGCCATATATATAAATTAAAATATTATCCTTATAACAAATCAGTAGCCATTCTTTTAGGTTTATCTAGAAATGTAATTTGGGTTTTGGGGGAGTGGAAAAAGCCTAAAGATAACTGATGAAAATTTCAATGTTTCAAATGCATTTATAGCTATATAACTGTAGATTAAAATCTGCTATGACTAAGCTTTTATGAATTATTTAGCATCTCATAGGATGCTGGCACTGCATCGTGAGAATTTCCAATTTCTGAATATTTTTGGGTCTGAGCTCACCCCGTGTACTGGGTCTTGGGAAATCTTTTTATGTATTCCTTGGTTTCTGCATCTGTAAACTGAAAATAATAATTTTGTTTCTGGGTTTTTAGGAAACAAAATAATACACTGCAGTCATTCCCAACCACCTGTCAATATGCTGGGGTTAGTTCCGTAACAGAGGTAAAAGAAGAAAAATAAGATCAGTTTGATGAGTGTTAATCAAATTTTGCACAATTTTAAAAATGGAGATAAGTTCTTTCTACTCTTTGGCTTAAAATCTCTTTTACTTTATAAAATATTTTTGGAGGTTTCTCTTTATTTTCACCCCTCTTTTATTAGTAGGTAAAATCTCAAAGTCCCAGAGCTGTTAAAGTTGTGACATGGAAACACTTGGCCCAGCATAGACCTGACTGCTACTGTGATTTTTGCTGCCTGTGGGAAGTTACCCCTCTAACAGAGGAGAGAGAGTTCTTTAGATGTAAGCATTTTGGGGTTAGTCCCTCTCAAGAACAGAGTTTTGAATGGTTGCCTTAAAGATGTTATTGGCGCCTATAGAATCAAATAAAGGGAACTTCTCACAAGGTGTGGGCTTATTAGCACTGAGCCCTACAGACAGAACAAACAGCCCTCGGAATTGGGAGAGAGCCATGGGGCTTTCTTTTCCAAAATGTCTCCGGCTGCATCCCACAGCCAAATGCTACTGATCTCCTGTTAGTCATTGTTTGGCATTTTCTGTGTCTCTTCTGTCCCCTATTCATGCTCTGATTTCTGCAGGCTTATTCCTTAATTCATTTAACAGCCATTTACTGGGGTCCATTGTTTGTCAGGTATCATGCTGAATATTTTGAATGCTTCATTATCTCATTTAATTCACACAGCAGTTTAGTGAAACAGGCATTATTTTCATTCTCAATTTTCACAAATCAGCAAACGAAGCTCAGATGGCCCGTGTGGCACGCAAGCCCCAACCAGCAAGAGAGTCTCTTAGCTGGGTTCAAGCCCAGGTGTCTCGTGGTCACACCACGGACCACGGAAATGCAATCTCTCCAGTACAGCAGGGAGATCATGGGGTGGCAACATTAAAAGCATGGACTTTGGAAACGTATAGGTCTCGGTTGTTGCTGCTGATGTTTTTAGTTTGTTTAGAAAATGGGGCCAGTAATTGAGCTTAACTTTTATGGTGGCTGTAATGATTAAATTAAATGCTGTATGTACATTCGTGGAACACAGCAAGTTTTGTGAAAAGGTGATGTCAGGAATAATGTTCACATGAGTATTTGGACTGTGCTGCGATTTGTATGAGTCCTTCCGGGAAATGAGAAAATACACAGACCATGTGATGTGAAGAAGGAAGTCTGGGTGGTAGATTCCAACTTGTGTGGAAGGCTTGAAGGATTATAATTGGAGGTGAAAAGATGACTGTAGGTGAGTTCCCATCTGGTGAGGGCATCCTCGTTGAGCCCATCCTGGCCTGGGGGGGCTTGGTGACTTAGGGATAGAATCCTAGTTTGTCTCTGACCACCATGTTTGCAGAGCTTTGCCCCAGTTCTCCGGGGGAAGGGAAATGATCAGTGAGGGAGAAGGTTCACACGGCTGAGACCTCATGAAAGCAGTCTGTATGCATGGAAAGCTGAGCCAGGCCTGAGGGGATGCCCCCCATCCTGGCTGTCTGGTTTCTGTTGAGAAGTGCAGTCAGTCTCTGATTACCTTGGCTCCAAACCCTTTCTCACAATGGTCCAAGAACTGAAAGATTAGGACCCTTCTGGCAGTTGCTGGCATGTTCCGAACCACAGCTTTTGAGTTTACTCCAAACTTGGAAAACCAGCTACCCAGTGGAGTGTATGAGGAGGGGATTTCACATAGGCAAGAACCTGAAGGGAGAAATTGCTATGGATGGAAATGAGGTCATGGCTCCTGCTACATAGCATTTCCTGCAGACTGGAGGACTGGAGCCATGATTTAGATATCTTTTGAAACTAAAGTCCACAATTATGATGAGTATTTAGAAGCTGGCAAAATTTAAGAAGCATGTCATATTGATTTATCATTCATTTATATACCTTTTCAATGTAGACAAACCTCCAAAGTCCTAAAACTTCTCCAGAGGGTGACTCATTTCTCCGGATTCTTATCTTGGGTGTTGTTATCTGAAAGGGGTAAGGAGAAATGTGTTTAATGTTAATGATTTTTTTTGCATTTTTATACATTTCTACATATACCCTAAATAAACAGGTGAGTTAGGAGATACTGAGTGTCCACAAGCTGCATTGTCATATGTAAATACGTACGTGTATGCAAATGTGTCCATGTGCATTGCCACGTACATGCACACATACATACATGCATGCACACACTTAGCTTCATATTTTGAAATAATTATAGATCCATAGAAAGTTGCAAAGATAGGATAGACAGTTTCCTTTGTACACTTTGTCCAGTTTTCCCCAATGATTACATGTTGTCTAACTGTAGCATAGTACCAAATCACAAAAGTGAGATGGCTACAAGGTACAGTTCCATTTAATTTGTTCCAGGTACAGGTTGATTTAATGGCTGCCTGACAGGAGATACAGAACTATGCCCTCACCGCAAAGATTTTCCTTATGCTACCCCTTCACGACCACCCTATCCCTTTCCCTCCACCATCCCTAATCCCCGGCAACTATTAACTTGTTCCCCATCTCTGTAATTTTGAACTTTTGAGAATGTTACATAAATAGACTCAGAGAGTAGGTGGCCTTTCGAGGTTGGCCATTTTCAGTCAGCATGATGCCCTTGAGATCCACCTGTGTCAGTGAGTAGTTCATTACCATTCATGGCTGAGTTAATATTCTACGGTATAGTTGTACCAGTTTGTTTAAGCAAATTGTCCTTTGGAAAGGATTTTCAGTTTTTGGAAATTATAAATAAAGCTGCTATGAACAATACGTACAGGACTCAGTTGGATATAAGTTTTCCTTTCTCTGGGGTAAATGCCCAGGAATGTGCTTGCTGTTGTACAGTAAGTACATGTATAGTTTTCTTTTAAGAAAGTGCCAAACTATTTTCCAGAGTGGCTATACACTTTACATTTTTTTTAAAATTCTTAATGATTAAAAAAAATATATATTATTTATTTATTTGTCAGAGAGAGAGAGAGAGAGAGAGTGAGCAAGCGAGCTCAAGTAGGGGGATGGGCAGAGGGAGAAGCAGGCTCCCTGCCTAGCAACAAGCCTGATGTGGAACTTGATCCCAGAACACTGGGATCATGACTTGAGCCGAACACGGATGCTTAACAAACTGAGCCACCCAGGCGTCCCACCACTTTACATTCTTATTAGCATCAGATGAAAGATCCCATTTCTCCACATCCTTATGGTATTTGGTATTGTCACTATTTTCCATTTTAACTGTCCTAATAGGTATGTAACGACATCTTATCATGGTCTTAATTTATATTCCCACCAGCTGTATTGCCATATTTACATAGCCTTACTGAGATATAATTCACACACCATATAATTCACACTTTGAAAATGTACAATTCAGAGACTCTTAGTGTATTCACTATATCCATCATCATAACAATTTGAGTATTTTTATTACCTCAAAAGAAATTCCTTGCCTCGGTGTGCGTAGGTGGCTCAGTCCATTAAGCATCTGACTCTTGATTTCAGCTCAGGTCGTGATCTTGGGGTCTTGAGATTGAACCCCAAGCGGGGCTCTGTGCTCAGTGGGGAGTCTGTTTCAGATTTTCTTTCTCTCCAGTTTAACTATTTTTTGTTGTTGTTCCTTATGCTTTTGGAGCCATATCTATATTGATGCCATATTTCAAAGCCTAATCCAAAAGTATGAGGATTTAAACCTCTCTTCTAAGAGTCTTATAGTTTTTTAATAGCTCTTACATTTAGGGCAGTGATAGATTTTGAATTAAATTTTTTAAAAGATTTTATTTATCCATTTGACAAACAGAGATCACAAGTAGGCAGAGAGGCAGGCAGAAAGAGAGAGGAGGGAGCAGGTTCCCTACTGAGCACAAAGCTGATTTGGGGCTCGATCCCAGGACCCTGAGATCATGACCCAAGCCGAAGGCAGAGGCTTTATTTTTATTTTTATTTTTTATTTTTTAAAAATATTTTATTTATTTATTTGACGGACAGAGATCACAAGTAGGCAGAGAGGCAGGCAGAGAGGCAGGCAGAGAGAGGAAGAGAAGCAGGCTCCCTGCTGAGCAGAGAGCCCCAAGCAGGGCTCAATCCCAGGACCCTGGGATTATGACCTGAGCCAAAGGTAGAGGCTTTAACCCACTGAGCCACCCAGGCACCCCTTGAATTAATTTTTGTTTATGGTGTGAGGTAGGAGTCCACATTCATTGTTTTTCTTCCCTCCTTCCCTTCTTCCTTACCTTTTCCTCCTTCCCTCCCTCCCTTCTCTCTTTCTTTCTTTCTTTCTTTCTTTCTTTGTCTCTCTATTTACTTATTTTGGAGAGTTACCAAGAGAGAGGGTGGGGGAAGGGGCAGCCAGAGGGAGATGGAGACAGAGAATGTGAAGCAGGCTTCATGCCCAGCAGAGAGCCTAACACAGGGCTCAATCTCACAATCCTGAGATCATGACCTGAGCTGAAATCAAGAGTCAGATGCTTAACTAACTGAGCCACCAGGCACCACCACCTTCATTCTTTTTCATATAGACATCCTGTCCGAGCACCATCTGTTTAAAAGACTACTTCCCCTTCATTTAATTGTCCTGTCAGTCTTATAAAAAATGAACTGACTGGATGCTATATTTTTTAGAGTTGTTTTTTTTCTAACCCAAATCTCCAGTTCCTGAGAACTAAGCAATTTAAGCCTCCAAAGGAAGAACTAATGCTTGATCTAAAGCTCCAGGAGCAACAACCTTCAAAGCTGTCAAGAGTCACTCATCCTTTATCTTAAATGAGATCAGACACTTTTTACAGAGCAACTTTAGATAGAGATGAGAGAAAACACAGTCCAATGGCTTTGGGTCACTGGAGGGGAGAAGGGAAACAGGACAAAGAGGCAGAGAAGGCAAGACAATCCCAAACGTCAACTTTCCTTCTTTTCAGGTGTACTTTAATTAGTCTTGGGTTTCAATTGTTTGCTTGGTCTCCCTCTATTCTCCACTGAGTACAATATAACCTCACTCTGGCTAAAAACGCAGGATTCTGCATCAGACACACAGGGGCTCAAATCACGGATCCTTTATTTTGCTACTTCCTTTGTTACTTCCTACTTGTTCCATCTCTCCAAACTTCAGTTTATTTGTTAGCAAAACTGGGATAATAGTCATGTCTACCTCAATGGATCAGTAAGTACTAAAGAGTACCAATACATACTTAGCATAGTGCCATGACATCTTTAAAATATTATCTACTACTATTATTTTCCTTATTCAGAATAAAAAACTCATTTGTCCCCTGTCCCATTTCCTTGGGTCCTGCTCTGTAAGATAGGAAAACCTACTAATATGATTTTTAATCCTACCAGCTTTTTACTACATTTGAAATATTTTTCTTATGGAGGAGTTGAGAAGATTTCAATTCAGTTTCTGTTTAACTTCTTGATGTATTATAAGCTGTATTAAGTTACATTTACCATTTGGGGGTTTTAAGGCTCCTAAAGTTATACTAAGCCTCTATTTTTTTAAAGATTTATTTATTTTGGGGTGTCTGGGTGACTCAGTGGGTTAAAGCCTCTGCCTTGGGCTCAGGTTATGATCCCAGTGTCCTGGGATCGAGCCCCACATTGAGCTCTCTGCTCGCGGCGAGCCTGCTTCCGCCTCTCTCTGCCTGCCTCTCTGCCTACTTGTGATCTCTGTCTGTCAAATAAATAAATAAAATCTTAAAAAAGAAAAAGATTTATTTATTTTAAGGGATGACACAGGGAGAGGGAGAAAGAGTCCTAAGCAGATTCCTCACTGAATGCAGAGCCTAACGAGGGGCTCAATCTCCCAACCCTGAGATTATGATCCTTGGCCAAAACCTAAGACCACAACCTGGGCTGACACTAGGAGTCAGATGCTTAACTGACTGCGCCATTCAGGTACCCCCATATTAAGCTTCTACTAACACATGACAAAAAGGGCAAAAGTCCTTGGGATGCCTGGGTGGCTCAGTCGATTGGGCATCTGCCTTTGGCTCAGGTCATGATCTCGGGGTCCTGGGACTGAGCCCTACATGGGGCTCTCCGTTCAGCAGGGAGTCTGCTTTCCCCTTCTCCCTCTGTCCCTCCCCACTAATCCTGTGCTCTCTCTCTAGGGGGAAAAAAAAAGGTAAAAAAGTAAGGGCAAAAGTCTAAAAATCTGTAAAACTCTGTGGCCCTTTCACTTATTCCTATGACCTGTGAGCCTCACTGCTTGTAAAACGGGGTGAAATATCAGATTGGACTATTGTATGGAGTAGCTAGGACATTCCAAGGAGGTAAAAAGCATGCAGGGGGTAGTGCCTGGGTGGCTCAGTCAGTTAAGCATTCAATTCTTAATCTCAGTTCAGGTCTTGATCTCAGGGTCATGAGCTCAAGCCTTACACTGGACTTCATGCTGGGCATGGAGTCTACTTTAAAAAAAAAGAAGTGTGCAGAGCTTTTAAAACGACAAAGTTTGCCCCACCTGTAAGATGATCTTTTATTTTATTGAAATATGGAGCAAAGTGAATTCTGTGACAAAACACCAATATTAAATTTTTTTGTTATTTTTTCCATTAATATTATACTATAGTACCATTAGCCTTAAGAGATGTAAAGTAAACAGTACAGTTAAAAGCTTTAGCTATGAAACAAAGCAAAGAGTCAAAGACAGAAAATAATTGTTGTCAGTCAAGATTCTAAGGTGAAAAAAAGATTCTAAGATGTTTTGAAGGATTAATTAATGCTCAGTGTATTTTCATATTCTCTTCTGAAAGCTTTAGTGGGCTGGCTTTCCTAATGCTTCTTTGGTATTATCTTTGACAACAGGAAATAGAACTCAACTTATAATTTTAGAAGCCTTAATTTTAAGGCCAAAGAAATGGTCCCACAGGCTCTGGTTATTTAAGAAATAAGATACTCCAAATCTCTGTGTGTATATGTATGTGTATGGTAACAGTAAACTTATTTCAAGTTCATTGATTTTTTAAAATTTATTTTTGCCTTTAAAATTTCAGTATACTTGGGGTGCCTGAGTGGCTCAGTCATTTAAGTGTCTGCCTTTAGCTCTGGTCATGATCTCAGAGTCCTGGGATCTGAGCCCTGTGTCCAACTCCCTGCTCAGTGAGGAGTCTGCTTCTCCTACTCTCTCTGCCCTTCCCCTACTCACGCTGTCTCTTTCAAATGAACAGGCAAAATCTTTTAAAAAGTAATTAAATAAAATTTCAGTATACTTAAAACACACAGTGTTTTATTAGTTTCAGGTGTACAATACAGTGATTCAACAATTCTATACATTATTCAGTGCTCATCATGGTAAGTCAAGTTCACTGATTCTTACTGTTTAACATCAGGTTCTTTTGTTAAATTCAAGTGTAATTATTTACAGGTATTTAAGAATAGGATCTATGATAGAACTCCATTACCCTAAAAGTAGCCTCAACCTTTACCCATACACCTGTATATTTACACAGAATAATGTCTAGGATAATGTTTATGTATTAAAAATGATGATAATTTCTGTGTGGTACAATTAGGGGTTAAATTTTACTTCATTTTTCTATTTTTCTATATTGTTTGAGAGGTTTTCCCCAACTTAAATCATAAATTTGAAGTTGGAAAATTGGCACAGAGTCCCATGTAGCTTCTCTCTATGGTAACAACTTTTTTTTTTAAGTTTTTATTTTTTAATTTGAGAAAAAGAGAGTGAGCAAAAGAGAGAGAGAGAGCATGAGAGAGGGTTAGGGGAAGGAGCATGCACCCTGTTGAGCAGGGAGACTGATGCGGGACTTGATCCTGGAATTCTAGGATCATGACCTGAGCCGGAGGCAGTCGCTTAACCAACTGAGCCACCCAGGTGCCCAATAACAATATTTAAAAAAATATATATTTATTTATTTGCTTATTTGAGAGAGAGAGAGAAAGATAGAGAGAGAAATAGAGATTGAGAACATGAGCAGGAGTAGGGGCAGAAGAAAAGGGCAAGAGAGAATCCTCAAGTAGACTTCCCACTGAGCATGGAGCCCAGGGGCTTGATTCCAGGACCCTGAGATCATGAACTGAGCCAAAACCCAGAGCTGGCCACCCAACCAGCTGAGCCATCCAGGCATCCCTATGGTAACAAACTTCTATAACTATAGTACAATGGCGAAACCAGGAAATTATCATTGGTATAGCACAAACTACAGACTTGGTTCAGAGGTCTCCGGTTTTTACATGTACTGATTTGTGGCAACGGTCTATCTTAACTGTGTTTATTCCTCAGCAAGCACTGCTATTATAAGGTGGGGTGGAGTACAGAGCACAGCGCACTTTCTAGGGATAAACACATACCTGCTTTGAAAAATCACATTACTTATCACTCATATGGTAACAAATTGGTAGGAAGTTATCTCATCCTTCCAAAATTACTGGTAATGATGGGCTTGAGTTGGCTTGTACCAACTCTGAGGGCCAATTGTTAAATATTTTGGAATTTTGTCATTGGTAGTTTGAAATCAGCCACGGTAAAAATGTTTATCTTCGAGACATCTGCCAAGAGTATAAATCAAGACTTCTCCTCTCTTCTGACAGTCTGCTTACCAGCACACCATTGTTCACACGGCATTTACAGTTGGTCTTGGCTAATCCTAGCTGTCCATACAATTCTTCTCATCTGGGTCTCACTGTAAAACCTTACTCCTGGTAAGACATCCCCTTATCATTCATGATGGTTTTTTCCCTCAGGGTCTTAAAACAGAGCAGCTAGATAATTCAACAAAAAGGTTTTCTGTTAATGGATTCTAATACCTTAATATATGGCCTTTCTGGGTAACTCACTTTCATTTTGCCCAGAGACGTTCTCAAATATATATTCATTTTTAACTCCAGGAGAACGTTTGAGGGCATGTGAAAGATAAGCAGCAGAAAAGTTGCTTGAGGGTGGAAGGAGCAATGCGGCAGGCAGCAGTGGGTTTCACACAAAAGCAAGAACAGCACTGCCTTCACTGCCTCAGTCCCATCCTTCTTTCTGTGGAGCTACAGGGAGTCACAGGGCCCTCTCTGTTAAGGGAGGTGACGGGAATGGGGAAGAGAACTGAGTTTTATACTTCAAAAGAGGCAGAAAGCCAAAGAGATTCTTTGCAGGTAGCAGTGTGAATATATAAACTTTTATTTAGTGAAGGGCCATATCCTTCCATCTTTAGTTAACATGTTAGCTATGTTTCTTCTTAACTGTTAATATTGTTGAAGAAGAAGAATTCAAGTAAGTAAATTTGAAGCTCTAATTGGCTTTATAAGGTGATTCATGAATTGTGCACCATGCCACCTTGCAAGTAGAAGGGGTACCAAAAAGTTGTACAAAATGGAAGGTTTTTACAGGAGAGCGGGTGGGGCAAGGAAATTATTGGCAAAAAGAAATGAAGGAGTGTTTCAAACAAAGTCATTTTCCTTAGGGAGAAGAGCAGGGAGTCTTATCATGCAGATGACCTCATCTTCCTTTGAGGGGTGGAGGTGGAGATGGAGAAGGCCCACATGACAGATTACCTCATTGGTGCTGACCAGAAAATTCCTGACTGACATGTTAAGGCTACACTTCTGGGGGTGCGGGGGCGTTGAAACTGTAGTTAGGTTAGGTATTAAGCCCCTGTTTGGTGACCTGGACTAGCATAAGTGACTCTATCTTAGGTCTCTGGTTTTCTTTTTAATAGTACATTAATTGTAGGGGAGCCTGGGTGGCTCAGTGGGTTAAAGCCTCTGCCTTCTGCTCAGGTCATGGAATGAGCCCTGCATCAGGCTCTCTGCTCAGCAGGGAGTCTGCTTCCCCCACCCTCTGCCTGCCTCTCTGCCTACTTGTGATCTCTTTCTCTCTGTCAAATAAATAAATAAAATCTTTTTAAAATATAGTACATTAATTGTAGACAAATAAATAAATAAAAACAAAAATGTAACTTTTCTATTCTGTATTCTCCCCTTGTCTCTCTATGTTGCTCATTTAACAGACATTTGCAGACTAACTGTTGGAGGGGAGCAAAATTTGCCACCTCAAATGTGTTTCTTCGGCATGTGGATTTCTTGGGTCTGATGATTTTTTAAGAACAAGAAGACTCAGCAAGAAACTTTGATTTTCTCCTAATTACCTAAAAGACTTTAGATAGAGTTCCTGTTCCAATAAGGGAACTAACACCATAGACAAGTCCTGTACAATATGAACTAGATGTGGTAGACAGGGAGTAACTTGGCAAAGGACATTTGTTAACATTTCTTTCCATGCCCCCACTGTTTTTATATGGCCCAGCAAATATTTGCTTACTGAACCTTTACTCTTTTTCATCTTTCTGTGAATTGTCTTCCTTCCCTGTGAAGTCCCAGACCTCTACCCTCTTCTCCTTAATCATGGATGGCAAATAAGCCTCAACTGCCTCCTATTCTTATGATGCCCCTGTGAGTTCTTAAATTTGATTTTCTCCTGTTAATCTGTCTCATGTCAATTTAACTCTTAGACCAGCCAGAAGGATCTTGAAGGGTAGAGGAATGGTTTTCCTCCCCAACATGCTTTATGGACAGACTAAGACAGGTACTATGGGGGAATAGTAAATATTCTCTCAGCTCAAAGCACACTGGTAGTACAGTATAGTGCAATGAGCACAAACCTGAGAGTTAGATCTGGATTCAAATTCTGACTCAGCCAATTGTTAGCTGAATAAACTTGGACAAATTACCAAGTTTTAAAATGTTAGTTTCTTCATTAGTAAATGCAAAGTTGTTAAGAGCATGAATGATAATAATAAGCCCCAACTCTATAGGGATCATTTTTTTTTTTAAGGTTTAATTTTTTCAAGTAATCTCTACACCCAGTGTGGGGCTCAAAACTTAGAACCCTGAGATCAAGTGTTGCAGGCTCTAAGTATGGAGCCCACCAGGTACCGATGTATGGGGTATTTTATATAGCTTAATAATGTTTTATTTTATCTCACTTTAATTTAATCCTTATCATAACTTTGCCAGGTAAGTTGTATTATTTCCATCTTATGAATGAGAGATTTGAGCCAGAGACATTCATTAACTTGATCAAGGTCATAGAGCTAATGGGGAACAATGTTGGGATTCATAAGATCATAAGATCACAAGGCCATACGGCATATGAAAAAGCTTATAAAAATTCCTAGATGCATAGTAGGGGCTCAGCCGTTGTATATTGTTATTCACTTTATTTATAATTAATTAAATGTTAGTTATATTGATGATTATATTAATATAATTACATATTACACAAGGTTCTATAATGTATCATACAATGCCTTAATTATATGAATTAATTATATATATATATATATTTGAGGGGAAAGTTCACTAAATGTGGAATCAGATTATCTGAGCCATGTCTTGGCTCTGCTATTTGTGACTTCTGCCAATAGGGAAATCATGCAAATATTCTCTTTTACACACAGGAATGCTTGCCACATGGTAGCTGTTCAATAAATGTGCAAAAATAGAGGAATAAAAAAATGAATAAGCAAATGAATAAATGTTTAAGATCGCTTCGGATCTTAAAAAGCAACTCTGCTTGTGACGTACACAAAGGAAAACTGGCCGGGACATCCGGGCTCACGATGCAGCGGACCACAGAGGGTCCCTACAGTGCCTCGCTGTGGTACCAAGAGGTACTGCAAGAGCATCGCGCAGGCTTCCCAACCGCGCCTAATCCTTGGTATGTTGCCAGGGATTTGCCCAGCTACTTGTTTTCTCCCCGTCTACAGCTAATTAACTCTTGCCCAAGCAGGAAGAGTCCTGCTTGGTCCTACACATAAATCACTGCTTATTCACTGAACATTGCGATATTCTGGTCGCATATGTTTTTCTTGGTTTTGTCAGAGAGGCAGGAGTCAGAGCTGTGAAAGCAGGTATGTTGTAGTACTGTTCTTTCATACATTATGCTCTTGTATTATCCTTTGTACTTTTTCCCTTTCACACTCACAAAGTTCTTCAAACCTCACAAATAATCAAAATGTGAGTTCTGGAGCCTGCCAGTGACTGAGCCCTTGCACACTGGTCACGCGTTAAAACTTCTGGTACTCATCTTGCTACATGTCTCATGTAATTCTGACAACAGCCCAGAAAGGAAAAGGATTTTATTCTCTTCCTTTTACAAAAAAGGGAGGCTTGGAATGAGTCAGTAACATAGCGGCAGAGGTGGGACTGGGGGACTGGGGCAGAGTCGGCTGGTCTTCCAGACACATAATGTCTCTCATAGCAGAAAAAAAAAGATAAATAGGTCATACAGAGAAAAGACCAACATGATTGTGTCTCTGCTTTACTTTCATCAGTAATTATAAGAAAATGGGAGCACCTGGCTTATTTTGAACCGTGCTTTCCCATAGCAGCCCCTATACAACCAGGGGGACCCAGTCCTTAGAAGCAGGGATGCTTTGTCAATTACACAGTGACTTAAAAAATGCTGTTTATGGTTAAGAATGACAGCCTGGTGAACTAAAAGGATATTTAGATCATGCTTTGTGCAAACAAGAATTGTTGCTGTTTTTCAGGCTTCTTGGGAGGTAAATGTGTTTTAAGGACAAATCCCCCCCTTTTTTTTCTTCAAGAATTCCTTTATGAAACATAATATGTTTTGGCAAAGATATTTAAAACATAATACTGTTATTTAAAAAAAATGCAAGTGCATTCACATAGAGAAACTCTAGACACAATAACATACCTTCCCTCGACTGTTCCCTGGGGAGAGCTTGCTTCAGAGGTGGAGAATTAGGGAGTGAATCTGATGAACTGCCTTGACCCCTTTTGTCTGGTGTCTGGGCGAGTTTGGAATATTTAGAGACTGTGTAATTGGTCGCCAAGTTTCTCTGAGCCTTTGTGCTTGCAAATGAATTTGCTGCCTGGGTAAAGACAAAAACTCAGCCTCCCTGAAGTAAAGGAGAGGCTGCAAAAACCAGGATGGTGAGAAAACATAGTAGGAGAGTGGGAGAGGCGGTGCCTCTGTTCAGATGATTACTTTCACATCGGTGTGTGGAAGAGAAACACAAAACCAAAGCGCACAAAATACCGCATAACATCAGCTTCAGATTTTCCTTGAGCCAACACTCTTTCCTAGACTTTGGATAAATGCTTCCCTCTTGTGGTCAGATGGTAAAATGCAGGGGGATGGAGAATTTGAACCAGGATAAGGTGAAGGGAGCAGGGAATTTTTTTTTTTTTTTTCCATATATTTTCTGAAGAGTTTTTGGTTTAAGGAATAAAACTCTCCTTCCAAAAGAAAAAGAGGGAAAAGAAAAAAAAGGAAAAAAAAAGGAAGGAAATAAGAAAACATACAAAACCTCAGAAAAAAACAACAAAATAACTTTCCCCAAAAATGGCCCAATTTACCTATTTCCACCTCCATGGAGACTTCTTTTATCAGCTAAACAAGAAGTGACTCCTCCCTCCACAGCCCCATACATGAACAACAGAATCAGAATAAATGAGTGAGACGCGGCTGGGTATTTGGGACAATGTGACACACTCAAGACTGGAAACTGAAAAAGGCATAGTCTCTGCCCTCAAATAGCTCAGACTTCATTGGGGGGATGGTGGGATCAAACAGAGCGAGTGATTTTAATATACACGGCAAATGACAAGCGAGGTACACACAAATGCTTTGGGAGAACAAAGGGTATTTTGTTCAACTCTTGAAGACGGTGATGCCTAAGCTGAATCTGTAAAGATAAGAGTTATTCAAGACATCAATGGCCATGCTAAGGGGAGTGTGAGCTTTGTTTTCTGGAGTTCCATTAGATCAAGTAGGGGCCTTATATTGGCCGCGGTGTACCCCAGTTCCCACTCCCCTGTTTATGTTACATGTTTAGTCCAATAAGCATTTGAGAATTAACCCCAGGTAGGTATGGGAAACCAAGAAGGGATTTTAATGATGAGAACAACCTGGTCCGATCTGTACATTAAATCAAGCTGGAAACAACAGGTAGGGTATATTCATTATTTTTCTATTCAATTTTTTTTTTTTTTAGCTCTTCACCCAACGTGAGGCTTGAACTCATGACCCTGAGATCAAGAGTCCCACGCTTCCCCACTGATTAAGCCAGTCAGGTGGCCCTGCAGGGCATATTCAAAGAGGGCACAGCTGGAAGCAGTTATTTTACCAGGAAGCTGCTGCAAGGATTCAGGTGAGAAACTCTTAGTAGATGCGATGAAGAAAAGACCACAGGTGGGGGAGGGCTGAAGTCACTGGAACGTGTAAAGGATTGAATGTGGAGGGTGAGGGAAATGCCGAGAGAATGAGGGCTATGAATCCATGAAAATCCATCTCTCACTAAGTTAGGGAACAGGGAAGGAGCAGGTCTGGAATGAAAAAAATTAACTCAGAATACTTAGTGGTTTTGGTTTTGTCATGGCCTTTCGTCATCCTGGATTGATTCCCCCCCCACACCTTTTTAAAGATTCTATTTATTTATTTGAGAAAGAGAGAGCATGAGTGAGGGAGAGACAGAGAGAGAGAGAGAGAGGGAGAAACAGACTCTCTGATGCAGTTTGATCCCAGAACCTTGAGATCATGACCTGAGCCAAAGTCAGCTTCCTAACCCCTGAGCCACCCAAGGGCCACCTGGATTAAGTTCTATTTCATTGTTTCCAGGCCTGATCTGTCTTACTTTACTGTAAGTTCATCAGGAGCAAGGACTGTATCTTGTCTCGATATTCCTTAAATGCCTTTTGAAAAAGTACTCTTATCAAATTATTTAAAATGCCATTTTTACACAAATAAGTAAATATGCATCAAAGTGTTATGTACGTTATTAATTAAAGAAACCAGGTGAACACCTAAGCTGGTTCAAGAAAGGTTTGAAGAATGAGATAAGATAGGCTGAACTCAAGGCAATATGTGGGAAACCAGGTGGGTGAATTTGTATACAAGGCAAAATCCTAATCTTTGGGCTTGTCTTTTTCTATCAAGCTGAAAAAAACAAAAAAGGCAGGTCACACCTTACCAACTTTCTGTAAATTGGTTTTTAACTGTACCAGGCCATGAAACATCGAGTCTCTCATGATTGTGGCATTTGCCCTGGAGCAGGTAACTTTCCAGCTGACGTGTTAGAAATCCCCTCTGAAATGAAATTGTAAAGATACACACTCATAATTTTGTCTTATGCTTATTTAGGGTATTTTTCTACATACTTTCCTATAGTAGCTCTAAGAATACTTCCTGTGCATTTTTTAAAAGATTTTATTTATTTATTTGACAGAGATCACAAGTAAGCAGAGGTAGGCAGAGAGAGGGAGGGGAAGAAGCCTCCCCATTGAGCAGAGACCCCGATGGGGGGCTCGATCCCAGGACCCTGAGATCATGACCTGAGCGGAAGGCAGAGGCTTAACCCACTGAGCCACCCAGGCGCCCCCTTCCTGTGCATTTTTACAATTTTCAGTTTATTTCCCATGCTGTATAAACATAGATTTGAGGTGGTATAAATTGCAGGCAAAATTAAATTAAAAGCCAAACAATAAAATCAATGAAGAGAAAATAGAAAGACTTGATAGTATACCATAATTAAATTTTAGATTCATTTGTGCATTTCAAGGTAGTAAGGGCAAAATAATTTATACAGTAAGTTATCTCGTATTATAACAGAATAAAAATCCTGTTTCTGAGGTGGTTCTTATTTAGTTTTGTGTTTCCTCCTCCTCCAAAATTCTTAAAAAAAAAAAAAGTGTCTTATGGAACTTCACATAGATGACACAGAGGTAGTGGTCCCTGTCCTCGACATTTTATAGTAATTGCAGGCACAGATTACCAGTGATTATTTGTTATAGACCCTTTTGGTCAAAACCAACAACTTCATCCTTTTAAGTGCATCTGCACGCAAAAAAAAAAAAAAAAGGTATTCAAAATAGATTTTTATGTGGATCATTTTCAGTGAGAAAAAACCCTACAACCTCACATTCCATATGTAACTGCTAAGTTGCTTAAATAAAAGAAGCATGATTCGTCAGCCATTTGGCACAAACATTTACCATGAGGTAGGTACGCATTCAACCGCATATCTGTCCCTCTGCCACTGACTGCGCTCGCTCACCAGGAGGTAAGAGGTAGGGCTGCATCCTGAGAGAGCAGGCTCCTCTCCCGGGGAATTGTGGGAGGAAGTGTCTCCCATCCCCCGCACTCTTTCGGGGAGACAGGGGCGGGGTCCTTTGTTCTTGAGCTAGGAGAAGTCAGTTGAATTGCTGACGATGGCCTATTTGGGTTATGTATCAGAATTAGAGTCATCAAAACAGAGCTTTTCATTTATAAAATTAGACTCCATAATAGTAATTGCCTATGTCATGGCATGTTGCTACGCTTGGTACCTTTTTCAGAGACGCTGAGTCAGTTGGCAGTCTTCGTTGGATAATGTTGATAGTGATGTTTTGAGGGCTGCAGCTATGTTTCATTCTTCTCTATTTTGAGGGTTTGACTTGGCACACAAGGGGTCCTATAAACGAGTAACAGAAGGTTGTGATGAACTGATGAGCAATGCTTTTTGCTAAAGCACTTAAGTTACCGAAAGAGCACAAGTTAAAGATAAATGGGTACAACTGAAAGAAGCAGCTTAGTGTGGGTTTTTTAAGCCCACCCACAAATACCAATATTATTTTTAGAAGCTTTTTTTTTTTAAAGATTTTATTTATTTGCAAGAGAGAGTGAGAGAGAGAAAGAGAACACAAGCAGGGGGAGTGGCAGAGAGAGAAGCAGACTCCCCATGGAGCAGGGAGCCCGATGCAGGGCTGGATCCCACGACTCTGGGATCATGACCTGAGCCCAAGGGAGATGCTTAACCGACTGAGCCACCCAAGCGCCCCTTTTTTTAGTAGTTCTTAACAATGACCTACAAAACTGTACCTCATATTGTGCCATCTTGGTTCTTTGTTTCATGCATACATGGACGGTTTCCCACATTCATCTGTAAGCTCTTTGAGGGTAGACCCATGTATGCCAGTCTGTAAGAACTGGTCCATAATGGATGCTCACCCGATACATACTTGTTAACTTGCTACCTCTAGTGGCTCTCTATGGTAGGGAAAAAGGGTAGGTGGATTCAGGAAAAGAAGTAATATCTAGAATAAGGATGACAAATACCTGGCAAGGTTCTCTCCCAAATTATACTCAGAGCAGGAATGCTAAACGATCATAGGTCTCTCCTCGAATGTGTAAATTCTGCCTTGGACTCTTCCCCATAGTGCTCCTGGCAGGTACAATAAAAATTCAGAGTGAATAGATGAGGAGAAATCCATTTACTCTTCTTGATGTAGAGTTTGGTCACTGACATTATGCTGATAGCTCTGATTCTGCTTTACCTTATTTGTCAAAAGTAGATAAGAGGACAGTTAAACAAAACAAAAGCAAAAACCTATGAACAATGCAAGATAAAAGTTTTTAAAAATGCAGCTTGTTTTATTTTTATATAAACTAAAACACCAGAGCTCATTGATTCCTATATTAAATACATAAATTATAAAATGACCATTCAAAAACTTTACATACAATAAATTGATTCCAGTCTCTATGGTAATACATACAGTGCATGTACATGTTTAGTGTACTTCAGGGGATCATCCTGGTGAAACTCAGTCAATTGATATTTTTCTCCCATTAATAAACAAGCACTGAACCAATAGATGGAGTCATGCTAATGAGATGGAGATAAAGAACCCCAAATGAGGCAGTTGATCAGATGAAAGCTCTGAGAAATTGGTCCCCTGGCTACATTAGCACAGTAGGCATCTGGGAATCAAATATTCAAATACATCGGGTCTCT
Organism: Lontra canadensis; assembly: GCF_010015895.1. Classification (NCBI taxonomy): domain Eukaryota; kingdom Metazoa; phylum Chordata; class Mammalia; order Carnivora; family Mustelidae; genus Lontra; species Lontra canadensis. The sequence goes on along the minus strand of NW_022630998.1, from coordinate 53,397,102 downwards.
TCTTGAGTCCCCATAGAGTTGGATCTCAAAGGCTAAAACATGCATGAACCCTTGTTGGAATGAGATTTCTAGCTGATAAAATTATGGGAATTTTGGGTAATATTAATACTGTAGGTTGTACTAGACTTTGTTGCTCTTCCTAGAAAACCACTGGCATCACTACTAGGCTGGTTTATGGGGCTGGGTAACTGGAAAGCCAATTGAGTAGTTCCTTGCCTCAGTCAACAACAGGGAATCATGGTAGTGAACAGAAGGTAGGGGAGGACAGAGAAGAGGCAGGGAAGGAGGAGAAGAGCACAGACACCAGATGCTAACCAAAAATATGAGTTACTTAGCAGCATAGAAAAACCCCTTCCTTAAGTCCTCAATCCTAGGACAGAAGTACACATTAAGTAAGAGCTCACACCATCACCTATGTACAGAATATATATATTTTTATATGTACATTACATATCTATAAAAGTGTTTGAATTTTGATCTGTCTCATAGGAAGTTACTATAGTGAATGGGGGGGAATAGGCACATTTTGTGAGATGTCAATCAAATCTAAGTGATTGCTCTTATTGATGGATGCTGGGGATGTGCTTTTTGGAAACTGCATTACCCACACTCAAGCGAGTTTGTAGAGTCTTGACTGTAGGCAAAATTGGACTCAAAGTTGTTTATCTACACCATTTCCATCCTACAGAACTTTGCTATAACAAGGTTGGAAATAAAAGCATGGGTGCAAAGACCTTAATGCAAAAACACAAATGCCAAAACAGGGAACTTCACCCAATCAGTCTCTGCCACCTCTGAGCATGATACACTAGGTTGAATATAGCAAATTATAACCTATTTTTGCCACATTACTCCTTGGAATAGATCTGTAGTAACTTGATTAAACACTGGACTTGAACTTTCAACAGTAGAAGGTTTATTTAAGAAGAACCAAATTAAATGGCAGCAAAGGAATGTGAATCTTCCTTGCCCAGTATGGAGTTAGAGGATCAACTCCAACCTTCTATTATGTATGAAGCCTCTCACCAATACACCTGAAATTCAGTCTCAAGGTAATATAAAGAAGTGACAACGCAGTTGAACGGGAAGAAAACTTTTGTCCTTTAAGACCTTGTGACCTACTTTTTTCCCTTTAAAAAGTATCAACTTAAGGAGAAGCCTGGGCCCATCCTGGAAGTATTAACTCATGACATAAAGTCACCTAAGATTTGCTTTGATTACTGATCTCCCAGAAGTTATATTGAACTTTTTCAATATAGTAGATAAATGTATATATATACACACACACATATACCATGTATACATGTATATATACACATACATACATAGTGCCACTCTTTGACAGATCAAAAAAATGCAATTAAGTATTTAAAAATGTCTATGCTTTTGTCCATCTACTTTGATGTAACATAACACACATGATCCAATTATTTAAACATCAACACAAAAATGATATCATTTTTACAGTTCCCATGAAAACCTAGGCAGTTTTTCAAACACTTCCTTTTTAAACAATGAAGATATGAATTACATCGAAGACATTAAACATGTGAATTACACAATGGGTTTACAGAAAAAGTTGACAATAAATAGGCAAAAGGAACAAGTTTATCAAAGATTTATTATGAACAAAAATTTAGTTGAAATTAAATACTGTAGCAAAAATTATTTGGCAAAACTTTATTTCTCCCATACTAGTAGAGAACAAATGTCCCCTTTCAGCTCCAGTGATGAACCATGAACTCTCTACATGATGTCTATCCTACTGAAGAACCAGGCCACCTATGTGAACAGTTATTTGTGAGTGGAAGAAAAATCAAAGCAAAATTTATTTTTCCACCCCTAAAACCTGCCTAGTGGCAGGTTTGACACAGGTTAAAAGCACATTCAAATGTGTTTCCTAAAATAAAATTTGTGTGGCATTAAAGACAAATGGTTAGACAGTCAATTTAATAATAGAGGCTTTCTAGTATGATAGCCAAATATAGTTTTTTATTTTGTTTTTCCTTCCTTGTGAAAATTTTCCTGTCCTGAATAACTATTCAAATTGGGGCTTTCCTTTTTTTGTCAAACTATTCTTTAATATCATTAGTTACCTTTGTTTTCCAAGAGATGAATACTTTGGTAAGAAAAATTAACTAAATGAACCCTGAAGAATGTCATCCTGACCACTACTAACTTATTGGCCAAATGTGTCAGGGTAGTTCAGATACAGAAAGTAAACATCAGAGTGGGGATTATGTACTCTCTGTAAGAAGTGGGCCCACATTCAGCCTCTCCATTACTCATGAGACACCCTTTACTATTGCTGAACATAATATGCAAGGGAAACATTCATTTAAATAGGATTCATTTCTGTGGATCCATGAGTGAAACATACCTTTATAATTTTGTTGATGTTCTTATAATTGTTGAAGTGAATAACAGATATGTATTTATCAAAATATTTAGCCTCATCCAATGGTATGTAAATTTTGAGGATCAGGACTAAGACTTGGTAAAAACCTACCCTTTTAGCCTAAAATCTAGAGAACTTTGCTCATTTCCTGAAGGTTAAACAAAAAGTATGAATCCCTCCCTTTTGCATTTGTCCTAAATGCATCTAAAGCTGCTTAGATGGTCATCCTACCTGTATTGCTTGTGTGTGATTTTCTATGTGTGTGATACAATCAGATTTATAGCAGATTCAGATACACAAGCAAGCCACACTATTTTTACAAATGTTTCTAATCATTTAAATCAAAATCAGTGCTTGGATATAAAATTTAGCATACAAGTTTCTTGGTGGAAAAAGCAAGATGAAGAGAAGGAAAGCAGGTTTGACATAGCAGATGGAGTATGGATTTGCACAGACAGACCCTGGACTGTCCACTAAAGAGCAGAAGAGAAAAGTTGAAGAGGGAAGAGTAATTGATCCTCTTCTACGTACTCTGAGATCAGAAAGGGTTGGGTCACAGACTGTAGCATAGTGCCACCTTCTTTAACATTGCCTGCACAACGAATGTGCTCTTCATACCGAGTAAAGAAACTACCCAGTTGAATAAAGAACCCAGCAGGATGATTATTTTGTATATTCCCAGTAGGACCCATTACTGTACATCTCCCCAAAATGAAAGGGATGATCAGACTAATTATGTGATACTATCAGTAGATTCCACACCTTAATTTCAGATTTGGCTCTCCTGTGACTAAAGTGTTTCCTCCTTATCATGGCATGCATACACAATAAGGAGAGCTAGGAGACGCTTCTCAGGGAAACGACGTTCTTCGGTCTTGTTCAAAAGCATGAGATGATCTGTTTACTATAGGTTATCAGAGATCCCAGCTCTGGATCTCCCAACCTTTATTGCTAGCGATATCCCAGTTAATTCAATGGGAAAGCTTCAGTGCTGCGGTGCTTAGATTTAACCAAACTGAAGCACTATTTTACGATGTGGAGGACTCTTTCTCAACAATACAAGAAAGTCAAATAATATAGCAGTCATAATTTTACAAAGCACTTTGTGCTACTTTAAGCACCTCTTGTTCCAGAATTGAAAAAAACAAAACAAAACAAAACCTTTATGAAAAAGCATTTAACCTCATTTTGCAGATGAGGAGACTGAGGCACAGAGAGGTTAAGTGACTGGACCAAAGACACCTGGGTTAGCAGTAAAGAGGACAGAACATGGGACCCTCAGCATTCTAGCCTTTCTTGGCCTATTCTTCAGTTCCTGTTCTGGCTTGGAAAATGCCAGCGTTAAAAACCAAAGAATAAGATATGGAACTCACGTATGGAAGGATTTGTGTAGCATTTCGTAGAAAGAGTTTCTGGCTCCCTACACACATTCTTTATGCATGGGAAATCTAGCCCTGTAAATAAAACCTTGACAATTTGAAAAATTGAGGCTGTTTTGTTATCTACAGTAAATGAGGTGTTAAATTTGTTTTTTAGGAACATTTACTGGCTCTCAGAGCTGAATCCAAGACTCAGTATTACATAACTTAGGAAAAGTACCAGTCTTCTACTCTTCTCTGGTAGAAAACGACCTTATTGGTAATGTACGTTAGTTACTTCTATATAAAAAAAAGTAGAGCTGTCTTGTTGCTGTCAGTTCTCTGGGGAAAAAAATGTTATCAGTCTAAACGACAAGAGGTCAGAATGCTCTAGGCATATCAGGATACTTTAAAAAAATCATCATAATTTTGTTGAACTTTTGCATCTCTGTGGCAAACTCAGCAGTTGGTAGAAGTTTACTTTTCACCTCTACTGTGTTTTTATTCAAACTGTATAACATATTTATTTGCAGGCAATTTTAAGCAGCCATTTGAAAACCAGTATTTTGGAAATGGATTCAGAGATGCTCTCGGGCCCGTGTGCCCTAGATAGATGGTAGCATTGTTAACAGAACCGAGTCAGGGAACTTGTGATTTAGGGCATCATCTTCTTAATTTTCAATATGAATGAGATCAGTCTGTTCGTGGAGGAAGACAGATGTGACAGAAGGCCAAGGCAGCATCAAATCTGCTTTTATTTCTTATGTTACATTCGCCTAGGTCCTCTGCCTTGTTGCCAGTTGAGTGGGGGGTCACTGTGGTCCACTCTCATCTGTCCTCTGTGGAATGCATTCCACAAGCTCCACCTCTTGCAGAGAAACAAACGGGAAACTGCTTTCCTTCCCATTCACATTGCAGACGGCTCTGTTCCTGAGTTTTAAACAACAATAAAGACAAAAAGCAAATCCCTGTAGTAAGAAACCAGACTTTTCAAATGAAACATTTTATTGTAAATAGCTCCTCATAGGTATTCCTCGTGCTTCATTCCCCACCCGCCCTTGTTTTTTCCTTTGTTTTGATTATTGAAAATGTTTATTTCAGGACTAGTGTTTCCATGGGGTGTGGTGTTACATTAAAATGATCCCCCTGCACAGCAGGGGGAGAGTGTTTCTTTGTAACTTTGGTTCCATGCCCAAGACACATCTTTCCTTGATCTGCTGAAACTGTTTCCATTGCTGAACTTTTTCTTTACACAATATACGTTTATAGTTCTTTTCTTCTGGTTTGACATATACATGTTTCATTAAATGCAGCATATATTGTAGATTTTCAACAGGGTCATGTGGGAACTGTCAAGTAAGAAACCTTGAATAATGGCTTTAAAATACACAGTTGTAGTCCTGGCTACAGGGTAGTTCTTAGCTTTTGATCTCCCTCTCACTGTTGTAAACATTTCTGCCATCTTTGAAGGTCTAGAAGCATTTGCCTTTCTGGGGTCTTATCCGTGTTTTCGGTTACTCTGAAAAACAGAGGGAAAATTCTTAAATCATCATTTCTGTCATTAGCTGAAGCAGGAAAAAAATTCTTTTTTTAAGGAAAAAAAATTATTCTTTACCACCTCTTTGAGCTCTACTATCTAATCCAAGTTACATAAACGAAGTCTCTAAACTCAATCCCTTTAATTTTAAGTGAGAAAAGAGAACAATCTATTTCAAGGGTTATATATGCATGGAAAGTGATGAACAGGTCTTATTTCATAGTAAGCAGCCTGATATATAAGCAATTATCATAGTAGCCTTTACTTCTGGGGCCTTCTAAGACAACACCTTAGAAGCTCACATGAATGATCATACCCCCAAAATTAAATATAAAATTACAAAACATAAAATTCTTTTAAAAGTAGGTCTTGTCTATCTATGCCTTCCAGTGACTTACTTTTATGTCATATTTCCTCCTCAACAATTGTATCCAGTGGCAGGTATTCTCCACTCTGAGGTCTTGACCTGGGGATTCCCTGGGAAGTATGCCATATGGGTTTCTTAACTGGCTCCAGAGATGTTCCTGAAAAGGTACTTCCCTGGACTATACCAGTTAGAACTCCTAGCCCTAAGTCTCTGTGTCTGAGTTTTAACTTGGATAGATGTTAAGGATATAATACTGTCTTCCCCCCAAAAGCCAGAGATGGCACAAAGGATGTGCTATCATGTGCTGCTCAAAGACTTGGCCTTTAGAGCCTCAATAACATGGATGGAGAAAACTGGGATTTCCAGTTTTGGACACTGTATGTCCAATGACAAGTTATTTCAATTCTCTAAGCCTTCATTTCTCCATCTGTAAACAAAAATACTCATTCTCTAGTAGGACTTTACTGGTGCTGCAGAAATAGTGATCAATATCCAAAGTGGTGGGAAGCAATGCAGTTAGTACCCCAGGAGATTTCCAGTCCACCAACCAAAGGCAAATGAAAGATTCAAAAGAATTCCTGACATTAGCACCAGTCAGAAATATCTGGAATTCATATCTGCAGAGGCATGTTGCTCCTAAAGACTAGATTAGACATGAATGAAAGAGTGATAGGGTCACAGAGGAGGACCAGTGGGAAGGAAGTACAGTGGGTTAGATGTAGGAGGGAGAGACTGCTGGTACTTGCACAAATGAGACTCACATTCTAGTGTTCAAATACAGAGCAATCTTTCTTTGTCTATCTGGGCAGAGAACTGGAGAGGGATGGGGGGGCAGAGATAGGGGCAGGAGATTCCTTCCCAACAAGATGCTGTGGCTAGGAGCACAAGTGCTGAGATCCAGAGTAGCAATGGAAGGGCTTGGGTCAGGGAATACTGCTGTGGGTACACCCTGCACAGCTTCTGAAGAACTCACACATACGTTCCCCCAAATGGCCAGTCTTTCATCACCTCTCATAGAAAGGACATCAAGCACTGGTAACTGCCAGAGAAAAGCATCAACCACCAGGGAGAGAGTCACAAGCACTGTCAATGAAGTTGAGAGGCATGTACTCTTTTCCCTCTGCCTCTTCCCTGCCCTCCAGGAGAACCAAGCCTTGAAGAGGGAAGAGGGAGAGATCTCTTAGAGCCAGATCATGAATCTGTCCTACACCTGGGATAGGGAAGAAATGAGATTAGATAGAATCTGAGGTTGAATTTTAAACTGAGCCAGACTTTTAAGAACTGAAAAACTGGGGAGCCAGCTTGAGATTTATTAAAGAATAAGAGGAAAATTAGAACCTGAGTGAAAGCCATGTTTTGAGAAAAATAAATTATGTTCATATTTACATCCCACTGAGATAAGAGCCCCAAACAACTGGCTACAACTGTAATACTCCTATATTCCCTGGTAGAGAAGAAAACTGATCTTAACGTACATAAAAGATGCTTTAAAGTGTGTGTTTGTGTGTGTATAATATATGTACATATAAAATACATACAGTGTATGTGTATTTGTATGGATAGAATAAATATGTAAACACAGAAGGGCAGTCTCCCAGAATATTAAATTTGTGTACAGTGAGAATCTGTAAAGGAACTAGGAACAGAGCCACATTTATTCAGATGGGCATTGTGAATAACTGAAGTCCTATCCAATGGTCCACCATCAATGACCAGTTTTCAGTGAACCAAAGGTACACTGTAACAAAAACTGTAGAGAACATACACTCGCCTTTGATTGACAAGGCCCTTGGGATATGACAGAACCTCAGGAATTCCTATGAGTGGGTTGCTTTAACATCACTGAGCTTTAGTTTCCTCCTCTGCCACACAGCGATTGCAGCTACCATTTCTGAGAGTTTACTACATGCCAGCAGACCATAAGTGAATGAGCACAGTGATGTCATGTCTGACTTGTGATTCCAGTATCCAAGTACCTACTACACTGCCTGGTTCACAGATGACACTTATCAAATATGAGTTGGGTTTAATGGACAGGCTACTTATGTTCACTATTCTTTAGGGTTTTCTAACTGCTAGAAGCTATAGTTTTGATCCTTTATGGGCCACATATTTAGAGGTATATTGAGTCACAAACTGTAGCTACCTCCTGATCCCTAGTTATCATAAAGAACCCCAAATCCTGGACAGCAGTCACTCCCTCTTCCTGCTTCTGAGGTCTCTGTAAAGGGCACCATCACCCAACAAACTGTACCATCCAGACCCCTAAGGGTCTTCCTGATACCTTTCATTTCCTAACCCTCATATACAATTTATCATACAGTAAAATAGTCAATAAAGGGTAGCTCTTATTATTACCTCCATCTTACAGATGAGGAAACTGATCCTGTTAGGTAGTTGGGTTAAGAGAATCCTAGTGGGAAAGACATAAGGATAAATTAAACAAAACTGAAGTCAGAGGATCAGAGGAGGCTTCCCTGAGTCACTGATTTTACACTGACATGGGTAGGACAAATGGATATTAACTAGTTGATGGTTATGTGGGAAAGACATTCCAAGTGGACAGAAGCACATCTCATAATGCATGATCCAAGACAGAATGCTTACTGTGTCCTAGGAACTTGGCTTTTAATGAGTCTTTCTATATGCCATGTACCATACTGGTTGCTTTACTTATATAATGTCATTTAATCCCTAGAGAAATAGTAGAGGCTATCACTTGCTAATCTTTTATATTAAGAAATTAATATTTATAGAGGCATAATAGTATCTATTTTGTAGGATCTCTCTATTAAATAAAATAATAGATATGAAATGCACTTGTCAACCACAAAACAGATGTCTTCTTTCTCTTCTTTACCATAATATCATAACTATCATTAAGAAATATTTATGGATTGTCAATACAAGCTAGGCACTATGTGGGCATTAGGGTTACAGGATGAATAAAACATGTATGGTCCTTGCCCTCATGAACCTGGACACAATGAGGAATACGGGCATTAATTGAGAAAAATGACAACAACAAGAACCAAAACAACACAAATGCATGTAAAATTTGTCTGGGAGTACAATCAAGGAAGACTTGCCTGCGGGAGTCACAGGTGAGCTGGGATCTGAAGGATAAGTGAGTAGGTGTTTACTAGATAAAGCAGGGCTGAAAGTACTGTGTGCACAAGGACTGCGTGGGGAAACCCCTGCAGTAGGCAGAAGGGACTAAGGCTCATCAAAGAAGCTTCTAGAGCAAGAGAAAGCCTGAGAGGCTGTTTGCAGTTAGACCATTCTGGGCTCTGTTTGGCACATTAAGGGAATGAGATTTCACTCTAATGATGATGCTTTCCCAGGCAGGGGGCATGGTTAGATTTGTGTTTCCTAAAATTCACTCAGCTGCCATGTGGAGTGTGAATTATAAGAGCGTCTAGAGAAGAAGCACCGAGCCAGGTGAGTAGGACATCACCACCAGGGAGTTGGGGGAGAATGTATTTATTCATGTATTCTTTCCTTTGTTCACTCTTTTTTTTTTTTTAAGATTTTATTTTATTTATTTTTTAATTTATTTAACAGAGAGATACACAGCAAGAGAAGGAACTCAAGCAGTGGAAGTGGGAGAGGGAGAAGCAGGCTTCCTGCCCAGCAGGGAGTCTGATACAGGGCTCCATCCCAGGATCCTGGGATCACTACTGGAGCTGAAGGCAGACGCTTAACGACTGAGGCACCCCGGCACCCCTGTTCACTCATTCTTCAACTTATTCTCCAATGACACATAAAGAACAAATCATATAGCCATCTTATTATTATAGTCCCATACTATCCAGGGCTCTGACCTAACATGTCACAAATCTGCTTTCTCAGTCATTTACCCAACCATTTACTCATTTATCTGTCTAGCCTTCAGTCCACCTGTCAACTTAAAATGTGTTCAGCACTTAGTATATAGAAGGCACTGCTGTAGACCTTGAACATACAAAGATCTATAAAGCATAAGCCCTAGTCTATGCTTTCTTAATAGTCTAATCTATAAGACAGGGAAACAACCTCAGTATGACTAGATGAAGACTAATAAATATATCTACATAAAGAAAGACTGATTGGGGTGCCTGGGTAGCTCAGTCAGTTAAGCATCGGCCTTTGGCTCAGGTCATGATCCCGGGGTCCTGGGATCAACCCCCACATTGGGCTCCCTGCTCAGTGGAGAATCTGCTTCTCTCTCTCCCTCTGTCCCTCCCCCTGCTTGTACTCTCTTCCTCTTTGTCAAATAAATAAAATCTTTAAAAAAAAAAAAAAAAGGAAAGAAAGACTGACTAACTGGCATACAATGATTCATCTTATCTCTTAACAATATAAGAGAATAAGGAACAAAATTTTCCATCTCAAACAATAAATATAGTAGAGTCATATTGCCATTTATTTTCTGCAGGCTACCCCCAGGCCTTCGCAGGAGGGATTGAAAAAATATAAATGTAATAAGAAATAAACATTTGCATATTTTCATGGAGAATTTGTAACTAATCAGTTGTAGCTGGCTTTTTAAAAAAATTTATTTATTTATTTGACAAAGCGGAGAGAGACCACAAGTAGGCAGAGAGGCAGGCAGAGAGAGAGGGGGAAGCAGGCTCCCGCTGAGCAGAGAGCTGGATGCGGGGCTCCATCCCAGGACCCCGAGATCATGACCCGAGCCAAAGGCAGAGGCTTAACCCACTGAGCCACCCAGGCATGCCGTAGCTGGCTTTTTAAAAGAGTTTTATTTATTTATTTAAGAGAGAGAGAATGAGAGTGGGGAGGGGCAGAGGGAGAGAGAGAGAGAAAAACAGACTCCTTACTGAGCAGGGAGTCTGATGTGGGCTCTATCCTAGGACCCAGAGATCCCAATGCCAGCCAAAGGCAGACACTTAACCAACTGAGCCACCCAGGCCCTGCTATGGCTGTTTTTATAATACAGTTTGTTTGTTTATTTATTTATTTGACAGAGAGAGAGAGAGAGAGATCACAAGTAGGCAGAGAGGCAGGCAGAGAGAGAGGGGGAAGCAGGCTCCCCGCCGAGCAGAGAGCCCGATGCAGGCCTTGATCCCAGGACCCCGAGACCATGACCCGAGCTGCAGGCAGAGGCTCAACACACTGAGCCACCCAGGCACCCACAGTATTTATTTTTTAAGTCTTTTTTTCAAAAAATCAGAACAACAATACAGTATTATTGGTCTTTTAACCTGTATTATGTTACTAGACAGGAAGTGAAAATAATGAACTATCAAGTTCAAGTGTTCATGGTTGACACTAGGGTCATTAAAAACGAACAACGGTATGTAGATGAAAAATCATGATCACCTGTTCTCGGTCTGGTCTTCCAAACTGCATAATGAACAGAGTTGATTCTGGTATGTTCTTCATTAACATGTTCCTCTTCAGAAGAAGAGGATTTTCAGTGGGTCACTATAACCTGGATGTAACAATAACCTGATGATAGCTATTTCTGTACTCCTCTCATTTTCTTCTTTCCTTTGTCTCCATGTATAACTGACATGGAAGAATTTGTGGTACGCTATTTATTTTAGAATAAATCTACAGAATGCATGCACAGATGGTATCTTCTGAAACTACCTGGGGTTCCCCTGCTTAAGATTAAAGTCCTGATATAATCTGTGCAGCTGCATTTAGCTGCCACTGAGAGCAGTAAGGGTGCTTTCTTGGGAGCCTTCGGCAGCTTCTAGATCACCAACAAAATGACTTAGGTAATTTAACTGCGAAAAGAAAAAAAAAGCACGAGTGGCTCCACTTCAAGGAAGGTATCTTTACATATAATTTAAGTGAGTCTTGGGTTTAAGAGCAGAATATAAATCCTTAATTTAGTAGGAAAAATATTTTTATGGTTATGTGCAGTACACCTTTACTACCTGCCAAAGAGCCAAACATTTTTCTTCCTTACTTCTTCCTATCTCTCCTTCATCTGCTTTGGAGATAAAAGTGGCATTGATCAATTTCCAGTCATCTTATTTAAATCTAGAATACTTCCTCAAAAGAGGAGACAAAAAGGAAATTACTTGTTCTGGTTTAGTTGGTAAAATACTTGTTAATGCTAGAAGTTATAATTCCTTTTTTTTTTCAAGTTTTTTTTGTTTTTGTTTTTGTTTTTTTAAAGATTTTATTTATTTATTTGGCAGACAGAGATCACAAGTAGGCAGAGAGGCAGGCAGAGAGAGAGGAGGAAGCAGGCTCCCTGCTGTGCAGAGAGCCTGATGTGGGGCTTGATTCCAGGACCCTGGGATCATGACCTGAGCCGAAGGCAGAAGCTTTAACCACTGAGCCACCCAGCTGCCCCTATCATTTCTTTTTTTTTAAAGACTTTATTTGTTTGTTTGTTTTAAATATTTTATTTCTTTATTTGAGAGACAGAGAGAGCACTGAGTAGGGAGGAGGAGTAGAGGTAGAGAGAGAAGCAGACTCCTCACTGAGCAGGGAGCCTAACGTGGGGCTCAATTTCAGGAACACAGGATCATGACAGGAGCCAAAAGTAGACAATTAATCAACTGAGCCAGGTGTCCCAAAAGACTTCTTTGTTTTAGAGAAGGAGATAGAGAGCGAGACTGCACTCATGAGTGGGGGGAGGAGCAGAGGCCAGAAAGAGGCAGAAAAACAGACTCCCCACAGAGTGCAGAGCCTGATGCAGGTCTCTATCCCAGAACTGTGAGATCATGACCTGACCCAAAACCAAGGTCCCAGACTTAACTGACTCAGCCACCCAAGTGCCCCTATAAGTTATAATATCAAAGTTATAAACTGACAAATTCAGTAAATGTGGTGCTAAATTTTTGTATAATAATAGCTAAGAGTTGCTGATTATGAACTATGTTCCAAGCAATGTGGTAAGTCTTTTATATGTATAATTGCATTTAGTTCCCTCAACATAATACCAAGTTGTAGGTAATATAACCATTTTACAGAATAGGAAACCTCATCTCAGGTGGATTAAAGTTACCATGACATAGCTTGTAAATTGCAGGATCCAAACATAACGGTTTATCCAACTTCAAAGCTGTAACTCTAAACTACTCATTTTCTTATACCTATTTTAAACTCCCCAGATTGACCATCACATTAATTTGCTGTATTATTATTAATTATAATCATGACTCTTCATTCAACAGATAATTACTAAGTGGCAGTTTTGTGCTACTCTGGAAGAAAAGCAAATTAAATCCTGTACAACCCTCAGAGTCACAAAAAATGGAAAAAGATAGAGAGATGAGCACACTATAATTTCAAAACCTACTAGCCAAGCAGTACTACCCACATTGCACCCTGACTGTTGATATACATGATCACCAACGGCGCTCACAATGTGAGAGAAATGCCCTCTTTCCTTTGTGCGGCAGCATGGTGGTTTTTAAGCAGCTAAGAGCCTCTAGATCGAGGCTGTTGGCGTACAAATGCCAGTCTTGCTGATTGTAGCTCTATTTCCTTGGGAAAGTCCTGTGTTGGTGTATCTCCAGCTGTGAAAGAAAGAAGTAAAAGCAGCCCTTGATCTTGGGGGTGCCTAGATGGCTCAGTCGGTTAAGCATCTGCATTTGGCTCAGGTCATAATCTCAGGGTCATGGGATCCTGGAGCCCTGCGTCTGGCTCCCTACTCAGCGGGGAGTATGCTTCTCCCTCTCACTCTGCCCCTCCTCCCTGCTTCTGCTCTCTCTCTCTCTTAAATGAATAAATAAAATCTTAAAAAAAAAAAAAAAAGCAGCAGCGACTTTACAGGGGGTGTTGTGAGGGTCATTAAGTCTACTGCTTAGAACAGCCCTGGGCAAGGAAGTGTTAGCCATTATTGATTGATGTGAATGTTCAGACCTACTCATTTTCTAATCAGTATTCTCGAGTTTTGATTCTTCCCTCAACTACTTGGGTAGTACTTGGGTCCCACTAAACTTTGTCCTATTTATTTATTATTTTTGGTTGGGGAGGGCTACTCATTTTCTCACACTCTAGCCATTTCTACCCTTTCCTAGAAAATCATACCCATTTTTTCTTATATTATCATTCAATTTTTTTTTTTTAAGAGAAACAGTGAGCAAGCAGGAAGGGGGGTGGACATAGGGAGAGGAAGAGAGGAGAAAGAATCTTAAGTAGGCTCCATGTGGGGCTCGATCTCATGACCCTGAGATCAAGAACTGAGCCAAAATCAAGAGTCAGACACTTAACTGACTGAGCCACACAGGCACTCCTATTCTTACTCAATTTCAGAGCCTCAGTCCTCTTCCTTATGTTCTGCAAGGCTACCATCCTGACTGCCAAACAGGATGGCTATCAGTCAGAATAGTAAATCTTTTGGAAGATAGAATAAAGCCAGAGGGTTGATTATATGAGGACATAAACTTCCTGGGCATATTTGCTCAACTCCTTTGTAACAGGTCGTGCTAAAACACTTTTGCTTGTCAGTACCACATCTAGGTAACAGAGTTGATACCCATGGAAAGAGAAAGTGTTTCTTCTTTATTTTTCAACTTGCTATAGAAAATGTTGAAGAATATGAGGTCCAGGAAAGATCCCTGTATAATACAATAGGAAAACTAAAGTTGCCACCGATCGTGATACCCGGATTTAGAAGAGCACCTGACCCTTCCTCATTTTTAAATACTGTTAATATGAGTTGTGGTTTCTGTACCTGGGTAGACATCAGAATCACCTGGTATGCTTGTTAAAGACACAGATTATTCCTTGCTTTCCACCTCTCCCACCCTCCTTCTCACCTCCATCTCTAATAACCTGATGCATTAACTTAGAAGTAAGGCCTTGGGATCTGTTATTTTTCATAGCTCTGGGAATCAGTGTCCAAGATTATTTATACATGTATTCGTGAGACATAGACTTGATAATTTAGTAATAATAAAACTCTTATTTTTCTAAACTGACATTGAAAATGATCTTATTTGAAAAGAAGATCCAATTTCACTTAACAGCCTGCTTTTTTGAGTTCTGATGAAATCAGATGGAGAGAAAGGGTTAAGAGTAATCAGTCATTTTTAGCTTATTAGACTTAAAGGATCAGAATTTTTAAGTTGGAAGAGATACTAAACATAAACTCAAATTTCTTCATTTTGCAGACAGGGAAGCCATTCCTTCTGCATAATGGAAGCCTGATGAGAACACTGAGCTCCATAGACATTATGACCTCCCAAAGCAATATGGTTAACTAGAACAAAATTCTTGATTTCCAAAATACTTGATGGTTCCTTTATTTCTTTCATAATCACCCAAGTGGATTGGATCTGCTTCTCCCTTTTCTAATTTATTTTTTTTTAATTGAAGCACAGTCAACATATAATGTTACATCAGTTTCAAGTGACTTTTTTTTCTCATTTTATGGCATTTAAGCTAACCAAACTAAGTGGATTTTTTTTTTTTAACAAACAAACAAACAAACAAACATGGGAATAGTAACTATATGTAGCATCCTTCTCATCACATACCTCTTAGAACCACATTTTGAGAATTAAATGCAATCTTACCTTTAAGAGGCACCTTGACATCAAGGCCATAGAATAAAGGCAAGAGAGAAGAACAAGAATAGAAACAGAAACTGCAGAAGAAAAAGAAGAAGATTATGTAAATCTGAAAATTTCTGTACTGTCATTCATGTCGTACAAAACCTCAAGCTTTTCCACTTTGCTCAAGTCTGATCACTTGTCACATACACACCAAGTACCTTCTGTTTAAAAAAAAAAAAAAACTGTATGTTTTACTTATCTATTGACAAAATAATTCGATGAATAACCAGAGTCAACTAACATCAGCTCATACATCTTGGAATCCTGAGGGGGTCTAATAGATAATGGATTTAAGCTTGTAATTTTATAAATGAAAAACATAAGTACCGAAGAGTTAGTCAACAGTCTAATTGCCTGTAATGTTATAGCATAATAAAGCCTGGAGGTTAGCCCTCCCAAGTCCTACTTCAGTCCATACTACAGTCTACTTGTTAGTGTGTGGCAGGGTCTACCAAAAATACAAAAATATGACCAGAGCATACATTTATTCTTAAGGCTATCACTGTTTGGTTAATGTGACAGGTTTTAGGAGTAAGGCAGAGCAGGAAGAATATTAATATGTAAGGTAAAGATATGATAAATCATCTACCATGGGATACTTCTGAGGTAGAAATGGGGACACCATTAGTAATTACATCAGGGCAGCAGGCATAACCTGGGTGTGCCCTGGAGGAGTGAGGATCTATAGTATAAAACGGGCTTGCACATCAGAGGACACTTTGGAAAATGAATGCATGATACTGTTCGAACCTCTGTGCTTCTCAGATAGTTCTCTCCTTCTTGACTCAGAAGTTAAATGGAGTCTGATTTGTCTCTCTTCTCTGAGAACCTTCAAAAAGAAGCAGATACTTGGGGGGACAGACATGCTTATGTAGCAATGGAACATAACCAACTGCCTACTAATTATTATTAAAGGTCACAAGTCAGATCTTGTGTTTTTTTTTTCTTCTTATTCAAATATCAATTTCCTTGGTGATTACTCTTACAGAGTCTGTCTTTAACCTTGTTGTCACAATTCGGGAGCATTCTGTTGCCCACAACATCTTTGAATAAGGGTTGTCTATGGTTTTCTCATGTTGAGCACATTATCCACACGTGTCTTGTAATGCCCTTGTTTATAGGACTCTTGCTTCACTGTAGCAAAATTATATGGTCAAATTATAAATATGGTGCCAGGAGCCACGTATTGGTGACTTTTATTAGTCTGGGAAGCAGAAACTCTGTCCTTCTTTTTCAGTCCTTGAAGATGGAGAGTGGTAAAATGACACCCATAGCAGGAGAAGATGTAGGGAACGGGAGGCTTCCACTACTCCTCTGAGGAGGTCAGACACCGGCGCTACCTCTCAGGGCATCAGGAGATACCCATCACCTCATTGGCCATGAGATTCTTCATCCAGGCAGTGTGGTGGGCCGAGTGTAGCACCTAGAGTCAGACACCCTAACCTCTGGACTTGATTTGCCATGGACTGGTTATATGGTTCTAGGCCAGTTGTTTATCTCTCTGGGCTATTGTATTGTCTGCATAAAAGGGGATCCCAATATCTACTGTGCCCATCTCACAGAGTAACTCTGCATGGGAGTCAGTGAAGCCGATGACCCTGGGAGTGCTCGGGAGGAGGTAAAGCTGCACAGCTGAGGCAGTTCTGCTGTCTGTAGTTATCACGTGATGTATACTGCGTCCATGGAAATTAGGGACAAAGACAGGATATCTCAGGTCCCCTCACGAGGTGTTCAAGTATCCCAAGGAAAAGAAAGAGAGTATTTCTGGTAAGTGATCTTTCACATTTTCTCTAGGCTTGTGTGTATGAGAATGGAGGCAAAGGGAATAGAAAGTGTGTCACAAACCTCATCTCTCATTCAAAGCTCCAGTCAGAAACCAACCAGATTGTTTTGAAGTGGCTTAATTTACTATTATATGTGGAATATACTGCTTTGATAGCTGAAGAATCCTTGTTTGCCATCATGTACATTACCCTATTACCATAAATGGTTAAGAAGTTCAGATATGTGACACGACATGTTCAGGAAATTCTGACAGGGAACATAATCTTAACCTCTTGCCTCCTAAAATTTCCATGCAATTTATTAAGAAAATGCCTATGGGAGTGATATTAATAGATATATTAAAAACCCACCCCCCACTTGCAGTTTGTTTTTCCTTAGATGAATGGGGACTGAACCAAACTAAAGTTTCTGGTTTTAATTCTGACTTCCTCCTTCGGTCAGCACAGAAAATGACTAAAACCAGGAGCTTCAAAAATGTAGAAAATGAAGGACATCAGTCATGTGGTCTGACAAGCAGGGAAGCTGGGAACAACCCCTGTCTCTTGTGGGTCTTCCTGCCAAACCCTGGGAAGTCAGACTCAGTTCGCGACACTCTACCTTTGCCTCATTCAGTCTTACAGTGCTAAATAGCACATTCTGGAAATGAGAACCATTCAAATTTAAAATTTTGCAGAGGATGTGTACGTTATGTTTGGAAATTTATAAAATTATACTTTTTAATCAAACACTTTCAGAGTTTTGTCATTTTCACATAAGTAACTTCAATGGTTCTTCATGGAACCCATGAGAAAAGGTGAGGGCAAGCTTTATCATCCCTTATTTTATCGGTAAGGCTTAGACACAAGTCTAAGTCACATACCAAGGTCAAACAGCTATGGAAAGCCTACATAAGAATCCAGGTGCTTATGGTCTGGCTACTGGCCCTTACCGATTCCCTATGACCTCATATTTAGGGATAACTACAGAAGCAACCTTGATGAATAAAATCCTATAGATGGTTTTCTGTTTTCTTCTTGGGTGCCCACGGGAGATGCTAGAAAATAGCTGCATTCTTTTGCAATACAGGAATTCAGACTGGAACTCTAGAGAAAGCCTCCTGCCCTCCTTGCTGTGTTCCTAGCACTGGTGCTCCAGGCATCATGGGTGGGAGCATTCTTTGTTGTGTGAGACTGTTTACCTCACTGAAGCTTGCTTGGCACCCGTATGAACCCTCTTCCTTCTCCGGCCATGCACATTCTGAAATGCCCTTTTTAGGAACTACTATGCATTACCCCTGAAAGTGCTGGTTGACTTGGAGGACTCTTTCCAGCCATTGGGGGAAGTGACATGAGGACATAATTACCATGTGTCAGCCTAAGTTTCTGGACTTACTGTCAAGGGGACACTGCAGCTCAGGAAGAAAGGGCTTTTTTGTGAAGAATAACAATAATGTTTTTTTTTTTCCCCAAAACGGTACCAAAAATGATTTTTAAAAGAAAGAGCAAAGTAGTCATAAAACTCAAAATGAAGTTTTAGAAAGGAAATGAAGGTAAGAAAGGGGAAACTGAGTAAAGAAAACATGCGTAGAAAAGAACAGGAATCAACACAAAAGGCAAACATGTCCAGGCGAGGTTGCTGAAGGCAGAACCTTTGCTGCATTGTGGGCACCTGCCTGGCAGTGAGGGTCATACTGACTGTCACTACACCTGCCTGGGCATGACACACAGTAACTAAGAAGAAATGAAACACAATGAGTGAAACTCATATTATTTTCTGATCTAAAGCGTAAAGACTGAAATTCATATTGAACACGTACCTTTTCTTCTAAGTCCTTTATCTGTCGTTTCTGGATGTCTGTTTTATCTTCTAAGTCACGAATTCTCTGAAGAAAGAAAAAAAAACCCAAAGAGTTAGTGGGCATTAAGTTAAAAAGATAAGTTAACAAGAAGACTGTTCACCAACCTAAAACACAGAACTTGCTATGAAAACATTAACATTGGTACTCACAGCTGGAAACATCACAAATCCAGGAGACTGGATGTTTCAAAAATCACCCACACTTGTGGTGCAAAAGCTAATTATACATATTATACATATATTTTTAAAATTTGCTGCCCCTGTCTACTGCGTGCATCTCTCCAGACCCTATCCCTGTGAGGGACGGGTAGTTCACACCCCACTGCTCTTGGGCTTGGCCATGAGACCTGTTTGGCAGATGGCATGTGTGTAGGAGTGAGGTGTTGGAAGGCCCTTCCTCGTAGAGACAGCAGTATGTCCCAGAACTAGTGAGCAAGAAACCAACTTTGTCATGGTCATTTGGATTGGGATTTTTGGTTGTTTATTACCACAGTTAAAAATGGCTGAAGGTGAACACACAAATGCAAACAATCCCATTGTTTTTTGCTACTCTTTCTTTCCAACCTTATTTCAACTCTGCTTGAGGGTGGAATTTCATTACAAAACAGGATTTGCCAATTCTCATAAAACCAAGTAGAGATTATACTTCACTAAAAATTCCAAGGAGGGAAGTAATTAAATTAGGGGAAAACTAAACATAGTAAAAATAGCACAAGTAATCCTAAAGACAAAAATGTTAGTTCCGGAACTGTCTGTGAACTTACCTGTCAACTACATGATAAAATTCCAGTGATTTAAATAGCACAGATTTGAGACCAAGATTACACAATTATTTGCGAGTGAAAAATAGTCTTCCAATTTCGATCTGGCAATCCAAAAGGCCTTTTAGGTTTACAGCACATGGGTATACAGTGTCGGCTTGTTATTTTAATGCCTCTTTTGGGAATAATCAAAAAAATGGGGAATTGGAGTCTGAGAAGAAAACAGTGGAAACTAAATGCGGTGATAATATAGAAAGAGAGGTTTTTATAATGCAATGTGGGGAGAGAAAGGGAAAGCTAGAACACAGAATACTTGAACTTGGAAATCCTATCTCCCTTTTCTCTGAAACAGTGGTTCTCAATTGAGGATGACTCTGCCCCTCAGGGGACATTTGGCAATGTCTGGACATTTTTTAAAGTTAGTTAATTTAATCTGAAGTATACGATTCAGTGGCTTTAGAATTTCACAAAGTGGTGCGACCATCATCACTGTCTGACTGGACATTTTTGAATCACATGTGGTCACTAATCACATCTGGGATGAGGGGCAGAGCCCAGGATGATACATAGGACAGCCCCCTACCATAGTTATCTGACCAAATGCAGGGACTGAAGAGACTGAGGAGTCTGGTTTAAAGGGAAGGGGTTAAGGTGCATGCAGGAGTGGATGAGAAGTTTTGGTCAGAGAGACTATCAAGGCTGACCTTGAAATTAGAGGATAAATGAATGCTGGGTAAAGGAAGGGGCCTGGAAGCTAATGGTGTGGGTACATGGGAGTGATGTGTGTGCTTGTGTGTATTTCCAGGCACCAAAGCTACTCAATAAAACAATACATTTGCTAGCCATTTCCACCTCGAGTTTGCACATAATTCCTTGATATGTCTACTGGATGTGGAGGCAATATTCTATCAATAAAATCATGGGCCCGTGAGATTACTGCAGTGTCTCTTCAGCCATCAAATGTATGCTTGTTGGGCAACTTCCTCCATAGGACAAGACTTTGCTAGATGTAATGGAGAGTCCAGACACCAGTGAGTTCTTGATCTCAAAGAACCGTTCCAATCAAATGGGGAGATGAAGTTTGAAACACAAGGAAAACCAGCTCAAGTAGAAAAGATAAATGATGGCAAAACCATGTTTAACTTCATCACCAATCTCTAGTAACCAGGACACTGTTGAGTACAAAGAAGCTGTCTCTACATGTTGATGACATGAGTTATTTCTGTTAATGTGTGTTGCATGCTCTATTTCCTTTTCCTTTCCATCTGCTTGCCATCTAATCCAAGAGGGATCCCTGTCAGGTCCAAATCAGAACCCTTTTCTACCTGTCTTATCTGTACTGCTAATAAGTCCACCAAACCACTGTTATTGGCATCAGCACTGGTGTGACAGCTCACTGCCAGCCCTTCCTGTTTCTAATTTAGCACATCCATCTACAGCAGCTGTGTGTATTCCTGACATGTGAAATCATCAGGGTAGTCCCTGAGTTTAAGGGGGAGAGGAAGAGGAATAAGAATAAGAATAAGGGAGATGTAGCTAAACTACACTCAGAATATAAGCCCAACTATTTTAAGGTCCAACATGATTTAGCCTTGTCTTACCACTCCAACTTCACCTCATGACCACCCTCTTGGCTCTCTCTGCTCCATTTTTATGGCCTTCTCTCTGTTCCTCAAATATTCCAAATGTTCCCACAATAAATACTTAGACTCTGTTGTCCCTATCTTCAGGGACACTTTGCCAAGATCTTTGTGTGGCTGGTCCCTGGATTTTAGACATCTTTAGAGAGGCCTGGTCTGACTAGCCAATCTAAAGTGGCAAATCCTCTACTCCCAAATTTTTTCTCCACAGCACTCACGGACACTCTCTAAATTGCCTTGGTCATTGTTTTTTGTGTTGTTGCTTTAACTCCCTTCATCTGTAGGATAGATAGATGAGAACAGTGACCTTTATGTCTTTGTCCACCGTCACATTCCTAGTCTCTGGCACAAGCAGGCTCTCAATATGGTTGTGAAAGAGTGTGTAACAGGGTACGCAGGATAGATTTTTTTTTTTTTTAGAAGTATGCAGTCCATTATTATCAGGGAGAACACCCTAAGGGAAATAGATCTTAAACTGGGACTGGAAAAAATGAGAACATTTAGATACATGAAGCAGACATGGAAGGGCATTTTAGGAGTGATCAGGCAAACAAAGGCTTGGAGGTGGGAGTCATGGCCCAAGTAGTACCAGGAAGAGGTCTGCATGAGTAGAGAGAAAGGTACACTCTGCAGATTATCTCAGATCAGGTTTTCAGGGAAGGGGTAAGCCAGCTAATGAAGGACATGGAGAGATCTGCATAGGACCAGATTCAACTGGAAACTGGGATCATGGAGGCTTCTGAGGAAGAATGTACCATCAGAAAAGGTGAAAGAATCTGCAGGCATAATGAACTAAGGAGAGGAGAGCTGGAAGTCTTCCCCACAACTGGGTCCCCAAGGCACACTGCATATGGTTTTTTATGCCCCTTGTCAAGAGACATCAATTATAGTTATTTTTCTTTGAATTAGTTTCCTGTGACTCCATCAGTAGGTCCTCAGCTTTGTAAAGGCAGGGTCCATGCAAATTCTCTATGTCTGGCATGGTGTTCAAAGTCTAGTAAGTGCATTTAAACATCTGACTGAACAAATGCATAGATGATGGAATCGGGTTACATCAGAGGACATCTGGCTGAAGCTGGGCCTGCTGCAGTATTGAAAGGTCCTTTATATGCCTGGGGTTAAAAGTATGGACAAAATGCAACAGCTTCAAAAACACTTCAGGAGAGGGGTGCCTGGTGGCTCAGTGGGTTAAGCCTCTGCCTTCGGCTCAGGTCATGATCTCGGGGTCCTGAGATAGAGCCCCGCATCAGGCTCTCTGCTCGGCAGAGATCCTGCTTCCCACTCTCTATCTGCCTGCTTCTCTCCCTACTTGTGATCTCTCTCTCTCTCTGTCAAATAAATAAATAAAATATTAAAAAAAAAAACATTTCAGGAGAAATGCTAGATGGATGCAGTGCTATATTAACTATTAGAGATAAAGGACAAAGAAGACTCCAGGGTTTCCAGCCCGAGTGCTTCAGGAAATGGTAATTCTACTGACAAGGCAGGCAGATGGGGAAAGAAGGGAGCAGTAAGGATAAGAATGAATATTTAGCTCTGTTTCATGTGTGAAACATTCAAAGAGAAATGTCTAATGAATAGTTAAGAATATGCTCTAGGATTTAACTGGATCATACACTGATGTATGACAAATTCTGGCCAAGAACTTCTGGAATAATTCTCTCAAAACTACTGATTACAATGGCAGACAAAGAGTAAGAAATAATAACTAGAAAAGGCATTTTCTAGTGAACATTTGCTTGAGAGATAGAGAATTTCAATGGGAATCTGTGGGGCTTAGAAATATAACATACCTAACCGTTCAGACTGATAACTTAAAGCAAACAAAACCATGTCTTTCAGGAGTGGATCACCTTAGCTGGTTAAAGACTCAAAAGAGATGATAAGCTTTTAATCATAAACAAATTCAGTTAATAATTTGTACATCTTAAAAATAAACACTGCTGTGGCTCCACAGCACAACTTCTGATTTGTTGAAATTAATTAAATGCTATTGTAGCCCAAGAAATTTATGCAGAAGACATTTTCATTCCCCAACGAATGATGCCAGGGAGTCTATTATTAAAGGATTTGAAAACTCTTTCCAGGGTCAAAAAAATCAAAAAAGTTTACGATGGAATCTGAAGGGCCAATGAAACAATCGTGCGTGCGCTGACCATCTCCAGGACAAATGGCTGCTGAGTTCCCCTGTTACCTTGGATAGTCTGTCCGACTATAAAGATTCACAGAACCCCTGGCCACATAGTAGGTATGTTAAGTGTCATGTTCCCCGTAAACTGTTCTTACTGGTGTCATAAAATAACCTGCTCTTTGCCCACTCACCTTGAACTCTGAAGACCACACGATTCTTACTTCTTCCATAGTCCATCTGGATTTTGTACCAGTTCCTTGTCTCAGCTTCTGAGTACCCAACACGACAGCCTGCCACTGTCAATTTTGGGATTCTTTTGGAATCTGCTTTTTGACCAGGGCCCTAGTCCTCATCTGTCAAGCTAAGACATGAACTGAGAGTTGGAATTAAGAATTTTGGCTATAAATTGAGTGTTCTTGAGTCTTGCTGGTCTCGATGAGTCCCATAAATCAGAGATAATTCAGGTTGTGTATGACAGTGTAGTGCAGTGGTCAGATGCATAGGTCTTGAGTCATGCCCACCTGAAGGGTCATGCTGGCTCTGGAGCTTGCTATTTGGGTCATCTTGGGCAAAATTAAGCTCTCTTATCATCAGTATCATTATCTCTCCAATTGGGATCATAAGAATACTTACCTTAGTGAGCTACTGTTAAGATTAAATACAAGGATGCAAGTTTAGTTCTTGACATAGCAAAAGCCAGTAAGTAAGCAGCAGCTTCCAGACATTGTTGGTGTTGCTATTTGTTCTGGGAATAAAGGAAAGGGCCCTTGTTCTCTTTTACCCTATTCAGATAATTGGATCAGGCTAGGGTCTGGACTGGGATGAGTAATAGGACAGTGGCATTAGTTCTGTCCTGAGGAGACTCTTGCTTCCCTGCATAAGGGAGCTAATCAGGCTCCAGGATACTGAAAGTGTATTTCATGACAAAATAGTTCCCAAAATAGCAGCAGTATGCAATGCTTCCAAAATGCCAATTTCCTTGAGACTGAATCTTTACAAAACTATCTTCCTCTCTCTGAGCCTAGGTGGAAAACAATAATTATTTGCCTCTCTGAAAATAGTTTATATCTCCTCGGCTTCTCCACACCCATACTCAGTACCATGTGCTTAGTACTAAGTCCCATTTGCTTAGTACCAACCCTACACAGATGCAGTCACTCAGTCCTCACCTGATGGGCTTGCTGTAAGAGCTCCATTCTCTCCTGAAGAATCTGACAGTCATACTCTCTGCTCTTCCTCAGCATCTGCCGCCGTAACTTTTCTACTGCTGTCCTCAGCTCCTCTTGCTGTTTTTCACTTAACAATTCACCAAACTTGATAACAGTTTCTTGCTGCAGAGCATTGTACAAAGTAGCTTCTAGCTCCTGGATTCTCTGGCAAACAGAATTAGAAAAGTCTAACTTTGGAACTTACATTGATGTGTGTCAGGTGAACGGAGACGCTTGTGTGTATGGTGGTGGGGGAGTCACACATTGTCGTAGTCATACAGGATCATAGCAATATGATAAACTTCAGAGCTTGTCCAGCCTGACTACCATTTTGTTAATCCCCTTTGTAGGATTCCCTAAAAGCCATCTAGTTAACAATACGTGAACTTCTCTGATGGGGAATTTGTTCTTTTTCCTGGGATCCTGTCCATTTCATTTAGAGGAAGTTCTTACTATACTAAGAGAACTGTCTATCCTTTTGTTCCCAAGTGTAGCTGAGAATAAGTTTGTTCCCTTTCATTTGACAGTCCTTCAGATATTTAGACATCTATCATGGTGGCTGTACTTTTAGAAATAAGCATTGAAAAGTGGCCTAAGTTGGAATACTTGAAACTGGAGATACATTTCATGCATAAAAGGCCACCTCTCTACCACACAACACATCTATGAAATTGAAGATGGCTGTACAGTCTCCACATCTTAAAATACAAATTGAAAGATATGATCTAAAAATGGCCTAGAGTCTTCAAAATTGGTCTTTTTTTTTAAATACTCTGAGATATACAGCTGCTTTAGCTATAAAATGCCTCCTTGAGTATTCTCTGTTTTAGGTGAAGTGTTTATTGCTCCTTATATCCTGGTTATTTTTTTAACATGCCTCAGATATAGGAGCACAGACCTATAGTCTTACCCCGTGACTTTGACAGAGGTGGATGGTCATGCCTCGGTAAGGGGTGTTTTCCTAGCTCTTGTGCTGGACTAAGCAGATCTCATCTTTTTAACATTAAATGTGGTTGTCTGAATGAGTACTCAGTCACGGGACACACAAACACACAACGGAACCCTATAATGTACAGGTGGAGGAGGCACGGATAAAAGGGTAAGAAGGGAGGGGGAAAGTGCTTCCTTTTTCATTCTCCAGGGATCAACTCTCATTTTCTCTTTTCCCCATCAAGTGGTGCTCAGAATCTCTTACTCATTTTGGAAGGGAAGACTAATTCATCTTTGTTACAAGCTAAGTGCTTCACTCTTATCCCCAAAGTGACTCAGGCTGCTTCCAGGAAAGCATTATAAAAACCTCTACTAGCAACTCCTTGAAATGTTCCTCTTTTAAGTTTGGTCTTTTTCTCCTGAGTCATAACTGTGAA
Organism: Lontra canadensis; assembly: GCF_010015895.1. Taxonomy (NCBI): domain Eukaryota; kingdom Metazoa; phylum Chordata; class Mammalia; order Carnivora; family Mustelidae; genus Lontra; species Lontra canadensis. The sequence continues at coordinate 53,371,187 of NW_022630998.1, read as the reverse complement.
TTAATGGTGGGGTGGGGGCTTAGAAGACACACAAGCTGTAGTTCAATATTAGCAATTATGGATTACGAATTTGGTACGGGGAATGAACCAAATGTGCTCCTCAGTCAGCACAACGTTCAGTAGGAGAGAAAAAGGCACAGCCCATTCACCAAAGAGCCTTCCATACTGTGGCTGGATTATGGTAGTGAAGGCCACACCAGCATTACCCACTTGCTTTGTCAGGCAAAGTTCTTTCACTCTCCAAGCCTTCATTCTCTCCTATGTCATATAGGAATAATCAGATTACCCATACTTCGCAGACTTGTTGGGAGAAACATGTGAAGTAAAAATGTATATAGCAGACATTAAAGACTCTATCATTCTATCACTACATTAGGCTCCCAAACAATTGGATTTAATAAAATTTCTCTTTAATCCACAGTACCACCCAATCTGTCCTTCATTAAAGCATTTTATAACATACACTTAATTTTTTTTAAATGAAGCATAATTAAATACTTACTAAGTTTTTTAAGATTATTATAATAGGAAAGTGGTAGGGAAGTATTTGTTCTAAAACCGGAACTGGAAGCCACTGAATGAATGAGCTTCATGTCATGGTCTATCCAAGCACTTGGTGTGACAAGTGAATCAGGATGCTTTAATCCACAGTAGAGAACTGTGAACACGCTGGGTGTCTTTAGTGCTTGCTGTACCTACCATATATGCTTGGTCAAGAGCTTGTTTTCTGTAGTCTAGTTCTTCCTCTAGATAGCCTTTTATTTTGCAGAACTGTTCCTATAAGAAGGGGGCCATAATGAGAAATAGAAAGAGTCAATTGAGTTTACTAGGAAGTGATAAATTGTACTGATTAATATAAATTGTACTGATTAATTTTTCTCAAATTTCAACATAAGTCAAGTCATTAGCATTTGCAGGGTCAAAGATATTGTCTGTTAGGGAAATGGGAAATAGTTCAGTTTTCATAGCCTCACACAGGGAATGTGAAAATCAGTGGAAAGACGTATAAAAGACAGAATGACCAATCCACACGGAATGTTTTAAAGGATTTTTATGCCAGTCCAAGAGAGTACATGGTTAAGGACAGATCTGATTTTCACAAGGTAAGTTAGTAACTAGTAAGTGTATCTGTGCCAATATATTGGCAGGGTCTATTTTTGTAAGAATGTTTAGGAATGTAATATGCACAGTGTCATAATAAAACATAATAAAAATTATTCAAAATTATTTGTGTATAATTAGCAAACACAAAGATTGATAATGATTTAGAGAATAACTTAAGAGAGAGCTTCTGCTCCTGCCACAAAACTCGGACAAGCTGGGACTTCAACCTAAATTTCCCCTGCTTGTCCTCCGTTTCCACATGCATGCTCTCACATTGCTAGCATCTTGCCATTAGCATTTAAAAATAAATCTTTGTGTATGATGTAGCCGCAAAGTACAGTCAATTCTTTCCTTGTGTGCTTAACTGAAGGAATAAGGACATCTTCCAACACTGGAGGAAAACTTGACTGAATCCACTTTGGAGAGACCGTCTGCATGCGGCAGTTGTGCTGGTGACTTTTCTGATTACCTCTGAGCTCCAGAGCCTAGAACAGTGCCCAGTACAGGCTGACTGGGTAATTAATAATTTGTATATCTGAAGAGTTTTCAAGGTTCTTGGGTTGTTGTTGTTTTTGTGTTTTTAAGGATTTACAGTTCTTGTCACATGCTTTGACTTTAGAGTCTAACCTTTTGGCAAAATAGAAAGTCCATGTAAAAGATAGCAAAAGATGTGTAAGTTGTCACATACTATATAAATACAAGTCGTCCTTATTATAGGATTCCCTAATCTGATAGGAATCACTACCTGGTTTTTAGTGTAATAACACTAATGACAGTACAGTTATAAAATTCTAATGTATTCCTATAAGTTATAATCAATAATTCTTGTGCTTGGGAACTTAAAAAAATTTTAATTGTAGTAAAAGACACACAACATAAATTTTATGCTCTTAACCATTTTTAAGTGTACAGTTCAGTAGTGTTAAGGATATTTACATTGTTAAGGAGCTAATCTCCAAAATGCATTTCATTTTGCAAAACTGAAACTATACCCATTAAACAATAACAACACCCCAAGTTCTCTTCCTTTTAGCCCAACAGCCATTGTCCCTACTTTCTAGGAGTTTACTACTCTGAATACTGACGTAAGTGGAATCATCCAGTGTTTGTCTTTTTCTGACTGGCTTATTTCACTTAGTATTATGCCCCTGAGGTTCATCCATGTTATATCATACAATTTCCTTCCTTTTTAAAGCTTGAATAATATTCACTGTATATACAGACCACATTTTGCTATCCATTCATCTGCTGATAGACACTTAGGCTGCTTCCATGTTTAAGCTATTGTGAATAATGCTGCTTTGAACATGGCTGTACTTTTTGAGACTCTATCTTTAATAAATTTGGGCATATACCCAAACATGGAATTGCTGGACTGGATGGTAATTCTATTTATTTTTTCAGCAACCACCATAGTATTTTCCTTAGCAGCCACACACCATTTCACAATCCTACCACCAATGCACAGGTTCCAATTTCTCCACATGCCCACCAACATTTATCTTGTTTTTTGATAGTGGCCATCCTAATGGGCATGAGATGGAGACTGTTAAAATCAGAGTTACACCCATCATTTCTGTAATTTTTACTATGACTCTATATGGTGGAAAAACTATTTAGCCTAAGGAAAAAAAAACATTTAACTGAATTTTTCTTCAGTATTAGTTTACAGAAATATTATAAAAATACAACGTACTTTTGAAGAATATAACTTGAAATTATGGGATACTTCCAGGAATTCTGTTCCATAGTTTGTACACAAAATACTGGGAAGCTGCAAACTTGCTTTTCAGTGCCAGATAAAACTGGTAGAAAATAGTTGTTTTCCATTTGCCTTGTCAATTTTTCTTTGTTTTTCTGATACCTCATCTTTGTACTCACCATGTCACTTTCCAATTCCATCATTTTCTGGTGTAGGGCAGCCTCTGCTCCTTCAATTTGCTGGATCCACTAAGGAGTAAACAAGACAGAAAAGTCTGAAACGATTGCTTGATATGGTGTATATCGTGCAGTCTACTGAGTTGCTTTGTTTATTCTTGTATCTCAGAAGCAGAGGAGAACTAAAGTGAAAACTTGGTGCATTTTATGTCTTAGGTCAGGAAATAATCATACATTCATTCATTTGTTCGTTCGTTGCATTCATGGATGTCTACCATGTGTCAGGTACTGCATTACATACTAAGGTTTTGATGGTGAATAAGATCAACATGATTTTTTTTTTTTTTTTTTTTTGGCCTTCCTTAGAGAATATCATAGGAGGCTTTCTTGGAAGTGACAACTGCAACAGAGTCTGATGAATCTGAGTCAGAGATGATTAGGCAAAAATGATGGGACGGTTTCAAGCAGAAGAGATATCCAATTCTCCATGGTTGGGGGAAACATGATAGAAGAAAGAAGGCCAGGTGAGATTGGAGAAATGGCAGTTTTTCAGTGTATGAAGCTGCCAACAGCTAAGTGTTGAAGAATCATTTTTGTTGAGTAGAGACATTTTATTTATTTATTTATTTATTTATTTATTTTTAAAGATTTTATTTATTTATTTGACAGAGATCACAAGTAGGCAGAGAGGCAGGCAGAGAGAGAGAGGAGGAAGCAAGCTCCCTGTAGAGACATTTTAAATCACATAAAAAAAAAAAAAACACCTTTCATAATACTTAGAATATATCATCCTGGTAAATGGCACTGATGTTAACACTGATTAGCACCCTGAGTTAAAGTAGATCTTGAATAACATGACATGAGCTTACCAAATATTTGGTTTCATAGAACAAATTATTATAATGGGTCTCTCCTAAGTTAAATATCAGCTTATCCCTCAGGGAGGCAGCTGGGCATTATAATCGTGGGGGTTCTAAAGGCATATTACCTTGGGTCTAATCCCAATTCAAGTTTTTCATGGCTGTGCAGCCTTGAAAGGTTGTCTGATTTCTCTAAGCCTCAACTTTCTTTCCTATAAAATAGGTTAATAATTTGAGGATTAAAGGATACAATTAATGTAAGGCACTATTCACAGTGTATTGAATATACTGGGTACCCAATAAATTCTAGTTTGGGGTTACAATGTATTTTTGTACTTCTACACTGTTAGAAATTTGCCTTACTATTAGAAACTTCTCTTTTAGTTTATCTGTGATAAATCATGTGGTACACTGAGCATTTTTTCTATATACCAAGGCCTTGATATTCACAAGGTGACACCATGTCTGACAGCCTCTTAGGCGAAAGAAATGCCCAGGGAGACTGGAGGGGATACAGTCTGAGTTCTTGTACATGCACGTGGCTTCCCCCTGAAGCAAATTTCCATCAAAAGTCATGGGTAAATAGCCTCATAATGCAACTGTATACCATCGATTTTTATCAAAATGCTGCCCATTTGTTATTGAGAAACAAATTCTCTTGTAAACAGTGTTTTTAAGAGTAAAGTAAACTGAAGCAGTTCGGTCATGGGCTTTAGATACACATTTGTGTGTTGACTCGAAGCCCTTATTACTTGTGATGCAGGAGAAGTTCGTGAAGCCCACATCTCAATGTCCTCATGTGGAGAATGCAAACAGTGGATGAATATAGGACAGCTGTAAACAACAATGAGATCTGTGTAGTACCTGGCTCATAACATGTTTTCACTATGGTCACTGTTCTTACTATTTTTTTAAAGATTTTATTTATTTATTTGACAGGGAGAGAGACAGGGAGAGAACAAGCATGTGGAGCAAGAGAGCGAGAAGCAGGCTCCCCACTGAACAGCGACCTTGACTCAGGGCTCGATGCCAGGACCCTGGGATCATTACCTGAGCTGAAGGCAGCAGCTTAACTGACTGAGCCACCCAGGTGCCCCTCTTGCTATTTTTTTCTGAGAGAGAGAGACAGCGAGCGAGCACAGGCAGGGGGAGGGACAGAGTGGGAGGGAGAGAGAATTTCAAGCCAACTCCCTGCTGAGTGTGGTTCCTGATATGGGGCTCGATCCCCTGACCCTGAGATCATGATCTGAGCCAAAATCAAGCATCATACACTCAACCAATTGAGCCACCCAGGCGTCCCTGCTCTTACTATTTTTAATATAAAGTCACAAGACTTGGTGGACATTTGTCTAGTTCAATCTCTGATTATATTATATATATCTGAGATTATATATATAATCTCTGATTATAATCTATATATAGATTATATTCCTAGGCAGCCGAATGCTATTCAAAGTTGCAGGATCAGAAACTTCAAGATTCACATTTAGAACTCCTGGGAGGGGCGCCTGGGTGGCTCAGTGGGTTAAAGCCTCTGCCTTCGGCTCAGGTCACGATCCCAGGGTCCTGGGATCGAGCCCCACATCGGGCTCTCTACTCAGAAGGGAGCCTACTTCCTCCTCTCTCTCTGACTGTCTCTCTGCCTACTTGTGATCTCTGTATGTCAAATAAATAAATAAAATCTTAAAAAAAAAAAAAAAGAACTCCTGGGAGATAGAAATATTCATCTGTGATTCCCAAAGGTAAGAAGGTGACTTTGAAACTTGTGAATTGTGAAGATCTGCACAGAAGGTAACTGCCCAGACTATAGGAGCACTAGTTCTTCCACTTAAATCTTCAGTGCTAAGCACACTGTCATCCCTCCGTACATGTTCAACTGAACCCCTCATACCTGTCTTGCAAAGGAGGTGAGTGGAGGCACGAACTAATTCACCAAAGCTATAAAAGAGAAGGTCCTATGGGCTCCACATAGGGCACCTCTTGCTTTCAATAAGATGCTTAAAGGGAATTTGGGTGCAGTGGTTAAGAAGATCATGGACTCTGCAAACAGACTGTTTGAGTATGAATCCTGATTCCACCATTTTCTAGCTGCGTGACTGGGGCAGTTACCTACCTACCTTCTCTGTGCTTTGGATTCCTTACATATGAAATTCCTCGCATAGAACAATCATACCAAGACTTTGGCAATTAGAACAGTGCCAACTGCAAAAGAAGCCCTATGCAAGTGTTAATTATGGTCAAGTTCAAGTTGCACCACCCATCACAAAGGGCAGGGAATGGAAGATTTCTTCCAATAATTTAAGTAAATGTGAGGCACAGAGACCCATTTCCCTTTTCTTTTTCCTATTTATATTTTCTTTTCCATTTACCTCTCATTTCCTTCATGTCCGAATCCTTGCCTTTTACAGAAAGGCAAATTTTCTTGGTATTACCAAACTAAGGAGACTTTTCTAGCAATAAAGAATTCTGGTCCTTTAGGAGTCCAACTGAATGAGACACTCTGGCTTTCGCTGCCAAGTAAACGTAGCAGACCTGGGAATACAGACTGTGTTTTCTTCATCCAACTGGATGTCACTGGAACACTGTCCTGTGGACATTCATAGTCACTTGTTCACTCCTTCAGTAAACATTTGTTGACCACCTCTTAGATGTGCTCGACTGTTGCGAAAAGCTAGGCAAACAAATATGGATTTCATATTTGCCCTCATGGAGCTTAAAGTCTAGTAGTATGTGGTTGGGGGGCATATAACAACAGCAGAAAATGAGCAGCCACGTTATAGTTGTTAAAAGTCATAGTAGCAGATGCGTAGTTCACTGTGGAAACAGAGAAAAAAGCCCCTAACTGGACTTGGGTGAATAAGAAGGCTTCCCTATGTTGGGGATGTCTAATGGTTCAGATTTAGCCAGACCAAGGTAGAAAAGGAAGATGGGAATATCTTCTAAGCAAAGAGAACAGTGTAAAGAGCCAAGGGATGGAAACAGTGATAGAGATGGAGAGAGACAGAGAGAGAAGATTGGGGTCCCAGAAGGATTTGTATATGGCTGGACCTTAGCTATGAACCAAAGAAACAAGTGGAATCCTGGAGAAGCAGCTAAGGGCCAGATCCTCGAGGTCCTCATGGCAAGTTCTGGATTCTAGACCTTAAGTTAGAGATAATGTGGTGCTATTAATTTTTTGTGGAGAGGGAAAGTGATAGGTCTGTAATTAAATCATAAAGAAGTAAGTTTTTTACAAAGCAAATTCCAGATACCATTTCACAGGTAAATACCTCAGTATATATCCCTAACAGATAGGCCTTTAAAAAAAAAATCCTTAATTCAAAGACCATTTTTATACCTTGCAAAATGAACATGAACTCCTTTTGTTATCTCATTTCTGGTCCTATTAAAATCTCCCCAGCTGTCAGCAAAATGTTCTTTTCTCCGCACTTAGTGTCCTTGAGTCGGGATCCAAAAAAGGATCTTTTCAATATTTCTTAAGTCACTTTTTATTTTATAGCAGTCCTTGCCTCTCCCTACATTTTTTTCCCTTTATGTCATGGTATGTCAATAGGTCATTTGACCTGGAGGATTCCCTCACTTCAGACTAGAGAAGGCAGATCAGCTTGTTTATGGTTTCATTTAATTTATAACAAACTCTACGCATTTAGGAATTAAGAAAGCATCTCAAGGAATTTATACAGTTGTCACTGTACCCAACCAGGTACACAAGCCTCTCAGATATGTGCTGATTCTTGCTGCACCCTGAACACAGCCGTCATCAAGCTTCTCCACTTGGCTCTTTGTCTTTCTTCCTACCATTTACCAGGTTTCGACACAAGGGGGCCAGAGCACACTCAGCGTTGCTCTTCTGCCAGTCCGCAGGTTGGGCTTTCTGAATGAGAGTGCAGTGAGCCAACACTGAATTACAGAATCACTTGGGGACAACTGGTCTGTACAAAGCCAGGGAAGAGCGCATAACAAGAGTCAGGCACCATTTTACCATCTCTTGACAAAACTCTTCCTTACTGCTGTCCCAGTTTGGGAGCGACTGTTTGGATAAGGTAATCCAGAAAGTTTTCCATTTTTAAAGTGACTACAAAGCAAGGATTATCCACCCACCCCAGATCAGTGTGTAGAATTTTTGTGTGTGTGTTTCCATTCTATTGGGGTTGTATCACCCTGAAAAAAAAAGGATACTTATTAGGTATTCAGTAACACAAAGTCCTGTGCAAAGAGACCATCCTTCAACCCTACCCTGCTCTTTAGGTGTGAAGTCAGACATTGAGATGATTTGAATGTTAGTTTGATGTATTACCTTTTCTGCCAGGGACAGCACAGTGCTGGCCTGAATTATGGCCACTTGTTCTTCATTTCTTAAGTTCTGCCAAAAGAGAGAGAGAAATAAAGGAAAGAGGCTGAGGATAGTTACGATAATTTGCACTATCCGAACATACTGCCTAACTGCTTGCCATAGATACTACCACATATGCATGTATGGAACATAACATTCTACTTAGTAATAATTCTCAACAAAAAGTTCATTCAAAACATGTAAAAGGACATTAAATGTGATTTCTTTTATATCTCTAATACTGATTTGACTTTGTGTTTCACTGCGTGCATACTTAGCTAATAGGTTATGAGAAAAGCAGAAACCAAAATGAAATAACAAGTAATCTTTTCATAGTGGTTTGATATGACTTAATGGATTCTGTTCTCTCCTTTGATGATTTTTCAAGGTAAAAAATGGGTAACTCCTTCAACCTATATGCATCATTCCTATAATATCTCAATGAATGGTCCTCCCACTGAATTAATTTGCCTTGACCCTGCCTGGAAGGTGTTTTTAGAAAGAAAAGAGATTATAGTTTCCTGGTCCATTTTTATGGGGCTGCCACCAACCCTACTATTTAGCAGCATTTGCAACTGCATGACTGATTAATTTCATGCTAGATGGCTCCAGGCAACAGTGAGAAGGTAATTAGCTTTAATCACCGCAGATGTGGTCGGCATTCAAACGTGAAACCAGCCCATGAAAAGCACTTCACCAGTTCCCATTTCTGCCACTGCCTTCCGGAGAGCCTTACAACCCCTCAAAGACTTGTTTGATAAATGATTGATTCTCTTCAAAGAGCTACAGCCTTAAGTGAACATGGCTTCTCACTTGCTATTATTTTACACATGATGCCCTGGCAAGTATTTCTTGCTTCTCTTTGGGCAAATTCATATATTTACTGCCCTTAATCAATTCATTACTTACCCCATTATCACCCAGGATATCAAGCTGCTTTATGAGATCAGGGATGTTCACATCCTGCAATATCAAGGAATATATTCAAATCAAAGACATAAATGCGGCTTACTATTCTATCACTGCTTGACCTGTAACAATGAGAAGACATTTTAAGAACCATACTTCCTTGGGTTGTTTTCAATCAGGCACACATGGTTTTATGTTTTCACTCTGCTTCTTCCAAGCTGCGTGAACCTGGCAAATAACTTAACAGTTCGTTCTCAATTTCACCAGTTCCAAAATACCTCCTTCATAGGCTGATTTTGAGGATAAAGAGATGGTATGTGAAAGAGTCTAGGATATAGTACAAACTTGGAATTCTTTCATTAAATTTTTTTCTTATTAATTGCCAATTTTTTTGAACTATGATAAATTGTAGGTAGAGAGAAAAGTAACAGGTAATAAATAAAATCAACTAATTTCATTCTAATTAATGGAATTCTGACCTAGTTGAGATTTTGACTGCCACGTAGAAAACTACAGCGCATTCCATTTTTTAGCATTAATTTCATGCTATGGAAAATAGCTCATTTTAACTATATTTCTTGAGTCAGTTTGAAGCAGCTGAACTCTTTGAAAAAGTTCCCCTGCATATAAATTTCATCCACTAGAGTAGGTTGTTTGAGATTTATCTAAGAAAAGTATCTCAGGAAAAGACAAAGTAAAGTCCTTTTCATTTAATTAGAGCTGAATTAAAAAAAAAAAGCCAACAAACTCCTCTGTTTTACAAATTTTTGCGCAGTTGAGGAAGGACAGAAGTTTAAACAGCATGAAAAAGGTTTAGGACAGAAAACAAGGAAACGCAATTTTACTGCCTAATTTTCCTCCCACTTTTTACTTCATTAGTACGCCTCTCTCTTCTTACTCACATCCAGATAGCAGTCCATCCAACCCCTACCACCAGGAATGGGAAGGTCTACCTCAGTTTCACAGGTAAAGAGAAGGCAACAAAAGCAGGTATTATTTGGCAGCTCAAGTGGGAGCAGGAAGGGCCATGCACAAGGTCAAGGAGAGACCAGGAACAGCGGGAGGCTTCCCAGCTTTCCCTCCGGGATAGATATCCATCACGTGATTTCATTACATTGAAGGACAATATATTTTCCAGGAGATGGAGCCACCTCCATTCAACCTTAATGTTTAAAATGGATCCCAATATCCTTAAAGACAGAATTACATTTTATCTAAATGACCAGCATGTTATAAATCATAAGTCCCTCTAAAAGAAAAATCTTCCCTAAATTAAATGTAATCGAAAGAGATGGTGGACTTTAAGGTCTCTTCAAACATCAAAATTCCAAGCTTATGAATCCCATAGCACTTAGGACAGCATAACGAAGGGACTTGACAAATACTTTATCTGGTATACTTGAAATCTGTTTCTCAAAGTACTGAGTTTATTTAATATTTCCCCTAGATAACTAAGGGTAATTATTTTAATATTTTGAATCTGTATCTTCTTTACCCTGCTCTGTTCCTGTGTTCTCTGCTATCCCCGTTTATACATCTGTCACACATCTTTTTTTAACAAATTTTTAAAAATATTTATTTTAAGTAGGCTCCAATGCCCAACATGGTACTCAAACTCACAACCCTGAGTTCAAGGGTTTACTAACTGAGCCAGCCTGACGCCTAGATGCAACTCTTTTCAGTTGCTACATAGTTGGTATCAAAATAACACCCAGTGACTAAAAAACAAAAGTGATGAATAACCTCCCCTTTTCCAATTCCCAGTTTTTCTACTTTTTACAAACATAAAAAATTGAGTATCTGCCTACCTTGACACCTTCTTTCATACAGTAGATCTGTAGAGCACTCACACCATCAGAGAATGGGTGAATTTGTAGGTTAAATGGAGGAGATCGTCTCTCTCTTTCCTTGAAATACAGTGAAGAATATATGGGAATTAAAAAAAAAAAAAGGAACCACTGATCAAACACTAAATCAGTTGTGTGTGTTCTCTCTTTAATGCTATTTCAGTAGTTTATCAATGTCATGTGGCAAAAAAAAAAAAATCAAACTCAAGATGTTCATTCTTTAATTTAATGGAAAAGAACTGACTGATCAACTAAGAGATATAGTAGAAGAATTTATAGATGCTGTCGTTTAGTCTTGCAAATTTTTTGATCAGAGAAATGTCAGAAGTGAAGTTCTCATTTAAACTATATGAATATTTAGAGCTTTCAGGTGTCACAGAGAACGGTCTTTGACCCACTTAGTTCTATGGCTGCTAACGGCCTTTTTGCATATTCAATCCACTCAAGCTTTATGATGAAGATATGTGAGCTACTAAACAGCACTTTGCTCTTCCTCACTGAGGAAAACCAACTTTTAACTCTATCCAGATCTAATTTGAAAACAAAACAAAACAAAACAAAAAAACAACCCCCCCAAAAAACCCTCAAAAAGAAACTCCTGGCAAAATAAGAGAGCCATTCAATGGGAAATTTTCTTATCTTTATGTATCCATATACATTCAATGAGATTCTAAGCCAGGTTCTTTTTAAAAAAAATTTTAAGGGGCGCCTGGGTGGCTCAGTGGGTTAAAGCCTCTGCCTTCGGCTCAGGTCATGATCTCAGGGTCCTGGGATCGAGCCCCACATCCGGCTCTCTGCTCGGCTGGGAGCCTGCTTCCTCCTCTCTCTCTGCCTGCCTCTCTGCCTACTTGTGATCTCTGTCAAATGAATAAATACAATCTTAAAAAAAAATTAAGTAATCTCTACCTGCAATGTGGGGCTAGAACTCATGACCCCCCAGTCAAAAGTTGCACACTTTTCTGACTGAGCCAGCTAGGTGCTCCAAAGAAGTCAGGCTTTTTCATTTTTATTTTTTTTTAGAGAGGGAAAGCAGGGGGCAGAAAGAGAGATCTTAAGCAGGCTCCACGCCCACTGTGGAGCCCACCATGGGGTTTGATGTCAACCCTGAGATCATGACCCGAGCCAAAATCAAGAGTCAGACTCTTAACTGCCTAAGTCACCCAGGTGCCCGTTTTTTGTGTGTTTTTTGTTTTTTGTTTTTTTTTAAAGCAATCTCTACACCCAGAATGGGGCTTAGACTCATGACCCCGAGATCAAGAGTCACATGCTCTACTGACTGAGCCAGCCAGGTGCCCCCCAGGCCAGATTCTTTGTGATACAATAAAAATCTGATTTGATTGATATGTTTTACTAAAAAAAAAAAAAAAAAAAAAAAGACAAAAGAAAGACTGAAATTTGGTCAGGTTAACCAAGGTATTTCCTAAAACAAGTTACCTTGCTTCTTGGCCTTTTGCATAAATGTGTTATAGATTAAAAAAGTTTACTCACGAATTCAATGTGTAACAAAATATTTTTGTATATAGCACAATTGGAAATATAATTTTTGAGGTAACATTTTTATGAGTCACAATTCAATGAAGGATGGAAATGATTACTTTAAAAGCTGTGATATATCAATGAAGTTTGAAATCTATTATGTAAATTATTTAAAAATTATTCATTCTTGTTCTTGAAGACAATCGTGTCGAAAAGTACAGTATCTGAGCAGACAATTCTGACTTGCATCAGGTCTTGGGCAAGTTGTTCAATCTCAATTGCCTCATCTATAAAATCTCGATTATGGGTGTAAGGTAGAATGACAGTAGGCATCTGAAATGCTTAATTTAGCATCTCACACATAGGATGTGTTCAGTGCATGTTAATTGTTACGATTATTTTTATTATCATTATCATCATCATCATCATCATTTCCTTACTTCTAGCTCTAGGTTTCGAAACTCCAGCAGCTCATTCTGGTCTCGGGCATCCTGTAGTTCCTGTTGTAACCGGTGATTTTCTGCCTCCTGTTTTTCTATCTAATAAAGTAAATCCTCAAGTTAGGTGACCATTGCAAAAACCGTCTACAATTTAGCAAAGCAAGCATGGAGAGCACTCATTTAGTTGGTGAATAAATCATCCAGACCATGAAATAAAAAATCCCAAGTAAATGTGAATAAAATAAGTCTTAGGGTTTCCCTCTAGTTATCCTTTGATTGACTTTTTGCATCATAGGGGAAAATGCCATAAGACACCTGCATTCATTGAGATAATGTCTGGGGACCCTCTGAGTAGTGAATCTGAGAGTACTAATTAGGCCTTTGCTGTGGGTCAGGGATGGTGTCCTGGCACTACATTTAATGGTGTACATAGTGGAGACCGATACCTCTTGTTTTTGAGTTACAAATGGTCAGAAAAATTTCATATAAATAGCTCTGATCATATATAAAACTTTACTGAGTTCCAGTTACCTACAGAATAAAGCTAAACTCATCAATATGGAATTCAAAAATCTTTATACTCTGGTCAGCACCTAGCTCTCTAGCCTTAAATATTCTCACTATCATCTCTGTACCCACACACACTCACATGTGATCACACGCACACAAGAATCGAGAACACCCCATCTACCCTGTGGACTAACTGCCAGGAGTTGTGTCTTTGTTCATCTCTCTGCCTAAAAGGGGATCCCTCCATTTCCTTTTCTGTGTGAGGAACTCCTACTTTTCCTTGAACACAGAACTCTAACATTCCCTACCAAAAGAGGCTTCCTTTGTCTACCCATTTAGAAGTGACACCTTTCCCTCTGTTTTCCTGTAAGAATTCTCCTATAACGTGATGAAGCATGGAATTAAGTAAGTTATGTAAAACATGCCTCACCCTATAAGACAGGTCCATGTCTACAAGGGACCAAACATTTTCATGATCTGTAATAGGTTTGGGGCTACCTTGAGATATGAGCTGTGTGAGTGGGCCTTACGCACAGGAGCTATTTAAAATCTTGAATTTAGAAATAACAACCCAGGGGCTTTTAATCATAGGATGAATCTTACTTTCCCAAGTATACCCACTTGTCATAGGATGAATCTTACTTTCCCAAGTATACCCACTTGAAGTAGGATGTTTAGCTTTATTGTCACTGTGATTTTCTTTTACTCACAGAAACTTGAGCCCATAAATTCCCCCTTTTAGCCCAAAGAAATCAAGACTGAACAAAATCAGACAGAAGACGTAATGGGAATTAGTTTTTAAGTGTAAAGAAATGTAATTAACACTTATTACCAGGCATCTCTAAGACTACTAAAAACCTTTCCTCATAGCCTCAGGACATAGAATAATTATAGGAAAATAAAGAATGGGGAACTAGTGAAATATTAGTGACATTAATTAGTCTTTTTTTTTTTTTTTTTTTTTTTTTACAAAATCTATTTGTGGTGAAGCGAACTTTCAAAAGTTTTAAGAAGTTGACTTATGACCAGAGAGTGTCTACTACTTAGAATCTTACATTTGGATCCAAGATGGGATATTTGGGGAGGTTTCTGGTTTTGGCAATTAACACCGGCAATCAGGTCAATGGCTCACAGGATCAACTTGTGATGAATTATCTTTATAGAGACCCTCCAACCCCGAAAGTACCAGTTCCCAATCCTGGAATACCCACCCACCTTCTACACATCTGCACTGTCTCATCCTTCAGAAAGGGAGGTAGGCTAAGGACTTCGCTAGACTAGAGGGGAGGAAGGATAAGCATCTTCTTTCCCTTCTCGTGCTTACGAGAGTGTTGTGGTTAATTTCAGTAGCCAAGGCTACTGAATAGTGGCAGAAATAATCCTAAAATAATTTCTACATAACAAATGGATGAACCTACAGAATTATTTCCCTTATTCAAATGGGCTTTCAAAGTCTGTTTTTTTCCCCCAAGAATAATATATTTTGCAATCTTTTCACTAGATTTACAGAAGGTAAATACTAAAGACAAAACCACCTTAAATTTAAAATGGTCTCTGTTGTATTTCATTGCCCCAGTCAAAGCCTATGTTCAGAGACAAATCAATTATATCTACTGGGCCTACACCATGCTTTTGCATCTTGATTTGTTGAGCAACATCCTGGACATGCTGTTTTGTGCCTTAGATACATCTTTTAAAATATTCTCCCATTTAAAAAAAAATACATATATATATATATATATATATATATATATATATATATGTATGTATATGTATATAAATAGCCAAGATTAGCAAAACGATTAAAAGTGAGAACACAGTCTATTCTGGGTTGCAGCATGGTTTTGGAGTCATATTCTGTCACTGCCTTGTACAAAATAACAAGTCCCATTTGTAGTGTGCTTTTTGTAGATGGACAACCACATAAGATGTGTGCACCTGTGTGTGTGTGTGTGTGTGTGTGTGTGTGTATATATATATATATATATATATATGTATGTACAGTACACAAACAGTATATATATATATATATGGTCAACAAATCAATAGGCTTTGGGATCACATTCCCTCAAGTCGGCACAACGCCAGCACAGAGCCATGCACAAGGGCCACTAACTGATGGTGATGGCGGTGACAGGAATGCGGTTGAGCACGCAGCAGAGGAGAGTGCAGCGCTGGAAAAGCCTCCCCTTCCCCAGCCCCGGTGCCACTCCTGAGAGGACCCCCTGCTGCTCCTGGATCTCTCATCGTTTTCTCCTCTGCCCCACTAGGGTGTTGCGCCCAACATACCTTTTCTAAAAGCTCCTGGTTTCTCTTAATGAAAAGTTGTTTATCTTCTACCCAGTGTGAGTCCTGTTTGACAAAGAATATCGCGCAGTCAGCATTTCAGAGTGGCACAAGAGGGCATGTGTCGTCAAACCACTTGGCCAGAGTCGTCTTCTCACCCAGGTTGGTGGCCTGCTGATGGCTGGTAAATGACACCCACCCCTTGTTATCAGCTCCTTCCTCAAAAGACATCGGGGCCAAAGTTGCCAGGAAAATTTTACCCCCTTTTCATCGACACTCACTAATCTCTAACTTTTTCAGACTGAATAATCCAGGATCAGCCTTCCGGGGACTCAGAAGTGACCACACAGGCAAAAAGTGAAAAGGGTCAGAATGCACACAGGCTAGATACGTATGGATGGAAAACATTAAAATGCAGAACCATAAATGTAGCATAGAGGCAAAGAATGCAGCTGGAGAGGCGGGTCTTTGTCTCAGCAGCTTGCGACCACTCTAGGCTATAAGTACAGGGCTCCTCTTCCTCTGGCCTTCTCTCTCTTGCCCAACCTCATTCGTGTTGTAGTGGGGTTCACACTCTGGCCAGAAAAACACCAGGGACAGAAACATCGAGTTGAACATTCTGACACAGTTTGAGAAAGGTCACTGTGGAGAGCCAAGCCGTGTCCTGGGTGTGGCCCATGCACAGGGGCTAGAGGACGGTCGTACTGAATTGTTTGCATGTGCAGAAGAGCCAGCAACCGAATACCTACCTGCCCTTTCTGAGCCAGAGTCGCTTCCAGATCTTCAATTTTGGCTTTATACCTTAGCACCTCTGCTTGCAGCTGTTCTTGAGCCTAGTGAAATAAAAATTCCAGAACTCAGTAAGTAAAATAAATGGTAACTCAATATTTTCCCCTCCTTATGTTTCTTCATCAGAACTCAACAAGGGAGGGACGCCTGGGTGGCTCAGTTGGTTAAGCGGCTGCCTTCGGCTCAGGTCATGATCCCAGTGTCCTGGGATCGAGTCCCACATCAGGCTCCTTGCTCGGCAGGGAGCCTGCTTCTCCTTCTGCTTCTGCCTGCCTCTTGGCCTACTTGTGATCTCTCTCTCTCTGACAAATAAATAAAATCTTAAAAAAAAAAAAAAAAGAACTCAACAAGGGAGAAAAAAAAATGTCTATGACCAAAGAACCTTTTAAAACTATGTTTAGGATCTAAATTCTTGCCTAAAACTTTCCATGGTTCCTTTTACCACCAGGTTAAAATTCAAAGTCTTCAGGTGAGATGTGAGAACTCCTGTTATATTTGCAGTCTTCCCCCCACCACTCATCAACAGAGTTTACCCCTGATCATCTGCTGGTGATCTCATTTCCTAAATATACCTTGTAACCCTACATTTCTCTCTTATTTGAATAATTCCTCTTCTGGAAAGCCTTCTCCCTCTTTGCCTCTCCCAAAACTTGCCATTCTTTCAGAGCCAACTTTGTGCCCTAAATCTAAACCTAGATCCAGATGTATGTATATATGAATGAGGTGTATGTGGGCTAAGTATGTGTATCAGCATTTTTGGACACTGATCTTCTGTGGAGCAACCTTAACTTCATTTGTTTTCAGATTCTCTTGTCTTCTTCCTACATAGGACCTTATTTTCTATGAAAATTTAGTGGGTTCTTTGTTTTTTGCCCATACATATATTTTTTACTTATCTTAAGATCTTGATAGGTTCTTTAGTATAATGTGGAATAAAGTCAGCATTGGAAGAGATCCTTTTTTCTTCCTTCCTTCCTTCCTTCTTTTTTAAGGGGAGAGAGGGTAGGGAGGAACAAAGGGAGAGGGAGAGAGAGAACCTCAAGCAGACTCCCCATTGAGGAGCCTGAAAGAGGGGCTTGATCTCATAACCCTGACAACATGACCTGAGCCAAAATCAAGCAATGGATGCTTAACTGAGCCACCCAGGTGCCCCGCCCTTGACCCCCCTGCCCAGTTCTTCCTTTCTTAAAAGTAATCTCTTGGGGCACCTGGGTGGCTCAGTGGTTTAAGGCCTCTGCCTTCGGCTCTGGTCATGATCCTGGTCATGATCTGGTCAGGGTCCTGGGGCTGAGTCCCGCATTGGGCTCTCTGCTTAGCTGGGAGCCTGCTTCCTCCTCTCTTTCTCTGCCTGCCTCTCTGCCTACTTGTGATCTCTGTCAAAAAAAAAAAAAAAAAAAAAAAAAAGTAATCTCTATACCCAATGTGGGGCTTGAACTCACAATCCTGAGATCAAGAATTGCATGCTCTTACTGAGCCAGCCAGGTGCTCCTCCTTTTCTTATTCTTCATTGGGAGGAGAATATATCTTTGGACTGTTGAACATTATATTTAACTTTATCAGATTAAGAAAATCAGATTTATCAGATTAAAAAAATCCCAAACTTAATTTCACTAATTATTTTAACTTTAAATGAGCATGGACTACAATCTATTTTTCTCTTTTATCAAAATGATTACATCTTTTATTTTCATGATACTCATTCATCTATGTTATCTATTTTTGCATTCCTTTTTTTAAAATATTTTACTTATTTATTTAGAGAGATGGGGGCATGTAATCGAGAGTGGGTGAGGGCAGAGGGAGAGAGAGAATCTCAAGCAGACATCGTGCTGAGAGCAGAGCCTGATGCAGGGCTTGATCTCACGACCCTGAGATCATGACCTGAGCCAAAATAAGAGTTGGGACATTTAACCAATGGAGCCACCCAGGCACCCCTATTCTTGCATTTCTACTTTCTTTCAATTACTCTATTACTCTTTTTCTAACATCTTGATTTGTTTTAGACTATTTTGCTGAGAAGGGTTAAGTTTCTTTGACTTTCATGGCCAGAGATAACACTAAACCTTTATTTATTTATTTAAAGATTTTATATATGTATTTGACAGAGAGAGAGAGAGAGATCACAAGTAGGCAGAGAGGCAGGCAGAGAGAGGGGGAAGCAGGCTCCCCACTGAGTAGAGAGCCTGATTTAGGGCTCAACCCCAGAACCCTAAGATCATGACCTGAGCCGAAGGCAGAGGCTTAACCCACTGAGCCACCCAGGTGCCTCTAAACCTTTATTTAGAGGTGGCGGTGAAGTGAGAGGAAGAACTGGTTTCTATATCATCACCTCTTCAAAAAACAAGATGTATGCCATTATCTTAATTAGCCAACCCTATGTTGGTGAGAATGCTTCATACATGCTAATCATGAAAACCACAACTATTACATATTAGGGAATAAACACGAAGGAACACACATACATCCCTTTCTAATGATTGCCTGCCTATTTATTTCAAATCACAGTGTTTTTTGATTTATTTAATTTTAAAAGATTTTATTTATTATTTATTTGACAGAGATCACAAGTAGGCAGAGAGGCAGGCAGAGAGACGGCGGGGGGGAAGCAGGCTCCCCGGTGAGCAGAGAGCCCGATGCAGGGCTCGATCCCAAGACCCTGGGATCATGACCTGAGCCGAAGGCAGAGGCTTTAACTCACTGAGCCACCCAGGTGCCCCCACAGTGTTTTTTAAAAATGTTTATATTCATTTATGTATAAATACGCATGTGTACGTAGGTATGTTACAATTTAAAAATACACAACTATAATATCTATCCTGTCCCATTAAACAACTACAAGTAGGTCCTACAACACTCCTCAGCATACTACATACCCTTTAAACTGGGAAATAGGATAAAATCACTGGGTGGGCATAATCCTTTTTGTCCCATGTAAATTAATCTATGAGGCAGTTATGGCACCGGTGGTTAGGACTGTGAACTCAGAAACATGAGGTTGATACCCTAGCTTTCATCTAACTGAGCTAGATATCCTGGTTTCAACCTAGCTAATCTACATTTAACTCCTCCTAAGCTATTATCTCCTCTCCTATAAAAAGGACATAGCTAAGAATAGCATCTAACTCATAGGGTTGTTTGAGGATTGCATCAGATGATGTATAGAAAGTGCTTACAACCAAGCCTGCCACACTGCACTCACAACATTTTAAGTATTAGTATTGTATGCATGTGGCTTTTTTTTTTTTAATAAGCTTATGAGAGGCAATCATGATTTAATGGAAAGAACATGTGACCCAGCAAGATTTTAGGTGGAATCCAATCCAAGTTTTCTATTAATTAGCTATGTGATCTCGGGCAATTTAGTTAACCCCTCAGAGCCTCGAACTCACCTTTTATAAAACACCTGCCTTGGGGTGGTGTCATAAAAATTAAATGAGATATTGTCAGTGAAAATTCTTTGGAAGTTGTCAATGTAATGCTGTGCACTTATTAACTAAGAGAAGAAAGTGGCTAACCACAGAAGTATTTTTTCCAAGCAAGGAGGTAAAAAAAATGGATTATCAAAATTCAATATTGCCTAGCTTTGAAAATATAAGCTTTCAAATAGCAAGAATAAGAACTACTATCTTTAAAGGAACAAAGCATCGATCTAAGTTGGTTCTAATGTCTCTAGATGCAAGGTTTGTTGACATAAAAGATAAAACAGTTCAAAAGCCGCAGTGGAGAGGATACAGGGGAAGCTATCCTACTGATATTTTTATGTGCATGGTACTTTTATGTTACGACTGCTGCAAGTCAATTCAGAGCCCTCTCCCCAGATGTATACTGACCTTGGCTTCCCTTTCAGCATCGATGATACCTCCAGTCTGCTCCTGCAGGAGGGCATATGCTCTTTGGAGGGCCTGATATTCTTTTGTTAATTGTCGAAATCGTAGCTCAGATTCCTCAGCTGCTAAACTCTTGAGGTTACAAGAAAAGCCAAAAAATAATTAGGTTATGTTTGCATCCTGTGTTCAATGTGAAACACTAACATTTGTCCACTTTATAAAGAGAAGTAAATATCTGTTTGATACTGGATTCAGTATAATTTTGTTCTTTTTTTTTTTTTTTGTAATTTTATTTTATTTTTTTTTCAGTGTTCCAAGATTCATTGCTTATGCACCACACCCAGTGCTCCATGCAATACGTGCCCTCTCCTTAATACCTACCACCAGGCTCACCCAACCACCCTCCCCTCTAAAACCCTCAGTTTGTTTCTCAGAGTCCATAGTCTCATGGTTTGTCTCCCCCTCCGATTTCCCCCAACTCACTTCTCCTCTCCATCTCCCAATGACCTCTGTGTTATTCCTTATGCTCCACAAGTAAGTTTTGTGTGGGGGAGTAGCAGAGGGAGATAAAGAATCCCAAGCGGGCTCCACACCCAGTGCAGAGTCTGAGATGGGGCTTGATCTCACGACTGTGAGATCATGACCTGAGCCGAAATCAAGAGGCAGACACTTAACCAACTGAGCCACCCAGGCACCCTGTGATTTTCTTTTATTTGTTTTTTCCTGTGATTTTATTCTTAATTTTAAAGTATGTACATAGACACAAACACTTGTAGTACTTTCAAGATGGACATCACATAAATACTTAATGTTTGTTAATATGAGGTGTTTGTTTATTTATACATATCTGATGATTGGTTACTCTTTTGGTTTGGATTACAGTCAATTTTGAATCCAAATGAGAAGAAGTTACACCTAGCTTTTGGATTCAAATGGGAGGAAATGATAGAGTTTTAGTCTCAATTCTTTTCCATACATCCATATGCAACAATTTCTTGATTGATCTTGAGATAAACTTAAAAATATACTTTCACGGCTTTAGGTCTCAAACTTCAGAGCATAATATAATCACCAGGGAGCTTTGTGAAAAATGCAGATTTGGGGGTTCTATCCATAAGATCCTGACTCAGGAGGTATGTAATAGAGTTCAGGAATTTTCACTGTGATTGAACCCCCCGTAGGTGATTCTGACAATGGTAGTCTACAAAGCACACTTTGCTAAACCCTGTCCTCAACTGTATCTAGAAGCTTGTTCTTCTAAGCCTCTTCCTCCGTCCTCACCTTCCTTGTGAGAAGAATTTGGGATAGTAACTTTTAAGTTTGAAAAAAGTCTTCCACTTACAGAATTTTAGACAAGTCGTAAAAGGGTTACATGACATTGGTGAAGCTATTTTCCAAGAGGTAACAAAGTAAAAATGGAACGATTGTGTGATCATTTTGCACAGCTCAGAAAGGATATAAGAAGTGCAATGCTTTCTCTCCATTTTAAATGAAAGGTTTGGTGATAGTATCACAGAAGACTATAGAAGTGGAAAAGCTTACTTCATCTAAGTCATCATCAGGAGTAGCTGGTGTTCGGTCAGTTCTAAACGAGGCCATGGATGATGTCTCTGAATCCATGGAGTCCTCATCATAGCCAATAAATGGGTCCAAAACAGGCCTCTAGGGGAGGGAAAGTACATATTTACTGACACAACTAGAAGTGGGTAAAGTCAACATATTATCAGGCATATGTGCAAAAGGACACCAAAGACAGGGGTCTTTTAGTGCTTCTTGGAGGAAATAAACACTCTGGGCATGAACACAATCATTCCTATAGAAACATGTCTCCTTTTGTTTCACTCATGATGTTTGTGAGGAATGTTCATGGATATTTTGCTCTCTTCATAGAAACAGTGGCGCCTCTTTTACATTACATTTTATACCATGAGGAGTTTATGTGATTTGCTCTTTCCGGTACTTAAAATATAATCAAGACATTTAAAGTCCAGGCACCTATTTGGGATTCTCAAATTGTAAGTCTTACCATCCAATCCCATACCCAAATCAAGTAACGTATTTGATAAAAACAAAATCAAACAAATTAACAAATTAACAAAACTCTGCGGATTATAAGAGACTATACAGAGATGGGTGGACTGAGAGTACCGTTACTAGTAATCATTATCAGAATAGTATCCGAGTGAAGTATCCATATCCAATGGAATAATAAAATCAAACTACTATCAATAATACTCTTCAAGAGAATAATAAAAATATACTAATAATTACAGGGTGAGTAAGAGACACTAATGTTGTTCACCAGGAGGCATTAAATCATGTGTATCTCTCGCATATTCTTGGGAGTCTGACTCTCCAGCTTGTCAGATAATGCCTTCTACATCAAACCTAGTGCCTTATTCGCTCAGATAAAGTCATAGTAAAGCAAACCTTAAAGGTTAAAATCCACAATGTAATAATTTTTGGACTTCTAAGAACTATTAAGAGATTTTCTTCTAGCAAATAGAGCCCATGGTTTGCTGCAATTTAGGAACATTTAATTTATCACATCTTTGCAGGAAGATTCCTTGGCAAGCCTCACTTTTCTCACAGAGCTTGTGGCAAAAGCCTGATAACCTAGTTTTCCCATTACCTTAATTGGCTTGGAACTTCTTCTGTGTTTTCTCCTACGGATGAGCTTTTCTCGGTCCTGGAAAACAGATGAAGAACTCAGATGTTGAGTTGGTACATGTTTCCCTCTAGGTGGTCCCCTCTGCTCTGCAATGATAGAGTTGGTTTTCCCCTGAGGCATTATGCCTTTCTATTTAAAATAAGATTGTGTTTTATAATTTTGGCAAATTTAAGGTTTGCTACTTACAGATCTTTTTAAAGATTTTATTTATTTATTTGAGAGAGAGGGAGAGCACAAGTAGGGGGAGGAGCAGAGGGAGAGGAAGACAGAGGGTAAAGAATCTCAAACAGGCTTCACACTGGGTGTGCCAGGCTTGATCTCATGATGCTGAGATCAGGAACTGAGTGGAAACCAAGAGTTGGCTGCTTAACCAATTAAGTCAGCTGCCCCGCTACTTACATATTTTTTAAGTAAAAATACACTACAACTTTTCCTGATAATCTATGTGGATCTGAGAGCCTCCCAATAAGGAAGTACACTGTCTTCTTCATCAGAATCCTTTGTTACACTTGAAGATCAAGTAGCTCTGAAAATACTCATATTTTCCCAAAGAACAATTTTTGTTTTCTTAAACCCAAAATTACTTTCTATATAAGTATTAAAAAAGTGCTATTTTGCATAAACTTTATTCTTTTCATTTAATCAGTTGAAAGGCATAGCAAGCTGTCTCAGACTCTCATTCTTACCTGTAGCCTCCGAAAATGGGAACAGAGTATCTACTGGGTTGGAGTAATCTAGTGGGTTTTTGTGGGGGAGGGGGTTGTTATAGTTGGAATGTTCTGGGAAACTCAAAGAATATCCAGAAATCACAATCGATTTCTTTTCTTTTTTTCCCCCCACAATCGATTTCTTGATTTATTGTTGCTGTGGATGGAGATATCCTGGGAATTTGGTGCTCATCCACTAAGTACCCCACATATTTACTGTACAAATTTAAAGGTAGATTAAATAAGTGACACTTAGTTTCCCTGAAAGTCTGGACAATATGCGTCAACACATCAAATACCCCCCCCCTTTTTTTTTTAAGATTTTATTTATGTATTTGACAGAGAGACAGAGAGAGAGCACAAGTAGGCAGTAGCAGAAAGAGGGAGAGAGAGAAGCAGACTCCCTGCTGAGCAGTGAGCCCAATACGGGGCTTGATCCCAGGACGCTGGGATCATGACCTGAGCCGAAGGCAGCCGCTTAACTGACTGAGCCACCCAGGCACCCCAACACATCAAATTCCTTTAAGAAACTTTTAGCTTAAGTTCAGATACTCAAAGTCAAGAACAGTATGGCTGAGAATCAAGATTCTGGGATTTTCTAGAAATTAAGGATGTGGATGTGAAGTAAGAGGCACACTGCTTTAGAAGGCCATATTTAATACATGATCTCGTTTATGCCAGTGATGTTAACCTTTAGGATTTCTTGCCATGTAAAAATATTTTTATTATAAAACCCCAATATATCTGAAACTTTTGAAAATTTATACTTAGATTACTCTAATACAGTATATGCCTTTTAACTCAACATAGATGATTTTAAAAGGATAAACCACAGATAGTTTTTTTTTTTTTAAGATTTTTATTTATTTGACAGATCACAAGTAGGCAGAGAGGCAGGCAGAGAGAGAGAGGAGGAAGCAGGCTTCCCACTGAGCAGAAAGCCCGACGCGGGGCTCAATCCCAGGACCCTGGGATCATGACCTGAGCCGAAGGCAGAGGCTTTAACCCACTGAGCCACCCAGGTGCCCCACCACAGATAGTTATAACCTGAAGTTATCATCTTTTCTCCCCTCAACAGCAATTAATCAGCTTGCTCACCTTACTCTGGAGACACTTGCCTAAGCCCCCCAACCCCAACTGCTGGTTCTTCAACTCTCTGGCCCTTGGCTTGGTCCTGAAGTGAGAGTGACCAGAGATAACCATAATGGAATAAAGACAGAGAGGCAAAGAGGAAACTGAAAGGCGTCTGAAGGTCTTAGTCCACTGCTGCTAGCAAAACAGGCCTTGACCAGATGTAAATGGGAGTAATAACAGCTCTACAGGCACTGAGGTCGTGGTCAGAAGATCAGGACTGAAATTTCCACTCTGTCATGCAATTACGATGTCACCTTCTGCACTTGACTCCCTGTACCCACACTGGAAGTTTGTGTGTGGTGTTCAGGGCAGAGTGAAAAGTGCTTCGACAGAGGTTCATTCAACAAATATTAAACTGTACCTATGTACTAGACACTGAATTAAATGTTGGGAAATAAGAGGCATATGATCCTGTTATTGTTGGCCAAATATTTAATCGCCGAGCCTCAGAATCTTGATACTGGAATGCAATTATAAGGTATACCCACACTACCTACCTACTCACATGATGCATTTGGAAGTTCTTTTAGGGTGTTCTGCAACCAAGATTTGTGTTACCAAACTAGTTAACAAAGGATTATAACTGAAAATGTATAAAACAGTTTAATAATATGAACTATTTTTGGAGTAGAGGCTCTTCAACCTACTTATGTATTGAATATATAAACGTGGGCCTTTGGGGCTAATCTGAAATTATTAAGTGCTTCCAGTGTATGTTGATTTCTCTGCTACTTGCCCTTGGAAACAGCTTAGAGTTTATAGGTTCATCGAGACCTACCCTTGTGAGCTCATCAATAATGTTCTGCTGCTCAATGACTTGAAGTTTTAAAAACTCTGTCTCTTGTTCTTCATTAGCTTGATCGAGGTCATTCAGAGATTTTAATTTCTTTAAGGGTGGGTGGGATGTTATTTTTTCTCTCTGGATTAGAAAAGAAGAAAGTATAGGTAGAGACTTTAAAATTCCCAAACTTGAACAGTTCACATAAAACATCTGTAGAAACTTTATGAGGCTCCAGCTAAATGTGAAAATTGCTCAGCTTCACAGATGCCATCAACGAAAACCCTCAAGTATATTGTATTTTCTACAAGTCAAAATCATCAGGGATGTCTGAAGATCTCGATAGCTGTGCTGTAAGTCTGTTAAGAGTGCATGAGCTTATCACCGTCCATACATAATTCAAGTGGCAGCATCTATTTCTCAACTATTATGCAATGTCTCAGAAGATGAGAGCACCCATTGTACAGTTCTATAAAGAGCACGTTAGTGAAATTCTTGGAAGGAAGTCTCTGTGGCTGAGGAGCTATGTTGAAAGTTTGCTTCTCTATTGGGAAGATTTTGGAAAGTATGCAGATCCTGAAACACTCCTACCATTCTGCAAATTTAGAAACCCCTTTAAATTCAGAGCCAGCAACTTTCTCTTGCTTTCTTCCTTTAAGGTTCCTTGTTTACACAGGGAAAAACCCCAACTTTCATGAATATCATTGTATTTTAAAAACAAACTCAGAAAGAGCAGTAAGTCAGGTTAGTGGTGTAATATAAAGAGGGAAGCTGCAGTCTTGCAGAGTCTGTGATACACACCATTTCCGAATTTTCCTTGGTAACGGCTTTTAGCTTCTCTTCCATGCGTTGCAAAGACACCATCAGCTCATCGTTCCTCTTGGCGAGGCACTTGTTCCTTTCCAGAAGAGGTTTACATTGTTTCTCGGTTTCCCGCACACGTTTTAACTGGGAAGACATAAGTTATAATTTGTCTCTTGTGCTGGAGTAGATGTGGGGGCAGAAGGAGTGAACTGACAGGGATAAAACCTACCCGGGGCCACCTTGGTCTGCTTCTCTGTGTCTCAGAACTGACCATGTCCATCCTTCATTTAACAGCCCGACTGCTTTGTTTTCAGTTTCCTCTAATGCTTTGCCATCAGAGTATTCACAACTCTCTACCAAGTATTACCTTCAAGGAGGTGTGGCCAAGGTTTTGCTTTTGGAAATGCTCAGGAAGAGCAATTGCATGCCTTGCTTGCCCTTGATTCCTCCAGCCCAGTTATCCTGCACACTCAGCCCCCATCTCATGCTGCTCATACCTCTCCCCAGGCCTGCAATGACCCCTCACTGGCTCAGAGAGATAAAGCAGCTAGTGTGAATCACAAGTCACTAAGTAGTGCAACCAGGACCCAAACCCAAGCCTGGTTGTCGCCAAAACCTGTTCTTCCCATGAGAGATGTTGCTAAGACTCCTAAAACCGTACTAAGGCTGTTCATTCATTTTTAAAAGTTTTTTCATTTTTTTTTTGTAATCTCTACACCCAATGTGGGGCTTGAACTCATATGAACTCATAACCCCAAGAGCAGGAGGCTCATGTTCTTCTAAGCCAGCCAGATGCCCCAAGGATGTTTATTTTTAAGAAAATGTTACTGAGGGAAAAAAAAAAATACTCTCAAAACTTTATTGATATTTGTATTTAAGAATATTTCATTCTCACCGAGCTTAGGAAAAGTATGATTATATTCTTACCCACCCGTAATTAAGAGTGACCATATTCTGGTTTGCTAGTTAGTCTAAGGCAGGGTTTCTCAACGTCTGCACTCTCGACATTCTGGGCTAGATATTTTTTGTCATGAGGAGATGTCCTGCATTGTAGAATGTTTAGCAGCATCCCTGGCCTCTGCCCGCTAGATGCTGGTAACATCCTCCCAGTTGTGACAATCAAAAATGTCTCCAGATACTGCCAAAACTGCCTCTAGCTGAGAACCACTGGTCTAATTTTATGAATGCTATCTTGGGGTAATTGTTAATAGTCCCCCCCCCTTTTACTCTCAAAACTCCCTTTTATACTCAAAACTCTCATTTGGATGACATATTTTATGGTCCCTCTATATATAACAATTTCCATTTCCATGTGAAAGTTCCTGTGCTTAGTTCAGTGACTTTATACTAATGTTTCTGAATGAGTATGTATTGGGGGAGGGGTACTTTAGCAAGCAAAGTGGTGGGGTCTATCAATCAGAATCATCTGACAAGATTGTTTAAAGTACTCACTCTTGTTTTTGAGAATCTAACATTTTCGGAAGTACTGGAGTAGGAGAATTAGCTACCTATAAATATTTGAAACAGCTGCTTGTGGGATTCTAAAACAGTACTTCCCAACTGTATCCTAACTTCCATTTGGAAACTCATTTTATATCAAAGGCCAAAAATTTTTTATAACCTCATTTAATCCTCAGATTCGAGTTTTAGTGTCTGAAGAAACCATATTAAATATGAAACATATACAAGGACAAAAAATCATTCCACTAGGTTCACTATTTTAAACTTTGTCTCTTTTCTGAAGGTCAATGACAAGGGTTTTAAACAGTTAAATTTACTTAGTAGATGCTATTTACAGAAGATGCAGAAAAACACATGTAAAAGGAGATATCAGTAATTCTATCATACCATACATTAGTAAGCACAGATCCAAAGTACCTAAAAAAAAAAGGTTTCTTTTAAAAGATATAACAAATATTATAAAGTGTGAAAGTCAATATATTCATGAAACCACCAAAAGAAAATATCCGATATAGTGCAACTGACATCAGACCAAGACTTTAAGTCAAGAAGTATTACTAAAGATAAAAAAAAAATCAGGATGCAAACATTTAATAAATCTTAATTTACATGTACCTAGTAATATAACTTCAAATATATATATAAAACAAACTCAACAAAACTAAGAATAGATATGGACAAATCTGTTGGGAGAAGAAGCACACAGAAAAAGTATAAAGATATAGGAGATTTTAAACAAGACTACTAATGAACTTGACTCAAAACCCTTGCAATGATTGCAGAGTATACCTTCTTTTTATGAGAACATGGAATGTTTCTATAATTGACAGTATGCTACCATTAAAAAGTAGATTTCAACAAGTTTTAAAGAATGAAATGATACAAAGTATTACTGACTAATGTAAAATTGCGTGTCAACTGTACTTCAACTTAAAAAAAAAGAAATAATATAAAGTATATTCTCTGACTACAATGGAATTCAGGTAGAAATCATTAGCAGAGAGATAACTCAAAAATCTCCAAATATTTAGAAGTTAAGCCTTACGGTGCTAAGTAAACCATGGGTTGAAGAAGAAATCATATATTAGAAAAGATTTTGAAATAACAATACATTATGACATAAAAAATGTAATGGGATGAAGCTAGTCATGCTTAGAGACTTATGACTTAAAATGTATATATTTGGAAAAAACAAAATGCTGAAATTATAACTTCTTTGTACCAAGAACTACCATTAAGAATGTACAATGTGGGGCACCTGGGTGGCTCAGTGGGTTAAAGTCTCTGCCTTCGGCTCAGGTCATGATCCCAGGGTCCTGGAATCGAGCCCCACATCGGCCTCTCTGCGCAGCGGGGAGACTGCTTCTCCCCGCCCCCCACCTGCCTGCCTCTCTGCCTACTTGTGATCTGTCAAATAAATAAATAAAATCTTAAAAAAAAAAAAAGTTACAATGTAGGCACAGAGCAGGATTTTTTTTTTTTTTTTTTAAGATTTATTTGTGAGAGAGAGAGAGACAGCATGAGAGAGCATAGGGAAAGGGCAGAAGGAGAAAGAGAAGGAATCCCTGGCAGACTCCATGCTGAGGCTGGAGCCTGACAAGGGCTTGATCTCAACACTCTGAGATCACGACCTGAACCGAGACCAAGAGTCAGACATTTAACCGAATGAGCCACCCAGGTGTCCCCAGAGCAGAATATTTTAAATACAAATATACAAAAATGATATAAAGAATTCCTAATATTAATAAGAAAATAAAGGCAACACAAAAGAAAATTTTATGAAAAACAAAGGGCAAATCACACAAGGACACCCCAAAAGCCAAAATATATTTGATAATTCACTCAACCTCCTTATTGAGGAAAGTAAAAACCAAAATCCTACAATCAGAATATTGCTCATACCCACCATACTTATTAATATGATCAACGATCTGTGCATGTTGGCAAAGCTGGGGAGAAATTGCCAAGTCTCCCACATTGGCAGTAGGAATGCAATTGTTCTCACAACTGTGGAGACCGAGGACCAGTACTAAGTCTGACCACATGCACACCCTACGACCCAGTCATTCTGCTCCTTGGTAAGTTCTCAGCAGAAACGAACACATTTTCTCACCAAAGACATGTAGCAGCACTACTAACATTGAAACTGCTAAGAAACACTATAAATGCCCATTAATAATTGAAGAGGAAATATACTGTGGTGTATTAACTGAATACAATAGAGTAAGAAAATGAATGAGGGACACATGTAATACAGTGAGTGACTTCCACAAATGTAATGCTGGGCAAAAAAGCCAGACACAGGAGAGTGATTACTGTAGGATGCCATTTACGAAACATTTAAAAAATGGTGATGCACGTCTACAGTGACAGAATTCAGTGAGTGGATTAGTTCTGGAAGGATGTGACTGGTAGAATTCCCAAGAGAGGGAGGCTCTGAGGCACTGGTAATCTTCCAGGTACTCATCAGAGCGGTGGTAGTATGGGCGTATTTCTTTGGGCATGTTTATTAAACTGGACCTTTATTATCTGTGCATAATATCTTTATTATGTTATACTTCCACAACATCTTATAAATTTTCTTAAACAAAACACTTAAGAAAAATCACCATATAAATAAACAAGTAATTCTGGGCAGAACTCACCAGTTCGTTTCGTTCATCTCCAAGCAGGGTGTTCCTGTCTTCTAATTTTCTTATAGTGGCATTCAATTCAGCTATTCTCTTCTGATTTCTTCTCAAATCCTGTGCATGGAAATTAAAATGGGTATTTCTTCCATAACACTTTTCACAAAGTTCGGGAATTCCACTCATAAAAGTAAGAGGTTTGGTTCCTTGCACCTGGCTTACGAGGGGAGAGTAAAATGTTCTGTATTCAGAGAAGAGTAAATATTTACTGTCTTCTAACCCTTGATATTCACTGCTTGGGTTGAAGACCAGGCCTGATTGAAAGTGCAAATGAATTCCATGTGGCAGATACTCTCTGGAGCCCTGACTCCTGGCAGGGTGACTGGTAGATGGTTGGATGAGCCTCTCAGATTTGTGAGCTCTGAGACTAAGGTCATTCAGTGATTACGTGAGGTTAAGGAACATCTCTTAAGTCATGGCTACACATTGTTTCCCACAGTTAGGACAAATGTCCTATCATACTTGGCCAAAGAATAGAAGATAGGGCTGGGCTTTGAAAATTCCTACATACTCCTGGAGAAAAAGGTCAGAGTGAGAAGGTTGGTGTATTACCTTCATGCCTTTGTTGGTACATTTTGCCCAGAGCTACTGGCGTCCCCACTGTCATAATAGCCGTGGATCACTTTACACATGGCTCTCATGGACTGATTCCATGCTCTAGCATCCATAAGACCATTACAGACTTTCAATTCCATTATCATCTTACACTTTGATAGTGCTGTACTGTTGACAAACCAGTTTCCCACACATTTTATCTCCAGATTCATAAAATCCTAGAGGATTTAGCAGGACAGTGAAGATTCAGGGAGGTCATAATTCATTCAAAGTCTTGCGGCTACTATCAATAGGTCAATAATTAATATTTATTGAATGCTAACTATGAACCAGACACCGTGCTCAACATTTTACAGACCATTTCTTCCAGACCTCTGACCAGCCTTATGGCCCATTAGTGCGTCTCTTTTACAGATGAGGAAACTCTGAGCAGGAAAATGATTTGCCTGAGGTCACACGGTAAGTGGCAGATCCAGAATTTGAACTATAGAGTCTGACCCTAGAGCCCATTCTTTAGACAATTTTGCTGCACTGCAGGTAAATGTCAGGGATAGAACTGAAACTTACATCTGCTAAATCCTGATTCCGCCACCTACGGGGATATATATATCTTGAATACCAATTCATAAATTATTCATTACTTGGTTCTAAAGTACTACTTTGGAACCTATCTCTGTTCCTAAATAATACATTTTCATCTTTTTAGCAGCTACATGATTTGAAAGGTGTAAGTTATGAAAGCAAACTATATACAAGCTGATTTCTCTGGCTGCAGTTCTTAAAATAATTTCTCCTATAAAATGATCAAAATCCAGGGTAATAAGTGAGAAGTTCAATTAGACTAGAAGCTTTCCGAGGATGATTTAAACTGTTTAGTTTTTTATACAGTCCCACAGTTTGACTAATGTAGAAAACAACCGGCTTTGCCAATTTCCAACCCAATGGTTCACCCAAGGGAAAATTACCCGTCTTGGCAAGAGTTTCACCTAATTTATGACTCTTATAATAGGCTGAAGTTTGCATAGGTACCACATGGGCAGAAAAATTCTATGCAAGATTTAGAAAGACCTGTAATTCTCTTGTGAGCTGCTAATGCAGGGCAGACCACTTCGTTGTCTATGAGTTTAGAAAACCCTGTTCCCAAGATACTAGCTGGTTTTATAGGAGGAGGTAGAATTGATTTCTTTGTAGCAAACAGGAAAAGAGCTTAAGTGAAAAGTAAAACTTGGGAGCTGAATAAAAGATGACTCCTGAGTTCTTTTTTCAGCTCAGACAGACTTACAGGGCTGCCGCAGTGCTCGGAGCCATCTCCTGCTCTTCCCGGAATCTCTCGTTTCGGACTGCTCATGTTACACTCGGCCTCCTTGACCAGAAAGAGCTGTTCATCCAATGCCTCCTTCTGCAGCTGCAGTTTCTGTACATAGCCAGTTTGGGTCTCCAGTTCCTTTTCCAGGGAAAAGATGATCCTGTCCTTGGCTTTAATCTCATCCATCTGAATTAAATGACACCCAGAACATTTTATTTAACAATGTTGTAAAAAAAAAAATGCATTTTTACAATGGCAGGAGTTTAACTTCTTTCCTTTGATTGTTATAGGAAAAAATTATGACTGTGACAGTTATACTGAATTTATGAACAAGAGAAGGCAACACTGTGTAATGAAAGGCTACCCTCGGATAATGAGGCATCAAAGAGAGTAAATTTTCTCTCTGGTATATCCTGTGTAGATGCTTTAGTTCAATATATTGTTTGAAATAGTCTAGGTTGGTTGGATTTAGAAAGGAGAGGTTAACTTTAAAATGGGTCATTTGTAAAATAAAACAAAATAAAATGGGTCATTTGTGTTAATAAAGACAGATACTCAATATTCTATTACAGTGTTTCCCAGGACAATTTTTGATGTTCCTTCCTGTTCGGAGGAATAGCCTCTAAGTTCACTTTAAACAGCAGCATGCACTATGGTCATTTTGCGCTGACAAAGCTGCAGACTGTCCAGGACACTAGTCAGTTCCTAAGGCCAGTATGTTTGCGTTCAGGTGGCAAATGTGGAGTGAATTCAGGAGTGAATTTGGAACATGGTTCGTGTTAGGTGGATCTTTCCATTGAGCAAACAGCTAAGGCAATCATTTTATTACCATCAGAGAAAACCATGGTCGGGACAAGAAGAGGAATGGGAAACATCTGGTAATATTAGCCACTGTTTCCCCTCCTGTATCTGTGGGACATATTTATGGACCCCAACACTCACTTCTGTTAAGTCTCAGCATGGTCTCAGAATTATTTGTCAACTAAAGGCCATAAGCATTTGATAACAACTGATCGGGAGCTTCATTGCACTAAAAAATTAGTGCCATTCCTGGTGAGGGCTAGTGAAGTTAATGACTTTAAACAATTCTGAAGAAAGCATAACGATCAGGCAAAATCTTTCTTCTCATTTTATTGTATTTCATGAGAATATTTAAAATGGAGATAGGATAGAGACATTTAATACAAATGATATTATACTGTTCTCTTTATAAAAAGGTCTCCTTATTTATAACAAATCACTTTGTGTAAATCTTTCTTTGCTATGTTCCTTATATAAATATGCCTATGTATATATTTGGAACAAAAATTGATGCATAGTCCCATTTTTCCCCAGGTAACTATCTGCAAGCTCCTGCCTCTCAGTCACAGGATTACATTTTAGATCAATGTTGGAAGGACATGGGGCTAAATTTCGCATGGTCCTGTGATATCATCTGATAACTTGATGAGTAGTCAAACACTGTCCTTTAATTCCAGAATGAAAGCACTGTCTTTAGTTTCTACCTCCTTGTAGAAGATTTGAATCCAGTGTTTTTCTTAACTAGGTTGTACATTCATTTGTTAGACCTGTCATCTACGACGTCATTTACAGTTTACCATGGTTCCACGCCTCCGTGCTCCTAGTTGGTTCTGATGTACCCTACCTAAATGAACTTGCTGGGAATCACTCCCATACTACCCATATAATCATCCTCATCATGGCCACATCCCACATCATAACTAAAATTTATTGATTTTTTACAACATTCAAGGCACTATCCTCAGAACTTTACACACCTTATCTCCTCTTATAACAATCCTACACACAAATTTTATTATCACCATTTTACAGATGATAATTGAGGACCCAAAGGGTTTCCAACTTTGTCATAATCCTATAGTTAATAAGCGGTGAAGCCAGATTTTTAAGTTCAGTCTTCTGACCCCAGAGCCCATTCTAACAGGCTATGCAGTAATGATCCCAAAATTACCCTTACCCTTCCAGCACTTTCCAAAGTAGTTTTCTTAAGAATATCCAGTAATCAGTGTCGATGAGTCTCTATTGCATAGTGATTTTAAGCATAGACTCAGGCTTCAGAATACTGAAAAATCTTCCAAAATTCTAGTTCTTAGATGGGAATGGGTGTCTAGCAGAATTCCCTGGATAAATTTTCTAAACAGAATGGCTTTCATTTCTCTCCCTTCCAGTTCCAAAAAAATGGATCTGGGTGTGGGGGTAGTAACAGAACAAGAAGAAAAAATAAGTACATCTGCACTACTGAAAAACTTCCCATGTTATTCTGTTTGCACCCAGTTTTTTAACCACTCTTGAGGTAGCTTAGATTGTTACTAAGAGAGAATGCATCGTCTACTTTAGCAGTATGCTGGTGAAAGGAAGTCAGAGAAGAAACTACAGATCAACAAGTGGATACACTTGCAGATTTTATATCGAAAATCATCAACAAACACAAATAGTTGATGTACAGCATCCTTTTCATTTACCCACCTGCTGACTCCAGAGTTCATAGTCCTGGTTCTTTCTTCATCAACTGTTGTCATTTCAAAAACCAAAGGCAAGGCAGAGACCAAAGTTTCTGCACTGTGTTTGGTTTTTATTGTCAACCAGGGCAATAGAATGAATTGCAAAGAATTTGGAAAGTGTGGCAAAGGTAACATTTTATGGTCACACTATATTGTAGTACAAAGAAAATGACACATTTAGCTTTCAAAATATTCTATGGTAACCATTTTTACCTAAAATCGAGATCCTAGAGATATGGTCCAAGGAACATAACTGGAGTTCTTACAAAATTATTGCTTAGAATTGGCAGACACAAAAGGGAAGTGTAGTTTTCCTAAGAAAATATTATTATTTTTAAAGAGAGTAAATATTATTATTTTTAAAGATTTTAAAGTACTCTCTTGGGGCTTGAACTCACAACCCTGAGATCAAGAGTCGCATGCTCCACCAAACGAGTCAGCCAGGCGACCAGAAAGTATTATTGTTGGAGAAGCATAAAGTGCATTCTAACAGGTGAGGGGTAATTTGATAAGACAGGACTAAGATAGAACTAATACTAAACATTCTAAGTATAGACGCATGTAAATGTTTCTTCTAAAATAACTGGACGTGGTCAACTTAGGACATTATGGATTTCAAATAATTGAAATAAAATAATATAATGAATAAATGAAATAATGAATAATGAAATAAAATAAATAATATAATGAAATAAAATAAAACAAATAATTACATTTGTTTTATTTTTAGGTATAGTGAGAGACCAATGTGGTTTTTGGCCATACGTATTAAAAAGAAAGATCCAACTCTATAGGCTTGAAATAAGTCTTGGAAATTGGCAATAGCA
This sequence comes from Lontra canadensis, assembly GCF_010015895.1. Lineage (NCBI taxonomy): Eukaryota > Metazoa > Chordata > Mammalia > Carnivora > Mustelidae > Lontra > Lontra canadensis. Next base: position 53,335,476 of record NW_022630998.1, on the reverse strand, counting down.
AATAAAGTACTTAGGAATAGTTTAAAAATTATAGAGGCCACTGTTTTGAATGGCTCTTATTTATTTTGAGAAAGAAGATCTATTTTAAAAATGACCAGGGTTCTTATGGCTCTATTTCTTGTTTTCAGACACAGTTCCTGGAAAGAAGACAGGTGAATCACTCAGGATGCTCTCAGCGACCGCCATTTCAGATACCTTGTAAGCCACAGAAACTTCCCCCACTCCTGTAAAAAGCCAGTGGCATTTTATAAATAGAAAGCTCACAAAACATGTTGATTTTAGAAGAGTTCATAATTTAGAATATTTTTTTTTAAGATTTTATTTATTTATTTGACAGACAGAGATCACAAGTAGGCAGAGAGAGAGAGAGAGGAGGAGGAGGCAGGCTTCCCGCTGAGCAGAGAGCCTGATGCGGGGCTCGATCCCAGGACCCTGGGATCATGACCTGAGCCGAAGGCAGAGGCTTTAACCCACTGAGCCACCCAGGTGCCCCTAACTTAGAATATTTTTATAGACATTCAAGAAAATAGGAGTCCTTGAAAAGATACTCTCCGTATATAGCTGGAAGAAGCCAGTTGTTATGAGAAAGGTGATTCCCATGTTTTCTACATTTTACAATTCCAATTTTGGCTTGGCTTATCTATCCATTTATCTACTTACCTACCTACCTACGGACTTATCTTGTATTTTGGTCAGTGCTAGACAGGAGGTGAGCACTATTTATAATCCGCTCATGAGAAACACCCGTAGCAGCATACCCATGGCATTCTAAAACCTGGGGAAAGAATGGTTGTGCGCCGACGTGCTGCCCTGGGTTACTGACCAGCCTCCGAATGTCCCGCTCTGACTCCCACTTGATCTTGGAGATGGCTTCCTGGTGGGACTGGTGCTCACTCCTAAGGTCACCGGCCTTGATCTTATCCGCCTGGATCATATTGCTTAGAGCTTCGTCCACCTGCTTCTTGGCAGTTTTCAGGTCCGCAATTTCCTGTAAGAGCTTAAGGCGCTCGGCATCAAACAGCTTCCGGGCCTCCTCCCGGGCCTCAATGGTGAGCGCTGTCCTTACTTTGTCACTGCTGCCGTCCCGGAGAGCACACAGGGCCGACTTGAGCCTCTGGATTTCTCCATCCCGCAGCTTCACTGTCCTTGACATTTCTTGCTCGTGCTGCTTGATGAGATTCTCTCTCACAGCCTGCAGCTCCTTCATCTTTTCCTCATGGAGCTTGGCTTTGAGTTCTGTCACCAGGACCGTGTGCTTGCGCTGCTCCAGCTCACGGATCCTCTTTGCTTCTTGAGTCTTCTCTCTTTCAAGCTTAGACACCTAAGGGCAGAGAGGCGAAAGGATGAAACAAGGTGATCCTCAAAGGGAAGGTGGGCTCCTGAGCAGGCCTGTAGCTCAGAGGCCTGGGCTCTCCCAATTCCTCACCTTTTCTTGTCCAGTCACTGAGTGCTCAGAAGGAAGGGAACCACAGGCCCCAGAGCTGGGAAGACAGGAAGGAGGAGATACCTGGGGATGCTTGTATTATTTGGTGCAGACAGTATCTGAGGTTTGGGGCCCTCACTATCCATCTGTGGTCTGCAGACAACCAACACAGGCATCGCCCAGAAGCTTGTCAGAAATGCAGAATCCAGGGCTCCTCTCCAGACCTACAACCAGGACGTGCATTTTAACAAGTCCCCAGGTGATCGTATGCACATTAAAATTAGGGCACAGTGCTATAACGGTTTTCACCTTGGTGGGGAGAAGTTCAGAACAGATCACCTGCAGAGCTTTTTAGAACACATCCCTGGCTAGGTGCAAGCTGATACATGTGGGCATCTTAGGACAGTTCAGTGCTCAAAATGATCATTAGACTAATAAAGTGGTGCCCAAGGTGATATTATAAATATTTCTCCTATTTCCCCCTTCTGTTTTGGCTGCTGTAATGGAGAAATGAAACCAGCTGATATATCCTCAACCTCACCTTTTTTCTATGGCAACTTGGTTCTACCACCAAACATTATGCATAAACACACACCAGCCCCAAACACTGTGGTTCACTGGGCCACCTCTCTGTTCAAGGGTTCAGTGGCTGTTATTTCTGCATGCTCCACAGATGTCCCTTTGTGTCCTTCCCTGCCCCACTCAGCAACCTCTCCTGCTCCCCCCACCAACTAACCGTCCAAGCAGTTTAAGAAAGTGTTCCTTCTAACATTTAGACCTTTCGGGTATTTTGGTTAACAAAATCTTCTGTTTTGCTTCACTTCCGTTGATGATGTGGGTCTCCTTATAGATTAGCCATGGTACTACCTTAAACTGGCTGAGTCTGGCTCTGATTCGGTAGATCGGGGGTGGGGCGGGGTGGGGGACCTGGCATGTGTGGCTTGGAGAAGCCTCTCAGCAAATGTTCTTTACTATCATCTTCCTCCCCCTCTTCGTCTGTACTGTCTTTGTTCCTCTGCCTCTGTCGTGTACCACAGAATTACACACTCACTCTCTCTCTCTCTCTCTCTCCACACACACACACAGTAACCTGGAAAAAGGGAAGAATTAGGGAACCCTGCGAGTAATATCCAGTTCAGTGAAACTGGGTCTCTGCCATTTGCAAAATAGGAAAGTTTCATGAAAAAATCGTGAAGAGCCTCTCCAGCTAAAAAATGTTAAGATTCAAACTCCTTACTGAGATTCTTGTAATTATAATGGAAAGCATGTGAGATTTTACTTACCTTAATAGTACCTACCTTTGGCTAGAACTGGATTTTCTAAGTCCACATGGCAATTTATGAATATTTTATTTTAAAGGCATAGCAATTACCACCACACTGGATATTCTAAAAGAACTCAGGGCACAAGGAGACTTGGGAAAATAAATAGCCAGGCATCCTTCAATGACTGTCTTTGATCTTGCCTCCAGCTTCGGCCAGGGTCCCTTCCTAGATGCTTATTATTACCTATGTTCTAGACCTGCGCTGTCCAATACAGTGACCACTGGCTACACAGAGTACTTGGAATATCCCAAGTCTGAACTGAGACTTACTCTAAATGAAAATACACACCAGAATGTAAAAACGTCAGCAATAATTTTTATATGGATTACAAGTTAAAATTATAATATTTTGGATGAATTAAATACAGTATGTTGTTAAAACTAATGATTTCTTTTTTACATTTTATAATTGTGGTTACAAGAAATTTAAAAATCACATACATGCCTTGCATTTGTGGACTGTATTATATTTCTCCTGGACAGCTTTGCTCTAGGGTTCTTGGTGTGTTGAATGAGATAGGCTTTCATGATGGTGATATTTCTCCTAATAAACCCAGTATTTTTTTTTTTAAGATTTTTTTTTTTTTTAAGATTTTTTTTTTTTTGAGAGAGAGAACGGGCATCCCAAATAGACTCCACAGAGTGTGGAGCCAACCCTGGGCTCAATCTCACCATCCCGAGATCACCGCCTGAGCCAAAACCAAGAGGCAGATGCTTAACCAACTGTACCACCCAAGTGCCCCAGGAAAGCCCAGTTCTGACCCAATTTATGGGCTCAAAAATCATCCAGGGCTCCTTTATGTTGCTGAATAAAACCCCAACATCTCAGCTTCACCTTTCCTGCTCTCAGAAGATTTGGTTGGACCCCCCCAGCTCCTGTTTCTGTTTCTCACTCTACCTCTCCTCACCTGTCCCACACTACAGGTACTGCTTCATTTTGTGATCTTGTCATTTCTCTCAAATTATAAACACTAATCTTTTGCATGTAGACTGGAGATGAATGAAAAAGAAAAAAAATGAAAATATAGGTGTATGAAAAATATATTCCAGTCTGAAGATAAAAACAAATACAAACAAACACTGGCTTTCTTGTCCATCACTTGAAGGAATCCACAGAATCCAAAGAAAACTCAAAGGCATTGATTGATTACATTTGGCATTTTTCATGTCTGCTTATTTTGGTTGCCATGGAAACTGGCATTTTTGCAGGATTTCTAGGTATGACTTGTTTCTTAAGCTTGGGAGAAGTGTTTCACTATGAAGCAGACACAAAGGATGTGACTGACATTCGGGAAGGAAAAAAGCCAATTAAAATTTTTATAGTAAAATCACTTTCTGAAAATTATTTGCAGCTCAGAATGTACCAGTAAGAAAATAGAATTTACTATCTTTCTGTAAATCGTACACAAAAAGAGAAAGAACTGCTCCCGACTGACAAGGAAAAATGTAAAGATAATACTTTAAGTGAAAAAAAATACTTAGAAGAAGAATCAATTTTGATAAGTGCTGCTGGATCACATAATAGCATTTATTGAGGGCTTACTGTGAGTTACACAGCTTCCTAAAGACTTCACACACATTACCGCATTTAACCCTGGCAGCTCTGTGATGTAGGTAGTATCTGTGTCATCCCAATGTCAGATAAGAAAAGTGAGGACGAGTCTCTGCACAAGCACAGTGTGAAGAAGGCTGCTTAGCACCCAGCGTGGGCCAGCAGCCAGGTATGGGTTGGGTCCCAGACCTCCCTATGTGCTTAAAAAAAAAATTATTATTCATTTCATTTCAGTTCAGTTTAGTTTTATTTGGGAGAAAGAGAGAATGTGCATGCACCAGCTGGGGAAGGGGCAGAGGAAGAGGGAGAAGCTGACTCCCTGATGTGTGCAGAGCGCAACTTGGGGCTCTTGAGGGGCTCGATCTCACCACCCTGAGATCATGACCTGAGCAAAAACCAAGAGTTGGGCTCAACCAACTGAGCCACCCAGGTACCTCCTTCCTGTTAATTCTGAAACCTCTGGCAAACTGTTCTCCTCCCCAGCCTCCATTTTCTTATGTGTTAACTGGGATTGGGGGTCTCATTCTCATATGGTGAGGGCTGACTTAGATAATGTATTAAAAGTCCTTTGGAAAGACTGGAACACCTGGGAGATTAGTAATTATTAATACATGGTTAAATAGTATAGTATTAATTTTGATGAATATTGATGCCATATTGGTATTATTATATAATGCAATGCTGTATTAATACCAATGACATAAATATAAGAACCCATATTATCAGGATAAGACCAACATGACTATTACTATATTATTAAGACCATAATAACTGTTCTCCTAACAGAAACCTTGAAAACAAAGGTAAAATTGGGTCTCCTGGAGATACCTTGAGTTCCCTGGCATTGGTGGCATCTAATCTTAACTTGGAAGAGACTCAGATTATATGTATTCAGGAGTGGGCTGTGGGACAGGACAGAGTAAGGGGATGAGCAGTGAACAGGCTTTGAAAGATACAGATTCCAAATTCCTTCTCCCCTGGAGGTTTTACGGAAGAAAAAAGTCACCAGGAAAATTTAATCCTCCTGGGGAGAACTTACACTGTGTCAGAAGGAGAAACATTCTGATTACTACCCCACCCTGGCCTCAGATGGTATTTTCCTTTCTAGTCTAGCCTTTGAAAGCCCGGGTAAATTCTGCCGAGATAACGATGGTCATGTCTGAGCTTTAATGTGACCTTAGAAATCTAGGATGAAAAACTGGATGGCCTGATCCAAGGTGAGGAAGTTGAGAGGTTATCTAGGCAAGACAAGCTAACATGAGCTTGGGTGTGGATTATCTGCACTGGATGTTCCAGGATATCTAAACTCACAGTAGGCAGGCAGGGAGGCTCATGGGCGCTTAGTAAGTCGCAGTCAGAAGATATGAAGCTGCACTATAGAAGGTTGTTTATAAGGGAAATTTTATACAACCCGTAGAGGTACAAAGGCTTCTATTTTTTCATTTCTTACTTTTAGACACAAGGCTTCCTGAACACAAAACTAAAGGCGCATAAAACAAGAAATGCTGCATCCCAAATTGGGGCGCTGAGCATGGAGGCTTTGGAGCAGTCATTTGAGGACAAGGGTTGGCTGATTCTCTGGGAGTTCTAGAGGCAACCAGATACTCAGCATTACCCAGGTCATTTGGGAATTTCCATTTTAGCTCCTCTACTCCCTGTGTCCTCGGGAGCACATCAGTTAAACCATTCGAACTCATTTTCTTTCTCCGTGAAACTGGAATCACACCTTGCTTTCCTCCCAGAAAATGAAAAAATAGAAGCCTTTGTACCTACAATGAAGGCTGTCTCTGAGGGAAAGGAGGGAGCCCTTGGGAATAGGTGGGTGGGCTCCACATCTCACAGCAATCCCTAGTGAGCTCACACACCCCTGGGCTTTGTACCTACAATGAAGGCTGTCTCTGAGGGAAAGGAGGGAGCCCTTGGGAATAGGTGGGTGGGTTCCACATCTCACAGCAATCCCTAGTGAGCTCACACACCCCTGGGCTGCAGATCATGGCCTCACGCTGTCGACAGGAGAGACAGAGGAAAACACTAAAGTCTAATGGCTCAGAGAGCCAGTCCAGGAAAAAAAAAAAAAAAAAAAAAGACAGACCTGGGTGGAAATCTTTTCTTTGCCCGAGCCTGGAGTTTTCCATCTAAATAAATACTGTAACAGTATTTCTGCCATGGGGTTGTTGGGAAGTTTTTAAAAGGGAACTTGAAAATGTATTAAATAAGCAGTATCAAGCATCTCCGGCATGCCAGGCAGCATTCAAAGCGCGGAGGACGCCTTCCTTAGAGGATCCCTTAAGAAGACATGGTCTCTTACGCATAACAAGCTTACATATTACTGGGGACAGGCAGGGGGCGGTTAGGCTGTGGGCAATGCATAAGCAAAAGAACAAAATCACTTCAGGCAGTACAAAGTTCTATGCCGAAGATGGAGCAGGGTGATATGATAGAGTAAATGGATGTCAGAGCGTTACTTGGACCAGGTGGTCAGAGTGGGGCTGACACCTGTGGGTCCTAAGCGCTATCTCAGTGCAGGAAGAGCCAGAGCACACGGCTGCCTTCCCTGACCAATCCCTACCATTTCTGAGGGACCGTAGCACCTCTCTGCTGCCCACAATCCATTCATTTTAGAGATGGGAAAATGCAGGCTCAGAAATGACAAGGACACATGGCACAGAGGCCCCACTGTGTGTTCTTTCCTCTCCACCCCATGGTTCCATCTTCTTGGGTGTTATACTTGAAGTTCAGTCAGAATGACCTGCTTACCTGCTTATTACTATCGGTGCTTGGAAAATCTTTCAGACAAATTTCTATTCATTAGATGTTGATTATGTCTAGTCTTTTTGTTTCATTTCCCTCCAGTGGAAATGCAGACCTATGAGAGAAGGATTCAGGTATGTTCATACCCCCACCCCCAACACTTTCTTTCTTTCTTTGAAATTTGGTTAATAGTGGAGAGTAAACTTCTGATACTCTCTCTCCCTTAGCCTAATGCTTCCAGTATTTTCAAGATCTTCACATTTTTAAAGAGCACAGGAAGTACAAGACATGGAAACAACCTAAGTCCATCAGTGGATGAGTGGATAAAGAAAAAGTGTACACATTATATACATATACAGGATATATAATATATATATATGATATGTACACAGACATACACAATGGAATATCATTAAGCCATTAAAAAGAAGGACATCCTGCCATTAGCAACAACAGAGATGGACCTTGAGAGTATTTTCTAGGTGAAATAAGTCAGAGATAGATAAACAAATACCATGTGATCTCACTTACATGCAGAATCTAAAAAACTTGAACCTACAAATACAGAGAAGAGATGGGTGGTTATCAGAACAGAGGGGGTGGCTAGGAGTATGAGAAATGGGTGAAGGGGATCAAAAGGGACAAATTCCTAGTTATAAGATGACTAAGTTCTGGGGATGTAATGTACAGCATGGTGGCCATAATTAACAATACTGTATTGTATTTTTGAAAGTTGTGGAGATCTTACAAGGAAAAAATTTTACAACTATGTGATGATGAATGTTGAATAAACTTATTGTTGTAATCATATGTTGTAATGCATATGTCAAATCATTACACTGTATACCTAAAATGAATATTTTATATATATATATATATATATATATATATATATATATATCATATCTCAGTAAAACTAGGGAAAATATATCACAAAAAGGAAAACAAGAACGTAAACTCTAGAGGAGAGGCAAAGGGAGTGGAAGAACTAGCTCTGCCACCTCCTAACATGTGACTCTGGGTGAATTACTTCACTGAATCTGTTTCCTCATCTGTAAAATGGGGATTACAATGCCCACCTATGATTAAATCATATACTTTTTTTTTTTAAAGATTTTATTTATTTATTTGACAGAGATCACAGGTAGGCAGAGGCAGACAGAGAGAGAGGGGGAGAAGCAGGCTCCCTGCTGAGCAGAGAGCCCGATGTGGGGCTCGATCCCAGGACCCTGAGATCATGACCTGAGCCGAAGGCAGAGGCTTTAACCCACTGAGCCACCTAGGCGCCCCAAATCATAATACTTTTTAAAAAAGATTTTATTATTTATTTGAGAGAGAGAGCATGAATGGGAGAAGGGGAAAGGGGAAGAGATAGGGACAAGCAGTCTCTGCTGTGAGCACGGATCCCCACCATAGGGCTTGATCCCACAACTGAGATCAGGACCTGAGATGAAACCAAGAATTGGATGCTTAAACAACTGAGCCATCCAGGTGCCCCTTGACTCATAATACTTAACATGCTTGACACAAACTAGCCACTCAAGACCAACACACACACATATACATCCTTATGAAGCAGATACTGCTATTTTCCCATTTGATGGACGAGGAAAGGAAAACACTGAGGGATTTTTATAACCTGCTCAGGGTCACTCAGGTGGTACATGAAAGAGGTGTGATTATGTCAGGATGGAATGTGCTTATTACAGTGTGTGACAGATAGTAAACATTCAATAAAGTGCAGATATTTTTGTAATCACTTTAAAGCATTTATGACTCTGCTCTGTCAGCAGTGTGTCCTGTAAATGTCAAGGGGTGATGTATCTTTCTGGAAAAATGACTAATGCTCCACCATTTCAAAGGTTTCCACTCTTTAGCGCATTTCCCAATAGCTGAACTGTCGTTTTATCATCATAGCTTAGGAGCCAAAGTGAGAATATGAATTTACATCTTGGAATTGTTTATATTCTCTCTCTTAAAATCTGGACTTTTGGAAACGCAATCATTTTTATTTTAATAAAACTGCTTTATAACTTGCTTGCCCTCTAAATTCCCTTTGCTCTTTGGGGAAGGCTGCTGACAGGCAGTGGGGTTTTGTTTTAGTCCCTTTGCTGGGATTGTAATTAACTGCCACGGAGAGGGAGATGGGGGGCGGGGTGAAGACAGAACAGAGAAGGCTAAAGACAGTGCTTTCATGCATGAGGCTGACTTTTCCGGCTCTTGTCTGAGGAAGGGGAGATTATGCTTGACCTGCTGACTTAGAGACTAGGCCCTGGATAAACAGGGAGCCCTGTCCATGCTCAAGAGTCACCCCTTTTAAAAGTGTTTAATGTGTGGAAAATTGGCAGTGTAGGGTCTGCAGGACCTCTGCCTTTCTGAAACCTCTTGAGTTTGCTCTCTTTAAATCATCATCAGTTTATAGTTACCAGTCTCCAGACCAACAGGCTTCTCCCTATGAATGTAGTTTGTCATCATGTCGTTACTACAATTAAAGGAGTCTGCCTCCCGTGAAATGTTACGTTGCCCCAGGGAAAGTTAAAACCAATGAAATGTTTTTAGACAGTGATACCTGGATGGAATCTTAAGAGTGCTGTTTGTCAATGCGAAGGCAGAGAACCACCTCTGTGGGGACTGCCTGGACCGTCTGCTAGAATTCCAAGTCCTGGCTCTCACTGTGCCTGCTTTAGCAAAATCCACAGACTGTGGGCCCAAAGGTCTCAATTTTTAATAAGTTCCCCCAGGTTATTCTAACGCACAGTGAGGTTTGAGAGATACAGATATGGAGAAAGAGATTCAGTCATCTGAATTACAAATCGAGATACTGAGACACTTAAATTTGTCCCCGAGGAGGGATAAACACAATGCCCTGGTCTTCTGACTCTCAAACAAATATTTTTATTTTGTTTTGTTCTGTTTGTCTGCTTTTATGATATCATATTCCTTTTAGCTTCACGGTAAAAGACTTCCTCCATAAATTTTACACTGGGGTCTGGTTATCCAAGGTTTTTAAGGCTTAGCTGAGAGGCAAGGGGTTCCGGCAGATCCAAGCTTTATTATTGCTGAACCCAGGAGAAATAGATTTTTAGGAAAATAGATGATTAAGATTTAATGGTAATGTCAAGGAAGAAGATACAGATTTTAAAAAAAATGATAGGATATCAGTTTTTGATCAATAGCTTGATCAGGAACATTTATTTTTGTTACTATACAAAGAGTTATCTAAATAGGGCAACTTTGTGCTGACACGGCCGTCTCTGGTTTGCAAGGAGCGGAAATGTCTTAACGTGTGTCAGGTATTTGAAAATGCTTTCCTATTCATGATCCCCTATTTGATATCCACATCACTCTGGAGAAGTAAGTGTTAGCATATCCAACTATGAGATGAGATTCAGAGAGGTAAAGAGACTTCCCTAAGCCTAATTAGTAACTGATTCACATGCAGAGCATATTAGAAAATTTTACCACAAATAACTGTTTAGGAGTTTACCATGTACCAGGAATCTCTCTGAGCACTTGATAGGAATTTTCTCATTTAATCATCACAATGGCTTTTTATACTTGTCTAATTTGACCCTCATCACAGTAACAAGTTACTGGTGAAGAAGCTAAGGTATAAGGAAATGAATCACTTTTCATTCATTCCTCTGCTCATTCAACAAACCCGTGATAAGCATCTCAGTTCTAGACATTTATTTAAGCCGTAGGGATATAGAGGTCTGGTAAGACTATGCTTTCATGGAGATGACACTGGACAATAGAAATAAGCACTAAACAAGAAAATGGATAAATACATAAATCACTATGAAATGAATCAAAATAGACTGTGGGAGTAACTGGACATGGCAAGTATTATGTCTTGGACACTGGGGCAGATGAAAGGTACTGGAGCTGACACCCGAAAAAGGTATACGGCTGCCTGGGGAAAGGGGGTATAGCCCCTAAATGTGATCAGCCTAACTTTTAATCCAGCGAAGAGGATGGAACAGAGTCATCTGGGGGCGAGGAGGGGGAAGCAGTGGGAGAGGAGTCAAAGAGAAGTGGAAGAAACATCCTGTAATAGTAGGGAAAATCCTTTGACTTTGAGAAAGGTAGAGAGCCACAGACGGTTTTAAGCAGGGCAGTGACCTGAAGTGATGTACTTTAGAAAGCTTGGTCTGTACCAAAGCGGGGAGATCCCATTCAGGGCACAGTGGAACGTGGCCAGGGTCATACAAGTGATGGGGAGGTAGTGGGGTTGCAGGTAGTCTCAATATTTAGATCTGGTTTTCTGAGCCAGGCTTCCTAAGGAGGCAGACATCAGTCTTGTACCAGCCTGCTATCCTCACCTTCTATGAATCCTGTGCTCAAGGCGCTCCTGCCACACACAAGAGAATCTCCATAAGCACAGGGGTTGTTGCTCTCCCCAGCAACCAGCAGAGAGGAGCCACTGGGGCAGGGCAGCAGGCAGAGCCGGGCGAGAGCCCTTCTCAGGGCTGTGACCCTACGTGGCCTCACTCACCTTGGACTTCTCTTGATGCAGCTCTATCTGGATATCTGTGAGCTTGGTCCTGAGGTCTTCATTGGCAGCTTGAAGGGCGACGATGAGCGCTTCGGGCTTCTCGCCCTTATTTCGCCCTTTCTTAGACATTGTTCCTTTCTGAAGGGAGTCTTGTTTGTGAATGCCTTTCAAACAGGTGCTGCCATGTTACTGCTTTGTATCGTGGGTGCGATGTTTTCAGCATCTACTGCGTGGTGCTCCTTGGTAAGGTCTCCTCAGGTGCTGCCCTGGAAGCCCTGGGAAGAGGCAGAGATGGTGATTATGGCTGTGGCAGGGACCTGTGCTAAGGGCCAGGCAGGGTCTCTCAGCCTGAAGTACTTGTATAATCCTGCTCCTGAGGGCTTCTGCCCCCAGATCCTCTCATCCACTAGGCACATGAATTTAGAGCCATCTTTCAAAAGATGTGGACTGGTCCTATCAATGCCCTGCTCAAAATCCTCCAAAGACCTGTAACTATTTGAATATATTTTTCACATCTTGGAGTGCATTTTAGGTCTAAACCTGCCTATTCCCCTAGCTTATCTCCTCCATTTCACTCACTTACTCTCCAGCCCTAAGAAATCCCCTTTATGGGGTGCTTGGGGTAGCTAAGTCAGTTAAGCATATGACTCTTGATTTCCACTCAGGTCATGATCTCAGAGTTGTAAGGTTGAGCCCCACCACCACATCAGGTTCCATGCCCAGTGTGGAGATTCTTTTCTCCCTCTCCCTTCAGTTCTCTTTCTAAAAGGGGGGGGGGGGAAAGCCCTTTATTTATTTATTTATTTATTTATTTATTTATTTATTTATTTATTTATTTTTAAAGTAGGCTTCATGCTCAGTGTGGAGCCCAATGTGGGGGTTGAACTCATGGCCTGAGATCAAGAGTCGGTGGCTTAACTGACTGAGCCACCAAGGCACCCCGGATATGCTCTTTCATTTTGTGATTCCTGCTCCCTTCCCATAAAGACTTTCCCCACCCTGTTCATTTCTCTCCATGTTCTGCCCAGCCTCCTCACGAGTGCTCCCTTGTGTTCTCATTCCCAGACCCTCACACACATACATGTTAGTTTGGCTAACTTTTATGACCTTTCAGGTCTCAGCTTCCATATCAGTTCCTCCTGGAAGAACCTCTAGATTATTACATGCCCTCATTATTTAATGGTGGTCACACCTCCATGAATCTGTAAACTTTGTGAGGGCAGGAATACATTATTCCTATTTATAACTTGCTTCTCAGACTCCATCTTAAGACCTGCGACATACCAGGTACTTAACTGGTATTTGTGAAAGGAAGTCAACTATGTGATGACTACGTGTTGCCCTATAGAAAGTCCACAGTTTAAGAAAATCCCATATACAAAGAGCTAGAATTATACAATGGATAAACTATGGGGGGGGATTAATAGTACTGCGTTAACTGAGTGACTCATTTACTCATTCAGTCAATATTGTTAGAGTTCTGTCTTTATGCTGTGGGAGGTACACTATGTTGAAATTGAAAATAAGAGTCCCGAGACAATAAATAAATAAATAAATAAAACCTTTATGCCTCTATCTACCTATCTTTTTTTTGAAAGATTTTATTTATTTATTTGACAGAGAGAGAGCTCCCAAGTAGGCAGAGAGGCAGAGAGAGAGGGGGAAGCAGGCTCCCCGTGGAGCAGAGAGCCCGATGCGAGACTCGATCCCAGGACCCTGAGATCATGACCTGAGCCGAAGGCAGAGGCTTAACCCACTGAGCCACCCAGGTGCCCCTCTATCTACCTATCTTCATCGTTATCATTATCATCACCATCACCTATCTGATAACTGCCTTTAAAAAAATAAATACTACTTGTTTCAGAGTAGACAAGGACTCCTCCCTCCAATGCGGTGACTAAGGAATCTCCTTGAAGACGGTGGCATTGCCTGGAACTTGAGGAGTAGGATGTTAACAGATGTAGAAACAGATGAGGCATCCTGAGTGAACGAAATGCAGGTGCTGAGATACAGGGATTTTGTGGGGAAAGAGGAGGCCTGATCAATTAACCCAGAATATAGTTGATGGGCACTAATGCTGGAAAGGTTGCCTGGAAATGACAGATTGCGGAAGACCTGGGACACAAACCTTAAGATTTTGGAATCCCCGCCCCACCCCACCCCCCGTAAGCAGTGGGTAAGCTGCTGAAGTTCTTGGCAGGTGGATACCCTAACAGGGAAATGCTTTGGTGTGATTATTCTGGTGGCAGAGTGGGGAGAAACTGGGGACACGGAAACTGCATAGAAGGCTACTGAACTTGCCAAGGTGAAAGATGATGCAGTCTTAAACAGAACAGTACCAATAAGAGAGAGAGAAAAAAAAGAGGGATGTGTCTTAATTTACAAATTCTTAAATGTGGGGCGCCTGGGTCACTCAGTGGGTTAAGCCTCTGCTTTCGGCTCAGGTCATGATCTCAGGGTCCCAGGATTGAGTCCCGCGTCGGGCTCTCTGCTCAGCGGGAACCCTGCTTCCTCCTCTCTTTCCGCCTGCCTCTCTGCCTACTTGTGATCTCTCTGTCAGATAAATAAATAAAATCTTAAAAAAAAAAAAAACAAATTCTTAAATGCTTCACAGGAACGAGGAGGTCAGAAAAATATGGATACTAAACTGTTAAGGTCAATGTGAAAAACATGACAAGATACTAGAGAAAGTTTCTCACACAACCTTTTAGAAAATTGGGTACTGTGTACAGGGAGGTGCTTCAGTCCAAAACTAAGGGGAATTCCTACTGGTCACCCATATGCTCCAGCAGCTGCTGTTCTCTCAAGCCCCCTGGTATTCAGCCTGGAGGACCATGCTGGGATCCTGGGCTTTGTGCCATCCCCACATGAGCACCGGGGCCATGCCCTTTGCAGTGTGACCCTAGGGGAAGGGATAGGAAGAGGTTAGAAGGTAAGGAGGACCAGTCTGTCTCCAGAAGTCATGGAACTGTCCACCATATTCTACCTTAAGCTGGATGTTGGAGTCGTTCTTCATGCATATTTTACAAATGTTACCAGATCACTGAAGTACATAGCTGGGAGATGTCGAAGGGGCTACCATTCTTTGTTTCTAGAACTGAAATGAATTAACAAGGATTTATCAGATTTTTATGACCAATACCACTAGGCACAAAGATAAATGAGACACTGTTTAATTTCAAGCAGATGCTAGGGGAGTGAACTCACATGTTTTTGTTTAACAGGTTTCTCTTCCTCTTGCTGATCTCTAAATGTTGCTGGTCCCCTGGGCTCCCCAAAGCTATCTACACTGGCTCCACTTAGAGGTTTATGACTCCCCATTTTATATCCATAGACCCGACCATTCCCCAAACCGCGACTCAAATATTCAACATCTTACTTACCACATCTATTTGGATATCTGACTGGTGTATCAAACATAACCTAACATGGATGTCTTTATTACTAGGCCGTCATAGCCTCATTCTCTCCAGGTTTTCTTCCCTTATCAGTTAATGCACCATCATGGGCCCAGTTGTTCCAGATCTAAGCTTAAAAGCCCTCCTTTCAGGGCACCTGGATGGCTCAGTGGGTTAAGCCTCTGCCTTGGGCTCAGGTCATGATCTCAGGGTCCTTGGATGGAGCCCCACATAGGGTTCTCTGCTCAACAGGGAGCCTGCTTCCGCCTCTCTGCCTGCCTCTCTGCCTGCTTGTGATCTCTCTCTCTCTGTCA
Organism: Lontra canadensis; assembly: GCF_010015895.1. Taxonomy (NCBI): domain Eukaryota; kingdom Metazoa; phylum Chordata; class Mammalia; order Carnivora; family Mustelidae; genus Lontra; species Lontra canadensis. Next base: position 53,320,216 of record NW_022630998.1, on the reverse strand, counting down.
AATAAATAAATAAAATCTTAAAAAAAAAAAAAAAAAGAAGAAGAAGAAGCTCTGCTTTCTTATTTCCATCATTCCTCTTCTCTAGTCCACTAGGGGTCCTGTTTGTTTTTCCTATAAAATATAATTCCCGGGGCGCTTGGGTGACTCAGTGGGTTAAAGCCTCTGCCTTCGGCTCAGGTCATGATCCCAGGGTCCCAGGATCAAGCCCCGCATCAGGCTCTCTGCTCAGCGGGGAGCCTGCTTCCTCTTCCTCCTCTCTCTGCCTGCCTCTCTGCCTACTTGTGATCTTTGTCTGTCAAATAAATAAATAAAATCTTTTTAAAAAAATATAATTCCCGGGCGCCCGAGTGGCTCAGTGGGTTGGGCTGCTGCCTTCGGCTCAGGTCATGATCTCAGGGTCCTGGGATCGAGTCCCGCATCGGGTTCTCTGCTCAGCAGGGAGCCTGCTTCCCTCCCTCTCTCTCTGCCTGCCTCTGTCTACTTGTGATCTCTCTCTGTCAAATAAATAAATAAAATCTTTAAAATATATATATATAATTCCCTTTGGTCAACTTCTCTCAACCCCTACAGTGCTTTCAGAACATAGAGAAAGGAGGAATTTGAGAAAAACTTCAGTCACTTCATAGCTTTGTGGTCTTCCTGGATAAGAAAGGGCTTTTCTGATTAGAGATACAGGAATGGCAGAGAAAGAGACTGAGAAGTACTGGAAGTCACAAATTTGCCAGATGCATTTAGAGAAGGTTGGTAACAGGGAGAAGACAAACTGGATTAGATTGCATAGGTCCCTGCATGACTGATGGTTAGATTTCATTGATAATGATTAGATTTCATTATGTAGAAAGGAAGCATTTGAACATAAGTGTAATGACAAGAGCTCAGAGTGACTGCTTTGAGCTTGACATTGGACTAAGCACACTTGACATACTGCTCTCATTTCAAGCTCCCTAAAATTAGGGGGGAACGAGTCACAGAAAGATGAAGTAACTTGCCTAAAATGACAGGGTCATAGTCAATGAGGCCTTCATGCCAGACTGGGATCCAGGCTGTGATGCCCAGGTTTGCACTGTCCCACGTTTGCATTTCAGAGAGGTAGCTTAGGCAATGTGATGGACGGTGAGTTCCCAGGGAGAGTCATATATCCCAGGGAGAATATGGTAGACAGAAAGCAGGAAATCAGGCTTCTTCATTAGTCCAGGTGGGCAGAATACAACACTGAAGCTACCCATGGCCAGAGGGATGAAAAAGAACGTGGCAACTCTGACACACGGAGACTTTGACTGAATCATGTCTTCTTTTTAAACATCATTACTGGCTTGAACATTCTTCTCTGCCATGGTAAATAATGAGTACCAGCTTTCTTGCTGGTATTCCTTGCGGCAAAAATGTGCAGTGCCATAGTCATATTTTACATTTTAATCTGTAATCCTTTCTCCAAAAATATAATACTATGTGCCTGACTTCATGTATTTTTTTGTCTGGGAATTATTTTTAACTTAGTCACATAAGGGCTAGGGAAAAGAAGAGGGTTAAAAAACTAGAAACATGTTCAAGACAGAAAAAAAAAATCACAGAAAGTTCCTGATAGCGTCAGCTCATGGATACTGTAAGGTGAGCATCCATTCATATCATCATAATGATGATCCTTACGTCCTCCTGGTGAAGGCGAACTTTGAGAAGCCTTTTCTGGCAATCTCACAATTCTCATGTAGAATTTTACTACCGTGCTTCTGTCACCCTGTGCTGCTTCCCCACCCCACCCCCAAACACTTTTGGACAGCTTTACTGAGACAGAATTCACATATAAAATTTGCCCTTTAAAAAAAAGTGTATTAATTCAGTAGTGTTAGCATATTCTCACTATTGTACAATTGTCACAATAATAAATTTCAGAACTTCTTATCACCCCAAAAATAGACCCTATACCTGTTAGCAGTCATTCCCTATTCCTCACCAAACTCTCACAGCCCTAGGCAATCACTAATCTATTTTTCATCTCTATGGATTTATCTATCTTGAACATTTTTTATCAAATGGAATCATACAATATGTGACTGGCTTCCTTTCACTGTAGCAGAATAATGGTCAAGGTTCATTCATATTATAGCATATACAGATATTTCATTTCTTTTCACTGCTGCATAATATTCCATTGTATGGCTAAAACTGCATTTAATTTATCCAGCCATCGCCTGAAGGACAAGTGTGCTGCCTCTTCTTAAGTGGCCTGAGGTGAGCCTTCCAAAGAAGCTACCAGCCAGAAGACCTCTACATAGGCAAAAAGTCTCACTGTGCATTCATGAACCTGACACAGCAAAATAAATGCCTTTTTTTTTTTTTTTTAAAGAGAGAGAGAGAGAACATAAAGGAGGGCACAAACGTATCACTCCAAGCAGATGGAATGTTTCTGGACCACCCCAGGAGCCTGTGCAATGACAACGTCTGACCCAGCAGGTTATCTGGATTCAGGAGGAATAGAAGCCTTGTTCACTGAAGGGCCAATCCTCTTAAAGGTATCAGATAATTAAGAGATAACCTCTCAGGAATCCTTGCATTTTAAAACATGGATCATTGTTTGAGAGTAAACCTTAATATAGAAGTGGATTATTGGGGGCGCCTGGGTGGCTCAGTGGGTTAAAGCCTCTGCCTTCAGCTCAGGTCATGATCCCAGGGTCCTGGGATCGAGCCCTGCATCGGGCTCTCTGCTCCGCGGGGAGCCTGCTTCCTCCTCTCTCTCTCTCTGCCTACCTCTCTGCCTACTTGTGATCTCTGTCTGTCAAATAAATAAATAAAATCTTCAAAAAAAAAAGTGTATTATTGATGCAAGAATTATAGTCATCATTCATTCATTCGCTCATTCAAACATTTAGAAGAAATATAAAGTAGTGTTTGGGAGTAGATCTTACCAAATCTTTGGTATGGTTTGCTAAAATCTCCTGGTAAGTTTTAGCAATTCTAGAGCTCCATCTCTTTAGATTTTGATGTAGTAGTTGCCAGGTGATTCTGATGCCAGACCATTTTTGAGAATTTCTGGTTAGGAGAATGGGCTATGGGTCAGACACACTTGAATTTAAGTTACACCTCTCTGTTTAATAGAAGTGGATCATGGATAAATTTCTAGTTATCTAGGACTCAATATACCTTATCTCTGAAATGGGGTTGAGGGGAAGGGGGATATAATATAGGACTATGACATTGGACTATTTGACAATTAAATGAAAAAGTGTGATAGTCTCATAGAGTTCATGACAAACAGTTACCACTTACTGAGTGCTCTCTTTGTACTAATGGCTAAGGTGGAGGAAACAAAATAGCCTATAATAGAAGCTCTGTCCTCAACATCCTTAAATTGAGTAAGAATGATGTAAGATATGCAAAAAAATAATAATTCAAGAGCCACATTTAAGGAAGGCCTCAAATATGAACAAAGCTATTCTTATTCTTGGTTCTCTACAGACTCATTAAGGCACTGATACAAAACCCGAGAGAGGGAGACCACACAATTCTTTGTCAGATGCATGGCCACATATTTGGACAAGAATGTGGCCACTATTTATTGAGCACTGTTCTTGGCTTTTCATAGATGTTAAAAAATCTAAGCACCATTCCTATCCTCCAGTGGCTTCCAGCCTATAAAAGGAGACAGGTGTTTATAAAGAAAGAACAAGTTCTAGAAAGCCATGACTGATATAGTTGGTAAATGCTGGGGTAGTGCCTTACTTTGGATTAAGGAAGACAAACACTTATTAGAAAACGTATCATGTAAGCTGAGCCTGAATGAGGCTGAGTACCTTACTGGGTTCTTCCTCCGTGCCAGGCACTCTGCTAAGGTACACTAATGTTAGGTACTAACTCATTGAACTGTTCCAAATCACCCTTTCAGATATTTACTCTTATTATTTCTTAGACAGGTAACAGGATAAGAGAGGTTAGTTAACTTGAAAAAGTTACACAGTTAAGAAATGGCAGAGCTACAACTCAAAGACACATCTGTCAGCAGTCTCCAAAGCTGCTGCTAGTGTTTTTTGTTTTTTGTTTTGTTTTGTTTTGTTTTGTTTTTTTGAGAGAGAAAGAGCATGCACATGCATGGGCCTTGGGGAGGGATAGAGGGAGAGGGAGAAAGAGAATACCAAGCAGGCTCCACGCCCAGCAAGAGCTGACACACCGCTGGATCTCACAGTCCCAAGATCATGACCCAAGCAGAAATCAAGTAGGACACCCCCACCCAAAGCTTAACACATTAACACTTTCTTGAAAGACACGAAGGGTTCAGCTCTGGTTGTAAGTAGGCTAAAGAGATGGCAAAGGTGTGCAAACATCCGCTGGGGGCTTACAAAATGGAATGGTAGAACGTAGTGGTTAAAAGATTGGACTCTGAAATCAGAAAAACTGGCTTGAATGAACCTCCCTAGCTGTATATTCTTAAGAAATTACTTAAACTCTCCAAGCTTCTGTTTCTTTATTATAATATGGGAAAAGGGATATATTTACTGCAGTGAGCTCTTGCAAGGAATAAATGAGCTAAAATGTGTCGAATGATTAGTAAATTATTATCACCATCATTACCATGGTTATTCTTTTTCTATTTTTCTAACTATCCATGAAAAGCCAGCTTAGGTTTTAGGAGAAGAAGAAACACATTTATCACCTGTTCATGTTAAAAAGACAGGCCAGGAAAAGCACAGAGATCCCCGGGAAGTCTAATGGAATTCATGGTTATGCTTTTCAGGCAATGGGACCTGCGTTGACAGGATCAGTATGCCCAGGAGTCTTGGCTTTGTTGCTGGTTTTGCCCTAAGCTATAAACTGGATAAAGTCATTATTAATCTTGGAGTTTCCAATAAGGCTGTTGCCTTGGAGTCATGATTTGCAAAGCAACTGTAATACAAAAGGGCTAAAGTTCATATGTGTGAAGCTAAAAGCTTCACTACTGCTCTGTGATTAATATTTGGGTATGTCCACTCTACCAAAGCCTTGGGAGTTTGTTTCGGCCATTCCCCCTTTTTTTCTAAAGATGATGGCTTGAGTCAAATGTTGTTAATGTTTAAAGTGAATGAATTAAACTGCTTGCTTGATTCCTGGTGACCTGGCCGAGATACATCAGCACTCCTTAAACCTTTCTCTATTCAAGCAGAAAGTCTCACTACGTATTCATGAATCAGACACAGCAATTTGATATAAAAGACAGGAGGATGCTGTTTAAGCCAGTCCAACCCTGGAGTCCTAGTTTCCCTATATAAAGGGAATGTGGTGGTGTGGCTACAGAGTCAAAGACTTTACCCATTAAACATCTGTTAGAAGAAAAGGAATCTGAATGGCTGACATTCAGCATGGTAGTGATTATGCATGTTCAGGATTGTAGGGTACCAGGCGTATATGTCTTCTTATGTTTGTTTTTCTCTCTCTCTCCTTGTCGTGCCCTCTTTATCACCTAATAATAGTAGCAATTATTATTATAAATTATTTAAAGCTAACATGTTAAGGTACACCTGGGTGGCTCACTTGGTTAAGCCGCTGCCTTCAGCTCAGGTCATGATCCCAGCGTCCTGGGATCAACCCCCAAGCCTGGAACCCTGCTCAGCAGAGAATCTGCTTGTCCCTCCATCTCCCTGCGCCCGTCTATCCTCTCTTTCTCTCAAAAACAAAAACAAAAACAAAAACAGCCCCAAACTTATTACTCCCAATGAATGGGGTTTTCTTTTTGATCTCAGGTTTAAAACTTCACATCAGAAATATACTTCATAACATATAGAATAAGAGAGCGCTCTCAGCACACATATAAGAGACATCTAACCTCTTTAAGAGGGCTTCTTAGGAAACTTGGTAGAAGTGATGTCAAATCTGGGATCCAAAGCAAGGAGGATTCACCCAGAACTGTTCTATCCCACAAACCCTTGGCTCTGCTCATGCATGTCTTTCCCTTTCTCAACATCCTGGTGAACTCCATCCCATTCATCCTTTTTTTTTTTTTTTTTAAGATTTATTTATTTATCTGTGGGGGGAGGGGCAGAAAGAGAGGGAGAGAGTCTCAAGCATACTCTGGGCTGAGCACAGAGCCTGGCATGGGGCTCCATCTCATGACCAAGGGATCACAACTTGAGCGGAAACCAAGAGTTGGTGGCTTAACTGACTGCACCCCCCCATACCTCCTTCTAAGCATCCTTTAGGGCCCAGGTCTGATGGAATCAGTTATTCCCTCATCTGGGTTTCCATTTTCACTTTGAAGATACTTTGTTAAAGTATTCAGCACTCATTCCTCAATTCATTTACTCATCAATTGACATAAACTGATGAAACATCTTGAGCAGGGGATGTCTGTGCTAAACTTAAGAGACAGAGTCCTTTTTCTTCCCAGAGGAGGAATCAGCAGTTTGTACAGTGTGACAGTTGCATATATGATAGTAGATAGGAATCACAGGCGTCTTGATGGGTCAGGAAGGACTGCTTAGGGAAAGTACTAAAAAAAGAAAAAAAAGATGTGCCAGCAAAGGATTGGAGGAGGAAATAAGAATGTCCCCCGGTTGGGGCGCCTGGGTGGCTCAGTGGGTTAAGCCTCTGCCTTCGGCTCGGGTCATGATCCCAGGGTCCTGGGATTGAGCCCCGGATCCGGCTCTCTGCTCCGCGGGGAGCCTGCTTCCTCCTCTCTCTCTCTGCCTACTTGTCATCACTATCTGTCAAATAAATAAATAAACCTTAAAAAAAAAAAAAAAGTATCTCCCCGGTGGACAGAGCCCTGAGTATGAAGGTCTTCAGGTAGAAGAGAATATGAATGATGCTGTAGAGAAACATACAGGCAAAGCTTGGAGGGGAAAAGCAATCTTTTCAGAAAGACAGGCAGAGAGCAGCTGGTGGAGGACAGCTTCAGCTACATTAAAGGAGATGGACTTCACACCCAAAGCATGTGTAGTTACTGAAAGATTCATACAGGTAAGTGGCCTGACCACATTTTGAATTCAGTAACAATCCTCTGGCAACTGAGGATGGAACAGACTAAAGGGGTAAAAGAAATGCAGAAAGGAAAGTTTGGAGCCTGTGGTCATAATTCATTTAGACTGTAGTTATTTTTCATTTACACTGTATTTATTTTTTAGGTGACTAAGTCCCACTTAAGGGTAAAACTGTGTTTTATCCACCTTTGTCCTTAGGGGACCTGTCAAGTGACCACCATGAAGTCCAACTGAATTAATATTGATCTGAATCCGAGGAAAATACTGAGATTGATGGATGTGTTTCACAATTTGTACAAAAATCATTTATAATTAGGTCTATTATGGGAAATTTCTTTTACTTTGCAGGAGCCCTTGAATGACTGTTTTGATTTCAGGCAAAAGTTAAAGCTTGGTGTAACAGTTAAATAAACAATAAAATTAAATGAATTTTTTTTTAAGCCATGTGTTGAGATTTCATAATCCTTGCTGCTATGCATCGTACTCCCAAGCTTAATTTCACTCCTCAGCACTGAGTAAGTCATCTTGCACTGTACTCTTTTGTCTGGGTTTAGAAGGCTTTCATAAGGGCTAGTTAAGCAAAGTAACTCTCTCAGTGCTATATTGTATTATTTGCATTGTCCTTTCTTTCTGGATTCAAAGTGTTTCACAGCTGTTAGAACGAGAAGTACCAACTTCACTGCACATAGGGGAGAAATCCCAAGCACAGCAGGAAACTATTACGTATTCAAGGTCAGATAGCAAGAAGTATGCCTCAGCCCCTTCCCCAAGGCAGGCATTCACCCTGTACGTACATCTTATTAAAAACAAACTGGTAGATTAAGTTAAAGAAGAAAGCCCGAATCACTGAAAGAAGTAGTCTTCAGATAATTATAAGTGATAGCAAGCTTTTCTATTTTAGGTATAAGTGAAACATATATAACCTATTCTGTTTCCTTGTTTTCAAAGACCTTGAATTAAAAAAAAAACTATCATAAAGGCACTTTTGCAAAGTGTCACACAGGAGCAGAAATTCTATATATAGGAGGTAAGTCAGGTGTGCCCGCTATTAAGAAAGGGGGTTGCAGAACAATATCTGTATTAAGATTTACACTAGGGCACCTGGGTGGCTCAGTCAGTTAAGTGTCTGCCTTAGGCTCGGGTCATGATCCCAGGGTTCTGGATTGAGCCCCGCATCAGATTCCCTGCTGAGCTATTCGCCCTTTGCTGACCCCCCACCTCCTCCCCACCTCCTCCTCTCGCATACTCTCTCAAATAAATACAATCTTTAAAAAAGAAGATGTATGCTGATTAATATGACTTAAGTAGAAGCACATCAAGTTTGAATAAAACAACTTCTGGATATACTGTGTGGTTTGAGTAGAACTGCACTTAATTTTCCATTCTACTGAAGAGAATTTGGCTATCACTATTTTCCCTATGTTATAAGACAGTATGATGTAGTATAATATTACAGAGCAATACAGACTATTATACTTTTTAAAAGATTTTATTTATTTATTTGACAGAGAGAGAGATCACAAGTAGGCAGAGAGGCAGGCAGAGAGAGAGGAAGGGAAACAGGCTCCCTGCTGAGCAGAGAGCCCAATGCGGGGGCTTGATCCCAGGACCCTGAGATCATGACCCAGGCCAAAGGTAGAGGCTTAACCCACTGAGCTACCCAGGCGCCCTGAGACTATTCTTTTTTTAACATTTAGGATTCTGTTTTGGATTCTGTCCCAAAGGCCAATGTATAACTAAATTTATTTTTTCATTTGATGGGATCTTGGAACCAAGACCGTAAGAAGGACTAATGGAAGGTAGTTAGCCTAACCCCAATGTTAAGTTATATGCTTATAAGGTTATAAGGAAATATAATTTTATATTATATTATAGTATAAGGAAAATAATTTTAAAAACAGATCAACAATTCTCTTTCGAACCACAGTTAAACCACAGTTACTATGTTAGAGTTGAAGATGATGCACAATGTTTGTACCAAACAAAATTGCATGTACTCTGTGCCAGAGGAGTGGGGAAAACACACGCACACATGTACACACACATGAACAAGAGAAAGTGCAGCAGGATGGCAAGGACCATCTTTGGCTCCTTGTTGAATTTCAGTGCCTAGCACAGTGCCAGGCACAAAGTAGATGCTGAATAAGAATTTCTGAATAATTAAATGACTTCAGCAACAGAGAAGTCTTTATGGTTAAGGCTGGGACATGAAGGATGAACAGGAGGAATCAAGGACAGACAGGTAAGAGTGGGGAATAAATTATAGATCACAATGTCTGGTGGGCAAAGTTAATTGTGGGGAACCAATGGATGGACAACTGGAAAAATAAAGAAAGAATAAATCACGCATGTGCTGACTGCCTAGATACTGAATTTATGTATTTTTTAATAATTACAAAGAATCTGATAAACATTTTTTTTAATTTTTTTTAAAGACTTTATTTATTTATTTGATAGACAGAGATCACAGTAGGCAGAGAGGCAGGCAGAGAGAGAGAGAGGAGGAAGCAGGCTCCCTGCCGAGCAGAGAGCTCGATGTGGTGCTCGATCCCAGAACTCTGAGATCATGACCTAGAGCCGAAGGCAGAGGTTTAATCCACTGAGCCACCCAGGTGCCCCCTGATAAACATTTTTAAGAGGAGAGACATGATCCAATTTTTTTAAAGGAAGATTAATCTTGAAGTTGTGTGCTGGGCAGAATGGAACAGAAAGGAATAGAAGTTAGAGGTCCAGATAGGAATCCATTGCCAAGATTCAGAGAGAAAGGGAGGACTTTGGATTAGGATAGAGGGAAGAGGACTTTTTCTTCTTTAAGCTAAAAGAACTCTTATTCATCTCCCCACCATCATTTTCTTCATCCTCACTCAAAACCTTTTCTCTTTATTGAGCACTCAGTATGTGCTGGGCACTGCACAATGCATGTGCACCTGCCCATTTCAAACTTAAAGCAAGCTATGAGAGGCACGTGCTTACTGTTCTCCATTTATCATTGAAAGAACTAAGTTGACAGGAGACCCGTTCCCTCACTTAAAGTCACAGAGCAAGGTAAATGGTATAACTAAGGTGTGTGTGAGCCTGAAGCTTCTTACAGACTTGAGTCCCTATACTTCTCTCATCTGGTGTGTAGTGTTTGAAGAGTCCACATAACGTGCTGATTTGGGGAAGTAATGCCAGAAAGAAGAAAAGATCAAAGATGACAATCAATGCTTGTACCTCGAACATTAGAAGAATGTGGTACCATCCACAAACCTGCAAAGATGAAAGGAGTCACATATGTGCTTAGAAATATTAAGACCTAATTTTTCAGGGTGCTTAATATAAGCCAGGCAGTATACTAAATAACATATATTCATTTTCTCATTTAATCCACAACATTATAAATACTACAGATTGCGGGGGGGGAGCCCAAAAAAGATATGCGGATTGTGCAACAAAAGTGTGCTGGAAGCCAACAGCAAAGTCAAGACATAACATGGACAGCCTCGCTCCAGAGCCCGTTTGCCCAGTCACTATGCTGTACCAGAAACATGTCAGTTTGTTTTTAGAGAAATCACATTTCAGGGTGCACAGTAGTATCTTTTAATTATTTATTGTTTACCTACTTTTAAAATTTTTCTCCCACCTATTCGAAAACAATCAGATAAATGCACTTCAACATAATGAGATTTAAGACATTTAACATGATCGACAGTACGTGTGTACACATGTATAGAGATAGGTGTTTAAATTGCAATAGTTTGGGGCGCCTGGGTGGCTCAGTGGGTTAAGCTGCTGCCTTCGGCTCGGGTCATGATCTCAGGGTCCTGGGATCGAGTCCCGCGTCGGGCTCTCTGCTCAGTTGGGAGCCTGCTTCCCTCTCTCTCTCTCTCTCTCTCTGCCTGCCTCTCCATCTACTGGTGATCTCTGTCTGTCAAATAAATAAATAAAATCTTAAAAAATAAATAAATAAATTGCAATAGTTTTCTTTGAGTAGTAGATGATGGGAGATCTAAGCTTAAACTTCTTAAGGCTTTTCTTCTCCCTCTCCAAGATTTCTTTAATAATTGTTATATAACTTCCATAATCTGAATGAAATAATGTTTCTTGGGGTGGGGGTGGGGGAAGAAGAATTCAGTGAGGAAAGAGGAGCAAACAGAAAGTAAGAGTAGAAAACCAGCTAGAGCCGGGAGCGAGGCTGGAATACATAGGCATGCTTTCAACATCATATGATGAAAAGCTGGAATTAATGCAAGCATAGAGATTTTTGTTCCTAAATCGGAAATGCTGTGGACTCTAAAATGACCCTTCTCTTTGCTGAAAAGTGAACCAGCCATTAGCTAACAACTGTTAGCTCCATAAAATCAACAGCTGAAATCAACAAGATCAGAACAGACTCCTTCTGAACAGATGTCAGGCCCCTTCTCAAGAAGGAAGGGACTATAGAGTCAATTAGATTGGACCTTGAATAAATCATTTTTTGGAAATCACTGGGAACACTGTTTTGTTTTGTTTTGTTTTTTAATCAAATCTACTTTACTCTTTCTTCACTGTCCGCCAACCTCGCCCGTGTATACTTCACAGACTCAGGAGTACAGATCACTCAGGGAAATAAACTGTATTACCTATGAAATTAACTTTTCTTCCTTCAGTATCTCTATCCCTTTTTGCTTCATAGAGGCAGAGAATTTCCTGGGCTTATTCACCACTTTTAACCCCACTGCTTAGCATAGAGCCTGACAGTAGGTACTCAGATATAAAAATGTTTATTGAGTTAAGTAAATGAAGCCAAAATGGAATTTTCAACAGCAGAAGTAAAGAACTCCTTCAACCCACAAAATATTTATGTTGTTCTCCCAAATAAGGACTATTACAGAAGGAGGTGTAATTCATAATCTACTTAATGATAATGCCATTTTACCCCATGTTAAACTCTGGAGTATATTAATAGTATCTAACTACTTAGAAATTTAAGCAATATACTTTCAAATGTAAGCAATTTACTTCTAAGAAACACATTTTCCCCCTAGTACTTTCTTTGACTTATTACTTCCTGACACAAAAAGTAGGAACTACGATTGCTCATTTAAGGTTTGAAACCACTTCTATAGACAGTCTTACTAGGAAAACTAGTCTCAAAGGTTCAAATTTTTTTCTCCACATGGACCTTACAGGAAATTCTGAGAGCCAAATTTCCTCTTTGGATGGTAAGCAATCTTTGACAGTTCCAAAATCCTGGGGCCCTAGCTTATGACATTCTAGATCATAATAGCATTTGTATAGGTAATTATTAAACTTCATCTGCTTACTCACCTCATACTGTGACAGATGAATGCTACTGCTAATCATCATCATTACTATTATTGGCTATTTACTACTGCTAGCCGCTGCGCTAAGCTATTTAAAAGCATTATCTTTTATTTGACGTGGGTGTTAAAAATCATCTAGTCCAGCCCTAAATGTATGATTTATGAATCCTCTCTACAACTCCCCACTGGGAGACACCAACATTCAAATAAAGAACTGCAGGCCTGAAGATGTGATGAGTTTTGGAACAGAGAAGCAAAGCAGACACTATCAGAGCACAGAGGGGATCCAGTTCCCTGGGGAGGACTCAGGCTGCTTCTAACAGAAGGCACGGCTGAGCTGAGTCTTGAAAGATGAGAGAGCACTTGTCATATGGTTGAAGGAAGAAGGAAGAACTGAATAAATATAAGATTTGTTAAGAATCACAGATGTACCGAGACTTTTGATTAACTGGAGTGGTGAGGATGGGGAAGGAGAAGGAATTTGGAAAGGGCTCATTTTCGTATCTGATATTAAGCTCATCTGAATTCTTACTTTTCAAGTAAAACTTTCAATTTGGGATGAAGGGTTCCAGATTCTGATCTGTACAGTGAAAAATTTTTAAATAATAACTCTTAAAATCTTTCTGTATGTCAAGCACAGTACTTACCATTACACATTATTTCACAAAAACAAATTAATAAGAGAGACATCATTTTTTCCACTATACAAGAGAAGAAATTAAAATTTAATATTTGCCCAACTTTACTCAGCTCGTATATCTATGAGCCACTCATTCACTCAGTTGTTCCTCGAGAACCTGCGATGTGTCTGTCAAAATTTGAAAGTGGGTCAGCCTGATTTGGAAACATTTGTTTTAACCACTACACAGTACCTGTCTCTGCCTTAGCATCGGAAAGAGAATCTATATTCTTTCCTCTTCGCATTTATTAGCTAAGTTTTTTTGTTTTGTTTTTTTTTTAATTTGAGAGGGGATGGATAGAGAACAAGCAGGGAGAGGGGCAGAGGGAGAGTGAAAAGCAGACTCCCCGCTGCGCAGAGCATCTGACTCAGAACTTGATCCCAGGATCCTGAAATCATGACCTGAGCCAAAGGCAGATGCTTAACCGACTGGGCCACCCAGGTGCCCCTTACATTTATTATTATCTTTACCACTCTCAAATGACTCAGGAACAAGACATATTCTAGGGAAGTCAAAGTGTGAGGCTACTAAACACATTTCTTGTCCAGAGCATGACAGAGATTTAACACAAAGCTGTGTATCATTATTTTATCTATGCTCTGAATGCCAACTGAGTTCACTGCTTAGGTCATTTCACTGATAAACGCCATTTTTCAGGGCACTTATAATCTAGCAGTTCACAGGGGCGCCTGGGTGGCTCAGTGGGTTAAGCCTCTGCCTTCTGCCCAGGTCATGATCTCGGGGTCCCAGGATTGAGCCCTGCATTGGGTTCTCTGTTCGGTGGGGAGCCTGCTTCCCCCCCACCCCACTCTGCCTGCCTCTCTGACTACTTGTGATCTCTCTCTGTCAAATAAATAAATAAAATCTAAAAAAAAAAAAGAAATCTAGCAGTTAACATTTTTCCTGTGTGAAATAGGCTAAGACAAGGGAGTACTTTACTCTGGCAAAATAGTACACACAAAATAGCTATTAAGTCTTAAATGATCACATGAGAGAGATAACTAGATAAGATGGGATTTGAAGCCTAAATCTAGGGCTGTGGTGGAAAATCTAGGGCTTCGTACAGAGACTGACAAAATATAACCGATAGTGGTAAATAGGAATCATTAGTATTTTCCTTGTATTCATGCAGATGGGGTAACGGAAACTTCATGAAGGCACACAATTGGCTTGCAGCCCAGAGCTGGTAAGTAATGGGGTGAGGCTATCCTCCAAGCTGTTTCACTGGAGAGCCCATTGTCTTTGCTCTATCTCTACAGTACCTCCCTCTTAGGGAGCTGGTGAAAACGACATGGAATAATGCAGGTAAAGGATTTAGCAGAGCATGTTTCATATAAGCACTCTCTCTAAAATCAGTTTGACAAGTACGTCTGAACATTTAATTGCTGCCAATCACTGTTTTTGGCCCTGAATAAATACAATAAAACATATAAAATAGATGTGTGGCTCATGGAGCTAATGTGTTACATGGGAGAGACACACAATAAGCATGATAAATAAAGACCTAAGTACTATGCTGGATGATGACAAAGTGCTATGGGGGAAAAAAAACAAACCATAACGCACAGAAGTGACAGGAAGTGTCCAGGTGGGGTTGTAACTTTAGATAAGGAAAAGTCTAACCAAATAGGTGCTATTTGTCCAATGGCAGGAAGAGGAGAGGCATGCAGGTGCCTGGGTGGTATGGGGGTAGAGGGGGAGCGCTACAGGCAGAGGGTGGAGCAAGTACAGGAGCTCCACAGCAGGAGCAGACATCCCAGTTCCAGGAACTGCAGGCAGCCAGCTAGGCTGGAGGGAATGAGCAAGCGAGGACAGCAGCCAAGTTGAGGGCAGACACGAATGGGAGGGCAGTGTGTGCAGACCATGCTGTGCTTTTTAGGCTACTTTACATCAGCTTGGGCTTTTACTCGGCGTGAGGGTCCACTGGGGATGCCCTGATCTGACTCAGGTTTTAGCATTTCACTGACTGCAACAGGAAGAGCAGAAGAACTGGTGGCATGCGTGACGCACAGAGACAGGTTTGGAGGCCTCGGGAAAAATGCAGGTTTGAGCTGGTTGTGGCTTAGGCAGGGGTGGGAGCTGTGGAGGCAGTGAGAAGGATAAGATATAAGCTGCTGTTAAGCCTTCTTAAATTGGCATCTGACCAAAATTACAACCTGGTCCATCGGTTTTTAAGCTGAGATGAGAAACCACAGAGGCCTGAGGAAGTTTTAAATAATGTGCTATACTCTTTGTCTTTGAAACGTATTAAAAACTCCCAGTCTAAGAAAGGCATTATGCCAAGCACTGCAGATGAAAGAGACGAGGGTGACTATCCCCTAAAAACTTAACTCTATTAAGAGGACAGTATACCTGACTATAAGCAGCACAGTGTGGCCATATGCATTCCTCCAATAAATATACTGGGTGAGGTTTTAGGTGCTGGAGATAGATGAAATCCTGCTCTTGTGGGGTTTATATTCTAGTAGAGTGAAACAAAAAATTAGCAAGAAATAGAAATTATATAGCAAATTAAAAGGCAATAATGAGGGACTTCAAAAAGAGTAAGCCCATATCTGTGCAACACTCTTAATACTGAAAAATTATGAACAATGTAATGTCCATGTAAAAATAACTGGCTTAATAAGGTTGTATGTCCAGTCTACAAATTAGTATGCAAAGGTTTAAAAATATATAAGTAAATCTAATGAATCAATGAGACTAATTTTACTTTCAGACCGATAATAAAGAGCAAGATAATGAGTGAAAGAAAAAGCCCGATGTTACACACACACACACACACACACACACACACACAATCTCTATGTACACATGTACGTATATAAAGCCACAGTATATTCTGGAATGACAAATGATAGGGTGAAAGGCACCACCTTGTTTAGGAATCAAAAAGGCTTTCTAGATTTGAACCCTGTGGAGAATGTAATTCCAATTCTTCCTTTCCCAACCACGGGCCAGTCCATGGGCAACCATCCACAGCTCTGTGGCTTTGTGGCCACCGCACAATCCATTGGTAGCCTTCTGCCCCACCTTGGCAACAGCTCTGACAATTACATACTTTGATCTACTCCAGAAAAGCTGAGACTCTTAAAGAGGACAGGGTTGGTCCTGGGTGAGTACAGGATTTCTTATTTTTCTCCTGTCTTCCAAGGCATTCCTGGGGGTTTGGGTGTGACCAGAGCCCCTACTGGCCTCCTTTCTCGGGCTCTGCCACCATCTCCTAGAGCAGTGCATTGGTCCATTCTGTCTGTCCACCCCCACCTCAAACCCCTCCCTGGATCACAGATCACTGTGTTTGATCAACCACTTCTGCCAATGTGCTCGCAGATTAGGTTTGTGTTCACAAACTCTCCCAACCCACCAACGCTTAAGTTTTATTTTAAAAAGCGATTTAGGAAGCACAAGTATTGCATGAGGTTGTGTATGAGGAAACTAGCTGTTCCCCATAAACCACTGTACTTAAATTGAGTTATTAAAATGATTATTAACTCTCCCACCCTTTCCACAGTACACACATTAAATGTTATGGTTATTATTAACCTTCTCACCTCCTCCACAGTATACACATTGGGAAATGCTATTACTAAGCCCCCCTCCCCCAGTCCTGCTCCTTCTGTCACTGGGAAGGCATTCACAGAAACTGTGCTAGGCTTAAAGGCCTAGGATTTTAGTCCTCCCTATTCCTAGAGCTGCCTAATAGTCTCTCTCCTTATTTATCTATCTACCTATTTATTTATTTAATTTAAATTCAATTAGCCAACATATGGTACATCATTAGTTTTTGATGTAGTATTCAATGATTCCTTAGTTGAGTATAGCACCCACCACTCATCACATCACATGCCCTCTTTATTGAGCATCACTGAGTTACCCCATCCCCCCTCTTCCACAACCCTCAGTTTGCTTCCTGGAGTCAAGAGTCTCATATATGGTTGTCTCCCTCTCTTGTTTTTTTCCCGTTCAGTTTTCCCTTCCTTCCCTTAATGTCCTCTGCACTATTCCTTATGTTCCATATATGAGTGGAAATGTATGGAGGTCCCTCAAGACCTTAAAAATAGAGCTTTCTTCTCATTTATAAGCTTACAAGGTATTCGAACATGCTTTATCTCATTGATATTCACAAGGAGACTGAGGCAGACCCTAGTGTTCCACGTTAAGATAAGAAAACAGAGCATGCAGTCGTTCACTGGTCTTGTCACAAGGCTGGGAGGTAACCTAACTTATCTCCTTACAAACACATGTTCATGTACCACAACCCAAGCTTCGTCCCTGAAGGAGGTTTTGGCACACAGACTTTCTCTCCTGTAGCCTTGCCCAGAACAAGGGAGTGTTTCCCCTCCTACTCAAGAACACATGAGGGTGCTGCTGGATTAGGAGGATGCGAAAGAAGGAGCCTGGGAACCAGGGTGAAGACTACCTGGTTTGCAACTGTCCACATCTTGTGTGAGGACATCTGTATGTGAGCCCACTGGCCACACCTGCAGGTGCACATTCCTGAGCCTCTTGGCTCCTGTGTTTCCCTACACAAGTGTCTGTTTCTGGATCCTTTTTCAAATAGAATGCTCCCTAACACATCACATTTCCCTTGCAGGGTCCTCTCTTCTTTAACTTCTAATGACATCAGCTTAAATGTAACTGACTCAAGGAAACTGTTGTAGGTTGAGTGTGCTCCTAAAAAATTATGACCAAGTTCAAAGTCCCGGTACCTTTGAATGCGACCTTATTTGAGAACAGGCTCTTTGCAAATGTAATCAATTAAGAGGTGGTCTTACTGGATTAGGGCAAGTCTTAATCCAGTGAATAGTGTGCTTTTAAGAAAAGGAAAATTTGCACACACACAGACAAATACAGGAAACAATGCCTGGATGAAGGAAGCAGAGATCAGAGTCATGCATCGACAAGGCAAGGAACACCAGGGATTGGCAGCAACCAGCAGAAGCTTGGAGAAAGGCACGGAAGAGACCTCAGAGCCTCCAGAAAGAACCAACTCTGATGACATCTGGGTTTCAGATTTCTGGCCTCCAGAACTGAGAAAGAATACATCTTTGTTGTTTTAATCACCCACTTTTTAGTAATTTGTTACAGTAGCCCCGGGAAGTCTTCCTGTTTTTTTCCAGATCCAGCCAGGTTCTTCTCCTATACATTTTCACAGCATTGGCTATTTTCTTCTAAAGAGTGTTATATCACAGTATATCGATATTTTTAAATCAATATTTATTGCCCCACTAAAATGGAAGCCCTGTGAAAACAGATTATGTGGGGTTTTGCTCACTATAGTGACAATCATAAAAACAGTACAGTCTGCAACAAAATATTTTTTAAATAAAAGAAAGAGGGAATGAATGATTAGATTGATGAATGCAAGAAGAGAGCAGAGCACTTACAATTTTGGCCCGAGGGTTTGGGAGAAGCGTTCACCTGAAAGCAAAACAAAGATCTCTCTCTCCATCTCTCTCTGTCACAGAACTGTCTCTCTTCCCTCTCTCAATCTCTCTCTGTCTCTCTCTCTTGCTTGTGCCAAGTTAGATTCAGAACATTTGTCTTTTTAAAAATCTGTGGGGAATGAAAAGATTGACAAGACAGTTAATATCAGGGAAAACTGTCAACTCTAACACTGATGATAAACACTGTAAAACTGTGAAAAATGAAAACAAATGATCTCTTTCTACAAGTTAGAGAAAGTAGAAACTCTTGATCATTTTGTCTTATCAAACAGCACAACAGTAATTATTTGTACCATTAATTTTGTATACAATCTAAAATGGCAGACAATTTTTATTTGATGAAAACAGTAAAAATCAGACATATTTTTCTATCTTTAGAGTTAGCTATTTATAAATATAGTCACATACTCATATATCTTAAAAATTACAGAAAAAAATGATGTTGCACTATGTTTAAGGGCAAAAGCTTTGGAGTCAGAGCCCAGGCAAAAAGACCAGCTTTAACCAAATACAGTGACTACATTGGGCTTGGACACATTATTTAACTTGTCTCTGCTCAGCTTTTAATTTTGCCTCATAGGGTTGTAGTTTGGATGAAATCAGCTAATATATGCAAACACATACAAGAGTAATTGGCACACAGTAAAACTCAATACATTTTAGCATTCTTATTACTATTAGACATCTGACGTTTGATGAGACCTTGGTGAGTAGTCATTGAGATAATCTCATCCATTTATGTCATAACTATAAATTACAAATCATTTTCTTTTTTCAACTTTCAGAATTAAAAAGTGATGAACAAAATAGGCTGGTGAGTGATGCGTGGGGTTAGGAATGGTGAAGAGATTTTGAAAACACTTTTCTTTGTAATAAGAAGATGCTGAAAGCTTAATTATTTTGGGGGGTGACAGGGAGTAGGGGGGATATAATAAAATGTCCAAAAAAATGGAATTATAATGCCTTATTTCCATTTTAGTGGAGGCACTGACTTATTTTTATGGTAATTTAAATTAAAATTTTTGTCCTTTAGTCCCAGTCTTGCCAAGTCACAATTTCAAAGGATTTTTTAAAAACTTGGGTTTAATGGCTTATGTGGTTTAAAGACTTAGAATTCCAATTAATTTGGGGGTTGAACTTCTGATTAGACATGTCAGATTTCAGTATAAAGTCAAATGTATTAAGCATATCTGTGGTGTTTCCTCCTTCCCAAAGAAATACTTTCTTACTATTGACATTTTCAGTATCTTGCTTGTTAATGGATTTTATGCACAATTATTTAATATATTTAATCTTAGCTCTTCTCTTGGTGTCAGATAGGATCACCTTCATCCAACCTGAGACTTAATGTTGACTGGTCAGCTGGCAAGTGCTACACTACTGCCTACACTGGAAAATTGCTGAGATTAAAAAAAAATTTCTTTAGGGGCGCCTGGGTGGCTCAGTCTGTTGGACATCTGCCTTCAGCTCGGGTCATGATCCCAAGGTCCTGGGATTGAGCCCCGGATTGGGCTCTCTGCTCAGTGGGAAGCCTGCTTCTCCCTCTCCACTCCCCCTGCTTGTATTCCCTCTCTCGCTGTGTGTCTCTCTCTGTTAAATAAATAAATAAAATCTTGAAAAAATTCCTCTAAGCTTCTATTTTGGCTAGAGAAGATAAAGTTCATTTTCCAGGGGGATACTAGCAGCTCCTTATCTTTTTGGGTGTCTCCAATCTTGTCTTTGTGGCTAATTTGGGGATCACAATCATATGATGGGCAGTGAAAATAGAAACAGCACTCCTCAGTGGGCTGTCTACACTACAAGCAGTCATTACCCCAGGCCAGAACTTTCTGATAGATGCAGAGGCCATGCAGGAAAATGAGCCATCACAAGATTCCTACAGGTCCTCTAATTGTCTAGTGAAATTGATAGGCTATGCTTGTCAAAGCTGCTATCTGTCATTCTTCTGGACTCCCTCCGTCTTTGTGCCCGATGATTTCCATCTCCAGCTTTCACAGTCTGATGTATAATTTGGTCTCTCCTGCCTTTCTGAATTTTGCCTTCTCTGTGTTACTTTTCCTTTTGATACCGTGTATTTCTCAAACTTTTCTTATCTCTTAGTGTTGTTCAGATTCATTCTTTGTTGTTGAAAGAGTCAGAGTTCATCTTTGCAAAAAATACAGTAAAGATGGAAACAACTGTCAAATGAAGAAAATAAAACAGAAAACAGAAGTTTGCTTTTAAAGGCATAAAAATCAAGTTTTACATCACTTGTCCCTTTTAAAAAAATTATTTATTTGAGAGAGAAAGACCAAGTAGAGGTGCCGGAGGGGCAGTCAGAGAAAAAGAAAGTCTTAAGCTGAATTCGTGCTGGGAGCCCAACATGGGGCTCGATCCCACAAACCTTGGGATCAAAACCCGGGCCAAACCCGAGTCGGACGCTTAACCGATTGCACCACCAAGACACCCCTTATGTCTTGTTGTTTTGACCAAAGTAATGAATATATGTGACTCAAAACTTAGAATAATTATGACAAATTTCATGTTTGAGGTTCTAAACTGGAGACGAATAAACTGAAGGCACAGAATAATAGAAGCATAGGCAAGCAAGTCAATCTGTTTTGTATGTAACCATTTTTGGACACAGGACTAGAAGGATTTTCTCCCCTCATTCTCAAAGTTAGACTATAGATGAATATTCACAATCAAGTTAGAATCAAACCAAATCAAAGACACGATAAAACAATCAGGATTCATATGGAGTGATTTTTTGTACCAAATTTGGCAGTTTACAGATAGCTACCAATCCAACTAAATTAAGGGCTCTTTAGCACAAGTTTAAACAAGAAAAAGCCTATCCATTGGTTGACTGGATAAAAGGGAAAAGCAAAATGGCACCACCTGCCTGGTTTCCCTCCACACCCATTTTAGAAGGTTAAAGACCCTCAAGGAACAAGGCTTTCTTCCTTAAGACATAACATAGGTAAAATTTATGATGGTTTCTCTTAGTCTGCAGCTTGACTACACCAGTTCCCATATTTTCTCTCTAAGGAGAGCCAGATGAGTAAGATTCCTTCTTATGGCATTATCTAACAGGGATAGCAGTGCTCCAACTGAAACAGGCCTAGCTTGTGCCCTTGGCCCAGACATTTCTGTTCTTCCTTAGCTTCTGACCAGCAAAGTAAGGCTTGCTTCTCTTTTTTCTTCTCCTATTGTTACGGAAGTGAAGGTGTATCGGGATGTGTGTGTGTGTGTGTGTGTGTGTGTGTGTGAGAGAGAGAGAGAGAGAGAGAGAGAAAGACAGAGAGAGAGAGGACATCAAAGAACTAGCTAGCTCAGGGATTTTTCTCCCTCCTTTACATTCATTTATTATATAATGATTTATAGAAGTCAAGAACTAATGTTTGGCATACCTGCTTGACTTAGGTATAAGTTAAACAAATCAAAACTTTTTTTTTCTGGTAAGGTTATGCAGAATAATACATATTTCTATTATACATTTGAAAGCCACAGCACATCCAGTATCTAAAATCTGAATACAATACTAGAATATGGCTTCCATTTCAAAGGAGAGACTAAAACAAAATCATATTCTGGGGAGATCTCAATATTACAGATCATTACCTGTCTTAGCTCTCTTCAATCCAACAAGGTTAGGTAAATACAAAAATAATGTTAAGACACATCCCAGTGGAGACTGGACAAAATTTAGTAAGCAGATACCAAATGCCAGTCATGCTTAAGATTGTTTTATATGGTACAAGGTTTACTGAGACTAACCCACTGCATAATTTTGGGAGATGTCATTCATGTATGCTCCCTAGAATTGTGCGAAGTGGTGATACAAAAATAAATACAATACGGTCTTTCATTCATGCCCTCTGGCCTACAGAATGAAGACAACCTCTCTGGCATTGAAAGCTCTTTACTATCTGACCCAAATTTCATTTAACACAATCCATGTAGTCTAACATTTGTTATAAAGAATCTATTTGCCACCCACCTTTTCCTGTAATTGGCCTATACTCTTCCACCCCTTCTTGTCTTGCTCATGCTATGACCCCAATCTCAAAAAGCAGATTGTATATAAAAATATAAATATATAGGTATGCCTTAGTATTTTCCATATACATATATATGTGTATATATATGTGTGTGTGTGTGTGTGTGTGTGTGTATATATAGCTGTGCATACTATACATATATAGTAGGAAAACACTAAGGCACACCAATTACATGCTGTAGATAAAGGACATTGAGAGAAAACAGAGCTGGAAAGGTAACTGAGGCCAGCAAAAAGGCTTATTCAGTAGGCCAAATGGATTGCTGATGGTTTGAATAGGTGTGTGACATGAACAAAGTTGTGCCTTAGTAAGTCAAAATGGGTTACAGTAAGAAAATTACTGTAACTGTTAAACAAGACAGAATTAGGCTTTAACCTCAGTGGATATAGAGAAAACAAATGTAGAAAGATTTCCAGAGTAAGAGAAGGTAATGGATGAACAGATCCTGAAAGTTATCTACATTGGTGAGAAAGTAATTAGAGAAAGATGGGTGCCTGGGTGGCTCAGTCGGTTAAGCGTTTGCCTTAGGCACAGGTCTTGATGCCAGTGTCCTGGGATCAAGTCCTGTATTAGGCTCCCCGCTCAGAAGGGAGCCCGCTTTTCCCTCTCCCACCCTGCCCTGCTTGTGCTGTCAAGTAAATAGATAAAAACCTTTAAAAAATAATAAGTAAAAAAAAAAGAGAAAATAATTACAGAAGGAGTCTTTTATATGAGTAAGACCATGAAGAAAGAAGGTAGGAAGACAGGTAAGTGAGGTGGGAATAAGGCTGAGTGGCTTGGGAAATAGAGATGAATTAAAGAGAATTTCTTTTCCAGCCATACACTGATCTAGTTTTTTTGAACATTTTGCCTACCTAAACACCTACATTTACAGTTAACAACAAGAGCAACAACCAATAATGGACCAAAAATAGGATTCCAGAAATGTTAACAAGCACCACAGATGATTCAATCTTGGGGGCATCAGTCAAAATGTGATGATTCTTGAACACTAGGGACAGGAACTAAACCCTAGTGTCTATCAAGAATATGGCCTTTTATTTTATGAAGGAGCCTGCATATAATTGGGTTAACAAAACAAAACAAAACAAAAACCTAATTATTAGCAAACTCTACCAGAAGAATACCAAGGAAATTGCCACAAGTCATCCATCCTTTACGATGGTGTGTGACCTAAAAGTATACTACCTATGTTAGTTGAAAACATGCTGGATGAAATACCAGTGATCTAAGTGAACAGAAGGAAGCAAACTGAAAACCTTTTTAGAGAAGCATACTGTCAAAACAGAGCTCAAAAAATTCTCCCAGATAAAGTTCTAAGGTAGAAAATTTTACTGGGAAAGAGGAGCAGACAATAAAATCAGAGTTATAAAGATTCAAATATTGAAAACATCAGGTACAGGATATAAGTTATATATGTTAAAATATTAAAAAATAAAGAGATTTTAAATACAAGCACTAATTATAAAATACAAATTTTTATAAAAATGATGAAAATAACCATTCAAATAGACTTTCTAAAATAACCAAAATTGAATCTTTATAAGTGTAACAGTAATTTAATATTTAGAAAGGAAAAAAAATAATTATAGTTGAAAATTAAATGGCTCGTGACTATCATGTTAGATACAGATGAAGAAACATTTAGTGAACTGGAAGACAGAGCTAAAGAAATTATTCAATAGTATGAACAAAATGAGATTGAAAAAAATGTATATGATGTTAAGACAAATGCAAATCACAGTGAGAAAGTTTAATATATATCTTACAGCATCTCCAGGATAAGACAATAGGCAAATTTGGAGAGAAGTAATATTTGAAGAGATAATGACAATTTTAGAATTTAGCAAGTCTTATGAGGGAAATTCATCTGTGTGTTTGAACTTCCTTTATTATGTCACTACTAAATGTTCTGAGCCAGGACCAACCCCGATTCTCAGTCTGCAGCCAGAACTAAGAATTAGCAAATCTCCAAGGGAAAATAAAGCAACTTCAGATCTTCAGATCACCTCCCAAAGTTCCTCGCTTTTCTAAAATTTGGTCTCCCTTGCTTCTGCAGCTCCCTACAGGGCTTTAAAATACAACTTGAGTAATAATATTTGGCTTTTCTACTTATTTGAAGTGGGAACATGGACCTATTATGAACTACTTCATTCTAGCAGGAAGAAATTTAGGGATGCTTCTTTGATATTTGAGCATATTCAACTGGTTGGAGTGTTTGTGAAGGGGGAAAAGTGATAGAGGGAAATAGTGGTTGCTAGGAGTGAGGATATGCAGAACCTTGTAGGCTACAGTAAGGAGTTCATTTTCCCAGAACTCTAGCATCAAAATATCATAAGGACCAATGCCATGAATGAAAAAATCTCTAAGGAGGGACATAAGATACAGAGAAGTAATATGATTCTGGATAGTGGTGAATGGTTATCTTGGGATTACCTGAAAAACGAGGCTTGGATTCAAAAACAGTAGAATAAGTGAATCACGCTGCCGTCAGATACTGGGTTGTAGTTGAGTGGTAGAGGCGGGATATTTTAAAGATGAATGGAATGCAAATTGCTTCTCCTTACACTCACAATTAGTACAAATAAGATGAAAAACAGAGAGAAAGGTAGTGGGAGAGCCTTGTTGGCCTAAGCTTCAATGATACTGAAAACTATTGCCCCCTCGTCTTATATTTCCATCATCTCTACATTCTTCCAATAACAGACCCTCCTTCAGTGAACCATCCCTCTTCCATTCTCACCCCATAGGATTTCAGTAGAGCTAACTGCTTCCTCCTTTACCTCTCTCCTACTTGCCTGGCAAAAGTTTGATACATGATCCAGAACTGGTTCTGGCAACTGGTTCTAGGATGGACACAATTTTGTCTGGTGAAACTCAATTCCAGGAATTTTTTTTTAAAGATTTTATTTATTTATTTGACAGACAGAGATCACAAGTAGGCAGAGAGGCAGGCAGAGAGAGGAGGAAGCAGGCTCCATGCTGAGCAGAAAGCCCGATGCGGGGCTTGATCCCAGGACCCTGGGATCATGACCTGAGCCGAAGGCAGAGGCTTTAACCCACTGAGCCACCCAGATGCCCCTCAATTCCAGAACTTTTCATGGAATTATTTTGCTCAAGTTGATGGAATGTTGGTCTACATCTGGTAGTGGCTACCTTGCAACATTAAAGAAAAGCTAATAGGACAGGAGAACCCAAAGGTTGAGAGTTGAGAGTCAGCAAGAAAAAAAAAAGAAAAGTTGAGAGTCAGCAAGAAAGAACACTAACAATCCAAACATGCTTGAGTATAGTTCTATTCTAGACTTTCTATTTACATGACATAATAAGTTACCCTTCCTGCTTACATCAGTTTGAT
The DNA here is from genome assembly GCF_010015895.1 of Lontra canadensis. Taxonomy (NCBI): domain Eukaryota; kingdom Metazoa; phylum Chordata; class Mammalia; order Carnivora; family Mustelidae; genus Lontra; species Lontra canadensis. The sequence goes on along the minus strand of NW_022630998.1, from coordinate 53,294,465 downwards.
ATCACTTGCAAAAGAACAACTCCTGACAAATACACTTGAAAAAATTTGAATGGATGTTATTTGTTTGCAACAAAATGGGAGTTTCACAAGGCATTAAAAAGAGCCAGTCTTAGAATTTCAAGAGTAAAGAAGTTCAGAGATAAAAGAGCATGTTTTGACTTGCTTCATGTCTCAGAGCTAGCTAGTTAATGGTAGATCTAGTGATAAAATCCAGATCTCTCATACTTTCTTCTCTTGGGAAGAGATAGTGTTGTGCTCTCCCTTTGTCTCCTTGCCTTCCCCTACTGGGCCTTTGGTGCTAAAGAGGAAGAGGGATCTCCAACATCAGAGGTGGGGCAACGTAAGAAGAAAACTAACCAGGGGGAATGGGAGGGTGGGGCGGGAATCCACTTTCCTGCAAGACTAAATTGTCTATTAAAAATCAATCAACTTCTCCACTTTTCCGTGGAAAATCAATGAATCCTCTTTGATAATCAGCATGACCATTACTCAACAGTGAAGTCTGACAGGTATTGCTTCCTTAACTTGTACAGATCTTCAGCTGTCAGTAATTTTTGTAGTTGATAAGGCTGATTATTCTGACTTTGAAGAAAGGATCCGAGGTGGAGTTAGGAAGCTTCTCAGAAGCAAAATGCTGCAGCATGGCTGTGTGTAAAGGCAGTCTGAGGCCCAATAGAGCTTTGTTTGTTCACTTTTCTGATGGATCCAGCATTTACTGGATGAAGCCAGAGAGAGAAAAATAGCACTCACAGCATAGCAGAGTGTGAATAACAAGGTACAGGCAAACATCTGCACACAAATCAACCGGGATAATTTTATCTCATCATCTGCTATAGCCAGGATGCACGAGCGGAATCTCTTCAGAATCTGCTCATTGGTGCTTCAAGAGAGATTATTCCTTGCTCTTAAGGACAATTATCCTCTGATTACTTGATTCCTTGAAATGCCTTTTGAATCAGACAAGCCCATCATGAATGTGTGGAAAAACTTGTCTTCCTCAAGCTGGGTTTGAACCCCAGAGTTCCAATACAGTCTTTATCTTTTCTGCACCTTAAGGAGTAGATTATTAGAGCCAGAGGGAATTTGAAGAGCACTTAACTTAGAGACCTAAATGGTCACTTGTTAAGTAAAGGATATGCTTGAGGTGCTCTGCGACTCTTGGCAAAACTCTCTCCACTTTGGGCTTCAACTTTCAGACCTGCGAAGTTAGAGTTGGGTTAAGTGAAATCTAAGGTCCATAGGGCAGAAATACTCTGACCATCTATCTTCAGGATAAATGTGGCTGGGAGGCTGGTCATTTAGTTTAAAACAAAGCATCAGAAGAGAGCAGTTCAATCTTATGCATAACCAAGGACTTGCAATTTAAAGTTATAATTCTTTTGTTTATATACCAGAAAAAGAATTTTTTTAAAGTGCCATTTTGGCATGGATGTGGGGAAACTCTCCTATACTATAGTAGAAGAATAAACTAGCACAGTCTTCACATACAGCTATGTGGCAACATAATTAACAACTGAAAACGCATGCATCCTTTGACTTAGACATTTTACTTCAAGGAATTTCTACTACGGGTAGAGTTGCACATGTGTGAAAGACTTTTGTGTAAGGCTAGTCACTATAGCATTGTTTGTAGCAGCAAGAGACTGGGAACAATTTAAATGTCAGTATCTACAATGGAATAGCTGTACAGTGGAGTATCATGCAGCTGTGACAAAGAGAATGGAGAGGAAAGTCTTAAAATGTGTTAATAAGGAAATATTTTTTGCAGAAATGAATCACTTCAGCTACCTGACTAAAGAAAGGCTTAAAAGGGATGAGGGCTCTTTTTGTTTTCCTTAAATCTTGAGTATCAGGAATGGGTTCAAGGCCAGTTAGTACATTCTAACAAAGAGTTGACCAGAAACTCTTCGCAGTCGGCATCGGTAAGGATGGGGATGGGAATTCTGGCTCAGGTATTCTATTCATGATCTCATCCTCTATCTTGTGCCTCTTCCCAATGACACCTGTCTGTTAACATCCTCTGTCATAAATACTCAAAATTCTCTTAACACTTTCTTAAAAAAAACAGTTATAGTATTGAATACTCAGAATGCACAATGCAGTATGACTAGAAATTAATGTAAATTCTGCCATTTATCCTAAAAATGACAATCTACCTATTACCTCCATCTGTCAGAAGGGAAAACACAGACACTGAGAAGCTTATAATCTACCCAGAGAATGACAGTCAGTCAAGGGTTCTTTCTGCTGCCAAAGCTTATGTGTGTTTGTCTTTGTGTTGTCCTCCTAGGACATGTGAACATTTTTTTCTTTGAGGACGTGTGAAGATTTTTTTATACAGGAAGTTGAACAGTTTAAACAGACACTACGATTTAATACACAGTAATTAATCCTACATGCCAGGAATTGTGCTGAGTGCCTGGCACATGCGGCCAAGCTGTAAAGTCCCAGAAAGGACAGAAATGAACACGTGCTCCCATGGATGCTGGATATCCATGATGGATGTATAGCCAATACTGATAAATACACTGCTTCCCAAATGTCAGACATTTTCATATGACTCTCACAATTTTCACTATAGTTACATGCTACCAATAATATTATTTAATTTTTCTTTGGATCACCTTATTTTTTCCTTAAAGTCTATCTACTTTAGCCTTCATCTAAGCAGACATACTTCTAAGACCAAAGTTCTGGTGTGTTAGTAGTATTTTTCTACTAAATGCTACAATAAATATGTAATTATAAGGGAAAAAAATCCATCCTGGTCCCACTTAACATCACACTTTAGGAAGTACTGGATTATTGCCAAATTGTGGTAGAGTGATAGGGTCCTCTCCCCTGACCCATGAGATTCTCTCATTCAACTTTTAACAATGCCATTCTTCACAGAAATGCAATGTGCAGCCACCAGTTTTGCTAGCATTGGTACATCCTCCCTGGTGACATATCCCACTCCAAATTTGACAGACATACACATTTTCCATCATGCATTCTCCCCAAATGTTTGACTAAGACTGCTGATGTGATATGTAACATTGTATTTGTGACACTGAATTTGGTGAGTTAATGTTTGTTACATAAATAAGATTCAAAATAGCAAGTAAAGAGTCTTCCTAGCAAAAAGGAATTGAAACAAGAGGTGGGAAAGAAGCCATGATCTGAACTGATGTTTCCACAGAACTTGGGCTGTTTTGATGTAGGCTAAACATTGACCAGTCTGAGGAAAATCAGTTACAAAAAGGCTTAAGCTGGGAATGACTTTTTAAAAGATTTTATTTATTTGTTTGACAGAGAGAGAGAGCGAGAGCGAGCGCACAAGCAGAGGAAGAGGGGGAGCAGCAGACAGAGGGAAAAGGAGAAGCAGGCTACTCGCTGAGAAGGGAGCCTGATGGGGGGCTTGATCCCAGGACCCTGGGATCATGACCTGAGCTGAAAAGGCAGACGCTTAACTGACTGAACCACCCCGGTGCCCCAGCTGGGTATGATTTCTGAGTACTTTCTCCTAAGAGTAAAAGTCAGAAAGAAGGGAGATTTAAATTTATATTATATACTCCCAACAAATATTTAGTTACTTTCTAAAAGATTTTCTTAGGAGATATTCTTGGAAGTGTTAAATTATTGAGTATAAAAATATTATACACATTTAGATACACATGATGAAATTCTAACAAACTAAGGTTCAAGTGACAATAGAAGCACAGTATCAATTTCAAAAAAAAAAAAAAGACAAATGAAAATAAAAGTAAAATTTAAAAAAGGAAAGTGGGCCACAGAAAGATCCACACTTCTCTCAGCAGTGAGTTTCAGACATTGACTCTCAAACTTTGAAGAGATTTAGCATCACCTGAGCAGTCAGTTAAAAACTACCAAAGTTAAGCTCCATTTCTATTCATTCTGAATTAACTCTGAGGTGAGAACTTGGAATCTCCATTTTTTAGCAAGCTCCCAAGTGATTCTGACGTGCAACACACTTCACAACTTAACTGACAGCTAGTCAGGTGGGAGGAGGAACAAGTTGGAATTACAATTACCAACATTTATAGTTTAATTATGATTAGTTTAATCATCAATCTACAGAGTAAACACCTCTTTAAACCTGTTATTTTTCATCAACTATTTTAACCTCTTTTCTTCCACTCTAATATGACCCCCACACACTTCAATACTCCGGAAACTGAAACATTGCTTATGACTGACATATTTTCTTTTCCTGAAAGATGTTAGTAAATCAGTGTTCCAAAATACAATGAATTGTTTCTTAATCAAGAAATACATTTGTGAGTGACCTCAAAGGTTCACAGCATGAGGCCATTGCATAATACTGTGGACTCCTAGGTTTGAACTGTGGGTACTCTGAAACCATTGTGTAGCCTAGGTTACTGCTGGTGAGTGAGGCTAGGCAACTGCCCACTTCCAAAAGCAGCCTTACTCTTTAGAAATGCAGTGACTTTCCTAAAGTATACATGCTGCTGAAGCAAATACTTTGACTTTCCTTAAAGTAAAGCACCATCACCACCTCACCAATAGTGCATTTTGTTTCCTGGTGAAAATCATCACTCTGAGATAGCTAGTGATTGGCCCTGGTGTGGGTATGGAAAGACCTAAGAATGATCTTTGCATCTAAAAAAGAGTTATTGAAAAAAATCAAGAAGTTGAAACGTAGCAGCAAGTAAGATCTATTAAATGAATCATATACACAGTTTAGATTTGTGGAGCTGTCTTATGTTTAAATGATATTTTATGGGGCGCCTGGGTGACTCAATGGGTTAAAGCCTCTGCCTTCAGCTCAGGTCATGATCCCAGGGTCCTGGGATCCAGCCCTGCATGGGGCTCTCTGCTCTGCGGGGAACCTGCTTCCTCCTTTCTCTCTGCCTGCCTCTCTGCCTACTTGTGATTTCTGTCAAATAAATAAATAAAATCTTTTTAAAAATAAGTGATATTTTATAACTGTGTTGAGAAAACTTCATTACATTAGGGGAATTGAGAAGATCTCAGACATCTGCTGAGAATGTTAGGGGTGTACATTATGCAATTATTATATGAACTTACATGTATTTGTGTATGAAGAGATACACACACAAGTAAATAAGTCAGAGAAACACAAATACTGTATGATCTCACTTAAATGTGGAATCTAAAAAAAACAAACTCATAGAAACAGATCAGATTTGTGTTTGGCAGTGGTGCAGACTGGAGGATAAGGGAAATGGATGAAGGTAGTCAAAAGGTACAAATTTCCAGGTATAAGATAATAAAGTTCTAGGGCTGTAATGTACAACATGATGACTATAGTTACCAATACTGTACTGTATATTTGACAGTTGCTAAGAGAGTAGATCTTAAGTTTTCATCAAGAAAAATTGTCACTATATATGGTGACAAATGTTAACTAAGTCATTGTGTTAATCATTTTGCTATATATACATATATCAAACCATTATGTTTACATGAAAAACTAATACAATGTAATATGTCAATTATATTTCAATAAAACTGGAAAAAATTTAATTGTATACAAAAAAGGAAATATACATGCACACGTTCCCTTAAAATGTTTATGTAAATATCTATAATTATTTGTATATGCACCCAAGCCTAAAATTACATACATGTAATTATTTCTATGCATATGCACATGGGTCTATATAAGCATCTCTATTTAAATATACACATATATACTAATGTATATAGTATGCCCTTTAAATTATGTAAAAAATGAGTTAAATAGTTTCTGTGGTCTATCCTACTAACAGAGCAAGTCACATATTAATGACTTATTCTGAAATCTATATAAATCAGAGTAAAAAAGTTAATCTCTCTTTTCTTGTTCTATTTGTATTTTTTTTTTAAGATTTACTTATTTATTTTGAGAAAGAGAGTGAGAGCCCGAGCGGGGGGGAGGGGCAAAACAAGAGGGAGAAGCAGACTCCCCACTGAGCAGGGACCTCAATGCTGAGCTCCAATGCACAACCCTAAGATCATGACCTGGGCCAAAATCAAGAGTTAAATGCTTAACCAACTGAGCCACCCAGGTGCCCCCCTAAAAAATTTTCCAAAGATATTGCCACTGCTTTATAATATTACAAATATATATACATTCTGTGGTGACACACGATTTTATCAACTCTACCAACAAATGTAGTAGCTATCAAAAAAGAAAAGTCAAATAAATACCTAAAACCAATAGGTCTGCACTGTATGTACAGCAGTGTCAAGAAGTGGAAAACACAATATACAATCTTTTGCAATGGGCTTATTTCACTTAGAAGTAAAAAAATCGTAGAAATCTAGTCTGAGCTTGCCACCTACTTAGCTGGGTGACCTTCAGAAATAAGCCAATTACCTTGAGACCCCATTTCCTGGTCTGTAAAATAAAGATTGTAATACTTGCTTTATCTTCCTTTCAGAGTTGTTGTGAGGTTCATTAAGATAATATATGTGAAAGTAGTTTGTATAGTGCCATACAAATGAAGGTTGTAGTTCTCCACTTCAATACCAATATTTTAATGGTATACAACTATATATTATTATGGCGCAAAGAATTCAAAATGCATCAAGGCTTTGCTGAAGAGAAACATAAAATGATAGATGTGATGGGATACAGCTCTGAAAACTTAATTACATTATGCAAATGCAAGGTACTACTATTATTTTATATCTTGATGCAGACTTCTGGCTCAGTTATAGGGATATATATAAACATATAAAAATATATTTATATATAAATATATAAAAAATATATAAAATATATTTTATTTCATTCCAAGGAGTGAAATGTCTAGGTAACACATAACTGTTTCTGAACAGAGAGGAGTAAAAACATTTATACTATTTTGTAAAGCCAAAGTTTTAGGCTCTTACATTTTTCTGAAAATTATTCACTTTGTTGAAAAGGTAGCATGTTAAATGACAGCATTTTACAACGATTAGAGACATGAATGGATCCACCTTTGAAGAAAAAAAACTGCCCTTATTTTCATGTTCATAGGGATTCTGAGAACATGGGCTTGATGGAAAAGAAAACAGGACCATGACTGGTGATTGCTGGTCTACAGGAGTTATGACAAAATGGTATATTATATGCAGTTACTCCTTTATTAGTTTATTCAACAAGTATTTCTTTTGCATTGGGTACTATACTTAGAAATGGAGACTCAGTACTGAATAAAAGGTATGGTTTCCTTCCTTCCTGGACTTTTCAATCAAGCAGGAGAAACAAATGTTAAGGAACACGGAAGCAGGGGACATACTAGTGACAATGAAGACAGCTTACAGACAGATGTTGTGGGAACTGAGGGAAACTTTTATTAAGCCTCAGTTTCCTCTTAGATAAAAGTGGAATAGTACTATCACTGACCTCATGAGTATCTTAGAAAATTAAATGAAACGAATGTAAATTATAGTGTGTAACACAGTAAATTCTTATGAAATGACAGACTTTAAGGTGCTCATAAAGAGATCTTTTCCAGTTACAACTTTAAACTAGTTGCACAGACTTTATGCCATTTAGAACATTCTACAAAGAACCTTGCTTTATCCATAATTTAGATTTTAAAAGTGTATGTCACGTTTTCACTTGGAACTTTGTTTTCTGATTCAAATCCTTTCTGTTCTGATCTTTGGCTTTGTCTCAGCTCTTTGACTACAAATCTACTATTAGCCCTGTGTCTGAAACTCTCCTCCTGTTCTGGGCTGACCTTTTTGGTTACACTCTGCACTTATCTACGGAAGTCATGCTTTGTAGCTACTCCAGGAAATAACTATAAGGTCCATAGGATCAAGATTCCCACTGGGTTTGCGTTCAGCCCTGGGAAGGGATCTGGTCAGGTTTATTTGTGATAAAGCAATTTATGTACCCTAGGTCTCAGTTTCTGCATCTGTTAAATGACATTATTTGCCTTTTTTTTTAAAAAAAGATTTTATTTATTTGACAGAGATCACAAGTGGGCAGAGAGGCAAGCAGAGAGAGAGGGGGGGAAGCAGGCTCCCCGCAGAGCAGAGAGCCCGATGTGGGACTCGATCCCAGGACCCCGAGACCATGACCCGAGCCGAAGGCAGAGGCTCAACCCACTGAGCCACCCAGGTGCCCCAGACATTATTTGCCTTTTTATCCATCATTTTATAAAGTCCTGTTTCTCTTTCTTTTTAATTTGGTAACACAAAGATCATATTTAGTATATAGTCCCTTATGAAATCTTATGAATCAGTGGTAACAGTAGGAATATGCAGGATAGGTAACAAATTTAAAAGTCTTTCCACTAATAATGCTTACACAGGCTTCACGCACATTTCTTTGTGTGGCTTTCTTACATCATAAAATTGCTTTGCCGATGTCAGTTAGTGGAGGGGGGAGGAGACATTTTAAAACTAGGAATTGGATGTTTCACTTGGTTGCTCTCTCATCCATCTTAATTTAGACACCATAACCACACAGCACCTAGCACCCACCCCTTCCACTCTGACAGAAATAATGGCAACGTCTATGAATGTTTAAAAGCAAAAATGGAAGGGCACACATTTCAGCTTCAAACGTAGACACTTCCCATTTTCTTTCTCAAATAAAAGCTTAAGCAGTAACCTTTCTGAGAATTCTGAATGTTGAAATAAATGCTCTTTGTTATGCTGAGATCATAAACCCATAAACACATATCAGAAATATATGTACAAGGAGGGCAGAAAGTGATAGGGAACTATCAAAAGTGGCCAGCTCCAAAAATAAACCATACCATCCTGAATATTGATAATATGTTGTGTAAATGTGTGACATTTTATACTTAAAATATTTCTAGCCAGGAATGATAGAATGCAGTTGACTCAGATTTGTTTTCACTTTTAAGGACTGTAAAATTAGCATATCTTTATTATACTAATACAAAATTACTTAACATTTAACTTTTTTGATAGTTCACAAATTAAACCTTTTTTGCAAGTGTGAACATTAAGGGGGGTATTTTTTGTCACCATTTTAAAGATTTATTTATTTGAGAGAAAGACAGCACACAAATGGGGGCAGGGGCTGAGGGAGAGGGAGAGAGAGAATCTGAAGCAGACTCCCCACAGGGCGGGGCCCAAGGGGTTGGGGGGCTCAATTTCACTACCCTGAGATCAAGACCTAAGCCGATATCAAGAGTTGAATGCCTAACCAACTGAGACACCCAAGCAACCCCATTTTTTAGGAGGTATTTTTAACAAACAGCAATAATTCTAGAAAAAACAATATCTTTATTTATAAATACTGGACATTCACTAAGACCAGATACTATTCTCAGGGCTATGCATGCATCATCAATTTACTTGAAACAGTCTGAAGAAGTAGGTAATCCCTGTTTTAGTTACAAAGAAATTAACAGTAGAAAAAACAGCAAATGTTTAAGTACATTGGGGATTCTCATTAATCAATGGCAGACCAGATAATTCTGACCAGCCCTCAATCAATAAAGACAACTTAAAAGTCTGGGGAAAAAATTCCAAGTTTTAAAAAGCACTAAAGAACAAACAAGAATTGTAAAGAATTCCTGGGCTGAGATTGGGGGAGAAATAGGAACCCAGAGTCAAGAACACAGAGCAGTCAAGGGCTGGTTTGATGGTATTTGCTAATCCAGAAGAGCTGGTCAAGAGGCTGAAGTGAGTTTTTGATAGACTAATAAGACTAGAGAGGAAAAAGCTGGGATCTGGGTAAACCGTCCTTGCTTTGGCCTGGCACCTTGGAGTGCTGCATACTTAAAGAAAAGATGAAGTAAAAGTAATGAATATTCATAAAGACTCCTGGCTGGCTGTGAGTCATCTACATGACCCAGAAAATCTCAAACTCCAAACTTACATGAAGGTAAATCCCAGATTGCTATTACTCACGGAAGACTGGGAAAAGCAAAAGAAAATTGACGTGGAACGCTCAAACGATTTCTACTAACAATTATTGAAATACCATGCTCAGTTCACATTCAAAGGTGACATGGGGAAAAAAGACTGCATTTGTGAGAAACCAACAGAACCAAGAGACAATAGAAGCAAAGTCGTCAACTACTGTAATCACCAGAAAGGTCCCATAGAACAACTAAGGTTACCTAATTCAAGGAGATAAAAATTGAGCTTGAATTTTTGAAAGGCAACCTTGTAATATAAAGAGTAACATAGAAAAGACGTTATAGAACTAAGAATGAACAACAACCAAAATTAAGAAATCAATAAATGAGTTCATTGGCAGTCTAGGAGCAATAGAAGAGATAATCAGTGAATGAAAGACAGGTCAACCATGGTGAGATTAAGACATGGAAAATTATATAAGATGGAGGAGAAGACATTGAGGATTCTGCATTCAAGTCTGGTGTATGTTCAGTGGAGCCACAGAAAGATCCAAGAGACAGAAGGGGACAGAGGCAGTATTTAAAGACATAATGGCTAAATTTTTTCTGGAATTGATGAAGCATGCCAATCCATGTATTCAAGAAGTCCATTAAGTACCAGCAGGAATCAAAGACAAAGGGAAAATCTTAAGAGCTATCAGAGCAGAATAGATAGCCAGACTGCAGAAGAGAGTGGAATGATACTTTCAGTCTGTCAAAAGAAAGTAACTGCCAAATGAGAATCCAATATCTACTAAAAATATCCTTTAAGAATGAAGGTAAAATAAAGACATTTCAGATAGACCTTGAAGAAAATTCTGAAGAGTATTCTTTGCGCAGAAAGAAAAAGATACAAAGGAGAAATAAGGAACAGGAAAGTGACAAAAATCTGGGCAAATCTAGGGGCACCTGCGTGGCTCAGTGGGTTAAGCCTCTGCCTTCAGCTCGGGTCCTGATCTCAGGGTCCTGGATTGAGCCCCGCATAGGGCTCTCTGCTCGGTGGGGAGCCCCTCTCTCTCTCTGCCTACTTGTGATCTCTCTCTCTCTCTCTGTGTCAAATAAATAAATAAAATCTAAAAAAAAAAAATCTGGGCAAATCTAAATGAACACAGACTACTTTAAAATTTGAATATTTCTTGGGACTATTTATGGAGTCTGTGTGAGCCATCATTACACATTACAGGAAAGAACAGCACATGGCTTAAGAAGTACCTATTCTGTTATATCTATTAGCTATCACTACATAGTTTGTCTTTTCATAATAGCCCAGGGATAATAATCCGAAACACAGTAATTCTTAAAAAAAAAAAAAAATGAATAGACAAACATTTTTCACAAAATTATTCACAAAAATAAAAGCACACAGTTCTAGAATTCCAAAGGGATACATAACGTTTTAAGGACTAGGAGGAAGATAGGTAGAATAAAATCAGGCTTTGATAACTCTAGACTATGTTACAATGACCAGATTAGCACGAAAAGAATAGAATAAAGACTTTATAACTGCTAAATTTACAGAGGGAAGCAATTAAATGATTTTACAAATTTCCTACTGAAATGCCTGGGTGGCTCAGTCAGTTGGAGCCAACTCTTGATTTTGGCTGAGGTCATGTTCAGGGTCCTGGGATGGAGCTCCATGTTGGGGTTCCCCCCACTCAGTGGGGAGTCTGCTGGCCTACCTCTCCCCTTACTCCTCTACCCTCTCCCCATTCGTACACTCTCTCTCTAAAGTAAATAACTAAACCTATTTATTTTTATGTTTTTAAAGATTTTATCTATTTATTTGAGAAAGTATGAGAGAGCATGAGCAGGGGCAGGGAGAGAGGGAGAAGCAGATTCCCACTCAGCAGGGAGCCCGATGTGGGACTTGATCCCAGGACCTGGGATCATGACCTAAGCTGTAGGCAGATGCCTAACTGACTGAGCCACCCAGATGCCCAATAAATAGATCTTTAAAAATTATAATAATAAAAATTCTTATTAATCCAAAGAAATTAAGGAAAGAGAAGGAAAAAACTAATATAGAACTCTTGGGGCAAACAGAAAATATATAATGAGGTAGTAGATATAAATTCAAATATTAGTAATTACACTATGTTTCATCAAATTACATGAAATTAAATTAAATACATTAGTTAAATGATAAAATTGGCACATTGGGAAAAAACAATCAAAAAATCCAAAATTAACGTGCTCTTTAAAGAGCCCTAGCTAAAATATAAAAGTATAAAATAGTTAAAAATATATAAATGCATATTATGTTATATATAACATAAAAACATAATTGAAAAAAGTGCTGGCTGCATTAATAAAAAAAATAAATGTTACTAGGAATAAACATTAAATTCATAATGATAAAATTCAATTTTCCCAGAAAGATATAAAAATTCTAAATGTGTAAGTATCTACTAACATAGCCTCAAAGAACATAAAGCAAAGTTGACCAAGTTATAAATCAATGTGGAAAAATCCATAATCATAGTGGGAGTTTTGGTTTGTTTTTTTAAACACTCCTCTCTGAGTAAAAGATGGCCATTTCAAGCAGTGCCTGGCTGGCTCAGTCTGTGGAGATTGCGACTCCTGATTTCGGGTTCATGAGTTCAAGCCCAAGCTGGGTATAGAAATTACTTAAAAAAGAAAAAAAATAAAATCCTTGGGGCGCCTGGGTGGTTCAGTGAGTTGAGCCTCTGCTTTCAACTCAGGTCATGATCTCAGGGTCCTGGGATTGAGCCCCGCATTGGGCTCTCTGCTTGGCGGGAAGCCTGCTTCTCCCTCTCTCTCTGCCTGCCTCTCTGCATACTTGTGATATCTCTCTGTGACAAATAAATAAGTAAAATCTTTAAAATAAATAAATAAATAAAATCTTAAAAAAAAAAAAAAAAGATGGCTCCTTGAAACCATCTAATGACATCATTGTTTTTTAATCCTATTTCTTCCATACTCAAGTTTAGGAGGGAATGGGTGTTACCTTCCTTATTTTTCCCAGGGCTAGGACTTCTTAGGAAAGTTTCACCTTTAAAACGATAAATATTTAAGATCAATTATGGAATACTGTAATATCTGTCAGCAGGTATTAGTCCTAGTTATCCTGGGTATCCATTAATAGTTTTCAATACAAAAAGTATTTGAAGGTACAAATTTTATTATTATTATTTTTTAAGGATTTTGTTTATTTATTTGACAGAGAGAGACACAGGGAGAGAGGGAACACAAGCAGGGGGAGTGGGAGAGGGAGAAGCAGAGTCCCCACTGAGCAGGGAGCCCAAGGTGGGCCTTGATTCCAGGACCCTGGGGTTATGACCTGAGCTCAAGGCAAAAGCTTAATGACTGAGCCACCCAGATGCCCAAAGGTACAACATACTAAAGACAGTGAAATGAATAATTTCTAAATGGTCCTCCACATCCTTAACATTTTAAAGAACTCATTGCTCTTTGCACTCTCTACCCAACTTTGCTGCAAATGACTAATCTAAGTATTTTGCTTCTCGTTGCAATTCTCACCCTTGTAGTTTTATAAATACCTGTGTGCTTTTTCAGGGATTCTGTTATAAACTGCTATCACAGATTTCAGGCCCCCGTGTCCTTGCTCTTTTTTGTTATTCCCCTCTTCCTTTCCCTACTCTTTTTAACCCTTCCCTTCCCTTCTCTCCCCCAGCTCCATCCCTTTCATTTTTTCTTTGTTTTTGATTATGCATTTTGCACACAGGAGGTTCCTTATGTAAGAAGTGGCTGTTTCCTGAAAATTCCTCTTCATGATTTCCCCAAACTTCTAAATCTTTGAGAAATTCACACTAGCAGGCTCCAGAATATCATAAATTGAAATTTCTTATTTCTTTTTTTCTTAAAGAATAAAGGGTATTTGAACCGAGACTTTTCAAGAACAAGACCAGCGAAGTACAGCCAATGAAAGGATAACATGGGGCAATGGCAGTGGATGGTGACAGTATTTGGATGACATCAGAAGTGCAACTGAAATCTCCTAAAAAGCATAAAGTTGAACAAGAATAAAAATGACCTGCACTAATGCTTCTGCCAAGCTCAATTTTAAACTAAGTAACATTTTCCTCTCTTCTGCAAACCTCCCCTCCCCGCTTCTTAGCCTTTTGTTTCAGAAACTGGTACCACTCCAAACACAGGACAAACCAGGCTGACAGCACAGACACAATTCCTGTCAAAACCGGCTGGATCCTGTATTTCCCTCTAAAGCCCCCCAGCCACTTCCAGGGGGAGTGGGGAAACTTGGAGGTTTTGAAAGCCTGAGCCTGCTGCAACTTCCTTGGCCCCACAAAGCAATAAAGCCATCATTCCTCTTTACACCCAAACTCTTTGCTTTACATATTTTGGCTCTGGGGCACAGAGGTCGGTTTTTGACAGCAAAATGAAGAAACTAACTCATCTCATGTTAAAGATGTCAAGTCTGGTGTTCTGACTGATAACACAAAACTAATTTGCTGTTCTCTTGATACCATAATACCTAATGTTCTCAAAGAATTGTCTGTTTTAAAAAATTAGGTAGAAAATCGCTATGGTTCCTTTTCATTCCCATCCTTTTTCTCACCACGTGCAGCCCCTTTCATGTTGTACTGCAGCAGAGAGATAGTCCGACGTTCACAATGATTACAGTTACACAGCATGAGAAAAACACTTCTGGGACAGGAAAAACAGTGTGTGATTAATTACATTTTGAATTTTGAAAAATGTAACCACAAATTATTAGTATGGTATTGAATATAAAGGAAATAGTAGGAATTCCATTTTATTTAATAGAGGAAATTTTACAACATAATACATAACTTTTGCATTTCAGTATGGTTGGATTTTCTAAGCTACTTGGCCTTTCAGTCCCTGTTACTCTCAATTTAGTATCAGATCTAGAGAAAAGCACTATCATATGTCCCACATAACCAGACACAACAAAACCCAGATATATGTGTATTTTGTAAATATGTCGATTTACATGGTATTTAGTATCCTAGCTAAATATTTTATAAACTAGTATAAAATATTGAGATTTTAATGCCCACTCTTTGGCTAACATAAATCTTCAGAAAACAAAAGAGTTCCATTCGGCACTATGAGAGAAGATTTCATCTTTAGAGAATGAAAATGATTAAAGTCAACAAATTCACAGCCTCCCACATATGTTAACTAAAATATGGAGACTATATAGAATAAAAAAGTAGGAAACCTTTGTGTGATTAAAAAAATTATTATTCAGACAGGGTAGGGGAAGAGTTTAATACAACGACTTTGTACATTCTTGGTGGTACATTCTATTACAATGCCCCATTTGGATTATTAACATTAATTGTGGGCAATGCTATGGGATGAGGTTTGGCCACTGTTCTCAAAAAAAGAACTCTTCATCACTGCTGGATGTTCGGTCACAGACAATTTTTAAAAACAGGTAATCACTGATCCATATGTAGTAAAAAGTTAATACCCCTCCTTAATATTCACAAGATGATTCTCTCTTACTCTTCTATGCCTTTTGACAGTTATTTTTAGTAATTATTGCTCTGCCTGTGCCTCATTCATTATGCAGTCTGTATAAGCCATCATTACACATTACAGGAAAGAATAGCATACTGCTTAAAAAGTACTCTTTCTGTTGTATCTATTAGCTGTCACTACATAGTTGTCTCTTCATAGTAGCCTGGGGGTAATAATCCCAAACACAGTAACTCTTTAAAAAAAAAAAAAATACAATGAATGGACCAAAACCCTAAAAAAAGAGATACATAACGGACCTGGGAGAACTGTGGCAAAATTATCTTATAATCTCCCACTATCTGTGGGAAGGCATAGTCATGCCTCCAAAGGAGTTTTAACCAAATGCAATTCAATGTCTAGAATATGCTATTTGTTATAAAGAAGACCAGTTCACTTCACCAGATACCTAATTGAGGACTTGCTTTGTGGCAAGCACACTGCAAGATAACAAGGTTACAAAAACAAATAAGAATTTAATTAAATAAACTATTCCTTTATGCATAATTCAACCCCCCCTTTTTTTTAACCCTCACTATTACCAAGCACTGAGCTATGTCCTGAGGATACATGACACCTGACCTCAACTCAGTTTTTCATTCTAGAGAACTTACAACACAAGGCAGTTTTCTTTTACCAGCTAATGTGGCACATTATCAGAAATGAAGGCCCAGGTAAACATGCCAAACATTCATTTTCTAACACCATTACTTATGTCCCTTTCCTCTTCTTTGTTATCACACCTGCAGCTTTGTATAATGAGACAAGGTGCTCTACAAGCAACATGTTTTTATATCTTTCTTGCTCTTCAATAACATTAAAAAAAAAAAGGAAAAAGGAAAACATCTAATCTATTGTGTACTTATTGCGTGCCAAGCACTGGGCTAAGTGCTTTATAGGCTTTGAATCTTTAAATCCGTCTAAAAACTCTATCAGGTAAGAACTATTATCATTTTAATGTAATGAGAAGAAACTGAGGTTCAGAGTAATTTACTAAATCCCTTGAATTAACCGGGCTAATGAGGGGCTTGGCCCAAACTCAAATTCAGGTCCATTATGTGGGATGGTGATACAAGGGGAAGATCTTCCCCTGCACACCTTCAGTATGAAGTCTTCCCAAGGAGGGGCCCTTTGAACTGATTTTTAAAAGAGTTGGATCAATAGTTTTCTTTTCCTTTTAATCACTGTCCAGATGGATGGAAGGATAGATGATAAATAGAGAGAGAGAGAGAGAAGGTAGGGGCAGATTAGACAGATAGATGAGAGATGGTAGATGATAGACAGATAGATAGTGCACTCCCACATAAGTCCTTGAACTAAGAATTGGCCAACGGCAATTTTAGGCACAGATGCAAGACACTGTCCAATGCATTTAACCCCTCCACATTGGTTCTCCCCATCCTTGCCTTAATTCAATCCTTGCCTAGTTCACCTACTCATTTTCAAGAGAATAAAATGAAGCCACTTGAGCCAGCACTTTGGAAACTGGAAGAAGATGCTCAAGCATCATCGATAAAAACTGGGTAGAGTGGGAACAATGAAGGACAGAAAAATTGCCAAGCCTGATATCTCTGAAGTGTTATCATTTCAAAAGGCTAAGGCAAGGTTAGATGCTGTCAAATAAAAAGCTTTGTTCTGTGAAATATTTATTCCCTGAAAATCTTTCCCGGCAGAGCAAACGCAAGATTTTGTCTTAAAGAGGAAGCAATAGAATGTGGTGGTTAGGGAAGCAGACTTCATTCAAGGTCCACTGTGCCTGGCTTAACGGGCTTGGTCATTTTATTGTCTGCAAGACTGCAAAAGTTGTGTATGTTTTCTAAGCCTCACTATCCTATCTATGAAATGGGAATATTACCTGAAAATATGCTTGCAAAAACTAAATAAAAATAATGTATGTAAGGGCTTGGTATTATGTTGGAAACTATGGCTGGCACACAGAAAATGCTCAATAAACAGTCTCATCAGAGTGACACGTTGGAATAACTTCCAACCCATACACTCATATTGTTGTTGTTTTTTTAACTGGGTGATTTCAGGTCACTTTTGGTTCATTAAGAATGCAAGCGGACAGAGAGGCGAGAAGAATTGTGGCAAGTTTGTTAGACTGGAACAAAGCCAACAAGCATGGAATAAGGGTGAGTATCCCAGGCCAAATGTATAGAGGTCATGTGACAGAGAGACAAGAATCATCTAGTTCCACTTCAAATGGACTAGGCGGGAGAGGTCAATGACGACAGCGAAGATCTAGTTTGACCATAAATGATACTGCCTGGAATTTTCTGCAAAGAAATCACTAAGATGAAAGAGATCCTTGGGGGATGTAAGGCAACCTAGGCTTCTGAGTAAAGCAATGGCAAGATTCCATTTTGCTCAGGACAGACTGGATTACACCTGCTCTCCTCGTGTCACTATTCCCAGCGCTCCACACGTGTCCAGGGCTGGACAATTCTACACATCCTCCTACTTCCAAGACCTGACAACAAAGGGGGCCTCCTTGGAGAGATTCTGGATGAGGATTTCACACGAGTGAAAGCGACAGAGCCTCAAATCATGTGCTGAATGCTGCAGAGGTTCTGCACTGTCTCTTAAATTCATGGCTATGTTTACCAGGAAAAAGCCTCAGGTTTAGAATCCCATGGAACACAGCAATGCTCCCCTCTTCCTTTTATCTAGATTATTTTCCTCCACGATAATCACAACAATAATTTGGAAAAATAGGTCACCTATATTTCAAAACTATTTTGTTTCAAGCCATCTGGGGCTGAGGATGATTTTGAAACGAGCTGTTCTCGGTAGCACGGCAAAAACCCGACAGAGTACATTTATTTGCACATCTGCCAGGGCAGCAGCATTGTCCTGGGTATTTGATATTCAGAAGATGTATCAAGAATTTGAACCTTGGAGAAACAAACTACTCAGCATTTCAATTAGGATCAGTGTGTTGTGCATACAAAGCATCACTACAGAAAATCTCGGAACATGTAACACATGGGCTTTTAAAACTACATACTGCCAAGCTTTGCAAGTGAAATGATATTCTGCAGGGATGATCTCTTCCTCCGTCCCTGAGTAGTTGTTCTAAGAAAGACGGTTAACATATACTCCTGATTTGCATCTCCAAATTCTTATCGTCACAGGTTTTCAGTCCGTGTTTAATGAATTATTGTCAGCCTATAATTGACTCTATATAAATCTTTGATTAAATGGCTTCTAAGAAAGCAGGTCATGTGACTCCATGAGTTTCCCATAACACCCAACATAACTATAAAAAAGATTAGCAGTTTCATGTGGGACTTATTGCTGTTGGCGGGGGGGGGGGTTTCCCCTACCTTGCTGGAATATTTCTTAGTGTTCTTCTCTTTGCCATGTGTTTGGTGGGGGGGTCTCCAGGGTTCTATTCACAGTTGTTATTATCAAAACTGGAAAAAGATATGGCTCCATCTTATAAGTAGAGTGTGCTAGAATTTAAAGATGGCAAAATCTCCCTATCTGCCTTGATAGTGGATACTGGAAAAAACAGAGGGCTTATTGTGATCCTTCAGATAATAATGAGGGATACTACTACAATAATAATAATAACAGATGTACATAGAACACTTTTTAGGTGCTGACGTTCTTACCTGTACCATGTCACAAATTCTTACAAACCTGATACAGTAAGTACTGTCATGTCTATTGTTTGAGTCAGGAAATAGGCTTACAGAGGTTTCACAGCTTGCCCAGTGTCATATAACTGGTACTTTTTTCATGAGATAAGGATTTTTAGCCCAGATCTCTTTGACCTTTGAATTTGCTCTTAATCTCATGATATGATACTTCTTTATCACAGGATGAAGTTCTGAATGCCCACCACCATCCTGCCATATGATGTTACAGTGTTATATTAGAATTCTTCTGTCTTCCCAGCACCCACAAGGAAATATCTGAAATTAAAATCTTTATGATGCTTATTGAATTTAAAACTGATAGACATTACCTATATAAAACCGTTATTCATAATTAAATCACGGTCTAGGTGAGGATATTTTTAATCCATTAAATTCTGATTTAATCCATTAAATTTAAATTAAATTTAATCCATTAAATTAATGGATTAAATTAATTAATTAAATTTAAAGGGGAGAAAAAGTATCAATCATTTCATCCCCATTGTTGAGCACAATGGTTGAAAGGTAGTTGTCACCAAGAGATGTTTATTAAATGCATGCGTATAAAAAGGGGAAAAGAACCCTTCATTCATGATAACATCTTTCACTTTATTTGTGAGAGCAGTTCAGACATAGAAAACCTGAAATGGGCACTGTCAGCCCAAGCCAGGCTCTGTGTTTGGCAAAGGAGGAAGGAACAAAGAAAAATGTCCGTTTTTATAGTTGTGTTGTTACTGTACTACCTCATTTTTGTCTTTTCTAATTATTATGCTTTTGTGCTGGTATTTCTTATTTTGCTCCCGATGTCCTTTGTTTTCCTGCTTATTCATGATAGAACTTTCCATCCTTGCATTTGCTGATGCTGTTTCAGCATCTTTGTGGGTAAGGTTATTGACAAAACAGATTGCTTTCCAGGAAGAACAACAGAAATTGATTTGGGGGCAAGATTTACAAACTACATGCAGATCATAACAAACTGCTAATAAACTCCTTTCTGTATATAATGAGTGTGAACACAGAGCATGATTTATTCTCTGTGTAAAGGGAGGAGGTGTGAGGGGGCACCCTGAGGGCCCTCGTAGACGTTTTGTATGAGGAGGAAATGTTCTACTATGAGAGAAAGCTGACTCCCTCCTTCCAGGCAGATTTTCTACCAGTTTTGCAAGGCTCCACACAGAGGGTAAGGGCGGAAATCCCCTGAAAATAGATTCTTGTGGATCTGCATATGCCGGGGTCAGCACCTTAGTTTGAGTCCTGCCTCTGTCAACCATGTAACCTTGACCAAATTACTTTAAACTGTCTTAATTCCCTTGTCTGAAAAAAGCACCTGGTGCAAAACTCAAATTAACAACTTTCAGAATATGAAAGTGATTTTAAAATGATAAAGCCCACTTCAAATGTTTCTTGTTATTATTATAGGTATCATCTTCCAAATGTTTCCAACAACTTAATTCTTGTATTTCCTAATGCTCAGCCTTAGTCAATCATTGGCCATCTCAAAACTGTTTGTTAGTCATGGTACTAAACGTTATTACCTGTTGTGCTTTGTAGCAAACGTTGCTATTAGTAATTCAATTAAGTACCACTTCCATGAAATAATGAATTCAGCACAGTGGACTAGAATGAATACCGGTTTAGAAGTCAGGAGTTCATAGTTTTGGTCTCAGTTTGGAGTCTAATTTACTACACTCAAAGCAAGTATTTCTCCTCTCTGAGCCTCCAGGCAGATTAAACAAGGCAATTTCTATAAACAAAGGTCCTTTCCCATCTCTCATTCTGTAACTTGGCTTAAGAATGGAATATAGTAAACTGTTTCTCTCCTACAATTCTCAAGTCACACAGATCAATGGATCAGAACAGAGACCCCCCCCCAAACAAACCCACATTTACATGGTCAATTAATTTGTGACAAAAGAGGCAAGAATATACAGGAGGGAAAAGACAGTATTTTTAATAAATGCTGCAGGGAAAACTGGACAGCTACATGTAAAAGAATGAAATTCGACTGCTTTCTAACACCAAAAACAAAAATAAATTCAAAATGGATAAAAGACCTTAAATGTGAGACCTGAAACTGTAAAAATCCTAGAAAAGAACAGAAGCAGTAATTTCTCTGACATCAGCCACAGCAACATTTTTCTCAATATGTCTCCTAAGGCAAGGGAAACAAAACCAAACTATTCAGAATATATCAAAATAAAAAGCTTTTGCTGAGTGAAGGAAACCATCACACACACACAAAAAGATAACCTACTGAAAGAAGATCTCCGCAAACGTTACATGTGTTAAAGGGTTAATATCCAAAATATATAAAGAAGTTATACAACGCAACACTGAAAAAACCCCAAACTATCCAATTAAAAAATGGGCAGATGACCTGAATAGACATTTTTCCAAAGAAGATAGACAGATTATTAACAGACATAAAGATGCTTAACATCACTAATCATCAGGGAATAATATAATATATTATATTATATAATAATATATTTTTTAAAAATAAAAAATAATAAAATAATCTAAGAAGAAAAAAAGTTGGGTTTTCTAGTTCATTTAATTTCCTGATTAATTAAAAGTAAATTTTATTTCAATCATTGCCAAGGACATCCTAGGAAGATTAATCTACTTGTTTTATAAAATATTAGCTACAAATGGGTATTTTAGAGTTCATTTATCAAAACTCTGGATTTTAAAGGCTTCTGATGTTGAATATTTATAGGTATCTTTCACATATATTTTATGCGAATCTTACATTGTTTCAATTTTAAAATGCTGAAAATACTCAGGTAACTGGTAGCAATTTAGAAAATTTAAGTTCACTACTTCACACATACTCAATATTGAGTATTACAACTTTCCAACTGAGTTCCCAAGGGAAGAGATAAGTTTACTAGAAGACACTGCACCTGATAGGGAGAGATTTGTGGTGTCCCTAGTCACTATTACTGCACGAGATAAGCGATTTGTAAGACTGTCTTCGGGTTCATTTATCTCTCTTACTACAGGGATGAGCCTTTGTCTTTTTAGGTAAGGTATTTGCTCACTAACTATCTGATGTCAGGCCCAGTAATCTACACTAAAGAACATAAACTTAGAGAAAAAAAGGCCAGAATATTTCTAGAAACATTTATTGTAATGGGAACTTTGGATGCTGTATTTAATTTTAATTTCTTATGTTTAAGTATTGCCTGATCTTTCGGAATGAAAATACTTCCCACTTTACTGTCAAAACATCTCCTAATGAAATTAGTTATGGAGCTGAAGCATATGATTATCACTAAGTTTTTTTGTGTGCCCTGTTCTAGCCTTGCTGTAACTCTGCTCTTGCAGTGTTATAAATCAGAACTATAAATAAAGGAGGATGTAACTATTTCTCTTGTCATTTTTTAGACCAAGACACTCAAGTTCTTTTTTCTAGAGACAGGGAGAAATTAAGAGTAAAGAATTCACTAACAAATAGCACTGAGAATTCAATTTCCCTTAACTGAGATGGTAAGGATATAAATTTAGAATTGAAGTCCTCAAAGGTGGGAAATGTTAACACTGAGGAGGATATTCCCACAATTCTCTACTTTTGTCATCTTTAAGGTGTGCCTTGTGACCAAGAATGCATGTAAGCTGTGACAGATTTTCAGATTTTGCTATTTAAAATATTACATAGGAATTGTTTCCAACGGCCGCTGACAGTGAGATTCTGCTCTTATATAAAACATGTTCATTCTTCTACTGGAAAATAACATTCTCATTAAAGGGAGCCAGAATTCTTAATTAATTAATGTGAGTGACTTACATGTCTCAGTTAATACAAGTGCCTTACTGAACACATACATATAAATACACTTTTTCTTCCCCAAAATGTTAATATAAATGTTTAAGCAGCAATGCCTTGAAGACAAGAAAATTTAAGCTGTGCATTTTGTAAGAAAATTCAAGGTATGGAAATTCAATGTAAAGGTCAGGCAATTCCTTACTACTGAGTGCTAGTTTTGTTAGAACTGTTAGGTTAATAATGGTAAGTATGTTAGTAAATATGAAGTTGATGACTAAGAGCCTGGGTATTAGAATAAGAAAAGACTTTGGATCAAACCCTGGCTCTGCCACTTACCAGATGTGTGACCTTGAGCCAGTTACTTTTCTAAATCTTAATCTTCACATCATAAAAAGAACGTTAGCTACCTTCCGTGACTGTTATTAACATTGAATGGGATCATGAGATGATCGTAAGTAGAAGAATGTTAATGTTAATCTTTTAACTAAGTCCAAAGATAGAACAGATGCTACAAACCGATCAAAATATAAGGGCTGTGTGTATGTACTGAGAACCACTTTTATGACCGTTAGGTTTTCACCCAAGGATGGTAAAACAAGAGGTAGGATATAAAATATCTGAAGGTAGAGAAAAGGAGGATTTTGTTTAGCTGATTTTGGAACAGGCTTCAGAGGATGGTAAGTCACATGTGCTCCTTAACCCTCCCCAAAGAGAAGGAGTGCCTTTCCTCTCCATTGAAGCTCATTGGGGGCTTTAATGTAACCACTGGGAGAGCCTGATATCAGTCTCCAAGAACTTTAGACGCAATGGACTTGAGTCTGACTCCCACTAAGGTAATTTGGGGAGAAGCAAAGCCTGGTGAGCTGCTTTTTGGAACAGGGGAGAACTTCTGCTTTAACAGCTTTCCCTCTAATAGCAGATCAAAGAACATGTGAGTTTACACTCAAGTTTAAGTCACATGAGAGGAAAAGTTGGCCAAGGATTGCTTTTACTTATACCCAGAAGAACCACCTGGAAGAAGCAATGGGACTCCAGCTGTGAGAGTCCATATGGAGGGTCCTCCCAGAAAACCAGTAGCGGAGTGATGGGGTAGTTGATGAGAGTAACAGTTCCAGGGTCCACATAAGAGCCTCTGAGGAAAACTCAAAAATGTCCACAAGGCAAGAGTCAGCTTTGAAATCTTTTCTCTCATGGAAAAAAAGAGAAAAGGTCCATAAGAGAAGAGAACATGAAACCATTTTGAGGGCACCTGGGTAGCTCAGTCACTAAGCGTCTGCCTTCAGCTCAGGTCATGACACCAGGGTCCTGGGATCAAGTCCCACATCTGGCTCCCTTCTCTGCAGGAAGCCTGCTCAGTCTGTTGGGCGTCTGCCTTCAGCTAGGGTCATGATCCCAGGGTCCTGGGATGGAGACCGGGATCCAACTCTCTGCTTGGCAGGAAGCCTGCTTCTCCCTCTCCCACTCCCCATGCTTGTGTTCCCTCTCTCGCTGTGCCTCGCTCTGTCAAACAAATAAATAAAACCTTAAAAAAGAAAGAAAGAAAGAAAGAAAGAAAGAAAGAAAGAAAGAAAGAAAGAAAGAAAGAAAGAAACCATTTTGAAACAGTATCAATTCAAG
The DNA here is from genome assembly GCF_010015895.1 of Lontra canadensis. Lineage (NCBI taxonomy): Eukaryota > Metazoa > Chordata > Mammalia > Carnivora > Mustelidae > Lontra > Lontra canadensis. The sequence continues at coordinate 53,270,097 of NW_022630998.1, read as the reverse complement.
TGAAATCAATTTCTATATCCTTCTTTGCCCGACCATTTTCCAAAGCTCCAACCACAGAGGAGGTGGTGGGTGAGAAAAAGACAAGAACACCCCTACACACACACACACACACACACACACACACACAGCAAAGGCTAGCCTTCAGTGTGGGTGGGAGAAAAGCCAACATTAAATCAACTTCAAAGTCGTGATCATCCTCTGGGACTAGACGGCCTAATTCCTAAAATGAGATTATCTGTGATTTTAAAAGATTGCAGGACTTTCTATCAACTGAAACTGACCAGAAAAACCACAACCCCCATCCAGTTTCTGTACAGGGTCATAGAAAGACTATGTCTAGTAGACAAATTTTAAAGGAATAAAAAATAAAAATAAAGTGTTTTGATTATGTTCTATGAATTACTTATTCAAAGTACAACTGACTATAGGAATGAATTTTTTAATTTTTAAAATTTTTAATACACTGGGAAACCTTCTTCATTGCACAGTAGACTCTTATCCATACAATTATATGGTGATTTTTTATGAGCTGCACTGAAGATGCCACCATGGAGAAGGTGGGCTTATACACAGTCAGCGCAATATTATGTAAGGTAAATAATATGTAGGGTACAAATGCATGTAGCACTAAGACCTGATGCCTAATTACAGATTCAGAATGCAAGAAACACATTAATCTCCCAGATAAAAAGAAAAAATTAAGGAATGACTGACTGGCATTATGCACATAAAAAATACACATTTATTGTCAGTGCACCCTGAAGCCTAACTGAACATTGCTGGGGGAGGGCAAGGGTTAGGAGCTAGTAACCATGGCAACTCTAAAAAGCAGGTCTCATTACACACTTGTTTCTAAGGAATAAGTCACTTGCATGAAATTTCTTTTTTCTGCCAGTTGACTTTGAGCTTTTCCCATGCTGGAACCTGGTAGTTGTCTCAATAAACCTTCTCTGCAATGCCAAGTCTCTCTCCACTGATGCTCGGCATGCTTGCATTTGCAAAAACATCTGGACATCTTAGAAGTAGTATGGGATGCTCATAAAAATCCTCAAGTTGTTGTCCTGCAGGTTCTTCTCTCATCTTCCAGGAATCCCTAGCATAATAAACAGGCTACAGCTAAAGCTCCAATATCAGGTTCTGCCTCTACTAGCAGAACTTAGAATGGTGATTGGCACTATGTATGTACTCAATAAATGATAGCCAGGGTGGGGAAAAAAGTGGGTCATTATCATTACTGCAACCCCTCTCAAAGAGCGTAAACCTCAGCTATAGGGTTGGTGAGGAACACTGTCCCCCAAATGAGCTGTGGTTCCTTTTACGTGGGAAGAATATAATCATAAATCACTAGAGCTAGAAGGCCCAATGAGGAGCTTTGCTGCAACACCTTACAATACCCTACACAGCTAACTCTTCATATGGGCTGCACTTCCTAGGATGATGTTGACCAGTGTACAGTGCCCTGTCCATTCAGGCCTGGAAGTACATTTACAATTACATTCTGCTGCAAAAACAAAAACAAACAAACAAAAAAAAACCTCAAACCAAACAAAAACAAAAACAAACAAAACAAAACAAAAAACTCAATTAACTAAAATACAAACATGTTGAGCTAAATTTAGGTGTAGGGATATCACTACATGAAAATTTTTTACCTTACCTAAATACTAAAATGATATCAGTACTTCTCCAAACGTAAATTAAAAACATCTGCACAGAGTATGTTCTACATAATTCTGATGATAACCACATGGCAAAAAACTTATAGATACATAATTTTTTAAAATGTGTACCTTTTCAAGCTTTTGAATGTGAATATCAAAATGCTATCTCTTAGAGAATAGAATTGTGGGTGGCATGTATTACATATCTCTTCCTTGGAACTTTATTACTTTATTTTCTACGTTTTTTAAAATGAACCCATATAACTTGTTTAATATATAAAGTCAAAGTTATAAATATAAATATATACTTTTTCCTAGAGGCAAGGAATTTTGCATACCTCCTTAATTAATCCACCAGAAAATTAAGAAATCTTTGCTTTATTTTTTAACTGTCCATAAAATTTGGTAACATATTCATTATTTGGTAAAGAAAATACTTATAAAGAAAACTGATAGAGATGAGCAATAATCATTTTAGATTTTAACATAAGGGAAAATAATTTTTTCTTCCACAATACACAAGAAAGTGTTTTCTTTCTAGCTTCAGGGAAAGCTTGTGAGCTATAATTAAATACTAAATTAACACTACTAGTTTAGAATTAATAGTACAATCAATATCTGAGCCTGAATGAAATGTGAGTATGGGCATCAGCAAAACTGCTGAAAAGAAATAGCACTTGAGATAAATTCAATTCGCTGTTCACCCAACCTTAACAATCAAGGTGACAACAGTATTAATGTTGACCAAATTAGAAAAGGTTCAGCTCAAGATTTCATTTGAGGGGCACCTGGGTGGCTCAGTGGGTTAAAGCCTCTGCCTTCAGCTCAGGTCATGGTCCCAGGGTCCTGGGATGGAGCCCTGCATTGGGCTCTCTGCTCAGCAGGGAGCCTGCTTCCTCCTCTCTCTCTGCTGGCCTCATTGACTACTTGTGATCTTTGTCAAATAAATTAAAAAAAAAAAAAAGATTTCATTTGAACACACATGTGCATGCACACACACACACACAACATTAAAAGACAACAGCTTTGCCATTATCAAACCATACTGCCAGACAGTATGTTACTTTAATATAGCATTATCTGTAACCTTGTCTTTTCCCCACAAACCACGTGGATCATACGTATGTACATTACTGTATTGCATTTTTTTGGTAGTTTTTTGTGGACCTTTGATGGGATTACAGCATATTTATTAAGATAAAGACACCCTGAGCTGTCACAAAAAGAGGGCTAGCAAATACTGATCTACTAGCTCAAATATGCATATTATACCCTGATGCTTGTTTATGTGATGCAACCAAGAGCAGCTCCCCCTCAACCCTGGCCTCCCAGGATCATACCCTCTGAGATTCTTGAGCTCTTCTGTGGCAAGGAGCAAGCTTATTTTAATTCATTCATTCCTTCATTTATTTATTCAAGGACTATTTATTTATTAAAACCCCCAAATTTATAAGGAATCACAAAAGACCCCACACAGCCAAAGAAATCTGGAGAAAAAAATAACAAAGCTGGAGGTATCACCCTCTTTGATTTCAAATACACCACAAAGCTGTAGTAGTCAAAACAGTATGGTACTGGCACAAAAACAGCAACAATCAATAGAATAGAGAGCCCAGAAAAAAACCCACCCATCTATGGCCAATTAATATATGACAAAGGAGGCAAGAATATACACAGGGAAAAAGACAGTCTTCTGAATAAATGGTGTTGGGAAAATTGGACAGCCACATGGCAAAAGAGTGAAACTGAACCACATCTTATATCACACACAAAAATAAACTCAAAAATGGATTAAAGACTTAAATGCAAAACGGAAACCATAAAACTCCTAGATGAAGACAAAGGCAGTAAAATCTTTGACATCAATCCCAGCAATATTTTTTTGGGTCCGCCTCCTCAGACAAGGACAACAAAAGCAAAAATAAACAAATAGGACTACAGCAAACTAAAGAGTTTTTGCAGCGAAGGAAACCATCAAAGAAATGAAAAGGCAAGAGACCAAATGGGAGAAAATATCTGCAAATGATATATCTGATAAAGGGTTAATATCCAAAATACATAAAGAACTCATACAACTCAATATAAACAACAACAATCCAATTAAAAAATGGGCAGAGGACCTGCATAGACATTTCTCCAAAGATATACAGATGACCCAACAGACACAAGAAAAAGGCTCACCAATACTAGTCACCAGGGAAATGCAAATCAAAAGTAGAGTGAGCTATCATCTAAAAAGTGTCAGAATGAGTATTATTAAAAAAAAAAAAAAAAGAAAGAAAGAAACAGCAAATATTGGCCAGGGAAGTAGAGAAAGGGGAACCCAAAAGTACTGTTGGTGGAATGAAAACTAGTGCAATCACTATGGAAAACAGGGTAGAGTTTCCTCAAAAAATTTAAAAAAGAAGTACTGTACAATCCACCAATTACACTTCTGGGTATTTATTCAAAGAAAATGAAAACACTAATTTGAAAAGGTATAATGCAGCCCTGTGTTCACTGCAGCATTATTTACAATAGCCAAGATATGTTAGACACATAAGTGTCCCATCAAGAGATGAATGGATACACACACACACACACACACACATATATATATATATATATATATAAAAAATGAAATACTACCCAGTCATAAAAAAGAATGAGATCTGGCCATTTGCTACCAAATGGATGTAAGTAAAATAAGTAAAGCTAAATAAAACGCTAATAAAATAGGTCAGAGAGAGAAAGACAAACACCATATCATTCCACTTATATATGGAATTTGAAAAACAAAACAAATGAACAAACAAAATAAGACAGAAACAGACTGAAAGATACAGAGAACAATCTGGTGATTGCCAGAGGGGAGAGAGGCAGGAGGATGGGTGAAATAGGTGAAAGGGATTAAAAGGTACAAACTTCCAGTTATAAAATAAATAAATAATGGGAATGTAATGTACAGCATAGGGAATACTGTCAATAACATTCTAACAACTATGTATGGAGATAGATGGTACCTTGACTTATTGTGATGATCACTTAGTAATGTATGTAAATGCTGAATCATTATGTTGTACACCTGAAACTAATATACTATTGTATGTCAGCTACACTGCAATAAGAAAAAAAAAGAAGTACTTATTGAGTATTTACTATGCACCAGGAAACAACAAATGATGCAGGGCTTGTGCAGATCTTTCAGTCTTGTGAGGGCAGACACACAGTTACAAAACAAAACTATGTATGCCGCGGAAAGAGTAAAGCAGGGTGAGGGGAGAGATGGGGGTTTACTTATGCAGCATGGGGAAGAATGTGTGTTGTTGGTGATCAATAAATGCCTACTGCATAAGTGAATGAGTGCAACTGTACATAGTCTCACATTTGTTCAGTTCAATGGTCCTTCAAGAAATGATGCTCTGTGTTTAACTCTGTTATCCTCTCTCTCAGGTGTTTCCATCTTAATTTTTTGAATTATCATCCTACACTATTTTTATGTTAGGAACAAATTAATTATTGAAACGTAAATATTAACGGCTTAGAAAAACATCTAGCACAATGCTTGGCATATAGTATGTATATTACAAGGCTGGCTGACTTACAGCACTGAAAACCTGAAATGGAACTGTATTTTGACTCTCCCTCTAAAATTCCAAACACAATCCCAATCCTCTCTCTGTGAGAAAAATTTCAGATAATAATTGTAACCATAATTGACCTTACTGGGTTCTTACTGTGATAAATAAATAAGTTGCTATGTTAACTCTTTAGATAATCATCTTATGAAACCTCATACCAATATTATGAAGGAAGCACTCATTGACCCTTTCTTTTCTATGTATAAGAAAACATTCTCAGAGAGGTTAGGTGACCCGCTCTGTATCACACAGCTTGTATGGGGTATGAAAGGTTTGGAGCCAAGGTTATCTGATTTAAGCCAAGCCAGCACTCTTCAACGCTCTCACACACACTGTTTAAATAAACTTTATATTATCCATTCAATTTGATATAGCTTTTATGTAGAGGCTGTTTAACCTGTTACAGGCACAAAAAGTACTCATGGTACCTGAATAACAGTGCTTGAGCGGGTGTGTATATGGGGGCGAAACGTTCTCTTCTATTTACAATCTGTGTATTCCTCACAATAAAATGCAAACACTAGACTTTGATCTCAAAGGAAACCAACAGCCCCAGATATTTAAAAATCTCATCTGTTCACTGATAAGATGAAGTTGAAGTTGGGCAAGACAGAAACCCAGATTAGTACATTATTCTTATTGTCTCTCCATTATCTTAGAAAATAATCCATGAGTGAATAACCTGATCGGGCAGCCTAGTGTTATTCAGTTTTTATTTGAGACTATTGCATAGAACCTAATGGATGCCAGGAATCTGTCTAGGGGATTAGTCCACCTTCTCTTGTTTTTGGTCTAGGATATTACATTCTAGTTGACTCTGGTTTCCCTGTGAACTCTCTAGGGCTACCATAAGTCCCCTGAAGTACTTAAGCATGTAGTAATGTTCTTCTCCGAAAGGCTCAGTATTAAAAAACAGAACTGAAAATCCTGTTTCTCTTTTGAGGATTTTTCCAAGGTCAATCAAAGCCTGAATTCAATATCCCCTCCTCGCAGCACCCAGCTGTTTCCCTCTTTCTCTATCTCTCTCTTTATCCCTTTCTCCTTTCCTTCCTAGCAAGCTGCTTCATTTGTCTCTCAAAGAAAAAAGACAAATAAGCCAACACAGAGAGTTGTCCTGTCTCCAAAGGGTAGCTGGAGATAGCAACAAGACTCAGAATGGCTACGAAATTTTTTCTCAACTACCCTTGGCAAAGTAAACCAAGTCGTGCCCAGCCTGTCATGCCATATTTTGTAATGACAAGGGACACTATGCCTATGATAAGGAGCCACCAGTTTCCAACTTGACACTTTCTTTGTTTAACATTATTAAGAACATGCTCAGATTCTTAAACATTCATTAAGGAAACATTCTGTGATGTTTATAAATAAACTCTCAAGGCCAGCTGTATTAAAAAATGAATAAGAATCCAAAACAGTTGTTCACAATTTGTTATATATTTTAAACCTATTTATCATCAATACCATTTCAAAGTAAGAGATGCAAAGAAAAATAACTGTGCTGCTTACAAAAATAATTACAGTATTTACTTATTAATCAGAGTTCACTAAAGTCCTTAAGGTCTTGCAATGTGACAAAACTTTCAGATTTTGAGATGGATGTATTTCCATCCTGCCAAGGTATCTCTCTGACTGTACATAGATCCTTACTTGGACATGACATCGAAATTCAAATGGGAGACTCTGGAAATGAGGTCTGCACTCAGCCCCTATTAGAAGCCCATTGGGCACTCCCCAAACAACATGTCTATTGGGAAAACACAGACAAACCTTGGTGGGGGGTGAAACTTTGATGTATACTAATAAACACCAATGACCTAAGGACAGCAGAATGTTTGCCAGTGCAGGAAAATGAAGACTAAAACTGTCTTGAAATGATCTGGACCACCCAAGATCTCTTCTTTCAGACCCCCAAACTTTTGCGTTTGTTACATTCTGCTTGATTGACTACTCTTTATTAAAACAGAAATTACCAAGAGTAGCAGTCTTGGCTTGCAGTCTCTGCATCTCTGTAATGACTAGTGATTGTATTTGCTGTGGCCCTGGAGTCCACACAAGAGGATAAGAATGTCCATCATTCCGTCATCACTACAGACCGACATACAGGTTTCAGCTCTTATGTCTGATTTTTATGGCCTTTTGTACCCTTTCCTTACTGCTAACAATTGTATTTCTCACATCTGCTATTGAACCTGCAAATAACAGACTCTCCTCTGACCTGTCCTTTTGCTTTTCTCCTGAGAGCTTAAAGACTAAGGAACCAACTTTGATGGCTGAGTTTAAAAACAAAAATAAAAAACACAGTCTTGGAGTAATGTCATTATGAATTTCAAATACAGGATATTAACTTCAGTACCTGAACTTTTGTGAATTTATTTTCGTTCTTTTGCCTATTCAGAAGCTCTCTGAGCTTCAGATTCATCACCCATAAGATTGTGCACACAATTTAGGTTAAGTATTAATATAGTCATATAGTACAATAGAAATAGAGGACATGTCCTTATAGTAATCCAGACATTTAGAGTTATTAATGTTTCTGATTATTCGCTGTGTACATAGATGACGTTTCCAGAGAGCTGTATTCTGGGGAAGTGATACCAGATTTTGAAATTCTGAGGGTACACAATGCAAGTTGAGAAAACCTAAATATATGATTAGAAAGAAATGGACGTTTGCACTTATCAGACTCAGCCAGACGAAACAGATGCACTTTCTCAGCATTGTTTGGAGCATCCAAGCTAACCTAACATGCAGGATCCTAATCCTTTCATTTAGGTGTGTCTGGTAGAGGTATTTTCTTATTTAATTGTCCCTAGAAAACCCTGATGACCTAAGTTCTACCCATGGATTAAAAAAAAGAACAGAATTAATCAGAAATAGACCTTGAATCTGTCAGAAGAATCATTTTATGAAGCCAACTGCTCATCTGAGACTTCAGATACTCTTACATTTTAACTATTATTTAGAGGCACCTGGGTGGCTCAGTGGGTTGGGCCTCTGCCTTCGGCTCAGGTTATGATCTCAGGGTCCTGGGATCAAGTCCCGCATCAGGCTCTCTGCTCAGCAGAAAGCCTGCTTCCCCCTCTCTCTCTGCCTGCCTCTCTGCCTACTTGTGATTTCTCTCTCTCTGTCAAATAAAGTAAAAAGAAAATCTTTAAAAGAACTATTATTTACATAAAAATATATAGAAAACAATAAATGTATGAAATGAAAATATATAATTTAGAAGTGTATTATATATATATGCAAAGCATTTATCACAGAGCCTGAAACGTAAAGTATTCATGAAAAATTAGCTAGTCCCATCACTGCAGAATTATCTGCCAAAATATCAACCAATTATATGATCTATTTTTGTACACGCATCTTTATTCATTCATTCACTAGTATAAAGATATACACTTTTTGTTTTTGTAAAAATGATTATTACTCAGGAATTCTTACATACATTGGAAGCATTACTGCTGTTCACGTATTTGACCTTATAATGGGTAACTCAGTAGTCACTTGGTTTGATTCAGCATAGCTTGTTTCATGAATTCTATGTCTTTAAACATTTATAAGCCAATTATCCTGCTAATAAAAAAATGCAGTCACTGAATGGGCCAGGGCCCATAAATTAGTGCTTTAAGGCAGAAGATTGAGTTTTTCTCATAATAGCTTTTCCCAGGACTAACCCTCCATGCAGAAAAAGCTGTCTTATGTGTTCAATGTCCATTAACAATGAGGCAGCATTCGAATTCCGAGACGTGAAAAAGACTCCATGAATGTACAGATGTCCTTTTACTTGCCCATGTACCATAGAGCTGGCATATCTGTACGCAGTAGAGTCATTACGAGTTCTTATAAAAAACAAGGTCCTTATCAATTTTAGGGGTGCCGTGGTGCAAATAGAGAAGGCTGTGTAATCAAGTGAGGAAAATGAACTGCTCCCTATTTCTCAGCTGGGGATAAAGGCTGAAAATCATGACGTATATAAACACTGCTTTCAGAGAAACCATTTCAAACATCACCTCTATCTAGCTACCAACAGGTTCCATTAATCGGGTATATTAAACAAGCTGAAACACAAAAACTGCAACAATGAACACAACTGGCGTGAAAACATGAGGATGTTAGCAATAAAAACCAGTCATTACCAAAAATGTAAATAAACAGACAGAGGCTGACTTTTTTCCTGATGTGGTCTCATGGCCACTTGGTCTACCCTATCATATGTAACGTGAACTAATTCAGTAGACTTGCCCTTGTCTCCTCTCGTCCAGCCTCTGCTTTCTACAACCCATCTTCAAAGGGCTGTGGAAGTTATTGCTGACCTTGTCTCTTTCTCCTCACAATCATAAGTGACTCCCCCTAATCAGATCTCTTGGTTTTATTTAAACCGCTCCAAAGTTCAACTCGAGATGATTTTTTTCAGGCTTATTGTCCCAGACTCCTCCCTCATCCTTTGTTCCAACCAAATTGAGCTCTCACTATTCTCCATATATGTCCTGCCTTTGTATCTTTGTATGAGCTATTTACTCAGTCTAGAATGTCTAAATGCAAAAATCTCCACAAAGCCTGGGTTTGCTTAACTGTTTACTTGCTGACATATATTCTTCAAAGTGTATCTCATATATGCTATCTCCTGGGAGGAGCCATTCTCCCATACATTATCATTTATAACAAAACCTGGGAACATTTACTGAATGTTTTCATCGTGCTAGGCACTCTACTAAACGTTTCATAGACTTAAGCAAAAAATGAGAAAAGTATAACATTGTGAAAGAGTGCAGAAGGCCAGGGTTCAAATCTTGGCTTTATGGATTGTTTGCTGATCAACTTGGGAATTTCTTTACTTTCTGTGTATACAGTGTTGCCATGTGTAAAAAGGAGATAGTTATAACAGAGCTAATATTAAAAACATTATTATAGAGATAATGTGAAATGATAAAGCCCTTGGAACAATTCCTAGCTCACTATAATTATAATATAAATATCAGGGCCTGCTATTACTACACCTCACAATATGCTACAAGGTAGATGTTGTCATTATTCCTATTTCAGAGATAAAGAAATTGAGGCTCACTAATGTTGAAAGTATGCCCAAAGTAACATAGCTAACAGGTGACAGATCAGAACGTACACACAAATCTGTCAATGGTAAACCTCAATCTTTTCTGTAATGCAGACAGACTAGCTGTCTTTGGTTTCAATCTAGTGGTTTTCCTGACTGGAAGTTAAACAATAACAACATGTCTGCTGACATTAACTGAATACTCACTATGGAGTATGTGTCAGGCACAGTACTCAATGCTTCATGCAATAGCTCATTAACTTTCATAGCTGACTTCACTGGAGACCATCGTTACCCTCACTTTACAGAGGAGGAAAGTGCTTTAGAGAAACTTGTTTGGTCACACAGCTTATAAAGTGACAGAGCTAGGACTCAAACTTAGACTCTTACTGAGATGATACTCTGCCTTACGTTTAGCTATAATTATTCCCTTACTTCTTTGTTCTTCCTGTTCCCTTAGTGGAAACTATTTCTCTGTCACTGGGCACTTGATTAGCTGTGCTCATGTCTGACACCACTGCCAACTTGTCAATTACCTGAAAAGCTGGTGATCCATTCACATTGTCTGGAGAACAGTGTCTTCCAAGTAGTGGAAGCCTAAGAAATCTTGGACTGAAGTGAACTTGATGTTGGAACTTGGATCATAAAGAATCAAATGTTGCATAGAAAATATTTTGCATATATGCTGACACTTTAAAGTATTATGACAAAGGGCTCAAATCCAGTTCCTCTAAGAATGACTAATGAATGAGAGACAACTTTCACATTAGTTAAGAGGCTCAGCCTTGAAATTGGATTGAGCTGGAATCAAGACCCAAGCTTATTAACATTTTTGCTTGTTTTACTTATCCATTCTAAACATTATTTCCTTATCTTTGAATAGAAGAATACTACCTCCTTCTTAGGGTTTTTGATATTACTAAATGAAAATATTCATGAAAGTTACTTAGCACAGTGACCCACGCATGGTAAGCACTCAGCAAAGTTGTCGAGATAAGTAAAAATTATGTTTTTAAAGTCAAATAATTAAAGAATAGCTCCTTGATCATCCAAGCAACTACCCTTGTTCAGATATAAAATTCTTCCTGGAGGAGGATCACAAATATTATGAAATAAACTTGAGTGGAAGTGTGAGAAGAGAAAATAAATAACTCTCCAGGAAAAGGTGCCCTGAAAGGGCCAAGCCTGTGAGAAATGGCAGGAAAGCAGGCCATTTTGTGGTAAACAGCTTCATTTTTAACCCAAGGGACACAGTCTCCAGAGGGTACCTTTGTGTTGTTAAGATGTGTCATGAAGGCCCCACAGTGAGGGTTTCCCTTTGTTCTCCAGTCTCACTGAGAGAGTGAATTTCACTGCAATACTCATTTATTTGTAAACTCTGATCTCCAATTTACTAAGAGTTGCAAGACTGAGACTAGGTGAAAAGTATTAGAGCCAATAAGAAAAAAAGAGTAAGCACAGATTTCCCAAAGAAGGTATCATTCACATTGCCAGCAAATACAAATATATATGTACAGATATATTCCTTTAAGCAACAAGGAAGTCTGTATTACATGAAATTACAGTTTTAAAGATTCCTGATTGTTAATGGATTGAACTGTGTTTTCCCAAAATTCATATGTTAAAGTTCTAACCCCCAATATGACTATATTTTGAAGCAGTAAAGAAGGTTAAATGAAGTCATAAGGATGGGACCTTAGTTTGATAGGACCAGTGTCCTTACATGGAAAGGAAGATACCAGAGGTCTTTCTCCACATAACAGGAGGAAAAATCATGTGGGACAAAGTGAGAGGCAGCCATTTATAAATTGGGAAGAAACGTCTCGCCAGATACCAATTTGCTTGTACCCCCATCTTGGGCCTCCAGAATCGGGAGATGAAGCCACCAAGTCTGAAAGTATTCCATTATGATAGCACAAGCAGACTCATATACTAATATTTGTATTAAACAATTTCCTGTCCTCCTATGAAAATATTAGTTATATTTTTCCGATGAAGAGGCAGGATGGCTTACTGAATAAAGGACTTTTGTGTCTCTTTCAAGTCAAGGAGTCCACTTAGGAGCTGTCGTTTGGATCTTCTAGCTTTCACACTTCAGACAAAAAAAAAAAAATATTAACACCCCCACACATAACACTTGTTTTATGAAGTATCTCTTTATTAGGAACCTCTTCCCTAAGTACCTCCCTCCAGACATTAAGCACAGGCAAAGTTCCACAGGGAAACAAAGACCAGTCACACAGCAGAAAGCAGCACAAACTTAGCTGATACAGGCTCTTTGTTACATGGATTTTACCCTTTGTCCTTCTGAAATTTAAATTCTTTCTGGTTGGAAGAAATTTTACAATTCTGTCTTTTTAGGCTAGCCACCCTTGGTAATTGTTGGTCAAGGACAGCAGAATAAAGCCGGGGCCTACACAGACAAATGAGGCACTGCTGACCTTCTAGGATTTCAGGCTTAAAGAGGTACTGTGGCTCAACACTGTGCGAGAGCAGTCATTCGTTCATTCATTCATTCATTCTTCCAAAAAGTATCTTTTGAAGCCTCTTCTGTGTCCAGTACTGGACAAGGCTCTGGGGATACACACAACCCTAGTCTGCAGCAGCTTACAAACCAGTATGTAAATACAGATTACCAATTAAAATTAACCAAATTAATAAACAAGGTATTTTTGCAATGATGGAAAGTGCTTAAAAGATCATAAAAAATAATAGTGACCGACTTTAAGTTGTCATGTGGAGTGAGTCTGAATTGCAGTCACACTAAGATGGGGTGAGGGAAATCCAGGACAACTGGTACCAAGGCTCTGGGGAAGGAATCAGCTTTGTGTATCTAAAAATCAAAGGCAAGGATGGCATGGCTGGAGTAAAAAGGGGCACTAGATCAAAAGAGCCAGGCAGAACTTGATCAGGAGAGTTGAGGAAGTATTCTTACTGTTTTGAGAAAACAAAGCAGGGATTTAAGTTAAATGAATCTAACCACAGACAATTACCCATAGGCCAAATGGAGCCTCCAGCCTGTTTTGGTGAATCAAGTTTGTCTGGGGCAGAGCCAGGCCCAGGAGCTTAAGTATTGCCTATCCCTGCTTTTGTGTACAAGCTCAGAACCCAGTGGTTGTGACAGAGACCGGATAACCCACAGCACCTAAAATCAATTTACTATCCAGGCCTTTACAGAAAAAGTGTGGTCTAGTGGAAGCAGAAGGGAGCTGTTTAGAGTCTGCATGTCATCAACTGGAGAGATGATGATGGCTTGGACCAGACTGCTTGGGAGCAGTACAGAGGTGGACAGCTAACTAGATCTCGGGCAGTCTTTGCAAGAAGAGCTGAAAGAATTTGCTAAAGGATTAAACATGGTGGGGGACAGAGGAGAGGATAGAGAGGTATCAAAATATTCTTAGCTTTTGGGGATGAACAACGGAATGGATAAGAAGGTCATGTGCTGCGTTAGGGAATTCTGGACAGGGAGTAGCTTTGTGGGGCAGGTGAGAATAAAGAGCTACTGGGGAATGTTCAGTTCAAAAAGGGAAATGCCTTTTTATAAGGCCCGGGGGTTGCCTTTGCTTTTTCAATCCAGTGCAGTGATTCTCAAAATAACCCAATGACTTCTTCTCCATCCCTGTTCCATAACACAAACAAAAAAGTCACACACCCAGGAAAATGACAACCGACATTTCCTTGGATGCTAAACTATAAACATTCTGCAGGTAGGGCCATGCCTGTATTCTTCACCATTGTGTCTCCATGCCTATCCTGGTAGCTGCCACATAGCAGCAGCTCAATAAATACAAGTTTTCAAAGTATACTGAAAAAATAATCAGCAACCATCTACGGAGAACTTTCTATAACATCAGGAACTTGATGAAGTACTTCACAAAAATTACATTATGTAATCTTTATAAAAATCCCTCAAGCTAGGGGCACTTGGGTGGCTCAGTCAATTAAGCATCTGACTTGGGCTCAGGGCATGACCTCAGTGTTCTGGGATCAAGACCCATGTCACATTCCCTGCTCAGGGGGAGTCTGCTTCTCCTTCTCCCTCTGTCTCTCCCCACTGCTCGTGTTCTCTCTCTAATAAATAAATAAAATCTTAAAAAAAAAAAAATCCCACAAGCTAGTTGCTGATACACCAATTCTACAGAATTAGAAACTGAGACTTAGAGCAAGGGTTCACAAATATGAATGCCCACCCTACAGAGTTGAGTTAGGGGGTAAAAATGGGTGAGAGGAACCATATATTGAATAATGGGAACTAGTACAATGACATCCTTCCTTATGCCATCCATCCAACTGCTTATTAGCGTCCATCAAGACTTGCTCTTTGGAAAAGCAGACACCCAATATTGCCAGTCTGATCTTCCAAGAGAAGCTGGAAACCCAGTTTATTTTATAAATGTAAAATCTCTCAGTTAAAGGAAAAAGATAAAAGACAATGTCCTAGCGCAAGCGTTAAAAAATCCAGTCCTAGCAGGCACCCCTTACACTTTCCTTTATGCACTGTCTCTCTGGTGGAGAAAAAGCTCATATACTCCTTAGTAAATATTATTGGTGAGTCTGGTGTTAACACACTGTCACTGTGGGCTCAGCCAAATGTATTTTTTGTTGAAGATGCTTCTTATAATAGCTAAAAGTTGCACTAGGTACTTGCTTTTTGTGTCTGGAACACTGTAGCCATTCTCTGGTGTTTGAACATCTGCCTGATGACTAGAGTGAAAGCCCAAATCGTATTGTGCAAGTGGCTAATGAATTCATGCAGTCCTCCTGATGCGCTGATGCAACAATGCTGACCTCACTGTGCCAACAAGCCCTGCAATCTTAGAACTAGAGATACCAAATGCTTCCTTTTTTTCTTGTTACTAAGTCTGGATATCATGTTGATAAAGAAGGAGATTAAAAAATGCCATCACGGGGTTATCATTTCAATTTTAGCACAACCACCTCTACAATAGTGTAACAAGGAGGGAAATAAGATATTTAAAATATCTAACAAATTCAGTTTGGTGAACAATTACTGAATACCAAGTATATGCCAGGATCTGTGCTAGGTCCCAGGATACAAAATGAACAAGCCATTGCCCCTGCCAACAAGTACTCAGGTTCCAGTGGGGGAAACAGACTCATAAATAATAATAGATTAAGACATATGTATAATAGAAGGATTACAAAATGCTCTGGGAACTTAAATAAAAGGATGATTAATAATGTCTTCATGAGGGTGGAGTTGGGAGAAGTCTAGGTCAAGGGAAGCTACATAGAAAAGGTTACAACTTAGCTCTAGCTTTAAGGTTGACTGGCAGTTCACAGGTGCATTCTGGGTAATACAAGGAAGAGCTGTCAAAGATTACCTTGAGTTAGGTGTTGTACTGAGCACTTACACCTCATTCTTCACAACTATCCAATAAATAAGCTTGTTTTATATTCCCATTTTTCAGGTTAAGAAACTGAGGCCCAGAAAGGTAAAATAATGTAGTCAGGGCCTCACAGCTAGTTGTTGACAAAACTTGTAGACTATTTCATGTCCATATGACTTGAAAGCCTGGGCTTTTAGACATTATACTCTATTACCAGGCCGAATAAGCAGCATGTAGACAAAAAATAAAATTGTCTGAGGATCAGCAATTAGTCCATTATAAGTAGAAAATAGTTTGCATTCACGTGTATTGGGGTAGGAGGTGCAGGTAAGGAGCAGCTGGGAAAATTTCAATATAAGGCTTACAAACTTGGTCCAGACTTTAAGACTACAGAGTTGGAGCTTTACTAGATAGGCAAGCGAGGACCCTGGATGCATGAAAGAACCACAATAATGTGATCAAGAATGAGCTCATTAGATAAACCGAAGAGCTCTGAAGTAGCTTTGGAGAAGCCAAATGATAGAAAAACTATTAAAAGGTTACTGAAATAGTCCAGATAAAAGAAGATGATGGTCTAAACTCAGGTACTGGCAGTGATGATAAACAAAAAGACAAGGGTGTATAAAGATGTTGCAGAGGGAGAATAAACATGATTTCAGAATGGCTGATTGGAGGGATAAAGGGGAGGTACCATGGGGAACACGAGGGATTCTGGCTTGAATAACTGGTTAGGTGTTGATGTGGAATTTGGAACATAAGGGGCAGGTCCACGGACGTTCAAGTTGACAAGTCAAAGAAATAATTGGTAATATAAAAACTTTTCTTGAAAATATAGATTTAGGAGCCTAAAAGGGGGGAGGTCATCTGCACCCAGGCACAGTGTGACAATGAGAGGAAAAAGAGGACGCTAAGACACACTAGGAATACCAGCAGTTATACTCATACATGGATGTTCCCAGTAAGGTTTAACCTGACAATAAACATGAGTCTTCCCAGTGCCTCTGCAATCTGTTTTTGTTAATTGTTTGAAATTAACCAAGCCCGAGGAGCTTTTCTTTTTACAACTAGTCCATGTAAAAGCATTTAATGCCTGGTGGATCTGAACCAGCAGATCTGAGCTGGCGAATCTGATACCCCTGTATCAGTGTATTGAACCTATTCCGATTGGGAACCTACAGTGAGAACTTAGCTCATTTAATGAATCTACATATGCATATATACTCTATACTACTTTAACAAAAAAGAACACAGGTTACCTACAAACGTCTAAGTGAAAGTATCATAAACAGATGAATGTATCACTGCAAAGGGAAGGGTCCATTATGAATATTTAAATGTTTTTTAAAAAGGAACAGTCACTGTGATTACTAGTGTTTCAACAACAGGGTATTAAATGGAAGTACAATGCTTTGAAAAAATTACTTTTTAAAGCATATAAGAATTCTATCAAAGATAATTTGCATTTGTGTTGTCTTTACAGGAGCAATCATTTGTGAGTAAAGGTCGAAAAAAAACAAGGAGGCTCTTGCCCTCACCCCTTACCCTGGTACGTGCAGAGATTAGAACATTCTAACCACTTAGCTTTAGAATCACTGCATACTTTACCTTCTGAGCTATTCAGAAAGGCTCTGTTCATGAAAAGTTCTCATGGTTATGAAACAAAAAAACTTGTCCAACATGATATGTTGTATTTATATTTCTTTTTGTTTGAGGATTTGAAAAAGCTTTACAAACAAGACCTCATAAATCTCTTTAAGGCAGTTGCTTGTGGGAAATCTTCGCCCCTGAATGGAGGCTGGGGGCAGGTAAAGGGAGATAGAGATGGAGAGGTGACAAGGAGGGTGGATAGGCACCGCTGCCATCTGAAGTCACCAAAGCAGCCCAGGGCTGCACACATTTGTCCTGCAGTAGGACTTGTCAACATAAACAATTAGTGCTCTACTCTTCCCATGTGATGGCTGCTACATCCAGATTTTGCCATCTGTTAACACAGGTGAGGAACAGTGAACAAAACACCACAAATGCACAGGGTAAGGAAGCAGAATAAAGAAGACCAAGGAAGAGGAATAATGACAGTGCTTCGTGTGTTCAGCAAACTGTGCTAGACACTGTCACATTTATAGTATGTACCCAGTAAATATTCTCATCCCCAATTTTAGCTACGTTCAATGAACATGAGGAAGAAACTAGCAGAATTTGACATAAATGCTCTAATTTATTTATTTTTATTAAGAAAACTGATTTTTGTAAAGAAAAAAAAAGAGTTCCTGTGAATTACAACTGCTAATCATAAAAGAAGCTAATTTATTTATCAGGACTTGAAGGCATGAAGGAAAGAGGGGGCACAGCGCTGGGTCAAGGTCAGCCTATATACTGTGTACAGTGATTACACCCAGATAAGACCCATTCCATTCACAGGAAATATTACTACCAAAAATGAAGAACCTAAGGGATAAGGGACAGAAGTAGCCACTGGGATAAAGAATACCAATTTTCCACAAATCTCTTCTCTAGTGGAGTGGACTATTCAGAGTAGGGAAATTCCTCATAAATGAAGTCATTGCCTTAGTTCTTGATTTTGATAGCAGAGCAGAGGCTGTGATGTGGCATTAGGGAGACATCTTACTCTCTCTATCCACAAGATTAAACTTGTTCTTAGATATTTATAAAAAACTGAAGAAGACCTTTGAAAAATTATAGTTTTCACAAGACAAGAAAACTACTGAAATCAATCAAGTCAGGTATAGTATCCCAGGGGTTCTGTTGTCAGATGGGCCTGGGTATGAATCCAGCCCTTGCCACTTAACCTGGGCCTAGTTCTATAATCTACTCTCTAGACACAGTTTCTTTTTTTATGACATGAGTAATAACATCTATATCTACCTCCCAAGGCAACTGTCATAATGAAATGAGATAAGGCGTGTGAACATTTAGCAAAGTGTCTACCAAGTAGTAAGAACTCAACATACATTAGTTTTTGCTGGTAGCAATTTTTAAAAATCCTGGGATGATAATGCATCATCATTGATGTTGCTTAGTATCCATCCATACCATTTTGAAAAGCATTCTGATGATTTTTGATAAATAGATATGATTTTGACATATATATATATGATTTATATATATAAATTAATATAAAAGTTTACATATACATATCAACCCATAACCTGCAGGATCTGCTACTTCTTTTTCTTTTCTGGAATGTATCAAATACTAATAGTGATGAAGTTGTTTTTCTTTTCAAAATATAAGCCATGATTTTTTTTTTTAACTTATGCATAAGCTGTATCATGTGTTACTTAATTTTAAGGACTAATTTATCTACTTAAATGTTATTCGGGGCTACCCTGGATGGCTCAGGCAGTTAAACATCGAATCTCAATTTCAGCTCAGGTTATGAACTCAGAGTCTGTGGTGAGTGTGGAGCCTACTTAAGATTCTCTCTACCCCTCTCCCTCTCTCCTTACTCATGAGCTTTCTCTCTCAAAAAAGATTTTTTTTTTAATGTTATTCATCACAGACTTTATTTTAGGTAAAATAGTCAGAAGGAGGAACGAACAGTTTACTAAAGATTCAGCAGATGAGTCCCTGAAGTTTGATTCGTCCAATTAAAATGCTACTAGACCAATTATGAGAACACAGAAATACTGGGGTAATCAAAATAATGCCCACTATTTCTCAAATCTACAGCCATATCGAAACAGTTATAGAAAAGTACATGGCAATGCAACAATTAAATAATTTTTTTAAAAAAGATTTTATTTATTTATTTGACAGACTGAGAGAGCACAGCAGGGGGAACAGCGGAGGGAGAGGTAGAAGCAGTCTCGCTGAGCAGGGAGCCCAATGTGGGACTTGATCCCAGGATCCTGGGATCATGACCTGAGCTGAAGGCAGATGCTTAACCATCTGAGCCGCCCAGGCGCCCGCAACAATTAAATAATTTAAATAACTGTTGTCAGTAATGGAAAGACTTAGTAATTGCTAAAATGCAAATGACAGTTAATTTTAGGAAAAGTAAAAGCAACTTCTTTAAAAATAAGATGCAATATTAAAGAGAGTAAAGAAAATTATTTTGAAAGTACTTAGATATCCTACCATTTATACCATATATCAAAATAAGCAACAGGTTGTTTAATGGGTTAGTAACTAGGACTATCATATCATAAAAAAAACTAGCTAAAAATGGACTAGATGTTCAAAAGTGTAATAACATTCGAAAGTTTGAAAAATAGAAACTGTAAATTACAAAGAAGAAGTTCAACAAAAAAAATTCCACAAGGAAAAGGTCCAACAGAATCTATAAAAGCTTTAGGGTTTTATACAATGGAAGTCCTTGTAGAACACACAGATAGATACTATATATGCATGTAAAAAACAAACAAGAAAAGGAAAACAAAGGTCCTAAGCGCAATTGATGAGGCCATGTGTAGTCCAGGTGTGATAGTGTAAGGTCCTTCACACACACCTAATGCGACTTATTGGAAAGCGTTCACCATCTACTCTATTACTTTCGGAAACCTATCTATCTCATCATACCACGGTGTCTTCTTTCGTTTTTGGTGATAAAGGACTTAAGGGATAAAGAGAAAACAACAACTTTTGGTCTGATTTTTATTACCAGGCAAATTTATTCCCAGAAAATAATTAAGAGGAAGAGTAAAAGTGCATGTCTAAAGATGTTCATATCAGGGGCGCCTGTGTGGCTCAGTGGGTTAAAGCCTCTGCCTTCGGATCAGGTCATGATCCCAGTGTCCTGGGATCGAGCCCCACATCGGGCTCTCTGCTCCGCGGGGAGCCTGCTTCCTCCTCTCTCTCTCTGCCTGCCTCTCTCTGCCTACTTGTGATCTCTGTCTGTCAAATGAATAAATAAAATCTTTAAAAAAAAATAATAAAGATGTTCATATCAGAATGACTAAAATCAAAAACACGTAAAGCAACAAATATTGGCAAAGATGTAAAGAAAAAGGAATCCTCGTGCACTGTTGGTGGGAATGCAAATTGGTGCAGCCACAGTGGAAAACAGTATGGAGGTTTCTCAAAAAATTAAAAATAGAATTGCCATATGATCCAGTGATCCCACTACTGGGTATTTCACCCAGAGAATACAAAACCACTAATTCAAAAAGACATATGCATCCTTCTGTTTATTGAAGCATTATTTGCAATAGCTAAGATACGGAAGCAACCCAAGTGGCCATCCATAAGCGAATGGATAAAGAAGTCCCTGTTAAGTAAAAAAAAAAAAAAAACAAAAAAAAAAAACTAGTAAACACATTAGTGGAGATGTTAAATAGGTGACTGAATCTGGACTTCCGGGAAGTAGGCCCGGGAATGGTGCTGTCATCCTCCAGATGGAAATTTGTGAAATGACCTGGGGAATGTAGCTAGATAGCTTAAGAAGATCTGGGATGGAGCCTGAACTCCAATACATAGATGTGGCAGTAGAAAAGGGACCAGCCACAAGAAGAGGGAAGATGGAAGTCAGGGAACAAGAGAAATAAACAGCGAGTGTGTAGTAATAGAAACCATAAAGGGAAAACCCGTAAGGGACTGGTGAATCTAATCTGAGAGGTGAATCTAATCTGAGACGTCAATTTCCTAAATTGGCCTTATCTGAGACATCAAGATACAAAAAGGTCAGAAAAAGGACTAGATGACTAGAATTTGGCATCTCAGTGGTCACTGGAATTTGACAAATGCAGACCCAGGAGAGTGATGGGATTGGAATCTGTTCTACAGCTGGTTAAGGAGAAGGTGTGTAATGAGTAGGTGCAGGCAGCATTGAGAAACAGCTTTCTCAACAGGTGTTGCTGGCAAGGGCAGAATATAAATGAGGCAGTGATTAAAGGCGACATTGAAGTCAAAAGACTCTGAAGCACAGAGAGGTTAAGTAACTTACCTAGAGTCACACAGCTAATTCAGGGAGCTAAGACTAAAACCAAGGCACTTTGATGCCAGAATCCTTACCTTCTGAGAGTGTCTTCACATGGCCTTTCCTCTTTGTCCCTTCTTCTTCTCAAAAGACACCACTCACATAGGATTAGGGTCCCACTCTAATGGCTTTAACCCTAATTACCTCACTAATGGCATTAGCTCCAAATACATCACATTGTATGTCACATTCCAGGTTAGGGCTTCAGCATATGGATATGAGACAAACACAAACCAGTCCATACCAGATTGTTTCCAATTTTTTGGTAGTATAAGTCATACTGATGGCAAATGATAAAGTGATTTTAATAGCATAATTGCTAGGTCAAAGGATATGTCATTTAAGGCTTTTGATATTAACTGCCAAGTTGCCTTCTGGAAATGTGTTCTCCTGGGAACTCTTGCCAGCAGAGCATCAGGATGAAAACAGAAACATTTTAAAGAAGAATATATGTGTGTAAAAATCCCTAGCCCTGAAAAAATCTTAGCTCTGTCGTGACTTAACTGTGACAAGAGGCAAGTGACCCCAGACTATTACTGGTAGCCATTTGTTTGTTCCTGCAATTCCACCTGAATTCTGGGAAGTGAAGAAGAACTTTGTGAAGACAAAAAGAGAGAATAGCCAGATTGATGCATTCGGACAGCTTTCTTTAGTTTCTTTGCTGCTTGTTTTAAATTACTCCCTTTCAGTTCTTCACATTGCATTAATGGGATGAGGAAACCCAGTTTATCTCGCTGACAAAGAGGAACACAGCAGGGCAGAAGAGGTGTGGGAATGTGCTGGTTAATCTGGGATAGGCTCTGAGGCTGTCTTGTCTAGCTTCCTGCTAAGCTAACACAGTTGAAGGGGAGCCTTTTCACATTCGGCTTTCTCTCCATAAATACTCTGTTCTGCTGTCTCCCGCTGGGGTCAGGTTACCACAGGCTTCTGAATATCTGAGAGGCACTGCAGGGAATTAAGTTTGCAATCACTGCTTTCTCTTCACTGCCTTTTGTCTCTGGAGTCTGGTGCCTCCACAACTGGAAGACTATTTTAATTTGGAGGCAGAAAGGATCCTTTAAATGAAATAGAGAGAAGGTACATTCTTACATGCAGGGAATAGAGAGAGCTTGTCCATGTATCCATGTCTTTAACATGGTTCCTGGGCTAGAGGAGTAGTTAATGAACTGGGCACTTTGAAGCTGAATCTAGTTTTGAAGAGTGGAAAAAATATCACAGAAGAGGGAAAGAAAAATTCCCTCAATGGGAAGGCAGGAAGAGGGAAGGTCATTTAAAAGCAAATAACAGAAAGTTCACTATATTTAATGTTTTCATCATTACATTTTACCTCACTTATGACAAACAAAGCAAGAGTATGGAAAAGTAGAAAATTAAATAAAATTATAAATGACCTATCACATAAAGTGACTTCTTGTCAGTCAGACAATATGGTGGAATGCAAAATGTTTAGAGATGCAGAGGCAGACAGCTGTAACCAGCTGTGTGGCCTCAGCAAAGTCAACCTCTTTCAGGTTCACTCTCATCCCATGACATAGGAGGATACTGATACCCACTTAACAGAGTAGTTATCAGGCATTAATGATGAAACATGCAAAACACCCAGCATGCCACGGTATATGCCATATAGGATTCATTCATAAAACAGAGGTTTCCCTCCATTCCTGACAGGAGGAGGAGGACTGTAAAATTTTCAACCTTTCAATTTAGATGTGGAGACAAAATGAGAACATTTGAAACAAGGACAACAATTATGTGCTAAACAGTGTGGTAGGGATCGCAAGTATGATAGGAATTTAGACAAGGGGAGATCTGAGTGCACCAGACTACTCTGCCAGTCAAAGATTCGCCTAATTATTTTACATATTGGGTGTCTGGGATAAATAACAGAGAAGCAAAGTGAGACAAAAAGACACTGAAAGGGGATGAAGGGAGTGGGATGCAGAAGCAAAGACACAAATAAATGGTAGAGAAGCTGAATAAAATTAAGCAAAAAGGACAAATGAAACTATGCAGCTGATCTATAATTTATGGAAAGAGCAATGCTCATAGTGGATACATTTAAAAAACAAGCAGAATGACTAAAAAGAATTACAGTATGAGTACATACTGAATAAATACTAATAGATGACAATAATGGTTTATCAGAATTCACTTGAACTAAGGAAACGATCTATGACTATAAACCAATTGGTCATATTTTCAAAAAAAGAAATGACCCCAATATTAATCTGCATAACTATTAATACAAAGGACATCAAGAAAGCTCTATTTTTTAAATTGTTGGTGATGATATAATTACTTTGCTTTGCTTGACATGATCTTGGGGCTTCAGTATCACTACACTTTAATATTGACAGGACACTGCTGCTGGTCTTCATTTGGCTTGCCTAATTCCTAGAGTTTTCATTCTCTGCATTTACTTATGGTTGACAGTTATTTTGTTTTAAGAATTTATTTATTTATCTTAGAGTGCGTGTGCCCATATGCACACACACACAAAGAGCAGGGGTGGTGGGGACTGGCAGAGATAAAAGGAGAGGCAGAGAATCTCAAGCAGACTCAGAGTTAAGCACACCACAGCCCTACTTGGGGCTCAATCTCAGGATCCTGAGATAATGACCTCAGCAGAAACCAAGAGTCGGCTGCTTAACAAACTGAGCCACCAGGCGCCCCAGTTAATAATTATTTTAATTCACATTTTTAAAAAAGTAGCAATGAAATCATTTGCCTTAATATGAAAGAATATGAGCTCTGCCTTTCACCTACCTAATATCCATCAGGAACCTTCCAAAAATGTTGAGGTAAAGGCAACTTTAAAAAGTCTTTTGGTTTGCTTCCTTTCTTATTAATCAAGTAATAAATGTTCACTGGGAAAAACTTAAAAGAAAACAGAAAATTAAAGTTAAAAATTAAATTCACCTCTATTTCTTTTTTAAGTTTTTTAAAAAATTTTTTATTTATTTATTTGACAGAGAAAGAGAGATCACAAATAGGCAGAGCAGCAGGCAGAGAGAGGGAAGCACGCCCCCCCGCCAAGCAGAGAGCCCCATGCAGGGCATGATCCCAGGACCTTGAGATCATGACCCAAGCCGAAAGCAGAGGCTTAACCCACTGAGCCACCCAGGCGCCCCATTCACATCTATTTCTACCACTTAACACTTTTTATATCGTATTTCCTGCAGGACTTTTCTCTCCATGCATATATGAACACATTTTTGACACAGTGCTGTTAGATCTACATTTTTACCAAAGGTACTCTAGATATCTTTCCATGTCATTAAAAAAACTGTTTAATCTGTAATGTTTAAAACGTTGATAACAGGGGCACCTAGGTGGCTCAGTGGGTTAAGCCTCTGCCTTCAGCTCAGGTCATGGTCTCAGGGTCCTGGGATCGAGCCCCGCATCGGGCTCTCTGCTCAGCGGGGAGCCTGCTTCCTCCCCTCTCTCTCTCTCTCTCTCTCTCTATGCCTGCCTCTCTGGCTCTTATAATCTCCACCAAATAAATAAATAAAATCTTTAAAACAAAAACAAAAACAAAACAAAAAAAAAGTTGATAACACATGCCCTCTGCAATGTTCTTTCACCAGACCTTCACTATATTCCAACCAGCGAAGGCAATTTTACATTTTTAGTCAGATATTACAAACTTAAAGTTTAATTAAGATGTGTTTTTGTGTCATCTGCAATTCTCTCACCCCTTCCCAAATTCTGATTTACTCCTTAGGATTATGTTTCCCCCTTCTTTTCTTTCTCTCTACCCCTACCTTCCCTTAAAGTGACTGTAGGTTAACGGGGGAAGTAAGTCGGGTCCATAAATAATTGTAATTACTACTAGAGATAAATAACAAAGCAAACAGAAGAACTTCCAAATTCAGAAGAAGATTCCTTCAGAGTGCACATACACTTATACACTGGATGGCAAAGGAATTAAGAAAAACCTTCTATTCTGTACTTAATTTTTTTCTCCTTTGAAGGGGAGCAACAGGGGGGGAAAAGGAGGTGATATCTTTTCTCTCTCTTTTTACAATTGGAAAAACAAAAATTACTAATGGACAGGATACCTGTTCACATCACCCAGAGTGTTAGCTAAACAGAGATTAGACTCAGGATATTTGAATCTCAGGTTTGTGCTTTCACAACGGCACAATGGTTTATCCTAAAAAAGTACCTAATATTTCCATACAAAACTGTGGGAAAAGAATCCTTGTCAAGTCAAAGGATTCTTTAATTTTTTTTACAACAGCAAAACATGTCCTTAAAAATGGAAGAGAATAAAAAATATAATCCTGTATCCTTTCATTGATTTTTTTCTTTCAAGTAAGGTTGTATTTATATCTTGATCAAAATATCACACAAAAGTTGGGGAACCCTCTTGGGTCCCCTCCCTCCTCAGGAGCTTTGTATTATCACTTTGCCTTCACTCAGTAAACCTTGCTTTGCTGCCCACTAAATAAATTAAATAAATTAATTAATAAAATAAAATCGCACAAATGCAAGCCGGCTTCCAACATGGCCCCCAAAAAGAAAAATCTAGGAAGTGACTTTCTGAATGAGCCACAGCACATATTTTATGTGCCAGAGAATGTTCCTGCCTGAGGGGTCTATTTACCACGCATTCATAATGTTGAATGGAAAGAGACCTTAAATATAATCCAATATAACCCTTTAAATAAGCTAGAAATCCTCTCAATAACATCTCTGTCAATCAATCATTCACCTTGTACTTGAACACTGGCAATTACTGGATGCAGTATCTGGGCTGAAATCAAGAAAAAGTAAACACAGCACCTTTATGCACTGGACTAATTAGTCCGGCAGCATACCAAATTATATGTCTTTTAAGCTGTGTGGCTTGGATTTAATGAGTTGTTTGCTGAATTAAATGTCAACATCTCTTTCTCTCTCTCTCACACACACACACACACACACACACACACACAAACATACACACTTGTACACAGTGAAAGAGGAAAATGATCAAAAGCCAGTATTCCTATATTACCTTGGGAAGCATTTATTATGACACAGGACTGACAAAGAAAACAGGATGAGCAGTCACAGACTCATAAACCTCCAGGTTTCTGGCTAGAATAGTCATGTAATCTAGCCCAAGACTTTCCTTTTGCTTAAAGGGAAATAAGGAGTTTAAGAGATTTGCCAGGGTTTTATAGGCTTCTGCTTTGGTGGCATTTGATTACTCCCAGAGAGGGAAAGAATTTACAGATTTAATACAGAGGTCTGAGTAATAATCATAGCTCAAAAAAGGGAAAACACCAAAGTGAAGGCAGGCGAATCAGAATCAATACTCTCATCAAATACTCAATGACCTTTCCCCCCTGGATTTATATTTTTCCTCATTTTCTGGGATGCTTTTTATGCATTAAATACAGAAAAAAATAATAATGAAAAGAGTCCCTTGACCGTAACTGGAATCAATGTATCTAACATGTTTTCCATTACTTACTGTGCACATGGCCTCATTAGATTGACTGCCACTAAGGGTTCAAACAGGAAAAAAAAAACAAAAAAAAAAAAAACCTTTAGAAAGCCATTCATAATTTTCTCCTCAGGATTTAATGGTCATTCCATACTTGTCTTATAGTCTCTTTCCTAATACATCCCAAGTGAAAAAGCTTCGGGTATGCTGGAACTCAGAGTCCAGTAAGAAAATATGTGCTGCAAAGTGCTTGGTTTATGTGGTTTCGTTTTGCCTCATTTTGAAAATCCATATTCTGCATTATTCTCTGATAAAGGCCAGTAGTGGCCTGATTCCCTGTGGCTGTAACATTCTTTTTTAACTTCAAGTTAAAGTCAGAGTACAACGCCCCTCCCATATTTCCAGGTTCATAAACCCAATCTTTGTGAATTTACTGTACTTCTTCATTTGTGCTCCTTGATTGATGTTCTTAACCAAGTTTTCTTGGTTAGATGTTCACATGTTTGATACCCAATTTGCAAACATTCTTATGTTCTCATAAAGTCGCTGTGTCTCTTGGCATGATTTTAGTGTCTAAGTGCTTACTGCTTTACTGTACTTTTAAGAATGAGTCTTACTCATCTTTGTAGATTTCCCACTCTACTCCTCCACACATACACCTGAAAGACTACATTGTAGGTATCAAAATTATTTTTATTTGACAGAGAGGGAGAGAAAGAGGGAGGAGAGAGAGAGAACAGAAGCAGGGTGAGCAGCAGAGGCAGAGGGAGAAGGAGGCTACCCGCTGAGCAGGAAGCCTTATGTGAGGCTCCATCCCAGGACCACAGAACCATGACCTGAGCCAAAGGCAAATGGTTAACAGACTGAGCCACCCAGGCGGCCCTCAAAATTATTTTTAAACTTAAATATTTCTTTGTATTAAAAGCCAGACCACAAATCTAAAGAACACTAACTTGCATTCAGTTTGAAGAAAATATTAAAGTTCCATTTTAATTCAAAATATTCAAATATATTCCCAGTTTTTAACTGAACAGGTTTACCAAGTGATGTCATGAAGAAAAGCAGGTAACCTTCATTTAGTTAATCACATAAGAAACAAGATATTTGAGTTACCGTAAGATTCATCCCTGTGATAGGTTTGGTCGCATAATATTAAAATACACAATCTAAAGGTGCCTGGGTGGCTCAGTTGGTTAAGCGACTACCTTTGGCTCAGGTCATGATCCTGGAGTCCCAGGATAGAGTTCCACATCCGGCTCCCTGCTCAGTGGGGAATCTGTTTCTCCCTCTGACCCTTCCCCTTCTCATGTTCTCTCTCGCTCTCATTCTGTCTCTCAAATAAATAAAATTAAATCAATTAATAATAAAATAAAATATACAATATAGCAGTATCTAGTTGGCTCAGTTGGTTGAGCATCCCACTCTTGATTTCGGCTCAGGTCATGATGTCAGGATCCTGGGATGGAGCCCAGCATTGGGCTTCACACTCGGGGGTAGTCTGTTTGAGGATTCTCTCTCTCCCTCTGCCCGTCACCCAGCTCACACTCTCACTCACTCTCTCTTTCCCTAAAATAAATAAATAAATCTTTAAAAAAAAAAAAGAATGCTGTAATAATCCTTGTTTAAGATTTCCAATAAAAATGAATCATGGGGGCACCTGGGTGGCTCAGTGGGTTAAAGGGTCCTGGGATCGAGTCCTGCATTGAGCTCTCTGCTCAGCAGGGAGCCTGCTTCCCTTCCTCTCCCTCTGTCTGCCTCTCTGCCTACTTGTGATCTCTTTCAAATAAATAAATAAAATCTTAAAAAAAAAATTTTTTTTTTAAATAAATCATGACTGAATCATGTGGAGTTAAGCTTGGAGTTCTGTCCTATTAACACTGAGTCTATTTAAACTACTGTGAACTAAAACCACTGAAGACTATGACAATATGATGAATATCCAAGTGCAAACGGAAAAATTTAGCTTTTAAAGAAGTTAAATATTTGGCACATAGAATATCAACTTTTTCAATTATATCATTGGGTTCTCAGACTATTTTGCAACAGGATCTTGTTCTCAAAACTTTAGGAGGAGGACACCCAATGGGTATTTTGTGTAGAGAGCCTGTATCCTGTTCTCTTAGCCATTCCCTTCTCTCTGCAGCTCACCAGAACACTGGCGGTGTGCAGACACCAGTTTGGTTCCTCTGATGCAGAGAGCAAACCTTCCACCTTCCAGAAGCCCTGCAGAGTCACTTCAGATAGTTAAATATGGGTTTATGGATAATTTACTGATTTTGATGACAAAATCTGTCATTAAAAAATATTCACATTTTGCTAATTAAATAAGTAAAACACAATTTACTACATTTGGAAAACATAAAAAACTCAATGAAGACATTTTTCATAAAGTCACCACTCAGAATTCTTATTAATATTTAATTGACACTATTTTAATCTTTTAAAAAGCATATACGTGTGTTTGCATATTTTTTCTCTTTTCATAAGATTGGGATCAAATTCCATGTTTTGATTTTTGAGGTTTTAACTTAAAAGACGTTATCTTACATATAGTCCTATGTTACTAAACCTTTTTTCTACGGCATACTGTTTGAAAGGGCTCATTGTATTCCACAGTTGGCATAGGTCACAGTTACTTTATCATATATATTGGATCTATACAGAGACAGATAAATCAAGGTCTGTGTTTTGTCACCCAAACCAATTCTTGTCAAAATTCCTGCTATTAATTATAAACAAAAATTGAAACAAAAAAGTCTTAAGTTGCATGAATTTTAGCACCATGGACTATAAAAGCACAGAAACTGTATTTTTTGTAGTATTAAGTTCTGGGATTTGTGCCGCTTGGTCTATTTTGCACTTGGGGATTTTTTTTTCCAGAGATAAATTCCTGTAAAACTGCTCTCTGAATCTCTTTAGAGAAAAAGAAAATGTTCATAGTTTACAGAACTGTGGAAAACACAGCACAAAATGTTTTCTTGTTCTTTTATCACTTAAAAAAAAATAGGAAGGAAAACTAGGTAATTTTCTTTTATTAAAATACATTTAATGCCTATTTAAAATTTTGCTTTTTTTAAAAAAGAGAATCCCAGGTTATATTGTACAAATACACATAACTCATGCATGATCAAAATAGTTACTTAAACACAAAATCTCTACATGGTTAATAATAGGACTGGGATTCATTCCATCCCTCCCTTGTTTTCTTTCTTCACTAAGTGAACTGTTTATATGGACTTTGCTCTTGAATATACATTTTTTCAGAGTTTTGCTATCCTTTACTTAGCAAGAACTGGGTCTTGATTAATATTTAACAACAACATTAACATTCAAAATATATTGCCTTTCTCTTAGCTTACTTTAATTTTCAGGAGCAAAATCAAATTTTTATTACAAAAAGGAACTAATTTGCATATCAGTTAAGAGCAATTTGGGATGGGAGTCAGACATTCTTGAGATCAGAGTCTGCTTCCATCAGTCACTAGTTAGATAATCTTGATAAAGTTTTACACTGCTTTACCTCAATAAACCTTAGTTTCATTTTGTATAAAACAGGAATACTATTACTTTCTTCAAAGCATGTTGGTGTGGGGTATGCAATGACTTTAGTGTAATGCTTGGCATCTAGGCAAAGTAGTAAAATAAAAACCAACACAGTAACCACTGACATTAATGTCAAATATGTTTTGGGAAGTAATCTTTTTCAGACATTTTTAAACCAAAATTCAGTGTAAAAAGTAGATCAATACACCTCAACAATCTTTATTTGTTAATGGGAGCATTATTACATTTGGCTCATCAAATGAATGATATACCTTAGGAGGAGAAAGGTAGGATTAAATACTGATTCAAAACCATCCTCATCAGCATGTGCATCCATAGTTCAGGCTTATTAGCTAGACGCTGTAGTGGTCACTTCACAAAAACAGAGACGACTTCTGCTGGCAACGGTGGGGATAGTTATACATTCTGTGTGTTAGTATATGCGAACATTCTATGAAATTTGACCCTTTTTCCTTGTGAAAACGTTAAGTTCCTTTTGGACAGGGACAAGGGCTAATTATCGGAGTCTATGAGTGCTCACTCTTGAGGAACTTCAGTTAGGCTCTTGTGGTGTTGATGATGATGATGATGAAGCACACATGGGAACTATTTTTTCATATATCTGCCCAAAGCTCTTGATTTATTTGTTTCCAGATACAGACACATACACTTAGATTATATGTGAAAAGAAGAACATGGGAGGAAGAACCAAAAAACCTTAAGTTACCTTAGCACCTGAGTTAGGGCTTAAAAGCCAGGTTGGATCATGTCCAAATTCTTTGGCCCTGATTCATGTGACTGGTGTATCATTTGGTTGTTCAGGGACAGATCTTAACAGAAAAAAAATTTCTGAAGTAAAGAAATCTGGATTTGAGTTCCATACTCTTCCACTAGTCATTAGGTGATACTAAGCACAGGTAGACACTTTGAACTTTACTCTATGGATGATCATAAATAAAATAATGTAATATCAAAGAATGTAACATAATATATAACATCTTCTCTACTTAGATGTTTGCGAGAGTTTGAAGTATCAAATGTTCTTTGTAACTTGTAAAATAAAGTTTTAAACACTTATTGTGAAAAAATGCCTTAATTTACTAATTATAAAAAAGATGAATAATTGATGGGGCATAAACGGAAACACTTAAAGTTGCAAATTATCATTGTGTCATTGTGACTGCCCCAAAACCAGATCAATAGCATTAAAGTTCACAGAGTTCATTTTTATCAAATGCTTATCTGCTGGGTCATTTTTTACATTCATTTTCAGCTTCCATACTAATGAAATCTGGATGTTTCCCTGAAGAACAAAATACATGTTTTATTGGGAAATAACATGGTGTAGTGAAATGAAAATGAGCTGGCCAGGAATTAAGAACCCAACTGTCTCAAGTGCCAAAGAGTTAAAGTGAATCAAATGAGGGGGAAGGAGGCTTGGGCATCAATGAAGCACACACTGTAGAGCAGAAGACCTACCCAGAAGAATACCCATTACCCAAGTCCAGATGTGTTTGTCATGACGAGATATGGGCCTTGTGATGCCAGATTTTTTTTTTTTTTAAAGATTTATTTGCTTATTTGAGAGAGAGTCAGAGGAAGAGGGAGAGAAATCCTCAAGCAGACTCCCCACCAAGCATGGAGCTCCATACAGGGCTCAATCCTAGGACACCGAGATCATGACCTGAGCCAAAATCAAAAGTCATCTACTTAGCTGACTGAGCCACCCATGCGCCCTCAGATTTTCTCATTTTCTAAGAGGAGACAGATACTCAGGTGTTCCTTTTTTTAAATGTTAAAATTATATAATCTAGGGATAAAAGTGTGTTTTTAAAAATACTAAAATACTGTGCTGGAAGCGTAGACTGTTGTTTACAAGCACTTTATGCATGTTTACAAACACTTCCATGAGCTGGGGCCAGTCCACAGGCTCCAGCTTTGAACTACTGTGCTGTAAAATCAGATGGATCTTACTTCAATCTCGACTTTAAACTCACTAACTGAATGACTTCGGCTAAGAAATTTAACCTATCCAAGCTTCATTTTCCTCTTGCAAAGTGGGAAGAACAATGCCTCTGTTGTGAGGATTGCAAAAATGGACATGGATGGAAACATTCTAGTAGATCTAACAGATACACCCACAGGCCATAGCACTGATGACTGTGAAAAGGGGGATGGCAGGATGGTGGGTACCTACAGGAACTCAATACAGCTCTTTTTCTCTTTTGGTGGATGACTTTAAAAAAATAAAAAAGTAAGTTGTTCTGTTTTCTCCTTTTCATACTTGTTATACTCAGAGCACATCAGATATTCTTATTATTAAGAGGGCCAGGGTTATCTCATTCATTGTTGGAATAAATTGTTTTACTTGAATTATAAAGAAAAATTTAAAAATTATGGATATCCCCAATTCTAAAGAATAGAGACGAGTCAGCATCAAGTCT
Organism: Lontra canadensis; assembly: GCF_010015895.1. Classification (NCBI taxonomy): domain Eukaryota; kingdom Metazoa; phylum Chordata; class Mammalia; order Carnivora; family Mustelidae; genus Lontra; species Lontra canadensis. The sequence continues at coordinate 53,237,053 of NW_022630998.1, read as the reverse complement.
GAAAATGTTTTCAGATTGACTCAAGAGAGAGGGCTTCTTTGCAAAATGACAATCTCCTGAGCAAAATGCTTTTCCACTATTTCATCTGCTCCCCTCTGTCATAAAGATCCTTTTGTTAGTCAAACAGCATTTAAGGACATCAAGAATGTGGTAAGTGATGGCACCATATAAACTAAGAACAGATCAATTCTACTTAGATTTCAGTTAACTACACAGTCAAAGATCAATATTTCAAAGCAAGAGGATTATAATATAAATTTAGACAGTTAATGTTTTCCAACTATACAAATGTTAAAGTTCAGTAAGCAAATGACCAGTGACTGACTAGCAATACGAATCCTGTCTCTTTATTACCTTCTAGGCGCCTTGGCAGAACCATTTAGGTCTGATTTCAAAAACTGTAAATAAAGTGAAAGAAGAAAAGGGTAAAATCACATATTACAGTTAAAAGAGATTAGATCGTATGTACAGTCAAACTTGTCTAAACAAAAGCATCGGTATGAATCAGGCATGTTTAAGCATGCATGGAGAGACTGGGTTGCTTTAAATTTATAGGGATGAAAACCTAATGGTCACACAATGGTGGAAGAATCAATTTCCCTGATATTAAGCTATTTTCCTTTCTCTTGTTTCAGGGGTCAGCACTGAACCCTGTGGGTCCCCAAACGTGCACAATGTACCTAAGAAGAGAGCAAGGTGGCTAAAATGTTCTCTCTGTGTAAAACTGACGAGGGTAAGGGCTTCCTTGTTCCTTCATTTTTTAAAATGAAGGGTTTATTTTTAATGATTGCTGATGCTTTAGGCATCTGGCTCAAAACATGATAAATTCTACACTTTGTAGATGCTTTTGTTCAATGAAGTGTTTTAAAAATAAAAGTAAGTCATAACACAAATATTTTCCTTAAGAAATCAAAATCATGTATTTTCTAAAATATAAAATTCATTTTATGGTTAACTAATTGCCACTTATATTCCTCCTTAACAGATGTAGGAGACAGACACTAAACCAGTGGAGTGGGAGTAATTCTTTCCTCTGGGTCTAGGTAACCAGAGCAGAGCAGATAATGTAGAAACCCCAGTAATTCCAGAGTCCACATCTTCTTAATCTGTATTAGCTAGGAAATTCATAACAGAGCAATTTTGGGGTCTATAATATCTTCAAAACACCTAGATCCTTCTCTCTGTCTTATCAGTGCCAATTAGCAGAATTTTGAGAATTCTCATGAGAATTCAGAGTGTTGATTTTTTTGTACCACCTACAGGCTGGGTACTGTTGTATAAAAAAATTATCAATTGTCTTGCTATTCTTCTAATGGCTTGTCATTAGAATGGCACCCTATCGTGGATTTTACAGAATGGTACTTATTTAAAGTATTCTGACTAGTTGTTTTCATGAGCATCCTTGCATTAAAAAAAAAAAAAAAAAGGCTTTTGTGCTGGAAAATACATTTAAAGTCGATATAGCTGACCTAAGAATACTTTATGGGACATAATATATTTATAGTTTAATAATATAAATATTATAGTTTAATGTGTTAATAGTTTATGGGACATAATGACCACAGAGCATGAACCATGAACTCAGCTTATTTTTGGAAGGTACCTTTCTCCATTAAGTGCTGTGAAAGAAAGGACCAGATAAGGAGTGTGGGTAAGAAATATTTGCTTGGTTTTCATTTTCATGGTCGTTATACTGGTAGCATTTTCCAGGGGAATATTTCCAGTTTGGAACAGAAGCCATGAGGAAAATATCACCCTTTTTTCTTGAGCACATGCTCACAAGGCTTTTTTAGAGTCTCAGTGATCTCAGCAAATTTCGTTCTTGAAAATAACAGGCGAATTGTATTCTGACCAAACAGTGTCAACTAAACTTAGTCAGACTTGGTTTTCTATGTATATTTTTGCTGCAGTTAGATTCCAGAATTTCAAGCACTGCAGTAAATCATCTTGATTTAGATTCAAACAAAGAAAGGGAACAAAGACTTCTACCTCATACAAGTTTCAGAACTTCCATGAAAGCAAGATGCCGCCCTAATTTATCTTTTGAGTAAAATTATTACTTCCCTTTCTGTTTAGTCTTAATTTCTGGATACAGATATGAAGGGATGATTTATTTATAATTAGTGAATTTACTGAAGTGGATTTCCAGAAAGCAAAATAACTGAGTGTGGATCATGTAATTTGATGCTAGCAATAATTAAATTACTAATTTATTTTAATAAATTCAGTGAATCCAAAGGTATTTCCTTACTGGTGGTGTCATTATTTCTGACTTGCAATTTAGTTTTGAAAGGGAATAAAAGGAGCCACAGAAATGTTACCCGCTTTTCTTATTTATGTCATAGCACATAGTGAACAAGTTTTAATTATGGATTTTTAAAGTGTGATTTACTGCCTTTAAGAATTTGATTTCCCTTTATTAAAATCTTAGAGAAAAAAAACAAACAAACCTTAGAATCCTGAGAACATCATAGGTATGAATACAATCCACTTTGTTTTTATAGCCAAAATAAAAGGATGAATAATCACAGTCCAAAAAACTACCAGTGAAAAGCTATCCCACAGTCTTAGGCAGAGGTCCTTCAGGAAACCATCCATCCATCTAGTCGGTCAGTCAACATTTATCAAGCACATACATTGTGCCATTAGATTTGTCATTAGCGATTTCATTTTCTGCCCTCATAGAGTTTACAATCTACTGAAGGGTGAGGAAAATCAAGTAAGCAAATAAATAGCTCTATAATTACAACTTTGATAAATGCTATGAAGGAAACCCACAGGGTGCAGAGGGTAATAGTGGAGATATACTTAAGGAAACCTTTCCCAAGAGTTGTATTTAAAGTCCAAACTTAAAGTATAAGGAGATTCCAACCATTCATATTTTAAAAGGGGAAGAGTCAGATGACTGGCCTTTCATTTTTTTTGAGAGAGACTGCTAAGGTGTGTGAGCTGGGAAAGGTTTGTGGGACAGAGCCCCACCTAGGGCTGCTCACTCAGTGTGGAATCTGCTTGGGATTCTCTCCTTTTCCCTTTGCCCCTTCACTCTCGCTCATTCTCTCTCTAAAAAAAGAAATAAAATAAAAATAAATAAGATAAATAAATATGCTTTCATAGAGGATTTGACTGGGACACAGAGGTTAAGACTGTAGGATAACACTACCATACTGAGGAAGAAGGACAAAAATCTGAAAGAAATTTATCTTTGCCTTGTTTTGCTTGTTTGTGAGCTTGTGCTAGCATCTGATGACATTTCTAGTGAGTTAGACCAAGATTTCATTAACTTGGAATTAAAACTCACTCATTATGAGCAGAGAAGAGATAACCAAGGTTAATTTAATACCTATTGTAAGATGCAGTGGCAGGTCAGGGTAACAGATCTCAGATTTCCTGAAAATAATGCTTGACTCACAGCTGCTGTAAATCAAGCAGGATCTACCTGTATCATGACAACTATTTAAAACAAAGTATAAAGACCCCTAATGGGGAAAAAAATCTTGAATCATCTGGAAAAAATGCACATAGAGATTAAAAATTTAGTAGAGACCTACTTCATCGACATGGAAAGACAGTCACTTATATAAAGTAGAAGAACTACAAAACAATGCTTAGAGTATGCTCCCATTAATAAAATTGTATGTCTAAATTGTGTTTATATTCACATGTAAAAAAAAAATCTAGAAGGAAAATTTCCAAAATGCCAATAGTAATTATTTCTTGATGGTAGGCTCATGGGTGATTTCCTTTTTAATTTTTTTCTTTTCTTTTTATATATTTCTGTATACCCTTTTTGTTTGTTTCTCACAATGACGTATTTTTTAAAATGTAGAAAAAAAACTTTAAAAGATAAAATTTCACTGTACTGGTTAATATTGATTTAAAGCAAAATGTCTTTAGTGCGATAGATCTCACTTTCCTGCAAGCTAATTAATTTTAAAGGACACTTCCCAAATGTGGAATGATAGTTCAGATGGCATAATTTGCTCTTTGGCCAGGGCTGAATTGCCAAACAGTCAGACACAAAGAATGTGCCTAGTGCATTAGCAAAAAAAGGAAGACACCAAAAAAAAAAAAAAAAAAAAAAAAGAATATTTTTTGAAATTTCAGAGAAGTGTAAAAGTATTTGCATAGGAAAAATATTAGAAAGTTATTGAACTGATGTACACTTTTTTATTTTTATAGATTTATTTATTTATTTTTAGACAGAGTGAGTAGGGGCCATGCAAGCAGGGGTGGCGGCAAAAGTAGAGAGAAGCAAACTCCCCAGTAAGCACAGAACCTGACGGGGGGTTCAATTTCACCACCCTGAGATCATGACCTGAGCAGAAACCAAGAGGTATTTGCTCAACCGACTGAGCCAGCCAGGCACGCCCTGATGTATACTATTCAATGATTTAATATCATTTTTTATTTTAAGAACATGTAGGTGAAAAGATGCTTGGGACATATAGGTAAGAGGTATGGCTGAGTTTTTTTTCAAAAGTCCAGGATCTATAGGAATCTTAATTTGGTCCTAAGCATAGAAAAAAATTATGTTACCTCCTAACCTGGATGTTACTAAAAATAAAGGCAATACTTAGCCATAAAATAAGGACACATCAACCCAACAAAGTTCTGATTTTTCCCAGACAAATGCTTCTGTGTTTTTCTAAAATATCAAGAATCCCAGCTTTTCTCCAAAATCTTTGCATGCACCATTTGGGGGGGGGGGGGGGGGGGGGCGCAGAGGCTGATACCCTAAACATACATTTAGTCTATTTAGCAATTCAATATGATAAAAGAGCAAATCATGACACCTGACATATTAAAAAAATTCAAATAAAACGAGTCACATTTAATGCAGATTTGTTATATTTGATATTTTTAAATTCTAATTAGCAAGAGAATATGTTAAATGTTCTAACATGGCAGATTTGGGCTCATGGGATTTGGAATCCAGGTCCAATTAGACCATTTACCAAACCCAAACTTGGACCAGTCTAACTTCTCTGAGCCTGTTTCTACTTATTTAAAATAGTTATGATGACACAGTTTTCCTGGCACAATAGAATTTACTAAAGTTTAAATGCCAGTCAAAATATTTAATATCCCAATAAGAATGGCATTTCCAAGACAGCGTTTGAGAAATCAAGAAATAATCAAACTTGAATATTGCTAAATAATACATTTAAACAATAACCTGCAAGTATCTTTTATATACTTTGTTCTTTCTGACATCACCTTCAAGGTTCTTGAATTATTTTGTATCTAGACCCCACTCAACTCCATTTTAGTTTTCAAAATTAGCCATACAAAATGGAATAATTTTAATATGGCTGTTAAACATCACGTTCCACAAAGTTGCTGAAAAAGGACTCTTATGAAGAGGCCAGTGTTCAGTTCCCTGCATCCTGACAAGGTAACATATAATATTTTCCAAGTAGATGGTCAACCAATTTCTTTAAAAATATTCCAATTTTGTAATTTAGAAGCCCATTGCAAAATGGAGTCTTACTGTTATAGATCTAGAAGTGCCAGATATTAAACAGCTAAAGCACACTCTAAAATGGATAATTTATACTAGAAAAAGCCAGAGAAGTTCTTGAGAAAGAATCTAGTCTATGCCATCCCAAATAAATGCATGGCTAGAGTATACTTTCAGAGGTTTTGATGGAAGAAGAATGCACTGCTTTACCTGGTTGCCCAGTTGACAACTCAACTTTGCTATCAGGAAGTTCCACATTCTGTATTTCTATTCTTCATTCTTCCTAATGAAGTTGAAGCTCATTGACTATATTTTAGGTTCCAAACAACCCCCAGCTCTTCTGAAACAAATGACTGTCAACTCTCAATTTTCTCTTCTAATGAAATAATCCTAGGTTCCTTATCCTTTGTTAGAGAATACAACCTGTAGTCTTTAAACACACTTGACTTTTGTGTGGCCTCTCAGTAAAGGCCATATAATTGTCTCAAGCTATGGGATCAAAAACTAGGTCTAAGAGTCCCATCAGGATCTGACCACATAGGTAAAACATGCTACTACCGAGAGTTCTGTGCTGACAGCCTACAGTCACTGGCCTCTGACTAAACTGTACCAACTTCACCTATAAAACCACAACCCAGTGAAAACTCAACACAAAGGAAATAAAACAAAGGCCCAAGATAGCTGCTTTCATGCATGAAACAGGGTCAACTGCGTCTTTATTTCTTAAAGCTTATTATAGATACATCTGAAATCTTAATTTTTGGAAGTCAAAGTTATCATTTAAAAGATTTAGGATGCAATGTGTTATAAAAATTTTATGTGACATATAAGCCCAGTACTTCTTTCCTTGCTCTACTTTATTTAGTTATAAATTAGGCACATGATAGCATGACTTTACAGTGTTGTGAATCTATATAATATATAATATGCTGTGAGTATATTAAATCCATGTTTCCCATTAAGTCTCCCTATATATAAACCAAATGGAACATTTATTCTCTGAGAAATTAAAACTATAAACTTCATTCAAATACATGTAAAAATTTTAAATGAAAAAGGGGCAGTGAATAAAATAAAATGCAAGATCAAGATAAAAAGTGTTACTTTACATTGTAAAAAAAAAATGTTTGCACTGACAATTATATTGTTTGAGAAGAGATCGATGGATAAAACTAGTCCATATGATGAATGCAATACACTTTTACCTGCAAGGATTTTTCTGGCTTTAATTCAATGAAATCCATTCTCCTGAGTAGTAATGGAGTCCTGTACCCTACTCATCTCCGGCATCTTCAGTCTCCTGAGCTGCCTTAAAGCCTTGACATAATAAAAGGTCAAACAGATCCTAGTAAGCATTTGAAAACTACACAGCCCCCCATTTCGGGCTACCTGCCATACATTCTCTTGCTAAGCTTTGCTCACTCTCGTTTCATTTCATTGTATAAGCAGGCTAATTTGGAAATAGCTAGGGTATTTGGGAACACCTAGATTTTCAAAACAATCCCACTTTCCTACTTAACCACCTAAAGAAGTGACCCAAAATACAATATTTGAGAGAACTGTAAAATGGTGCCTGGATACTGAAGGAATGAAGACCAAATAGCAAGCACCACTATCAAATAAAATGAATGCATTTCACCTTCCAGCTCATGTGTGCTTCCTGGACACAAGGCACAAACATGAAAGGGATGGAGTAGAATTTCAAGAAAACTGATTTGTTTCAACATTTACTTGGCAAGATGCTGGACACAAAATAATATCTCAAGCCACCTCCCTTTCCCATTATTGTAAATTCAGGGCTCTCAAGTCACCCCCCACAAAACCAATTAAAAATGAAGAAAAGGGGCAGGCTATGAATTCGCATCTAGTGCTAAGATACAGATTAAATGATAGGCATCTGTCTTAATTGGTCACAATGAAACTAAGGGACAATAACAAGAAAAAATCTCACATTAATCCAAAAGAAACAAGTGAATAATATAAACCAGAACCACAGTTTCAAAAATATTCAATTACCTCCAAGCATGCAAGGGCATTTATAACCCATAAATATGATTGCAGAGCACAGTATGCATATAAATGTATTTCATAAATGTACTACTTATGCTAAGAAACATGTGTATATATGGATATGCATTTCCATAGGCTACACATTTGCATGTTCACAATCACATCTACCTACTAAAAATCAACCTCTATCCAGCAAATGCTTTCTCAACAAGAGTACATCAGAATATGAAGTAGAATGCTAAATTCTGAGGCCACCTCTTCTTAGCGATGAAGGAAATAAGCAAAATCACCTCATAATTAGGCCGGGAAGCTTCGGAGGCACCAAATGGGTTTTTGAAGAAGGCCCAACCCTGTATGTGAGAGCTGCAAATTAAATGAGTCCTTTCAATAACACCCATTTCTTGTTAGCTCTTTTCCCACCCCCTGGTTCTGCTGCTAAGCTTGGAAGGAAAGGAACCCAGTGGCTCAGTCTGCATTCTGAGCCAGTTCAAGATAAAATCAGAACACCATTTTTTTTTTTTTTTTTTTTTTTTTTTTTAAACAGAGCGGATGCTTTCTTACTTCTCTCTTCCTGGCAACCTTCCTCTCTCTCCATCCCCATCTCTGTCTCTACATCTTCCTCTCCTACTCGGAGGGAGTCATTGTTCAAGTGCTGGCCACAAATGTACACAGAGGTCCTTTAACCGTCAGCCAAACGAGGAAGACAGCCCCACAGTCTCCTACTTACCATGCTGAGACCTGGAGAAGCTGTTGAAAGGAGGGAAAGATGCAAACTGAATCCATTTTCCTTGTGACCGTGTCGGATGAGGCCTCCGAACGCAACATCAGCACTGCTGCTGGGATTTTGTTCCCTCACTCTCTGGTTGGCAATGGTGCGAAGAGGAACCACCCTTCCAGCCTCACTAAAGCATCAGCAGTCGAGGCGGCAGGAGCAGCGGCATCACCACTTGGCCTCCTCCCTCTCGGAGGATGGGGTGAGCTCAGAAGCAGCCAGGAACTTGCAGCAGACACCTCCTCTGGCTCCTCCTCTCCTGCCCCTCCCCCAAAGCCCCACCCCTGCTGCGGTAGAGGCTGCCTGTCCCGGCAGCTGCTGGTTGTCATGGCAACGACCAATGGTGAACCACCAGACTAAGGGGGAGGGGAGATGGGTGAAATGAGCTGCAGGGGCTGGAGGGGAGTGAATTTGTGCTGCTGCCCTCTGGGATGCTCTTGGTCTCTCCTACCTGGACTCTGGGTCTTTAAAAATGGGGCAAGGGTGTGTAGGCACAGGAAGAGAATAATTTAAACGTAGTCTAAATCAAGACTGAAACATACAAAATAACTTAGCTATTTTTTGCACTTACTATGGTTTTCCAACAAAATGTATTACAATTTGCCATCAGAAAAAAAATAATAACAAATGGAGAAAATCATATCCTGTACTCGGTTATTATAATTACTCCAAATATGTTTGTCCCTGATAGTATCTTTTACTCAATGTCACTGAAGGTTGTTAAAAGGCAAAGTAAGTGGCTGGACTGCAATAAAGTAAGTCTGAGTCCTTAACACTACTCTCTGCTTGTTCTTCTCAAGTGAGTCACTTGGTCTCACTGTTTTGCCAATTCTCTCTCTGAACAGGACTTGGAGGTATTTGGTACCCCTGTGGAAAAGTAAATTGGAACAGAGGGAACAGAAATTTCTTGAGCAATCACATACATGGTTCTCATGAGCACCAACCAGCTGGTGGATAGTTCCAAGCCTTTGTAATATCAAACTCCTAGAGTGTTAAATTCCCTGCAAAAAATTCTAAACCATTTTCATGGACACCATTTTCATGGATGCCTTTTTGGTGTTCCCAAGCCAGCTGGTAATCAGGGTGGTAGGCAGGAAAAAGAAAGTGAAATCAGCAGTGTTCCGAGTTCTTTGTGAGTTTTGTTTCTAACTATAAATTATAGATAACACAAGTATTTATCTCATGCAGTAGTTGTAAAGAGTAAATGAAATAATGCATTAATAGCACTTGGCATGTACTAAGCATGAAAATAAATGTTTACTAATAGTAGTGGTGGCAGTAGTAATACATTGTAGCTGCCTCTTAATTCAAGGGATCAAGGCAATAGCATGGCAAATTCAGACAAGGCAAAAAATTAAGGTGAGAAAACAATAATGATAGATGTGTTGGTGATGATGATGGCAAAGACAGAAAGATCCTGAAAGAATAAAGGTTTTCTAAAATGGGACAGTTGAGGATACTCTAAGTCTTAAAGGACTCAGATAAATTTCCCAAATTCACACAGCTAATTAATGATAGGACCACAATGAAAACTCTGACCCTTCTAATACTAACAGTTGCTCCCCCCTAATCATTACAGTTTTCTGCCACTCCTCCATGGAATGGAGATACCTTTTGTTCTTAACAAATAGGGTTATTTATAAGTTTAAATAGGGTTAATGTAATTTTCAGAGTCAGACAGCCTGGGATCCATTTCTGGTGCCAGTATTTACTATAGATATATCTTGACACAATAATTAATTTCCCTGAACAGATGTTTTTGGAAATAATCATAGAACCTTGTGGATTCCTCATGAGAACTGAATAGAATGATGTATGTAGAGCATTAACACAGTGTCTAGTACATAGTAACTGTTCAATAAATGGTAGCTATGATTATCTATTGCTCATTCTTAAATAATTAATATTAAAATGTAAGGTTTTTTTTTCCTTAGATGGGGTCACTCTTGATGCCAGGGCCTTATTCAAACAAAACTAAATAGAAGGTAATTAGGTGGTCAAGGAAAGAGCTGCAGTCATCCTCACTACCATCCTCAGCCTTACCTCTTGGTCCTCTCCTGAGGGAAGTCTGCATCCTGCTTTGTGCAGCTAGTGGTTCGTGCCTCCCACCAGAGACTGAGCAACCACACAGTCTGCGCATACGTCTACATGAGCATCACGTAAGGGTAGTCATGCAACAGGAAGGAATGGGTTGTCTTGCTTTTTTTTTTGTATTCTTCTCTGTATTTCACCTTCTGCCATCTCCACAGAGATGGTCATCTAAGTAAGCAGAAAGGAAGGCTTTGGGTTGTAGAAGCTCAGACACGTCTGGGTGACAGAACCCGCCCCACCAGGCTCGTGAGGGAGCGTTTCATCTTTCACACCAAGAGGTAACTTGGTTGAGTGAGCCATTCCAGTTTTCTCTCTTCCCATCAACACAGGCAGAATCAACTGAGGGAGAAAACAGAGTTTGGTGTTCAAACAATTGTCATTCAAATGCTCTCCCATCTTCCTTCTGCCATATCCATGAAGCACTGTTATCATTATTTTATAATAGTTTTTTAAAAATATTTAATTATTTGCCATTTATCTACTTTATTTGTTATTTTAAAATGAAATCTGTCTCTGCCTTCACTAGAATATAAATAAAAATAAGCATCATAAAGAGAGTGTCTTCAGAGAAAAGAACTCAAAGCAAAACCATATATTTTGGGAGACTGAAAGAGACACTAACTTTATCTGTAATTTTTTTAGAGTTTTCAAATTTCATTCCTTCTCTCCATTGTCATCTCCTCTCTAATCATGCTCTATTTTTCCATGGTATTTGTCATCTTCTAATATTATGCTCTACTATTTATTTGTGCTTCTATATTTTTTGTTATCTGTTGCTCTCCACTAGAATGTAAGCTATGAAATGACAGGGATTTTCGTTTGCTTGTCTGTTTTTGAACAGTTCCTGACCTCTATTAGGTGTTCCATAAATATTTGTTCAATGAATAAACCAGTAAATAAACAAAATATCAACAACTTCTGCCTTGAACCATGTCTATATAATGTTATATAATGTCTATATAATGTTATAATAGTATTTGTCCAGTTATGTATTTTTTATATTTCTCAAAATTAAAAACTAAGATAATGACACAAAGTACCTTATTAGCATAATGCATATTAGCATAATGTCTGATACGTATTTTAAATATACATAGTTATGAAAATGGAAACGTTTGCTCATGCATATTCAAAGTCATCTAGCATATCGCCAGTAGTATGCATCATGTTATTTGAGAAATACTGATTTTGTTCTAAGAATGTCTTCTCCAGTAGTACTAACAGTAAGCAGACTGTCTACCTCCTCTGGGACCTTTCCAATTTTGACTTCTGGATTTTATGAGATGTCTGAAAAAGTACAGGGTGTGGGTATTGGCTTCAAAAGCAGCATTAAATTTTCAGGAGAAACCACAGCATAATGGGAGGAAGCTGCAAAGTGTAGGCTCTGAAGACCGACTTTTTGGATTGAGTTCATGCTTCACCATTTGTTTCCTGAATGACCTTGGGCAAGCTGCTTAATTTTTATATGCCTCAGTTTCTTCATTATATGACATGCTAGCAGTGCCTACTTCATTGAGTCGTTCTAAAGATCAAAGCTTTTTGCTGCAAAACCTAACAAGTACCTGGCAATAAATAATACGTAATAAACAATAAATAATATGTTGCTCATATCATGATAAATACTATTTTAAATAACTATGGTTATGCATCCATATCATTCTGGATATTTCCAGAACACTCAAGGTTATTCTAAGAAACTGTTATGACTGCAGACCAACTTTTAGCAGACCATGAGGATTTCTAGAGATGTTTATCTCAGAGGTAGGCCAATGTCTTGAATTCCCCCCAAAAGGGGACAAAAAGGGAGAAGTCACAGTTAGAAGTGAACATTTATTCTTTGTCTACTCTGTAAGAGGTTATTAACATATATGTATTTATAGAGAACATTAAATGTAAGCTGTCAGGATCTTTCTGAGTTCATTAAGAAAAAAAGACATCATTTGGACCTCACTGAATATCCTTATGATACTGCCAGTAATGGCGCATCTGCTAGCCAGTTGGTAGAGTATGTGATTCTTGATCTCAGGGCTGTAACTCTGGGCATAGAGATTACTTAAAAGAAAATAAAATCTTAAAAAAATGCTACCAGTAAGCAAAAATATTAGAACCCTCCCATGAACTCCATACTCCTAAGGCCAACCATCTTATGAATGATTGCCTGCATAGTAGGTGGACACACTGGCCTTTGCTACCTTGTTTCCTCTGGCTGTGCCTTCCTTGTCCCAATTCTTCAATCTTAATGATTTCTCCATCACCTCCTCTGGGGAGTCTTCAATGATACCAGGATTAGCATTAGAAGTGATGTTCAATTGAGGGTTTCGGAGGGGAGGTGGTGGGGATTAAGTGAGCCTGATGGTAGGTATTAAGGAGGGCACATATTGCATGGAGTACTGAGTATGGTGCATAAACAATGAATCTTGGAACACTGAAAAAATAAAATTAAATTAAAAAAAAAAAGAAGTGATGTTCCCATTGTCCCCCATCACATCTTTATTGCTGCCCTCATGATGCTAAATGGCAAATAGCTTTTTCTTTCTTTTTCTTTCCTATTTGACTATAAGCACTCTGAGGTCAAGAATATACTGTTCATTCATTTATTGCTATGCCAACCTAACAAATATTTATTGCTAGCTGCTACTGTGTACTGTTTTAGGGGCTAGGGATATAGCTGTGAATAAGACAACATTAACACATTCTCCATGGAGATAATAATCTAAGAGGAAAGACAGACTACATAATTAAGTGTAATTAAATTATGTTGAGGGCTACAATAGAGAACCATCAGAAGTTCTGATATAAAGGGAAGCATCTAAAGGGAAGATAAAACTGAGTTTAGGAGCCCAAGGAAGATATTACTGGAGGGATAATAGGGTAGGGTAGGGACAATTGGTTTCAGGAGAAGGGAAGAAAATGTATGAAGAATATGCAAGTTATTCATGTTTTATTTAATGTTCGCACCTAGCATAGTATCTGTGCATATTACGGGCACTCACGTGTTTGTTGAAAGAATTTGCCTCCTTTCCCCCAACGACTCACACACATAAGCACACAACTTCTTTCCATTATGTTTTGTTTCTGTTAATTTATTTGAGAAGTTAGAGTTTGTCAATAGCTAAGGAGCTGGCCGACTACGTAGGATGAGAAGAAATGAAGGGGGGGTTGAAAGAGTAACTGTTTTTACAGTAGAAAAAGAGGTGTAATGCTAACAGTGACCACTGTTCCATTACAGATTTATTAAGTAAGATTTACATGAGAATACAAACTTTTGCTTTGATATTGAGATATAAAATAGTTTTTCCCTTTCAGGTCCAGGGCAATTGTATATTACCCAATGGCAGACAACAGATGGACTTAAGTTATCAGCAAATCAGGGACACCAAAGAAATGAGAAAAGTTCCATTTCAGTGGTCTTTTCCAAAATATTGCAATCAGAAAATCTACAAATAAGCTGGTTTGACTTCGGAATATATGCAAGTTTCATTTTAATTTTAGCATGGTTTTTACATTTAGTTGTCTATGGGAGGCACCATAATTTTCATAATTCTTACAGTGCCTAGTAGCTTAAAACATCTTATTACATACAGCACTAAGAGTGGAGAACTTAAGCTATGTAACATAAAAAGCACATACATTCCAGAGTGAACTTTCTTTTTTTTTTTTTAAGATTTTATTTATTTATTTGACATACAGAGATCACAAGTAGGCAAAGAGGCAGGCAGAGAGAGAGGAGGGAGAGAAGCAGACTCCCTGCTGAGCAGAGAGCCCAATGCGGGGCTCGATCCCAGGACCCTGGAATCAAGACCTGAGCCAAAGGCAGATGCTTTAACCCACTGAGCCACCCAGGTTTCCCCAGAGTGAACTTCCATGATGGAGTTTACCATCTAGTGGGTGGGGCAGCCAAAGAACAAGAAAACAAACCAGTAAAGTAACAGCAAATTTTCATGGGGTTCCTGGGTGGCTCAGACAGTTAAGCATCCAACTCTTGATTTTGGCTCAGGAGATGATCTCAGAGTCCTGTGATCAACTCCCACCTCAGGCTCTGCATTCAGTGTGGAGTCTGCTTGAGATTCTCTCTCTGCCTCTGACCCTAACCACCCCCCCCACAAGGCGCACATGTGCATGCACGCTCTCTCTAAATAAATAAATAAATAAAATCGTCTTAAAAAAATAGCAAATTTTCACAAGTTCTTTGAAGCAATGAACCACAGAGGAAGATGAGGAATAAGGGTGGGGAGAATGGGCATGACTCATTATGGAGGTGGCATTTAAACTGAGAAATGAAGTATGGATAAAGGCAGTCATGAAGGAGCTGAGAAAAGAGAGGTTCACATGGAAGGCTGAGCTCTGAGGAGAAAGAAAACCAGGAATAAGAAATACTTTTGAAGGTCTGTATAGCTGGAAATGGTAAGCATGGTGGAAAGTGGCAAGAAGGGAGGTTGGGAAGGTGGGCAGGAACCAAATTATGCAGCACCTTGTAGCCCACTGTCAGGTAACTGGAGTTTTTTGTAAATGTAGTGAAGAGCCATTGAAGAGTTTAAATTTCGTTTAAAGTATTGTGGGGAAGGAACTGGTAGTGGGTAAAAGTGGATGCCCTTAGGGTGCTGTGGACATCTAGGCTGGAGGTGATATAGGTTATATGAGGGAATAGCAGGGGATATAGAAAACACTGGACTATTTTGAATGAATACATTTTAGAAGTGGCACTGTGAAGACTTTCTGGTGGATTGGATCCTGGGGCTGAAGGTGAGGGAGATAGCAAGATCGTTTCTAAGTAGACAGCTAACACTGCCATTTCAGAGGTCACACTGGTCCCTTCTATAGGGACGAAAGACCTCAGTGCTCTGACTCTGGGAAAGTGTGGGGAAACATAAAGGGGTTCTAAGTGCCCCACTTCCAGGGCCCTTTCCTCCCTCCCTCCTCAGACTTCATGCTCTGGAGAATTAGGCTTTAAGGACCAGAAGAATCTGTGCACTGAACAAGTCACCAATGAGCTCATGGCAATGGAAGCAACTTGGCTGAGAAGGGTAGATGAGGTCTGGAAGAATACCATAATTTAGATTCAGAAAATTCCCCAAATCTGGAAAAGTGGATTGCCATCAAGAAATGGCCCAGAAATACAAATCAAAACCACAATGAGATACCACCTCACACCAGTCAGAATGGCTAAAATTAACAAGTCAGGAAACAACAGGTGTTGGAGAGTATGTGAAGAAAGGGGAAACCTCCTACTGTTGGTAGGAATGCAAGTTGGTGTAGCCACTCTGGAAAATAGTATGGCAGTTCCTCAAAAAGTTGAAAATAGAGCTACCCTATGACCCAACAATCACAACTGGGTATTTACCCTAAAGATACAAATGTAGTGATCAAAGGGGCACATGCACCTGAATGTTTATAGCAGCAATGTCCACAATAGCCAAATTATGGAAAGAACCTAGATGTCCATCAACAGATGAATGGATAAAGAAGATGTGAGATACACACACGCGCGCGCGCGCGTGCGCGCGCGCGCGCGCGCACACACACACACACACACACACACACACACGGAATACTATGCAGCCATCAAAAATGAAATCTTGCCATTTGCAAAGACATGGATGGAACTAGAGGGTATTATGCTAAGCAAAATAAGTCAATCAGAGAAAGAAAATTATTATATGATCTCTCTGATATGAGGAATCTGAGAGGCAAGGCAGGGGTTTGTGAGGGGTAGGGAGGGAAAAATGCAACAAGATGGGACCAGGGAGGGAGAAAAACTGTAACAGACTCAATCTCAGGAAACAAACTGAGGATTGCTGGGGGGATAGGGTGATTAGGTGATGAACACTTGGGAGGATATGTGGTATGGTGAGCACTGTGAATTGTGTAAGACTGATGATTTACAGACCTGTACCCCTGAAGCAAATAATACATATGTTAATTTAAAAAGAAAAAAAGAAAAAAAGAAAGAAAGAAAGAAAAAAAAAAGAAAAGAAAAAAAAAGAAAGAGAAAGAAAAGGAAAGGAAAGGAAAGGAAAGGAAAGGAAAGGAAAAGAAAAGGCCTTCCTTGGATGCCTGGGTGGCTCAGTTGTTTAACCATCTGCCTTCAGCTCAGGGATCAAGTCCTGAATCTGGCTCCTTGCTTGGCGGGGAGCCTGCTTCTCCCTCTGTCTGCCATTCCCCACTGCCTATGCTCTCTCTCTCTGTGACAAATAAATAAAAACTTAAAAAAAAAAAAAGATGGCCTTCTTCTACTCTGAGCCTCCTGAATATTTAAACCATATTCTCTACCACAACTAGTTTGGCTTCTTCCTGTGTTATAATCCCAAGTCTGCTACCTTCTAACCGTAAAACCCTGTAATCATATCTTCCCTCAACCTCAATGTCCTCCTCTATGAATCCAGGGTAGAAATTGCCCTTGCCTACTAAATGGACATCTAAATGAGTCATGTTTATAAAAACCTTAGCACATGCCTGGCATGTAGACAGGTCTCTGTGACTTCTAGCTGTTCTGTTACACCACCCACACATCTGAACCTTTCTTGTGAAAGCCTTTATAGCCCCAAACATTTGCTTACAGATCTCAAATTTTAGAAAATGTTTCTTCCCACCTCAAACCCCCAAATGATCTTTTAGATACCTCAAACAGCTGAGGACTTATTTTTGACTGGCAGATATGCTAGGTGCAGAGGCACTGAAAGGAGAAAAGAATTGTCTATGAGTGGAGTTTACAGACTGCCTGGTATGTCTCATATTTATGAGCCAACTTTCTTTAAATATTTACATTTTATTACTATTCGACTGGTTTCTTACAGTTGATCTGAAGTGTGAAATTGAGAGCCTGGAGCTTGCTAACACTTCCATGTTAGAAAAATGCACAGTGAAGGAATATGTGTTCTGAGGGTTCCCCCCACTTCCACACAACCTCATGAGGAAATCTTTGAGATGTCTGTATCTGCCCACTGCCTCCTCCTGAGGCACTCTTGCTTAAGAGACCCCTAGTTCTAGCCACTGGTACAAGCTATAACACTGGTACACTGGTATAAGCTCAAGAACCAGAGACTCCCATTATGGACCAAGTGGGCTTGATTCTAGAATGGGAATGATGGAGGGAAGGCTAGGTCAAACCCAGAGGGGGAAGCTCAATTTGGGGAAAGCCACTTTCCTCCTTTTAACTCTTTTAGGCCTCTCTTCTTTTTAATTCCAAATTCCTTCACTTTTCTCTGCATCTGTTTCTCCTTATAATAAACTTCTCAGTCTTTAACAAAACCCCAAACCAACTCTCAAATAAATCTGTAAATCTCTTAACTCTTGTTGATGACTAGCTTTCAAAATGATAAAATTAGGACCCTCAGGCAAATGCAAAATGTACACATCAATGATTTTATTTTAATTAGCTAATTAATCAGCAGAACTATAAGATGCTAAAACTGGCCCAAAGAGCATTTAAAAAGCTAGATATTTATAGGTAAAAAGGAAATCAGAGGACAAAAGTGGTTTTACTTATGCAGTTTCATGTGAACTTTAAGCCTTGAGATACAAATTTATGCACAGGATTAATCTTCATGACCCTGAATAAACTATGCTTCTGGTCGATCTTTTGTAGGTCATACTAGCCAGTCCTTGTGCCACCTGAATCAACAGATGAAATGAATATTAATCTTTTCTACTGTCCTGGGGAGAGACCTCACATAGGATGTTAAGAGCACAGTGGTTTGATACTGAAGTCAAAGAAATGTAATTTCATACCTTTTCCCCTAAACTTTCTTGGTCTTGCCAGATGATTTTTTAACTTCAACTGGATCACAACATGCCAAAGACAACAAAACCTTTTAAGGAAATCTTCGAGGTGTCTTGTGTCTGCCCACTACCTCCTCCTGGCAAAGTTAAATTTGGGGGTTCTCATTTCAAGCAATGTCTTTATCTCTCACAAAATTCTACCATTTTACAACTATATTTATGGCAGAGTGATAAATAACTAAAAGTATAGGATAAAAAAAGAGAATGAGTGAAAAACAATGTTTCCAGGTGGAAGATGGCCCTGGGCCTTACATCAGCCTGGACCTCATCACACTGGGGGTGGGTTAGGGTTGAAGGGGGTTGGGTTATGGTTGGAGGGGGGTGGTGTCAGCTCCCCTGTATTTTGTGTAGAAACTGAAAGATCCATCCTACTCAATACTTCCACACACTGGGGCCCAAGTAGTCTTGCTTTGCCAACTCTCCTAAAAGAGGCAGAGAGAACTGTTCTAATCTCACTGAAAGAGCTTTACACAGAGAGAAAAGAGCTTTCTCCTTCCCTAAAAGAGCATAAGGCGGAAGTGCAAGCTAACTCTCCCTACTCTGAAAGGGACCACTACGCATGTCTGCCAAACAAGGATGGAGGGCATCGGTACGCAGGGTGAACTGGTCCACTGCTGCTCCACAGAGGAGATGTGGCCTTGTGCAGAGTGGTGGGAAGCATAGCAAATCACATGTTAAAAGCATCTAGAAGCAGCAGGGTCTGTATGTTCAGTAACACCAATTGTGAGAAGGTTAGACCAGAGGCTTCCACGCTGATTCTTGAGCTCACATAATAATTCTCTCGGTGATTTATACAGAAATACTGAAACAGAAGATGTGGAGGGCTTAGGGAGTGTATCTGGCAGGAATGTAACCCAACTTTCAGTGTGAGTAGGTCAGGGCTCATTCATTCACCAATCAAGTCCAGGTTCAAGATATCTTGGTTATATAACAAGCATTTATCTTTAGGTTTGATCTCCAACCCTTCATATCTTCCTTGCAGTCAGGTAAACTGAGACTGAGCTACAGACATGCAGTGCAGCATCATGCTACGTCCCCATCATTTGTCTGATTTATCATGCTTCCTCGCCTCCACAATACAGTGCAGGAAGATAGGTAGAAAAATACAGATTTTTACTCAGAGAAGTTGTTCATGCCCAAACCACCTATTGATTTCATGGTTTGGCTTCATAAAAAAGAATTTCTTGAAGGCACAGGAAGAGAAAAGGATTTTTGCTCTATGAGTTTCCCTTGATTTGTCTAGTGTGGTCTGGCAGAGGCCTTCATAGACCAGAGTCAATGTGAGAAACCAAGCTGAGAGAGAGGATATCATGCCTCTCCTGTTTCATAGAATTGTAAGTTCTTTTTTTTTTTTTAAGATTTTATTTATGTATTTGACATACAGAGATCACAAGTAGGCAGAGAGGCAGGCAGAGAGAGTGGCGGGGAAGCAAGATCCCTGCTGAGCAGAGAGCCCAATGCGAGGCTCAATCCCAGAACCCTGGGATCAAGACCTGAGCCAAAGGCAGATGCTTTAACCCACTGAGCCAACCAGGTGCCCCTAGAATTGTAGGTTCTGTGGCCACTACTGCTCTAGTGCCCCTTCTAGTGGAAGCTCCTCTTAGAAAGTCTACCACAATGCAGCCCCAATTCCCTAGAGAGTTCTGATAGTCACACATGTGGGCATTACAGACAGTCCATGGGTTTTACACCTCAGAAATCCCCCGGGGGTAACTTAACATCATCCCAAGTCTACGTAGATTCAGATTTTTACACTAATATTATGGAAAATTGGGCCAGACCCTTTCCCCAAGTTTGGGAGGTTTGGCCTTCAATATGAGAGCAGACGATCAGTGGTAGAATCGAGATTGTACTACTGTTAAACCATCCTCATATCTTGTGAAAGGGTTATGCATAAGAACGCCGTGAATATAGTGAATTTAACATCCCCTTCCAGGCTACTGAACCATCCAAGATGAGGCCTTAAAAGTTCTTATAGAAGGAGAAAATTAAAACTGAGTGAGAAAAATGTTCCTTCTTTCTACATCTCCAAACAGCTCAACTTCCAAGCCTTCTTTATTTTATCCATCATCACTGAGTAACTGGAGACCCAGACAGGAGGAACAAATCACACTGCTTCATGATTATTTTCACTAGATTTCCAGCAAGCTATAATCTGTCTTTGTAACATGGGACAATTTTTAAATACAAGCGCGAAAGGAGATGTGGAATACTGAACTTCATGCAAATTCCTCTGTAACTTTTTTTTTTTTTAAGATTTTATTAATTTATTTGAGAGAGAGCACAAGCAGGGGGAGTGGCAGGAAGAAGCAGGCTCCCCACAGAGCAGGGTGAGCCCAACATGGGACTTAATCCCAGGACCCCGGAATTATGACCTGGCTCAAGGCAGTCACTTAACCAACTGAGCTACCCAGAAGCCCTCTTCTCTAACTCTTAATATTTGTCCAGCCTTTATAATTGAGAGTAGAGTTTTATTCCTTCTTTCGATACAGTGGAATGACCAGTGACTATCTGGTTTTGGTACCTAATTACTTCGGATTAAACACCTACTATGAATCAGAGGTGATGAGGCTCCTAATATTTCCTCCATTTTCCCAAACACTTTTTATTTTGGCCCTAAGACATCACAGCATGAGGATGTTAAAGATAAAGTGTTTTATTAAGTGTCTTAATTTCCCAGAATTTTCTGGAAAATGACCTAGGTCTGACTTTATGCAGAGATCTGTACAGAGGTACTACAGAACAAGTATAGGTTTGTTTCCTATCTCTTCCCTGAAGGAGAAGTCCTCATTTCCCAGGCCTCAGTATGGGATATAATGCCAGAAAAAATATTTTATGTCTAACTCTGGCCTCTGTGACCTAAATTAGACTAAGTCAAAGGCCAGGCCTTTTGTAGGTTATCATGACAATCTTTATCTCTTGATCCAAAGGTTGGAATGTCCTCAGATCAAACTAGGTAAGTTTCTATAATCAGGATTTTAGGAGGAAGTGATAGGAGACCAAGAAAAAAGAGCTTCATACTTTGACTAAAAAACATCTCCTGGGCTCCCCAGATTTCTTTAATCTAAGCTTTAGCTAATATAACACCAAATAATTGTTTGTTTCATCCAGTGTCCTCAATCCTCTTCCATCCCTTCTTCCATTCTGCTTCCTATTCTCAGATCAGACAGATTCATGTATAAAATGGAGGATGAGAAAATGGCTGAGACTGAAAATTCCAGGTACATGATGGCAATTTTTTAGTCCAGAGCTTGGTCTAGGAGACCAAACTTGGAGAGGAATCCTGATGCTGTTTCTCTTCTTTTCTTTCAAGACATATTGGAATGATGAACCACCAGCATTCCTACTGTCCTGGAAGTAGGGCACCTCCCCTCCTTCTTCACTGCTCAATAGAGAAGTGACTCCACAGCTGTTATCAAGGTCCCTGCAAGACCCTTAGTCTTTCTAGCTATGTATGGCAGCTGCAATTATAAAACAAAAGTGTACCTTTCCTTCACAAGTGAACAGCCTTCTTCAGTAAAACACATCTTGCTTAACTCTTCCTCTAGTCTTGGATTGATTAGAAATTCATCAACAAAATATTGAATCTCACCCTGCCCCAGGATGATCTCCAGAACTTGTTCAGTCTAACCATAAAGATGAGGATCTTTTCAGTCACGCCTTCTGGCACGATCTCATATGAACTATGGGGCAGTTGTGGATCTACTCTGTGTTCTAGAACACTAAACAGTATGGGACTGGTTTTCACACATACATTCTGGTGAACAAATGTGCCACAGCAGAATCAAGAGGAATATGGCTTCATGCTTCCTTTTTTTTTTAAGATTTTATTTTATATTTTATTTTATTTTATTTTATTTACTTGAGAGAGGTGGTGGAAGGGAGACAGCACAAGCAGGGGGAGAAGCAGGCTCCCCACTAAGCAGGGAGCCCAACATTGGGCTCAATCCCAGGGTCCTGGAATCATGACCTGAGCTGAAGGCAGATGCTTAACCGACTGAGCCACCCAGGCACCCCTCATGCTGTCTTTTCCTATTTCTCCTTTCAGTCACCAAGAATCTCAGCATTGAGGGCAGACAAAGAGGAGTAATACAACTCTTTGCTTTATGTCATATATTCATCTTCCCCACATTCTTTTCTACTCGTAAGTGTCTTTGTTTTTATGTGTTGCCTTTAAAGCCAAAAGAGAGGATTTTTTTTTTTTTTTCCACTGAGATACTCCTGAGGACTCCAGAATCAGCTGAGTCTTAATAATGTAAAGTTTACTATCAGGGAAAGCCTTTCAGACAGGGCTTCATAAACCTCCTATAATTTGTGCTCTGATTTATATTGGCCCTTCTTATGTCTCCCATATACAAAGGGATATATAGACAGAGATTACTGTGAAATACCTAGGCTGTCTTGTACTGAAAGCTGCAGGCAGAACTTCAGTCACAGACAGCTACAACAAGAGGAGTCCTTTGGAGACAGGTAACCACCCTGTGCCTCCAGGCTGGGACAGAGCACACACACTTTTTCCCCCCAGATTTTTATTTTTAAGTAATCTTTACACCCAATGTAGGGCTCAAATTCACAACCCCAAGATCAAGAGGCACATGTTCCAGCAAATGGGCCAGCCAGGGGCTCCCATGGCATACACCGTTAAGAGGCATAATGACCATTGCCCCTTCCTAGATCTTTGTAAGTCTGGCCTTTATGACCAGAACACACCATTGAAAACTATCTTATGAAATCAGATTATTATAAAAACAACTTCTGTTGATGAGGTTGTAGTGAAACAGACCTTCTCATAGATAGCTTGTGTGAATGGAAATTGGTAGTGAGAGGCAGAGGGGGCTGGGGGTGGAGAGAGAGAACACTAGTTCTGTCCACTGAGAGGGCCTAGCAAAAATGACACACCAGCATCCCAATCACAATTTCTAAATATCATTAAAAGGAAAGAAGCCAGGGATGCTTGGGGAAGTGGCTCTTTCCCAGGCTGAGGCAGTAAAGTACAAAATGAGCTGGAACACCTTGCCATATCAAAAAATAAGGAAGTACTCAAAGAATGACGGGACACTTCAAAAGTCAAAGGAGACAATCTGAAAGGACTGCCACTAGCAAAATATGGGAAAGTTGGAGCATAAAAATGAATAATGGTAGTAATGGAATATAATCCATACAATAAAATGAGAATCCATGACCATATACTGTTATAAACAAATAAAGTGGAATGACAGGGGAGAAGGAAAAGTTCTTTCTTACAGTAGAATGCCAACCACTAACTCTACAGAGAATGATCCATCATCTGGCAAATTGTCATTTAGCAAACATTATAACAATAATGTTTAGGCATGAATCATCAATGGATCCTAAAACTAGTAAGTGCAAGTTTGATGAGGAAGAGGATATTCTGAGTCTCTAACTATCCCCCCACAAGGTCCCTATTAATTACAAAGGGCAAAATAGTAACTTCGCAGTGATTACAGTTATGATTACAGTTAAAAGTTAAATGATTACAGTTAAAAGCCCTAAGAAGAGGACAAATAGAAATCACGTGCCTCTTTAACATGACGCACTGAAAAGAATACAGGACGACTTTTAAAGGTATTTCTGCTCCAATGTCTTATGTATCAATTCTAATCCATGAAGAAACAGCAGACAAACAGAAATTGAGAGACATTCTACAAAATAACTGACTTGGCACTCTTCAAAAATGTCAAAGTAATAGACAAGGTAATAGAACTGAGAAAACCTTCTAGACTAAAGAAGACCAGAGACATAATTATTATTAATTGCTGTGAAATCTGGGACTGGATCCTGGGGAACCAAAATAGAACAATTTGCTATAAAGGACATTAATGGAATAACTGGCAATACCTGAATAAGATATATAGATTAGAAAGAATTATATTAATGTTAATTTTCTGATTTTGATAATTGAACTCTTGTTATGAAAGAAACTGTCCTTACTTTTAGAAAATATGCATTAAAGTATAAATGGGAGAAAGAACATGATGTCTGGAACTTAAGTTTTGTTTCTCCTCCCCTTTCTTCTCCAGTTCTTTCTATCTATCTCCTCACCTCCTTCTCTTTCTCCCAGTGTTGCTGGAGTGATGCTAACAAGAACCTCAAGTACACAGTATGCAAATGAAAAAGAAAGTCCCTTCTCTCTCCTACAGTTTCCTACTCTCACCAGCACTCCCCAACTGGTAGAAGTGGCTGACTGGTCAAGCAGCAATGAGATTTGCATAGCCCCAGACCGAATATCACAAATCAAAGTACTAAAGGGTGAGAACAAGGTGTGAGAGACAGTGCCTCCTTGTCTCTTAAGCTTTCAGAGCTTGTGGGAGTGTCTTCATGACTTATACTTCAGTATGAGAGACTCAGCCTTGCAGGGGGAGTTTCATGTTGCTGCTTAAGGAGGCAGAACTCTGACCTATAAGCACTCATAATTCCTGGTGTCCTTTCTTAGAAGGGATTCTTTCATCCCATAGGAAGAGAGCTATATGCTCTATTCTCTATAAAATTCTCAGCAAGATTTTCATAGCACTCATGTTGGGAGTTTACTTCAGAATCAAGTATTATAAGCTCCTTCTCCAGGGAAGACTGTTTAGAAATCTACTTCTTTTCTCCAGACTTTATTAGATGTAAGATCCTTTCATTGCATATTGAATGTCTCTCCCTCCTAATAGCATAACCAAATCTCTCCAAATTTAACATTCAAGGCTGAGATGTTTATTTATATTATTCTTAATAAATGATGCCTTCTGGAAGAAGATCATCAAGTTATAAATCAGCAAACTGTGTGGTGTGCTCTGTTTAACACCAAAGAATCGGGGTGGGCTTTTACATGTACAATTTGAGAGCAAATTCAACAATGCAGAATTGGGAGGAATAAAGCTTCATATTGCATGTTCTATTGTGCTCCCTAAATTCCCAAGGATTTTTCCCCATTGCCTCAAGCCCTGACATGTAGAGAAGATTGGCAAGAAAGAACAGGATTCTGTGCCTTTATTCCCTGAGATTTTTGCCCACTTTATAGTCATGCTTAATGGCAGAGAAATGCAGTCAAGAGACATCAGGGGATGAAACCGCTTCTTGCAACCTCTGCTAAGTCTGTCCGATCGGTTTAGGAGGGGCCTTCATGCCCCGGTTCTTAGCATGCGAGAACCAGTCTGTGAATACTTTAAGAAGGTATACATGTCCAGGTTTTCTGTTGCTCACTTAAAAGAAAACAAATTATCCTGTCAGAATCTGAGCCCGATACCTCATATTGAGGTGGCCGTGGTCTGCCAGGTTTTCATTCAGGTTTCGTCATTGCACTGTGGGTAGCCATGACAAGTCAGAGTCTCCAAAGTTAGACACGGACACTTAGAGAGATTCCTCTCCTTCCTCCCAGATGGGTTAAATTTAACTCCTTAGAATGAAAACCTTGGAAATGCTTTAACTGTGGGGCTTGAACTCATGACCCCAAGATCAAGAGACGCATGCTCCACCAACTGAGCCAGCCAGGTGCCTCTGTCTAGTTATTTCTTCATTAATTTAGGGAGGGCTTACTATTTGTCAGGAAAGTGAGAAGTAAAACAAAACAATCAATATACACCTAAAATTCAAGCCGAATCCCTAAAATCAGTTGCTGTTATTGGTTATCTTTTTTCCTCTGAGAGGAAAAGCATCACTTGCACTATAGATTGGAGTTAAGGGCTCTCCCTGGAGGCAATTTCTAACAGTGCCCTGGGCCCCTCCCTCACTGCAGTCCTTCTGTGCCAATCAAATGTCCTCTTCATAGAGCTACTCTGAATAGGCTTCCTGCATCAAGGAGAAACCCTGAGAAGCTGACACTGAAAACATGTTTAAGCTTCATTTCCTTCTGTTCTTCCTCTCTTAGAAAACTAACATTTCATAATATGTCTCTGAATCCAGACATTTATAATTCATTTAATTTTTATCATGACCTGAAAATATATTCCTTGTCCTTTCTCTCCTCTTCTCTGGCCTCTAGTATTCTAGCCCATGTTTTCTTAAGCTCTGAGATACACTGTAAACCCTAGTCCCATCTCAGTCCCTGGTAGACTACTTAGATTAGACTCTGTGGCCTGAGTTCCTATTTCCCCAAGAACTTCTACCAGAAGTCTTGGCTGTGCTCAGGGTTACACTCTATGCTGAAATCACAAAATGTTTCATCAGTAGGTGCCTTTACAGGCATCTATTACCCCCTCCTCTGTCCAAAGACTGGACTAATATTAAATATGGAGGTGCTTGAAAGCTTTATATGTGATTATTTATCTTGCTTAAGCCAGCCCCCATTTTGGTATCATCAGGAGAGATTTCTTTAATTCACTTTCTAAGGCTCTGGAATAAACAGGGCCTTAATATTAATGAAAAGTCCCTTCTCCTTCAGAGTTTCTTTCCTCTAATTTGTTGACTCTCCCAAAATGATAAAGCCAGCCAGTAAAAGACTGACTAAAGAAAATGCACTTAGTTTAGAGGAAATGAGTAAAGCAGATGCTAGAAGAGGTAGGAAATGAAATACAATCTTCTGTCTCTTCCGCTGGACTCCTAAGGTCCTGCTCCATGGCTCTCACGTAACAGGAGGGCTCAGTGGAGCTGAATGGCTGGGGGATTTTCTTAGCCCTGTACCCAGTCCAGGAATAATTTTCATTGTTGATCAATTTTATGATGTAATTATTCTTCAAGGAAGTACACTTCAAATGCCCTATAGAGACTGCCTATGTAGGTGAGTTTAAAAACAGCCAGACCTTGCCTTTTCCATCCTCCCCTCTCACAAATCTCACTGCTTGGGCACTGTTATGATTCTCTGCCCATCCTTGCTGAAAGGAAATACCTCAAGTATGGTACGGTAAATAGCATCAGGAGTACGTTCTCTGGAATGGGACAGAGTTCCCTGAAATTAAGCATTTAGGAAAGTAGCCTCCATTAAAAGGACAGTGAGAGAAAGACTAATCAGAGAGTCAGGGTAAGCAAACATGGCCAAAACAAGTTCACCATGAGGGCAGGTTTACTGCAGGACCCAGATAATCATATAGAATATGCTACACCAATGTATAGAAAGAAGTCTTTTAGTCAGAAACTTCTGTTCATTTTTATAATAGTCTTTTAGGCCTAAGAATCAGCATTTCTGATTTTTAAAATTCTCGTATGTTTCAATATATGGATCATCCTTGGTGTAAGTGCTGAAAGTTAGTGACTTGGTATTTACCTAGCGACTTTTTAAAATACCAGTTTTTACATTGAAAATTGACTTATCTGTGGTCTAGTATTAACACTAACATAAAAGAGGCCACTTAAATAGCTCTTTCTTATTTCAACCAAATCTATTTTTCAAAAGAAAATGCTGGAAAAAAATATTTTCCACTTACTACATACTGAAAGATACAGTACACACTGAATATATACTCCTTTGGTTACTTATGGTAAAATGCAAAAATTGGCTCATCAGTCATTCTTTCCCAGGGGCTTTGAGTAAAGAAATGCAGCACTCTATCTTAGGGGAAGTAACTCCATTCCAGTTTTCCTGAAACATCAATAAAAAACCCTCTTGTTGGCAGCAAAGAGGATGTACCTATTTAAATTAAGTTGATCTGGGGAGACAGATGGACATGTCTTAAAATCTGGCCTGCCTGGGGCAAAAGATATATCCAGCCAGAAATGTTGAGAAAACAGCAGGTTAAACAGTAAGATAAGATTTACAAGCGGGGTCAGGTGAGTGGTTAACCAGAGACTTGGCAAAGAGAACTGGAGAGTTGGGATGGAGGAAGGGGAACACTAAAAATGGTCCATCACATGGGTATAATATTGGTGTGATCTCAGCCCTGGGAAATCCTACGCTAATGTTTGACTTGGTTTTGCTCTGTCCCTTACCTTACATTCTCTGGCCAGTCCTGTCCTCAACACCCCTTACACCAGTGGTTTTCCTTCGCTCACACTTAAAGTGTTCTTTCTGAGTTTAGGGGGAACAACTTATCCTAGCAAATATCCTTGCCCACTTGTAGCTAATTTCAAATGATTACCTTGAAGTATGCTTAACTGGTTTCTGGAATGTAGAGGCATCGGGGGAGAAACTAAAGTATACACACCTCTCTACTTCATTTCCAAAGGGAATTAGACAGGTGGTGATTTGGTGACTGTCAAAGGGGAGAAATCAGAAGTTCAGGAAGATACAGGCAAGTATTTCCATCTGTCACCCAACTCTTGGTTTCTCTTTTCACAGAATAAAAAACAAGTGAGCCCTGAAATTTACTTTATTCTGAAAGGATGGGTGGATAATTACACATAACCTCATTGGCTGGAGTCAGGGCCACACCAGGCATCATAAAGAGCACCAAGTCTTCCCACATGGCTTTTCTGGGTTCTAAGAGAAACTTCATGTCAGACAATACAGCACTCTCAAGGATGCACAGGTCAGAGTGGAGAGGACTGCTCATATACTTTCTCTTTCCATCCATTCTAGGGAAGTTCACAACTTCCTCTCCTAGGACCAAAGCACAGACTTTCTCATTGCCGAAAAGATACTGTTACAGGGCTGAATTTTTCCTTACTTCCTTGCCTAGCACCTGAAAATGACCTGCAGACAGTGTTGTTATGAAACAGCAGAAGCTGTCTGAATGTTAGGGAGCCTTGTTCTCTGCCTGCTCCAGCGACACTCAAGAGTATTTCACACTAATTCCTTAAAATAGGCCACATTTTACTTCTTCTCTTTTTAAAAACTTACATCATTGATACCACCCTCTATGCTATACTTGGCTGAAAGTATTTGTATCAGGTAAGTAACTTCTGGCCATTGACTATTTGAATGTCTGAGAGGAAAACTCTGTCTAGCTTTCTGAAATCATAATTAATAAGTCTCCTTCCTCATTAGGTGGGCAAAATATCCCTTTTGGTTCTCATAGATACAATTGGTAGAGATGATACGCTTCACTGTCTTGCAAGAGAACTCTAACTACACATGGTAAAAACAAATAAAGTCAAGATCAGAGGAAAGTAGAAATGAGAGAAGTAAGGGCATTAGTTACACTGGGGTAGAATTTGGTAGTGGGTCATGAAACAAGTGAGAAATCTAGCATGTTCACTTTGAGAACGGTGATAATCTTTTCCTTGCAGACAACTTGCCCCTATGCCTAGGTATGTTTCCCCCTGCCTTACAGGTTTCTCTTCTCTGACCTCTAAGAAGCCTTGTTTTCACTGCTGTCTACACAGATGGCAGGGGGCTAATCAACATCAATCTTCCATCCCTAGACCTTGTCTCCTTTGATGGCTGTGCTTTCTTTTTCCATGGACAGTGGTCTTTTCTCCTGTCCTAGGTTATTCAGAATTTTATCTATTGAACAGAAGGAGTAGCTCATCCAAGAATCCTCCAGGCTCAGGACATTTAGCTTGATTATGCCTGTGATCAGCAGCAGTCTCACCGAGGAGCCTAGGGAGGCTGAGTATCTAAGGCACTTACACCTCTGGACTCACAAGAGGCTACCCATTAGCAGTAGCTGTTGCGGGAACAAAAAGGGGTAGTGGTAGGGGTAGGGGCTCTTTGGATGAGAAAGGAGAATCTTCTGTATAATTCTTTCTTCCCCAGATTGACATCTGTTTGTGCTGGCTCACAGACCCCGCACATTCTTTGACTTTTTATCCTTGCGCTCTTTCCTTCATAAGACTCTGATTTAGCAGAGGAAAGAAGGGGAGTGAATGGTAGTTCTATTCCAGGATCCATCAACACAGCAGCTTCATCTCTGGATAGGATCTGATCCTTCACCCTTAGCCTGGACCAAGTTCTTGTGTAGCCATCCTCTTTAGCCATGCCCCACTGTTGCCCTGGCTGAGACGCTCAGCCCAATTTCCCAAACAATATTCTAACTTAAGGTAGAAAACAGTGACTAGAAAGAGCAGACAACTTTGAAAAATAGTTCTCTCATAAATTTTCTAAACTGGAGGTTCGTATCTGTATCAATCAGTGTCATGCTGAGAAGCCAGACTACTCCAAATATTTAGAAGAGGCATTTAACACAAGGAATTAGTTACAATGCTCTTAAAAGGGCTGAAGGAATAGAAGAGAGAAGAGTGTTACCTAGAAACTAGAAGTTGCTCTTGACTCCGGACTGGAGCCTCGCTCGCTTTTGCGGGAGGTGCCAGAGGGGCTGTCATTGATGCTGAAACTGCCCCCTGAGGTTGAGCAGGAATGCAAAAGTTTATAATCCTGCAGCTTCCATTTGCACGCACACTTCAGAGCTAACCAGGAACTCAGATCATACTCCTACTGATGCTACTGCCATTTCTTGATGTACCATCAATAACAGAAAATAAAATGACTTTCCTCTTACCTCCTTTTTGTATCTCTTAGCCTCATGTGTCAAGGGAACCTGGGAAATACAGTTTCAGGGCCTCCATTTTCCCAATCTTATAGAAAAGAGTACTGGAGAGTGGGGATAGAGCTGACAATTAACAGACAAAGAATCACCAGGGTCTACCCCTGCCCCTTAGTTATTATGTTCATTCACATCTCTTCTGCCCTTAAACTTCATTGAACAACAATCGCAACAATATCATACTCTTACCTAACACAACTAGCTACTTTGCTTACAAACAGGAATGTTCAGACCCTGGATATCCTGTAAATACTTAATTATGCAGAAAGAAAGAATGTAAGAAAAAAATCATATGTAACTGCCACCAAGTCATCATTTCTATAAATGTAGCGGGTCTTGAGTCTATGGTAATAATTGTAATTCACTCTTCTCCTCATTCCAGGTTCTCTTTGACCACAAGCAGCACCTCATCCAGTTAAGATTCTTTACCTGGTGGACTAATTCAAACCTCAGCTCTTAAAGTTCTTAGTCATCTTTTTTGTTGGGTTTCTTTAGTTTTCCATTAACTATGTTACTGAACTTAGAAGAAATAAGAGGCACCCTGGTGAGTCCACTGGGGTCTAGACATAATCCACCCTATCCCCAATGTGAAATAGCATCCTCCTTAATAATAGAGATCCAGGCCCCTGCTTTGCTTGTTGTCTCAGTGGCATGAGGATACTCAAACAGCCAGGTGATGGTATAATCTTCCAGTTCAATAAAACCATTAGGTCATGTGATGGAAACATTGTCCCTTGGGAATTAAAACATTAAAAAAAATCAGTTTAAATTCATAGGGACAAGAAAACTCCAATTTTTTAAATGAAGATTTCATTTATTTATCTGAGAGAGAGAGAGAAAACACAAGAGAGGGGGGAGGGGCAAAGTGCAAGGTAAAAACAGACTCCGGGTAAGCAGGGAGCCCAAAGCAGGACTCCATCCCAGGTCCCTGAGATCATGACCTGAGCCAAAAGCAGACATTTAACCGACTGAGCCACTGAGGTATCCCCCGAAAAACCAAAAAAAATATATTTAAGTTGTTCATTACCATACCTTTGCCCTTTGCTTTCCAAAGGTGTCTATTCCGGTTATGACTGAAACAACAAATTTTGACTGCTGGTTCAAAGTATATGCCACACCCTTAAGTAGAGCATCATGTAACTGAGTCTTCAGAAGATCATTTAATGATCTGTAGAGGTGAGTGTTTCTAGGTGATAAAGTATATCAGAGTATCAATGAATTCCCTGAATGTGGCCCCAATGACTCACTTTGTTTTCTATGGCATAAATTCACTGATAGTTGTAGTAGGCTGAATAATGGCAGCCCAAAATATATACTTACTAATCCCTGGAATTTATTAATGTGTTATGTTATATGGCTAAAGGAATTTTACTCATGCGATTAAGTTACAGATCTTGAGACAGGGTGCTTATCTGAGATTTTCTGCGTGGACCCAATGATGCGACCACAAGTGTCCTTGTAAGGGGGATATACTGGCACAGGAGAGGAGAGGTGATGTTATGATGGAAGAAAATATTGGAGTGGTATACTTCAAAGATGGAAAAAGAAGCCGTAAGACAAATAATGCAGATAGGCCATTAGATGTTGAAAAAGGCAAAGTTAACCGATTCTCCTCTCAGAGACTTCAGAAGGGACC
Organism: Lontra canadensis; assembly: GCF_010015895.1. Lineage (NCBI taxonomy): Eukaryota > Metazoa > Chordata > Mammalia > Carnivora > Mustelidae > Lontra > Lontra canadensis. The sequence goes on along the minus strand of NW_022630998.1, from coordinate 53,204,945 downwards.
AGTCCAGCTGACACTTCCAGAATGGTAAGAGAATAAATTCGTGTTGCTTTAAGGGATCCAATGAAACCAACCTGCCACCAAGTAGCAGTCTGGTTCCCTCTGGAATAATGTTATTACAGGGACTCAGAATCAGCTTCTACAGTAGAGTGGATTTTCAATAGAGGAATAGGCCAGATCATGCCTGGTGAAATCCATGATGTCGAGCCAAAGTGTAATTTTCATTCCTACAGCCAGAGGCAGCTTTAACCTGACCACAGTGAGTTACCGTCAATTAAAAATAACTTCACAACATTTTAAGAAGGAACCAAGAAGGTGCCTGGGTGGCTCAGTTGGTTAAGTGGCTGCCTTTGGCTCAGGTCATGATCCCAGGGTCCTGGGATCGAGTCCTGCATCAGGCTCCCTGCTCGGCGGGGAATCTGCTTCTTCCTTTCCCTCTGCCTGCTGCTTTGCCTACTTCTGCTATCTGAATAAAATAAATAAATAAAATCTTTTTAAAAAGGAAAAAAAGAGAAGGAACTAAGAAAATATATAATTATTATTTTCAATTAATAAATTGTATTATTGTCCATTAATAAATTATATTATTGATTAACGGAAAATAATTTTTATTTTATGTTCATATTTTATCACCATAATCTATCTGGAATAACAGAATCCATCTATCCTTTGCATTTATTTATTTATTTTTTTTTTTTGAAGATTTTATTTATTTATTTGACAGAGATCACACGTAGGCAGAGAGGCAGGCGGGGTGGGGTGGGGGGGGCAGGCCCCCTGCTGAGCAGAGAGCCCGATTTGGGGCCTGATCCCAGGACCCTGAGATCATGACCTGAGCTGAAGGCAGAGGCTTTAACCCACTGAGCCACCCAGGCACCCCTATCCTTTGCATTTAACTGAAATTTGTTTTCAGTCTGAAAAAGTATGATTTCATTTTAATTTATGGATTTGTAGTTTTGAGGAGACTCTAATAGTAAGAGTTATTTGGGAAAGTTCATTTCCCAAGCATTTATTGAGCCTTCTGAAGATAAAGATACGGATAAGACATGTCCTCTGCTATTACGGGACTTTAATGAGATATGGATCACACAAGGGGTAACTAAAGCATGACTCGTAAGTGCATGCTGAGTGGTGTGCACACAAGGCCAGCAGAGCTCAACAGAAGGGTACTGACCCACCTCCTCCACCCATACAAGAATAAAGTAGAGGGGAAAGGGTAGTGAATGAGGAGAAGAAAAACGTTTCCCAAGTAAAGACAAGTAGATTTAATGTGTGAGGGAAAAAGGGCAGGGAAACTGCAGTTTAAGTTCAGCACTTAGGCAAAGGTTGAATCCCAGCAGGTATAAGAGGAAGTAAAAGCTCTTCTTTTATCCTGAAGGCCACAGGTTCCTACCATCTTTGCATTTAAGGGAATTTTTTTTAATGTTAAAAATTGGAATGTTTATTATCTCTCAACTAAGAAAATACTCAGAGACAAAAACTTTGTTTTTAAAGTTAAAAAATATAATCGTGTTTTTAAGTTGTTTTTTAAGAATCAAAACGTCAGGTACATATATATGAACACTTTTGCTACTACTTCCTGGGAGCTGTTCCCTTTGCCTACCGAATGCATGATACATGTATACATTACCTGATCTTCTTTATTGTAATTCACACTGACAGTATTTAACGTATGGAGGAAGCAGCAAGGTGTAACGGAGTCAAACAGTTAGGCATTCTCATCCTGCTCTTCTTTGGCAGTAGACAATTACTGAACCTCTTCAAGTTCAATATCCTCACCTATAAAGTGGACTAAAAGGTCTTACTTAGATTGATTTTTAAAGGAGTAGATATAAATGACCTTGTGATATAAGGGGAAGGGAAAGATTAGGAAGAAAGAGTGTCCTCACAGGAGGGACACACTACTACAGGAGAAGCCAGTGTAAATCCTAGGTTATAGGATGATGACTAAGGGGTTATAGGATGATCACTGGGAGAGAATGAAAGGAATGGTCTAGTCCCTGAGGGGTCAGGAAGATTACACTGCTTACTTGATGACAGTGAATACCCACTCCCTATCAAAAACAAACTTCACCTACTTAGCAAGTTAGAGCATAAGAGTAGAGATATGAGTGGGGGGGCTATATTCTAAGTTCCAGAAGAGGAAGGATGAAGGAAGATTGACAACGTAAAAATAATGCTTGAGTGTTACTGTCTATATCATATACTTTATCAACAACAACAAACCCCCCTAATAAGTTAGAGTATTTTGACAATATATTAAAATATTGATAGTTTTACTGGTATTACAGGTCACATGTCATAATATGAGGCAAATAAATGGGCTCCATTTTAAGTTCCAGTTTCTCATCAACAACTACCAGGTGTTATGGAGATTAAGAAAGGTCTTTCTACAAAATACTCCAATCTCTTCAGCTACTAACATTTTCCTTTCTTCCACTGAGAACAGAGGCAAAAGCACATACATTATTCATCTAAGGCTGATGAAGGTAAGAGGTATTGGAAGGATAATACCAGAGTCCCATTCACTTTAAGGAAGTAGACTGGAGAAAATTTTACATTTTCCCCTAACCATAATATGATTAATAACCTTTATATTCAACATGTAACAATTCAGAAAAAAATTCCAGTTGGTCTTCATTCTTGGAAATACCTAAGAAATAACTCCATGAACAGATAATTCCTGGCAAACTCAGTCTACCTACTTTCCCCCAATCCCTGGCAACCATCAGTCTGTTCTCTGAATCTTGTGATACACGAGCTTGTGTTTTTTGTTTTTTAGATTCCATATGTAAGGGATACCATATAGTATTTGTCTTTGTCTAACTTATTTCACTTAGCATAACGTTCTCAAGGTCCATCCATGCTGTCATAAATGGTAAAATTTCATTTTATATGGCTATATAATATTCATCTGTGTATATGTGTGTGTGTGTGTGTGTGTGTGTGTGTGTGTGTGTTCCACATTTTCTTTATCCATCAGCCATCAGCGGACAGAGGTTATTTCCATATCTTGACTATTAAGGATAATACTGTAATGGACATGATTGGGTGGGGAGGGGTGTTAGGGTTTATTTTTAGGGTCCTTTGGATTATGACAAGGAAAGATTCTCATGCCCTGATAGTGGGAATATCTTTTATGAAAGCAAAATCAAATAATTAATTAATTAAATAATTCATTAATTATTGTAGCACAGTAAAACTGTAGCTGCAACTGCAGAATCATTAATATATATTACAAATATTATATATATAATTTAAAATAAAACCTAAATCAGTTTTTGAAGGTCACAAAAATATAAATACACAATATTCACTCAAGTGGAAAATAAAAAGTTAACCACCTAATTAATGAAGGCACTATTTTTCCTATAAGGATGTCTTATTTCTTTTTAGGTTTCTATTGTTCAAAATTTCATCACAACCCCATTTAATCAATATATTTAGTTAAATTCTTTAAAAATGTGATTCAATTTTAGGGACCTACTAGGAATTCCAGAGTTGGTATGATAAACATGATAAATATTTTAAGCTAAAGATATCTGAGATTCAATGAAAACAGAAGGAAGGGTCCCCATGTGGCTCAGTCAGTTAAGTGTCCCATTCTTGATTTCAGCTCAGGTCATGATCTCAGTGTTGTGAGATGGAGACCTGAGCCAGGCTCCATGCTCAGCACAGAGTCTGCTTGAGACTCTCTCTCTCCCTTTCCTTCTGCCCCTCCCACCCCTGGCCCTCTCTTTCTCTCAAATAAATAAATCTAAAAAAACAGAAACAGAAACAGAAATAAACCTTCTCATAGTTTCTCTTACCTGACAAAAAGCAGCAATTTCTGGGAAATAAGGCTGCCATAAATTCCCTCTTTGAGGCAGGTCTAGTAGGAGGAAGAAGAATAAGAGTATACTACTATAAATACAAATATGGTCCTGAAGAAGACAGACCACTCACACCTGCACAGACAAACATGGCCAATTTTTAAATCTCTTTTCCCCTAAAAACCCATTTGTCTTTCCTGAAGAAACCTATTTGTTTTTTCCATAGAAGCCTTTACTGCTCTCTCTCTTTCCTCTATTGAATCAGGCATACAAGTCTATATGAAGTTAACTATTTAGTGAGCTACCTGTTTCTTTTGTTAACTTCCATATGCACATGAATGATTTTTTTTCTCCTGTTAATTGGTTACCTGTCAGTTTAATTTTGGGGGCCTAGTCACTGAGTCTAATTGCTTGAGGAAAAGTTTCTTCCCCACACTACAATTTTCAAACAGGAGTGTCACAAAATGTGAAAGAAAACTCAACTTCTAAAAAATGTTGAATGCCCTCAGATTCTTCATATAAAATTAATATTTATTTATTTATTGAGCCAGTGTACTGAGAATGTTTTGTTGTTGTATAATACAGGATACAAGGTGCCTCATTAGCGCAGTAGGTAGCGCATCAGTCTCACAATATGGGATACAAAGAAACTTATGAACTCAATTACTCCCCTTGGGAAACTAAAACAAAGAAATGAACAAACATGGGGGCACCAGGGGAGCTCAGTTGGTTACGCATCTGACTTTTGATTTCGGCTGAGGTCATGATCTCAGGGTCACTGGGTGTGGAGCCTGCTTACTAATCTCTCTCCCTCTGCCCCTCCCCCTGTTCTTGAGCATCCACACTCTCCGTTCCTCAAAAAAAAAAAAAAAAAAGGAAATGAGCAAACATGAACATACTTTCTTATATTTCAAGGTTGACTGTATACAGTTAAATAAGAGAGGAACCCAAAAAGTACTATAGGAATTTAGAAGAGAACAGTTTGAGGAACACCTGGCTGGCTCAGTTGGTGGAGCATGTGACTTTGGATCTCAGGGTTATGAGCAGGAGTCTCGCGTGGCCTGTAGAGATTACTTAAAAATAAAATCTTTTTAAAAAGAAAAAAAAAAGAAGAGAAGAGTTGAGAAGCCAGGAAAATTTATGGGAGACCTAACAACTGAGTGAAATGACAAGTGGAGAGGGCTCCACCCAAATCAACTGATCCCACATATCTGGAAAGTGAGACGTGAATACTGAAATTGTAAAGTGCAGAAAGCCAATATCGTGGTTAAAAAAAAAATGACTAGAATGAAGGCAGGAACACATGTGGTTTTATATTCCTGAGAGCTTGAAACCACTAAACTAAATCAGAACTTTCTTTAGTAGATAATGTGTAGCTACTACAGCTTTTTCACCGAAGTGTAACTATTTCGTGGTTTGGAGGCATTCACTGGTTCAGGAAGCGATGGCGCTGTAAAGAGGACACATGCCATGATATGTTGGAGGGGAGGCAGGCTGAATAACCATGGACAGGCCTCAGAGCATCTAGTCAGGTACATTAAACAACATCAGAAGAAATGCTGGGCTTAGTGACAGCAATTCCCGAGGAGGTTGGATCTGAGGCATAGTGTGCTTTAGGGAAGTATTCCATTGCCCAAGATCCATGGAAAATTTCTTTGGTCTTCACTTTGTAGCTCAGCTCGATACCAGAGATTTTCCAGTGAGCATGGACTGGGGAAGGGGAAACGGTGTTTGGCTGTGAAACATGTTTAGTGACTCCCTCGGATCTCAGAGTGTTTGGCCTAGAAAGCCAAGAAAGAAGGAAAGGTTAGAAAACTTTGGGGAGCCCAGGGCTTCTGCAGCAAAAGAGTTCTCAGACATTTCGGAATTGGCAAGCACATAAAAGGAGCAAAAAGCAGGGGCCACTTAACAGGCGTTATAGGGGATTAAGAAAGAGTACTCAGAGGAGGTGATACCTGCATTCTGAGAAGCCAAGAAAAAGACAAATGGAGGTGTGTGGGAATGATGTGTGCTTGTATGTGTGTGTATAGGAATCATGGAGAAGTAAACAACGAGGACGATTCAGTCAGAAAAGTAATGCAATGACTGGAGAACATGGCAGATTCAGAAAACCTGCAGTAATAATTTTGAAAGAAGGAAAAACCATAGGTGCTAACTATTACAGAATGCAGAGAGAGCAGGGAGCAAGTAGTGGGAGATGGATAGTTAAACACGACAGAGAAGCCAAGGAGCTGGGCACTTTGACTAATTCTAACCTTTAGTCCATGAGAATCTCCGTTTTCTCATTACTGAAATGAGGACCTCAGAGTTCATGGTGAGGATTCAGTGGGAGAATGAATTCATGGGAGGCATTTAATGTAGGTACTGGCATGTAGAATTACTCAACACAGGTTAGTTCCTATGAGCTTTATTATTCCTTATTAAACTTTTACCTGATGGAACATCTTTAAGGTTTGAGGGTTATTTTCTATTAAGACATTTTTTGCAGGTTTTATAGCTCTCCAGAACTCCCCCAAATTTTTATTTCAAAAAAAATTTAAGTTTAAAAAACAAACATATAATTCATTTCAGCACATAAAGAAGATTTAAAAAGCTGAAATTCAACATGAACAGTTCAAAATCTAATAAGGTGCTGGCCTTCCAGAGCCACATTCAGTACAAAACTTACTAAATTTGGGAACCCGGGTGGCTCAGTCGGATGGGCTGCTGCCTTCAGCTCTAGGGTCATGATCCCAGGGTCCTGGGATGGGGCCCTGCATCGGGCTCCCTGCTCAGTGGGGAGCCTGCTTCTCCCTCTGCCTGCTGCTCCCCTGCTTGTGCTCACTCTCTCCTGACAAATAAATGAATAAAATCTTGAAAAAATGAAAAAACAAAAACTTACTAGATTTTCTCTTTCTGCTTCTCATTCTTTTTGTACTCAGGCATTTACACCAATTTTTTTTTTTAATAGTATGCATGACTCTTGCTACCTTTTCCCCCTCCTATTTCCATAGGTATGTGTTTTTCTTACTTATTCTGCTGTTTTCTCTTTGTGCTTACTTTTCTGTTTCTAATGCAAGTTTTGCCTTGGTGACTCCTAATCCCCAACTTTCTCTTATTTCTTTTACTTCCTTCAGCAGGGAATAATAAAAAGCCCAAAAAATAGTATTAATTTCATTTTACACTCCTTATTCATGACTACACATGCTATGAGGAGCATGTATTACCCACTGACACATAAAAAAGGCAAGAACTTAAACGGCATGCCACCCAACTGTCTTTTGCTTTGCTCTCCAACCAGCCTTATTTGTTTCTTGTTCAGAACTTTTCAGTCAATACTGATTTGTTGAAAAGCAGAAGATTTATGTTATTCCTTTTTCCTGAACATCATTTATTATCTATACATTCCATATTTTGAGCTCAAAGTTAGCTACCACTTAATGGGGAAAAAAAAAGCAAAGGAAATTGCTGGCAGTGCTAAGACTTTGAAAAGTAAGAGCTTTGTATCTTTCTATGTAATTACTTCCTGTATTATGCAAATCCATTGTATTTTTACTTAGTTGGATTAAACTAGGGCTTCTGGGGATAAATTGGGTCAAAGAAATGGAAATAAAATTACAGTATCAGTCATGTTCCTATTTCTCAGGAGGTTTGTACAGTTTTTTTTTAATGTTTCATTTCATTTCAATCACATGTACTTCTCCAATGAGACAAAAATCTTTTTATATATACTATTACCCTCTGATAGCTTCACATTTCAAATACTCTGAAACCAGCAAAGGAAACTATAAACATCTGTTGGCCCTGTGACCATGCCTTCTTGGAGTTTACCTGTAATTGTGCTTTTGCATTTAAAGAGAGCTACAGTTCTTAGGTTTCCTCTAGATGGAGACCTAACAGTAGGGACCACAAATCCCGTACATAAAACTCCATCCCATAATACTTGTGATCAGTCCCATTCCTATTTGGAGGGCTGTGGTTTATAATTCTAAAAAAAATTTTATAATTAAAAACGAAGAGATTTTAGTGTCACCTTGTATGCAGCCGAGAATCTCTTCCATAAAACCGCTGATAGTTCAATAATGCGATGAACTGGCACCTTAAGAAGCAAAATTCCTACTATCAGGGAAATGTTAATGCACCAGGAGATCTTTTTGGTGGGTTCTAAGTGTTACAAGACGAATAACAATAAAAATAGTAACAACAAACAGCTGGTAATTCTTGAGCACTTAACTGTATGGCAGACATGGTGCTAACTGTTGGGAAACGGTTTACGCATCCTCTATCAGAGATGAGGAAATTCTCCGGCTTCTCCTAGGTCATGCGGTTGACGGTGGGAAAGCTGGGTTCCAGCCCAAGCCCTAGAAACCCGGGCCGCTGATGGTGACCATCCTAGTATACGCTTTCCTACTGAGCCCTAATCAGCCTGCTTTAATCCTCAATTAGTCTGCATTCTCCCTTTGTGGACAACCAGAACACGCTCCTACCTTTCCCCATCCCCTGATGTAACAACAGGAATATCAATGGAGCAGCTCTCAGATGCTACTGTCCTCCAGCTTATCACACAGCGACCAAGGCAAGGACGGACGTCTCTGCTTCCGTGGTGTTAACTCTCTGAAATGGTTTGAAAAGACCTACCAGATACCTGAACGTTCTCCTTTCTTCAGACCAACTTCTCCCACCTCCTTCAACCATGCATGCTAGGAAGGAATTTCCAGTTGTTAGGACTCCTGCGGTCTCTCTCTTCTACACCTATTTCCGCTTGCAAATACGTCTTTTAAAAATGTGACCATCAGACATGAACGCCGTCATCCACACGCTTCCGACAGGTCTGTTAAAGCAAGACGAGAGGCCCAGAATGGAGTCACTGATGCTCACTAGGCCCCGCGGCCCCGAACCACGCCCGAAGCGCCGCTTCTGCTCCCCTGAAACGGAAGCTCCAGTCCGTCAACCCGGACTCCGCCGAGGGGCCCTCGCTAGGTCGTCTGCCTGACCTCGGCCGCGCCGGAAAGGCAAGTGACCTCGCCGTGACCAACCTGCGTGTCGTCGGGTCACGCGACGGCTCTGTTCCCGCTCCCTTCGGGCTGCAGGCGTCTTTCCTGCCGTCCAGCGCCCCCGGAGCTCCTTTCCACCTGCCAGACCGGAAGTTACCAACTCGAAGCAGGTTTTGTCCGCATGAACTCCGGAGTCTGTAACGTGCCTCAGGTTTCTCTCTACCGGGTCCCCGAGACAGAAGAGGGACCGCACGGAGCCCGGAGCGACCAGCAGCAGCCCAGGCGCAGGCACCCGAGCAGCCCCTCGAGCCCGCGGCTCCTCGCGCTTCTCGCCACCTCCCGAGGTTGGGCACGTCCCTGTCGGATCCCCGCTCTTCGGCTTTTACGGCAAAGCTCTCAGGCTTTCCCGGACCATTTCTTTCTCCCAACTGGACCCAGCAGGGGGCCGCGGTCGGACTGGGCTTGACTGAAAACCGGATGGGGTCCCAGTCAGACGCGTCCGACTTCAAAGCTGGACAACGTTCGGGCTCACACAGGTTCCGGCTTAGAGAACCGGACTGGGTCCCCCGTCAGACGCATCTGACTTCAAAGCCGGATGACCTTCGGGCTCACACTGGTTCCGGCTTAGAGAACCGGATTGGGTCCCCCGGCAGACTTGGGTCCGACTTCAAAGCCGGGCGACCTTCGGGGTCACACCACTGGGTCCACGTCAGACTGGGTGCGACTTAAAAACCCAACGACGTTCGGGGGTCATACAGGTTCTGGCGTAGAAACCGGACTGGGTCCCCCATCAGACTGGTCCGACTTCAAAGCCGGACGACGTTTGGTGTCACACTGATTCCGGCTTAGAGAACCGGACTGGGTCCCCCAGCCGACTGGGTCCGCCTTCAAAGCCGGACGACATTCGGGCTCACACAGGTTCCGGCTTTGAAACCGGACTGGGTCCCCTGTCAGAACTGTCCGACTGAGAAGTGGAACTGGGTCCAGGGAAGCACTGGGTGCGACGTGGAAACCAGAACGAGTTCAGGGTTGGACTTGGGTCCGCCTTCAAGACTGACTGGTTCCAGGGCCTGCTTGAAGCTGAGGGAACGGGGAACCTCACCAAAGACAATGTTGAGTTATGGTGGCCGCAGGGGAACTTTCGCGGCAGATAAGCTTATCCGTTTATGAGGCGCCCTACAGAAAAGGGCGTCTCGCCCAGGTACTCAGCCTTGAGGCTGGGGGGAAACGACTTTTCCTCGGCGGACGTATCTGGGGACCAGGCCCAGAGCGCGGGGAGTCGTGCTCACCCCCCCAGCCCGCAGGCGGGATCCTGGGAAAACTGGCCGAAGTGGGCAAGGGTAAGAATTCTCCCCCAAGGAGGCTATTCTGTCTGCCTACCGGGCCTGGTCTGTAGGGGAGGGCAAATTCCCCTTCCTCCCTTCCTTTCCAAACCCAGATGGCCGGCGAAAACAAAACAAACAACCCCCCCAAATCGAAAAACCAACATTAGATCCTCCAGTTGGGATTGCTTTTAGTTACGTTATTGTCGATCCTTTCCCTGCTTGTTTGTCTGGTTTGTGGCTGCGATGAAGTTCTAGAATCTAGGTGAGGTTCGGTGGGGTGAGGTCTGGAGCCGATGACCAAGAAAGAATTCTTGAAACATCTTTGGTGCAAAATGGTGGTTTATTAAAGCATGGGGACAGAACCCCTGGGCAGAAAGAGCTGCTGCTCCGCTGTCCTGAGGAGTGGCTGATGATATACACAGGAGTTGGGTAGGTGAGGACAAAGGGGGTGTTCAGAAGGGCTATTGGGGTAAAGAAGACTGTCAGGATATTGAAGTCCTGGTTACTATCAAGCCAAGGCCATCTTTCCCTCTAATGAGGCGCTAACATGAAGACAATTGGGAGTCTCCTGGTGGAATGTCACATTCTTGCTATCAAGCATCCTTGTTAGTGAGATTTAGGTTTAGAAGAAATTTAACTTAATTTACATTTCCTTCTACCTCAGCCTCCTTCAGTTTTGTTTATGGAGGAGAGGGCGACATCAGGGCTTGAGGAACAGAGTCGCTGGAAATTGAGCCTGTTGATAAGATAGCTGCTTTGTTGTAAATCACTGGGACATTTGTAAACTGAGGGGGACTCCTGTCTTGCAGGATTGTGGTCTCTGCAGTTTAACTGTTTGTTTTTCTTTTAGGGCAGCCAGGGGCGCCTGAGGAATGGCACACATATTACCGAGGGAAGAGGGTGGAGAGGGGGGGCAAGGTGCCAGCTTTTGCTTTCTCCTCAGCCAGCCTTCTGCTCCCTCATCAGCTGGAGAACTTGGCTTGGCATCTGTCAGGTCGGCAGCTCCAAAACTATGGCCAGGCTGCTTCTCTTTACCTTTTCACAGGTCAGAGAGAGAGGGAGGGTAAACCCCGAGGGCACTGGGTATATTATGTATTGTTTCTCCTATGACCTTCCAGCTTCTTCTTTCCAGACCTGTAAAATGGTCCAGAGCAGACACGATGATTTCCAGCATTCAGTGACTTAAGTTCCGTTTACTGTGGCTAAGTTGTTTCATATGAAGGGTGCCCTTCAAGTGTCCTCTAGCATCCCCGACGAGACACAGGAAGCCATCTTGCGTCCAGAGCTTCCGTTAACGTGGTGTCTGGCGAGCTGTTAGGCTCCGGTTTGGCTGAGTCACTCCGGAGACCACAGCATCCTCTAGTGGTCAGTTAAGCTTCCAGACGCGCGTACTCTGAACACGACGAGAAATTATCCTAACCTCAGGTGTCAGGCAACTGTGTTGGGATGGGTTTTGATGCACCTGATACAGCTCGGGTTTTTTTAGGCCCCCGCTCACGTCTCCATTCTCACCTAGTTCTCCGTAAGGGCTCAAGAATTCAGGCTGCTTTTCCCTCTCTTTTTTACTGATTACAGACACTTTTTCTATTGAGGTACTTCTTATTTCTACCTTATTTGCTGTCCCTGAGGACATAGGTCTTTTAATATGAGGAAGTTACCTAACATTCCTACAGAAGAAATAGGCAAAGAATAATCCACCTGAGGTAATTGTGGTTTAGACGAAGCATTGGATTTTTGGGTCCACCCTGGATTAAAAACCTCACTCTGCTAACTTGTTTGCCCGTGCTGTTAGTGAGGTTACTGAACTTTTCTAAGTTGACTCACAAGATAAGGATAACCTTACAGGGTTATTGTGGCTCTCATATGGAGCCAAGTCAACTACACAGTCCTCGTACAACAGATGCTCCATTAAATCCCAAGGAAACCCTAAAGAACTTATTTCAGTCAGCGAAAGCTAGCAGATAACGTGTTTCTGGACTGAGAGTTTTCCAAGTATTCCTTCTGTTGCTAGTTTAATTCTCTGTGGGATTATTGTCCTCATGACCAGCTGGGTCCTGTCCTGTCAGTCAGTAACTGTAATCACATTTCCTGAGATAGTCGTCAGTATGTGAGGAAGGGAATGGGGAAGGAGAAAACATCATGACGGAAACCTTGTCCAAGATTTCAGAATGACTGTATTTTGTAAAATCTGGTCTGAGTTTGTCTCAGTCACCTGACCCCAGTGTAATCAAATATACCTTTGAGGGTAAAGCATTCAGGAACAACAGGAAGTATTTAGATGCATTTTATTCAACAGTCAGGCCTGCTAGGCATTGTGGTGACCACAGGGGATTTTAGAACCTTGGTTTTCAGCAAGGTCCAGATTTTTGAATGAAGACAGGGGTCTGACGCTTCCTGTAAAAGAAGTTAAACAGCGGATGAAAAAAGTGACTATGGGAGGAAAACAATGAAAAAACATCAGCTTTATTTAAAATAGAAAGGTTTCAGATTTTTATCCCATTTCTCTGCCTTTCATTCATTTATGCATTCACTTATTCATTAATTCATCAGATATTCACAGACACTATTTCTTACATGTAATAAGGATACAAAAGAAAAGAAAAATGTCTGTCTTTACAGGTTTACAGATCTACTGTGACATTACAGTAAACCTCTGAAGTCAATCTCTAATTCATCGTTACTTCTTTTTCTCCTAATATCTTTGTTCTACCCACAAGGTTTCTATCTTAGCTGATGCCTTGGCTACTACAGGATGTTCTAATCAACTGATCTTTTGCTTTAAAACTCCGGGGGTTAATACCTGTGAGATCTCACAGAAGGAAATCATGTCTATATCCTAACTGATAACTGCCAGGTCTGAGCATCCTCCCTTCCAGATAAAAACTTCTCTGCTCCCCAGGACACCACCTTTCCCAAACCAGTTTTCTTTTGTGTTAGCTAAATATTCCTAAATCCTGTAATTGTGCCTCATGAGGTTGTTTTCAGAGCTCACTCTCTCTCTTTTTTAATTTTTTAAACCATCCCTTCCTTGAATATACTGGTTTATAGAAATTCTTCGATTTCTCTGTTTCTTGAGGACATCTGACTTCCATATATCTATGCATGTATTTATCTGGACCTTGATGATTTTCTTTTTTTATTTATATATTTGACAGAGAGAGACACAGCAAGAGAAGGAACACAAGCAGGGGGGTGGGAGAGGGAGAAGCAGGCTTCCCGCTGGGCAAGGAGCCCGATGCAGGACTCAATCCCAGGACCCTGGGATCATGACCTGAGCCAAAGGCAGCCACTTAACGACTGAGCCACCCAGGCACCCCGATGATTCTTCATTTTAAGAGTTTTTAATGTTTTGTTATTCCATAGGTTTTATCCATACATAATTCTTATGTCTGAGTTGTTTAGCATACATAGCACAAACATCTAAACACAGTACACAGGTTGACTTACCTTCTATAGATGTGTTGTCCATTCCTATTTAGCTGTTTAAGTTCACATGAGTGAAAGTTACATAATATTAAAAATTCAGTTTCTTAATTGTACTAGACACATTTTAAGCACTGGTGGCAAGGCTAGTGGCTTCCATACTAGACAACAGAGTTATAGAACGTTTCCATCTTTGCAGAAAGTTCTACTAGAGAGTGCTGGCCTATAGAATGGAATTTGCCAGTACAGATTCCCGGAAAAGACACAAAGAGAAAAAAGTCCTTACTGACTATATCTGACAAGCACATAATGCTCAAGGAGATGCAAGCCTTTGTCCACCTATCTCAAAAAAACCCCAACAACTAGGGTCAGAGCCTGGCTCTAGTTAACTTGACAACGGATTTTGGGAGGCTTCTAATGGGCAGTAGAGAGAAAGGTGGTATGGTGCATCATAAGTATTTTACACTAGGAAAAGCCATACTTTCTCTCTAGACCTGTTTTCTTTTTCTTTTTTAAATCAATTAATTTATTTGAAAGAGAGTGGAAGAAGGGGCAGTTGCGAAGGATCTTCAAGCAGATGCCCCTACTGAGTGTGGAGCCCAATTTGGGTTCTGTCCCAAGACCCATGAGTTCCTGACCTGAGCCAAAACCGAGTTGGACATTCAACTCACTGAGCCACCCAAGCGCACCTAGACTTGTTTTCTTATCTGAGAAATACAGGAAGAAAAGTTACGTTTTCTGGCGTTCAAATGTTCTTCCCATATTTAAATATTTTTGAAAAAATAGAATGAGTAAGCAGGACAGGTGGGTTTTAAAGGCTAAGGGAGTGGGGTGGCTCAGCTGTATGCTCATATTTTCCTAATTTGATTTTAAGCATTGGGCCTTTTGGTCTTGGAACTTGGAAATTTTCTAAACCTCAAGGTTGTTATACTGCTTCTCCTCCCCTTGGATGGAAATATGATGTTTGACCTTTATGTCATCAGCCTAGGTCATGAGAAAATTAACAAGTGTTTTCCAGTTCCTTTTACAAATCTTTATTATGGCAATAAATTCACCATAAAGTAGAACACCTAATATTTGGGTCTTAATACTTGAGGATATTAAATCTCTCTCCCTGGGGCCTTATTTCAAAAATCCTTGCTAACACTCAGGATTTTCTGACGTAATTTAAAGCAGACCCAGAAGAGGGGTCATGTTATCGGGAATTTATACTATGGAATAATGGAAATGCGTGCAGTCATTTGAGTCTAAATCAAAGTCTTTAATGCTAAATCAGTTCTTAGAATAACTTAGAGTTCTCTAGGCTACTTGTGGAATATCTTTTATTTGTTTTGATCATTCTACACCTTTCTTTAACCTGGGATGTCTTTGCGGTGCTACCAAAATTCTGAGCCCTCTTTAAGTGACATCCTTTCTTGACCCTTTCAGTACTAAGGAATCTGTGTCTCTCCTTCACTCTGGTAGTACTTTCCTCACATCTCATTTGATGGCACTTGTCCCAAGTTACCAGAAGCTGCCTTATTTGAACTTATGACCTATTTTCTTTTACTCAAAAGCACAAGGAAAGCAGAGGAAACCAGCACGATGCTGGGCACAAGTTAGGTTTTTAGGAGCAGAGGAAAATAGAAAATTTGTGGCAGATCTGCTTCTCTGAGGGCATGAATTTGATTCCAGCATCTACCTCTGGTCACTTCAGAAAATGAGATTCATTGAGGCTGGTTCTCATCTCCATAAATGAAAATGTTACAAAAGTATGTTTTTGGTCACCTGATCCATATAATTCATATTTGCATTTTTGAGGGCTTTGGTAAACACAGTCATTACCATCACCAAGAATGATTTTTTTAAGATTTTATTTTTAAGTAGTTCCTACATCCCATGTGGGGCTCAGACTCACAACTGCAAGATCAGTCAAGAGTCACATGGTCTAGGGGCACCTGGGTGGCCCAGTGGGTTAAGCCTCTGCCTTCAGCTCAGGTCATGATCTCAGGGTCCTGGGATCGAGCCCCGCATTGGGCTCTCTGCTCAGTGGGGAGCCTGCTCCCCCCCCCATCTCTGCCTGCCTCTCTGCCTACTTGTGATCTCTCTCTCTCTGTCAGATAAATAAATAAAATCTTAAAAAAAAAAAAAAAAGTCACATGGCTAGCAACTGAGCCAGCCAGACGGCCCTGTGATTTTTTTTTTTTTTTTTAAGATTTTATTTATTTGGCACAGAGAGAGATCACAAGTAGGCAGAGAGGTAGGCCGGGTGGGGGGTGGGGTGGGGGGGTGGGAAGCAGGCTTCTCTCTGAGCAGAAAGCCCAATGTGGGGCTCGATCCCAGGACCCTGAGATCATGACCTGAGCCGAAGGCAGAGGCTTAACCCACTGGGCCACCCAGGCGCCCAGCCCTGTGATTTTTTAAAGGTATTTTGGGTGTCTTAGCTTTTTTAAAAATCTAGACTATCTACTGATTTGCTATTAAAGCATGGGATTTTCTTATATAAGTGATTTTTGAAAGAATTAATTCAGAGAACCATTCAAACACTTTATTCCACCATCTTTTCCTTAACACATTATCTTACACTATGTTATTAATACCTTTAGCCCTTTTGTTCATATTTTTATTGGAGTGCCTCTCTCTCCCTTACATCCTAAACAAAGCCTCCAAACTTAAGAATTTCTTAAAACCCTTATCATTAGTGTAATAATTTATTCACTTTTCAAAATCCTAGCAGGAATAATTCGTTTTTTTAATATTGTGCTCTCTGAGCACTTTGCTCTTATTTCCACTGACTACATTGTAATTAGCATTGAGTGTAACCAAATCGAGACTTGAAACATGTTGGGCTTCCTTCTGTATCTCACAAATACTTGATCTGGTACCTGACTTTAAAGCACAGTTGAAACAGCAAGGATTTGGACCCATGTCTGTCGCTTACTGCAAGTTACTTAAGATCAGTCTCAATTTCTTCATGTTTATAACGGGCTTAGTA
The DNA here is from genome assembly GCF_010015895.1 of Lontra canadensis. Taxonomy (NCBI): domain Eukaryota; kingdom Metazoa; phylum Chordata; class Mammalia; order Carnivora; family Mustelidae; genus Lontra; species Lontra canadensis. The sequence continues at coordinate 53,188,441 of NW_022630998.1, read as the reverse complement.
TTCTCTGCCTCAGATTTGTGAATATTCAATGCCTTGCCCCATGCCTGACACAGTAAGTGTTGCTTTCTGTCGTAACACACACACATAAACATCTCTGTAGATAATCATACCAGATATGTAATGAGAAGAAGAGATTGAGAATTATTTTTGGAAAGGTGAGATGTTTTGTTTCTCTCATGGTAAGATTAATGTTATTGGTAAATTGATTGGAACTTAGAGGGATAAGATACATGAAAATTTGAAGACAACTAGCTTAAAACTATGTTTTAAAAGACATTTGAGTTTGTACTCACTTATTTTGAACACATAACACACATTCATTAGAATACGTTTCTCCATCAGTCCCACAGACAGGATCATAGATCTTGGTACATGCATTTGTTTCAGTGTTACATTTAGCCTAAAAATGGAATTAAACAGAATTATCTTCCATCATTTAGCTTTCTTTGAGTTTATAGCAAAATCTCTAAAATGGTTTTCACTTCCTTGGAGTTGGTCAGCTTAAAGATGGAAGTATGGTTGTGGGCATGGGGGTAGTGATACTGAGTGTCTGAGAGGAAGAAGCCAAGGTTTGGAATCAGAATGCCTGATTGCATGTAATGCCTGTGCCGTTTACAGACTGTGAGACGCTGGCAAATCTCCTTGTGTCTCCAAGCCTCGGTCACTTCATCAGCACAATGGGGAGGATATTATCACTTCCACACCTGTCTCATGGTGGCATCGTGAGGTTTAAATAAGGTGAGTGACACCATGTTCAAGTTTGCGATGATGGCAGGTCAATGATGGTTCCTCTCAGGTCAGCCACACTGTGGGCATGTCTTCCTTGCACACTGTGGTCCTGTCACACTGCCCTTCTCTTAGTCATGTGACAACACCATGTGCTTTCTGCTCTGGGAGCCCTTGCACAGGCTGTTTCCTGGACATCAGTAAGAACTTGTAGTTATGGAATGGCTGTTACAGGCCAGGCACTTTCCTAAGTGCTTTTATGTATTACTCTATTTAAATCTTACAACTATCCTATGATTTTTTTATTATACTCTTCTTCCAGTGAAGGCAGTGAAGCACAAAGAGATTAAGTCACCCAAGGCTACACAGCTGGTGATTCCAGATCCAGGATTCAGACCCACTTTGTCTAGGTCCTGAGCTTTGGCTTGTACCCACTTCAGCCTGCTACTCCTATCTGTTGGTTATATTTTGCTGACATTCACTTACCCTTCATGGCTCAGACTATATCTCACTTAGGGGCACATTCTGTGATCTAACCAGGTTTGGTTCCAGATGGTACAAGAATTTCTTAAAACCCTTATCATTAGTGTAATAATTTATTCATTCATCCTTTTGGTTTGCTATCTATCTCCTCACTAGATATAAATGAAAAGGGACATTTCCTCCTCTGATCTTCAAATTTACTGCAGTTAAAAAATTTATAAACACAGAACAAAAAAAAGAAAAATTAGGTATAGAATGTTTTTCTAGAGGAAGAACATAGTTTATTATTTTCTTTTGCTCATTAAAAATGAGAGCTCGACCTTGGGGGTGGGGAGAACTTTATGCCAACATGGTCAAACTGGCTGAAAGGAGGAAGGGCTCCTTGGAGGGAAGTTAAGAAGAGTGCCACCCCAAATCCTTGCCCTACCAGATAGCCTCAGAACGTTCAGAATGCCTCCACAGCAAACATTATATGACGATGTAGAAATTGCCTGGGTATTGGTGCATTTGTCTTTCAGCATAAGCCCTGTGGGGGCACTGCTGTTACTCTCCATACTTTGCAGGTTAAGCCTCACTAGTACCCCACATCCATCCTGACTTCAGGTGAAACTGAAATGTCACAGCTTGACTGTGCGTTGAGTGGAGCAAACAGCTCTAGCCTAACAGATAAAAAAAGTGCAGAATATTCCTTACCTCTCTTCCCTCCAAGCCACCTCTGGTGTTACCTAGAAAACATGAATGAGACACGGGGGATCAGGTACTAAGTGGGAGAAGCCAGATCTGCTCTTATTTATAATCATCCACTTCCATTGAAGACTATGACTTCTCTGCTGGCTTCTTCTGCTCCCCTCACCCACCATGTTCTTATTCTTCCACTTCTTTTTCTTCTTCTTCTTCTTCTTTTTTTTTTTTTAAGATTTATTTATTTGAGAGAGAGAGAGCTTGAGCAGAGGAATGGACATAAGGAGAGGGAGAGAATCCTTGAGTAGACATCCTGCTGAACACGGAGCCTGACACAGGGCAAGACCAGGACCTGAGCCAAATTCAAGGGTCAGATACTCAACCGACTGAACCACCCAGGCACCCTCTCCCATCCCTTCTTGTTTCTGCCTTCTCTCAAGGACATCTCACTGGTGTCCAATAACTCCCTACCTGCTGAAGCCTCAGGAAAATGAAGCAGAAGTTTGATTAGGACCAAAGTATCTCAACTGGACATTTCATGAAAGTTCAACCATTTCTTTGAAAATAGAAGTGAGTTACTTACTGCTTGAGATGTGTCAGGCACAGAGCAAATATCTTCTGAATGTCCACTGCCTTTTCGCACCGGTTACTAAACCTTTGATCTTATAATTAGTGATGTAAGAAGTGTCAGTATCTTTAACTCAGTGTATAGATGAAGATGTGGAGAGTTTATATGAAAATTTATGAAACAGTTACCAGCAGCACCAATCAGGTCTCCTGACACAAAACTTACTTGCAATTACATGTAAGTCGTCTTTAGTAAGTAATGTTAAAAATAGAGCTCCTTTGACATCTCACCATCAGTCTCCGAAGAGCTCTTTCCCTCTGTTAGATTACACTGATTATTAGTCCAATTCACATTTCTTGAATTTACAGATAGATGCTTAAAATTGCCATATTGCATTCTCTAGAAAATTACAAGTCTATTGACACTATATAGGGGTGGTGATTTTGGATGAGCTATTTGAAGGGAAGAGGAACTAACTTGATAGCATCCAAAGGAAGAAACATTGGTGAGATTTGATTCTGATACCGACAATTTCTGAGGTGATCTAGATAAAGTGGTAGCTCTTCCTAAGTCAGTTTTATGAGAAGCAACAAGGCACCTCTGGGCTTGAAGAAGCCCCCTAGAATAGGTCCCCGACATTATTTCATTTCATTGGGACCAAAAGATCTGTCCAAGACTAGACTCTAAGTCTAGAAAGTAATGAGATCAGTAATGCAACACGTCAGAAGGGTTTTACTCAAATCAGAAAATATGCAAAGGCACCTACCAGATAAACTCAACAGGGCCAAAGCACTAAGAAGAAAGATGCTTGTTACCTTCATGGTGAAAGTTCGGTATTCAGAGCTCAGTCAAAAACTGCATTGAACTTACCACTTCTCTTCAGAACCCTGGGACGGGAAGGGTTATATAGTTAGGCTGGCCTCCCAGACGCCACCTCCTGCCCTGTCACAGGTCTTTGGTTATTGATTGACTCTGTAGCATAGCCTGGCCCCAAGTTCCAGGAATGTCACTTTCATAAAAAAGGTAAAAGAAACAGCACAGGCCTGCAATGTGCCAGGCCAAGATTCTGTCAGAAAAGTTCTGGTGGTTGGTTAGTTGGTTCTCCCCTTAACTTCCTCTGTGACTGTGGGGAGCCCCAGTGGTCTCATCCGTAAGGTGAACTCAAGGGTCGCCTGTGCTCTGTAGCTCTGGATATATAAACAGGTGTGGATATCCAAAAATTGCTCTCTGTTGCTTCTTCTTTTCATTCAGCTTTTCCCTGTTTTCTTTTTTAAAGATTTTATTTATTTACTTGTCAGAGAAAGAGAGAGATCAAGAGAGCACGCACAAGCAGGGAGAAGAGCAGGCAGAAGGAGAAGCAGGCTCCCTGCTGAGCAAGGAGCCTGATGTGGGACTTGATCCTAGGACCTTGGGACCATGACCTGAGCCAAAGGCAGATGCTTAACCGACTGCGCCACGCAGGCATCCCCAGCTTTTCCCTCTTTTATTCTTTCTCTTTTCTTATGTTCTGTCACTCATTCACAAAGCCCAGTGTTGCTGACCGAGAGACAGGGTAGAGTTGGAGAGGGTTTAGGTCCCTAAGGTGTGTATGTGTGTTCTGGGACTAGATCTGCTGGCCAGACACTTACTGGATCTGTGTTCTTGGACAGGTGGTTCATTCACGCTGTGCCTCACTTTATTCATCTGAGATCTGAAAAAATAATAGCATTTAACTCAAAGTGTTTATCTTTCATTCAAGCACAAATACTGTTCTACCTGTGTAGAACAATATTTGGGAGATGGCTCTCCTTTCTCTTTTGTGTTTCTGCCTATCTTGTGAGGAGAGGCACTGACTGCCTGTGACTCAGTTGTTCTTTTCAAGAGTTTGTACAACAAATGGACTTGGAAGGTGGAATAGTGTTTCTCTCTGGAGCAAAGAGATAAAGATAATATCTCTCACCAGTGCGAAGATTAGGTGGGCATGGTGCCCTTTAAAAAAGATTAGGGATTTTAAAAAAGCATGGCATCCTTCTTGTGGAGCACAGTACACTTTTTCTGTAGGTACCACTTGGTCTTCCTCTTGTCACCCTGTAGAAATTGGGGCTTGGGAAACCAGATGACATTGGCATTTTGGCTCTTATAATTGAATAATTAAGTCCCTTGTCTCTGTCTCAGCAGCCTGTGTCTTCTGCCAGCATCCCTCTAACTGTGGTAGGCTAACTTGTTAGCTTCCAGGTATGGTAAATCTCAGATCTTCCCTAGTCTTGAACTGTGCTCATGTCTGGAGATACATCAGTGAGTAAAAATGACAGTCCCTGCCCTTGTGGAGCCTCCATTTTATTTTATTTTATTTTTTAATTTTTAAAAAATTTTAAAAAGATTTTATTTATTTGACAGATAGAGATCACAAGTAGGCAGAGAGGCAGGCGGGGGTGGGGAAGCAGGCCCCTGCTGAGCAGAGAGCCTGATGTGGGGCTTGATTCCAGGACCCTAGAATCATGACCCGAGCTGAAGGCAGAGGCTTTAACCCACTGACCCACCCAGGCGCCCCTCCATTGCATTTTATTTGAGGGAGACAGGCAATAAGAAAGTCATCTGATAATTATAAAGCATATCGGATTATGATAAATATTATGGAGAAAAAGGATAAGGGTGCTGGAGGATCAGGAGAGAGTTGTTATAGATTGGCAGAGAAGGCCTTGCTGATTAAGTCACGTTTTAACAGAGACATGAAGGAAGTGAAGAACTGATCCATGCAGATATCCAAGAACAGGCACTCTAGGCAGAGAGAACAGCGAGGTCAAAGGCTCTTCGGCAAAAACTTGCTTGATCTGTTTGACAAACATCTAGGGCAATGGATAATCTGCCTGGAGCACAGTGATGGAAGGACATCCATCAAGGACGGCGGGGAGGTGAAGGAAGCAGTGAGGTCTGAGTGGTAAAGGCTGTGTAGGCTGTAGTAAGGACTTTAATTTGGAATTAAAGGGAAAGCTGTTAGAGAGCTGTGGCACAGGAATAACATGATATGGCATACATTGTAAAAGGTTATTTTACATTCTTAAGAGAATAAACTTAAAGATAAGGGCAGCCTCAGGAAAACCAACTGCTGGGCTCTGATACTCATCCATCCAAGAGCTGATAGTGGAAGTGGAAGAAAGAGGTTGACTCTGTAGTTCACGTGCACTTAATACATGTAAAGTGTTTACAACAGTTTTGGCACATGGTAAACACTTAGAAATATTACCATCACTAGAATTTCATTGTTGTTATTTTTTCAGGATTTATAATGCTGTTCCATCTAACTGGAATGTTTTTCTTTACCATTATGCATGAATGAATTCTTCCTCTGTCTTTAAGGTTCACTTCAAGTGTTGTTTCTTATTGGAAAACTTCTGCTCCTTCTGGGCTGCCCTGGTGTTTTGAATGTGGTTGAACGCAACACATAACACATTGTTGAAACTGTGTATGATGGGTTCCCCCATCTTCCATTTATGCTTCAACCTTCACCATCCTAGCTTCCTCTTGCGTCTCTACTGCTGCTGAACTTGCTTGTTTTGGTCCCTAATTCAAATCCGTTAATTCCATGGACAATTTTTCAGAACTCACGGCCTCTAATTCTTCACACTTGATCACACTCAATATCATTTCTTTTCTTTTAGGTTTATTTATTTGAGAGAGGGAGAGAGAGGGAAGGAGGTGGGGGGGCAAAGGGAGAGGGACAAGCAGACTCCCCACTGAGTGTGGAGCCCAAGGCAGGGTTGGATCCCAGGCCCCGAGATCATGACCTGAGCCAAAATCAAGAGTCAGATGCTTAACCTACTGTGCCATCCTGGCATCCCTCAATATAATTTCTTTTCTTGAATTTCATGACTGCACAGTCCTCTGCATTTCCTCATACCTTCTCCATTCTCATCATCTCCATCCTCCTCATTGACTCCTCTTCCTCTAATGAGTGAAGACTTGGAGTTTTTCAAGTCTTTGTGCCCTATTCATGTCTCAATTTCATTTTCCTTAGGTGAACTCTTTCATTCACATCATTTAAATTCTATCTTTATAAAATCCCCAGATATGTATATATTTCCTAGATCTGCCCTTGGATCTTTAGACCAGATATTAAGAGCCTTCTCAATTCTTTGGACATCCTATGGGCACACCAGATGTGATATGTCCCGTACTACTACTTTGATCACTTACCACAAACGCTTTTCTCTTCAGTCTCCCCTTTGCTTCTCTGCCTTCCAACAGGTTGGTTAAGCCAAAACCTAAGTGTTCCCCTCACTGCCCACTTTTGCCCTTACCTGGTACTACCTCCCAAGCTTAATTTGTTACCAAGTTCTCCTCTTGAATCTGTATCTGAAGTAACCACAATGCTGAAGGCTTCTCATCATTTTATGTTGACATAACAAAGATGATGGCATCATTGTCTGTGTCCCTCCCTGAGGATAAATTTGGACCTGGGAAATTCTTGAACTTTTAAAGTCCCCTTTGGCTTTCTGAAATTTCCTTTGAGATAGTATCTACAGTTATTTCTTCCTCAGAGCTGCTCTCCACAGGAAAAAAAAAAAAAAAAAGATAGGTTTTAGGTTTTAACCTCCAAGACTCAGGCTAAATAAAATTTTCTCCTGGAGCTGCTTTCCAAGTAGTTCCTCACTCTGTTCTGCATGCATGCTAGGGCTTGTTATATTATTCCCTGATACACTGCATCACACTTAAATTTTATTCTATGGCTGTTTATATGATTATTATGTAACATCCCTTTCCCTTTAGGGAGAAAATATGGTTGCTTTGTAATTGCAGTACCTCACCAAGTGCCTGGTAAATAGAAAGTTCTGAATAAATATTTGCAGAAAACATGAATAAAGTAATATATATGCATATGCTTCTTTTCTTGAAGACCTGGATCTATGCCTTGTTCATTTCTGTGTCTCTTGCCTGCCACAGAAGAGTCCCTTATTGGGTCACTCAGTCTTACTCATTTAGCCGTCATTATAATTCAGATACCCACTGAGTTCCTCATATTTAAAAGCCCTGGCCTGACTGCCAGGAAAATAGATTTTAATTTCTGTGTTTATGGAGTTTAGGCCAAGCATTGATGGATACAGGTCGAATGAGTAAAATTTTTTTTCTTTTCATAATTTAAATAGCAGTTTGGTTGACAGTAAGAAGTTTCTAATAGCCTCTGTAAGGGGAGTTAATATTTGAGAGGAGGTATTTTCCTTTGGCTTCAAAAGCAGTCGGAGGAGAAGGGAATTGGCTGGCATCTCGTTGCAGGAACTCTTTAGGTAATGATACCAGCAGTGATAACATTCAGATTTAGACCTGTCTCATGCCAAACCTCAGGCTCTTTGCCTTGATTTTTAAACATTTTTGACTGTATATCCGAGGCAAAAAATAAATTTTGTGTTATAGCCTACATATGTGTAGACAAATAAAATTGTTAAGAAACAAAACATAGCCTTATTATATGGGATGACTCTTGGTGCCTTTTATTCTCTTCTGTCTCATAATTCACCAATTCTAACTTGCATTTTGAAAACACTTAAGTATAGTAATATCCTGTGCCCTCATACAATCTTGCTTTCTTAATTGCTATGAAAGTAGGATAAAATTCTAGTTAGAGACTAGTCCTAAAACTGTAATAGGAAGTGGCTCTTTGAAGGTGGCAAGTTGAAGAGGACATGAAGAGAGACATCTGGCGGCAATTACAAGCCTGCCCTTTCACCTTTGATGTGACTCTGGTTAAATCCTCAACTACAAAAATGTGTGTCATGATATATTCATTTGGTGTGAAAAATAAATGTAGGAAAGCAAATAAATACTGTGCAAAAATATTATCCTCCATTTTCCCTGGAATAATCATTACTAGCAGGTAATGACATGAGCCTTCCATGGATTGGAAATGAATGGATCATATATTAAAGCTTTTTCTGATCACTGTCTTGATAGAATAAATATTGTTTGCCCTAAGGGATGAGATGGGTAGGCATTGGCTGTAACAACCCTGCTGCCCTGCTAGACTGTAGACATATTTAGTGTGTCTGCATGGCCTAGCCTTGTGTAAAGCTCTCCGTCTGTGTTCTTTTCTTCTCTGGGGACATATTTGTGTGTGCATGTCTTCAGGGACTCAGCAAAAACACTGTGACCTACTCCCCTCAGTTTCAAGGACTAATTATTCACCTGAATAAAGAGTGATGACAAAACTTAAGAGACCTGTTCTCATGGTTGCTGATAAGACTTGCTGGAATGGGGATGTCGCTTGAGCACCTGTTGATTTTCACATCCTGGGCCCAAGGTTTGACTGGTAAGAAAAATGACAGAAACTAATATATTTAGCCTGATATATGAAGATCTCTGACTTAACTATATCTTAACTCTTCTGTCTTATTTTTCATTGTTCACGGAACCTCATGACTGTTTTTTGGAGAGGTCGAGAGCACAGGCACGGGGTGGGGAGAGGGGAGAGGGAGAGAGTGAATATTAAGCATGCTCCAAGCCCAGCACAGAGCCCAGCTCCTGACTCCATGATCTCAGGAGGCTGAGATCATGACCTGAGCCAAGATCAGGAGTTGGACGCTTAACCACCTGAGCCGTCCAGGTACCCCATGGGCTGTTGAGGTCTGTCATCTCTCTAGTGGTCTCTTGTTTGTTTGTTTTTAAAGATTTTATTCATTCATTTGAGAGAGAGAGAGAGAGCACAAGCAGGAGGAGGTATAGAAGGAGAGAGAGAAGCAGACCTCCTGCTGATCAGGGAGCCTGACGTGGTGCTCCATCCCGGGATCCTGAGATCACTACCTGAGTGGTAGTGAGGGGGCGGGTAGAAGGAGAGGGAGCCTGAAGTGGAGCTCAGTCCCAAGACCCTGGGATCATGGCCTGAGCCAGCTGAAGGCAGACGCTTAGCTGACTGAACGACCCAAGCACCCTGTTTTTTCCACAATTTTATTGAGTTATAATTGACATATGTCACTGTATAAGTTTAAGACACACAGCATGATGGTTTGATTTACACGTATTGTGAAATAGTTACCACAGTAGGGTCAGTTAGCAACCATTTCATCATATAGATACAAGAAAAAGAAAAGAAAGAAGAAAAGATTAAAGGGGGAAAATGTTCTCCTTGCGATGAGAACTCTCAGGATTTATTCTAACACATTTCCTCTGTGACTGGAGGTTTGTACCTTTTGACCATCTTTCTCCAATTCCCCCAGCCTGCGTTCCCTACCTGAGGTAACCACAAGTCTGATTTCTTTCTCTGTGTATTTGTTTTCTTGTTTTTCAGTTTGTTTGTTTTGATTCCACATGTGAGTGATATCATTAGATATTTATCCTGTGTCTGACTGATGTCACTTAGCTATAATGCCTTCAAGGTCCATTCATATTGTTGCAAATGGAGGATTTCCTCATTTTCTGTGGCTGAGTATCATTCCATGGTGTGTGTGTGTATATACATACATGTATACCACATGTATATACCAGTTCTTTATCCGTTCATCCTTCAGTGGATGCTTACTTAGGTTGTTTCTGTGTCTTGGCTATTGTAAATAATGCTGCCATGAACATGAGGGTGCAGATATCTTTTCTAGTTAATGTTTCATAAGTCTTTGGGTAAATACCCAGAAGTGGAATTGCTGGATCATATGGAAGCTCTATTTTTAATTTTTTGGAGATCCTTTGTGCTATTTTCCACGGCGGCTACACCAGTTTACTATCCCACTAACAGTGCCCGAAGGTTCCCTTTTCTCCACATCCCTGCCAGCATTTAGTATCTCTTATTTTTTGTGGATGGCTGTTACGCTGGCATGCGGTGAGATTGCACTATGGTTTTCATTTGTATTTCCCTAATGACAAGTGATGTTGAGCATATTTTCATGGACATTTGCAGAAATGTCTTTGTGCATTTTTTAACTGGGTTATCTGGGTTTTTGCTACTGAGTTGCATGAATTCTTTGTACATTTTGAATATTGACCCTTTAATAAATGGTTTGTAAAGATTTGTAATATTGTAAATATTTGTAAAAAGAAAAATTGTTTTTTCACTGTGCAGAAGTGTTTTAGTTTGATGTAGTCCCATTTATCTACTTATTTTTGTTTTGTTGCTTGTGCCTTAGGTGTCACATCCAAAAACTTATTACCAAGAGCCTTGTCAAGGAACTACATTCCTATGTTTTGTTCTAGGAGTTTCATGGCTTCAGTCTTACATTTAAGTCTTTAGCCTATTTTGAGTTCATTTTTGTGAGTGATGTAAGATCCACTGGGGCCAGTTTCATTCTTTTACATGTGAATATCCAATTATTCCAGCACCATTTTTTGAAAAGATTGCATACTGAACTTTTTATCTGATGGGGTTTTCTGTGTGTGTGTGTGTGTGTGTGTGTGTGTGTGTATACACACACATACACGTACGTATATATGTATATGTATATATGTATGTATATGTATATATCTATATATGTATATATACATATATAGATATGTATGTGTATATATATATATATATATATATATATATATATATATATATATGAAACAACTATTTGGCCCTCACAGATTCACTAACTTTGTTTACTGCTATGCACAGCATATGCAGCCTTCCCCTGTATGATTCTTGTCTTTGCTATTGGATGATGTTTCTTGACTTGGTAGAGGCCCATTCTTTGGCTTTGGAAAATCCACCCTAACCTGTCTATCAGACCACTTTGGTCTCATTGAAGTAGGTCTTTAATAACTGCTAGTGAATCTAACTGGAGTTGAACTATCTTCTCTTGCTTTTTTGGGAGTCAAAGAATGTTGAAAATAGTGGAGGTGAGCGCTTGGAGTTTGGGTGTCAGTGAGGTACTGAGATTAGAGGTTCCTCATGATTCCAGTAACACCATTGTCACAAACATGTCATAGTTAACCTTAGGGAATGTACATACTATTTTATTATCAACACCGCTTTAAGGCAAAATAAATGTCAGGTGGCAACATGCCTTTCCAAGATTTGCAATTGTTCTCTAGAATAACTATGTTCCTCACAGGGCTAGGAGGGAGAACTGTCATCTGTTCCAACTTTAACTCTTGTGTTTAAATCTCACTTATTAGTGGGCATCTAGTCAATGCTTAAATCTTTCAGGTGATAGATCAGGATCAGCAGTGCTTATATGGTGCTGAAACCTCTCTTGGAGTTTTGATTTATTTATCCTAGTGCTTGACTTCAGAAAAATTCTACTTGATTATCTCCACGATCCTCCTTTAAATGTTTGTTAATAACAACTATAGTCCACTTTAAATTTTCTTTCTGTGAAATAATCCAGTCCATCAACTACTTCTCATTTGGTAGTGCTTCAGGTTTCCCCCCTCAGCATGTCTCCATTTTGTCTTTTCTGCTTTTGAGAGTGAACTGCCTGGAAGGCTACTCCAGGACAGTCTGATGACCACAGTGGTCCAAGGTCTGCTACCCTCTCCCCTACCTCCCCACCTCCACTCACACAACACACAAAACTAATGTCTAAAATCTTTTTAATTATGTTCTGACTCAAAGCTGTACTTCCACTTCATTACACAAAATGTAAGTACTACTTTCCCTGCCTCATACGATGCTGCTGAGTTTCTTCTCTTGCATCCGTCCTTTTGTTGACACTCGGCCTACTGCTTCTTCAGGGTAAGCCAGATGGGGAAGCACCTCAACCTCACTGCTTTCAGAGCACATTGAAATTTTATATTTCATTCAACAGATACATGAATAGACTTATTAGTTAGAAGTTGGCAGAAGGGATATGTAGATTTCATTTGAAGTGGGTTAGAAAGTGAACAGAATGTGAGGAGATGGAGACAAAGAACAACATCTATTTCAAGAAGTTTTGCTCTGAAGAGAATGAGAAATAAGAGTCATTGCTGCGAGGGGACACGGGGTTAAAAGGAATTTTAAGGTGGGAAGTGACGTGCTTCAAACAAAGGCTTATGAAGACAATTGTCAGGCCCATTCTAAATACTTTATTTTTCCTGAAGACTCAAAATCCTGAGTTCCTTTAATCATTCATCAGAGTGGCAAGAAAATAATGTTATAGACCCTCCTTAGAGCTTTCCAGTATTCCACACATAAAAAAACAGGTGATGAGTTTCCACTGTTGGGGTAGTTAAGGAAGAAAACAGCTTGAGAACATGTATTTTTGAATACAAGACTGCTAAGAAATATCAAAAGCAACTGTGGAGCTCAAGAGGGAAATTTCTTCCAGCATTAGGGATCCAAATAGTGAATTTCCAAAAAAACAGTTACTGAAGAAGCACATTTCAGTATCACGTGAAGATGGTCTTCCCTGCCTGGGCTGCACTTGTGGGTTCATAGGGAGAATAATGTGACCCCGCTAGGCAGATGGAGTTGCTCCTTTCTCTCTGCAAACCCTGCAGTTATGCCTGCTTCTAGTATAGAAGGTTAAATTGGGAATTCTAATTTTTTCACTTTTTTATCTCTCTTCTCTCCTAAACTGCTAGAAGTCATGACCTTTTGGTTTTCATCCTGAGAGTCAAGCACACTGTTCAATCTAGAGGTACCTGATAACCACTAAATTCTAGTCATGAACAAATATTATACTATATGTTAACTAACTAGAATTTAAATAAAAACTTGAAACAAAAAAGAAGGCACCTGATAAAATGGGAAAAATCCATTCCCCCCAAGCATTTGAGGGCATAGTAGATTTAGTAAATATACAAAGAAATGGTGGAAGAGATAACATCACATACCAGACAACAAAATACTGTAAACCTACACCTTAGAATGTGCAGCAATGTTAGCCTTTAGAGCTACTCTTATGCAAAGTCTTTCTTGGTCAGTTTCCCTCCAAGCTAGGGACAAGTCTGCAAATATTTGGTTCCTCGTTTTCCTTCTTCCTCTTTCCTACCTCCTCCATTCATGAATAAAACAGCCAGTTTCTTTCCTTAGCTAAAGCAGAGCCAGATGACACATAGGTCTTCGATACCATACCCAGAACATTTTTTCCAGGGTCTTTTTCCAACAAAGACAGAACTTTCCCCAGGATAAATTCTGGTACCACCTGTTAAGTTAATAACGTTTTCAGCACATTATATAATAATTGAAAGCCCAGTCTTTAGAGAACAGCAGACCTAATTTCAAATCTACCTGTGTGACTTTGAGTGAAACGTCACATATATGATCCTCGGTTTTTAGTATTTTCTCTAAAATCCCTGCTGCTGATGTGTTTTGGAATTCAGATGTTTTCTTAATTTTAGGAAAGTCATATGATGCCATACTGTTCATTACAGAAACCTCCGTGGTGTCTAGGGTAGCACTGTTTGCTCAAACGCACTAGTAATTTTGCAGCAAAACAAATGATATAAAGAAAATAAATAGCCTTTAAGTCATCTCCTGATAGGTTTTGCTGTCAAATGAGTTACAAAATAAACAAAACAAAAACTTCTGGTTCTCAGAACTCTGTAGGGTGTGGAATGATGAATTAGGGACTGTGGACCTATATCTACTTCATGGGCTTGTCACAAGGCATAAAGAGGATAATGTATGTCAAGCTCATAGCTCAGACCATGACACTAAAGGTTTAATACATAGTTATTATTACCACTGCTGCCCTATTTCAGCACATGTTAAACTTAGGATCAACTTCCTGCCCTTTCTCTTTCCTCTTACTGGTAAAATCTTTCCATACTGTGTATTTAATTTATAGGAAACTTCCAAACTGCTGTTATATTATGTTTTTTAGTTTGTTTGTTTTGTTTTTTAGAAGGAGTAAGCCTGCAGTGTTGCAGACCACCTCCGTTAGACCCAGCACAGTTGTGAACACCTCCCATTCTTGCTTCCTTGTTGACAGAGCCCTGAGTCTCCCTTTCCAGCAACTTTACCTTCTCCCAGACTGGCACTGGTTCCTTTCCAGGAATGATTAACTAAAAGTTGAAACAGGGGAGAAGAAAGCATTCCAGTTGGCAAATATAAATGTTTACCGAGAGAAAAGAAAATATTTTTGTGACATACGGGAAAAAAGAAAAAAATTATAGCCAAAGGTAGAAAAGCCTGTATTTGGGCACAAAAAAACGAATATGCAACTAACCACATTTCAAATAAGGAAATAATAAGATGGGTATGAAACAAACATAGCAAGAGGAAGAGGATGTCCAGAACGTTAAAATAAATGGAATGAATTTTGATTTCTGGCCCTATGGCTCCTTTTTAAAATTATTTATTTATTTTTAAAAAATTGTTATAATTTTTTTAAGATTTATTTATTGGACAGAGAGAGATCACAAGTAGGGAGTGAGGCAGGCAGAGAGAGAGGGGGAAGCAGGCTCCCTGCTGAGCAGAGAGCCTGATGGGGGATGCTCCCAGGACCCTGGGATCATGACCTGAGCTGAAGGCAGAGGCTTAACCCAATGAGCCACCTAGGTGCCCCCCTATGGCTCTTTTAAAAAATTTTTTAAGAAAGATTTTATTTACTTGAGAGAGAGAGAGAATGGGAGAGAGCAAGAACAGTGGGGAGAGGGAGAAGCAGACTCCCTGCTGAGCAGGGAGCCCAATATGGGGGCTGGATCCCAGGACTCTGGGATCATAACCTGAACTAAAGACAGACACTTAATTCACAACTGAGCCAGCCAGGTGCTCCGGCCCTACTGCTCTTAAACTAACTCTCTCATTTTATTAATGAGTTCATTCTTGCTGATTCTAATGATCTTTGTTAGTCTCTCTCATCTTTAGATATCTAGTATACATCACCAGACCCTACCTGCTCTACCTGCTTTCATTCTGCCATGTGGCATGTCCTCTGAGGCTTGGAAATCTTTTCAAACATACTTTATAAACCAAATCTGGTTATCTCTCCTGTCAGTCCTTCTTTTCCAGGCTTCTCCTATTTTCTTGAGAGCAGTAATCAGTTCGGATCTTAGGCTTAAAGGCGTCTTTGGTGACTACTTTTCTGTGGCCCTAGATCTAACCAGCCACCAGTTTTCCTAGTTCAACTTTTAATCCAAATCCTGTTTCTGTTCTTCTACCACTCTGCCCCATGCCTGGATTATTTCCCTGTGTTCTTTCAGATGAGCTCTCCTATGAGCTACAGCATGCATCAAAGGGTCATAAGAGGCAGAGGACCTGGATTTATGAGTTGGTTTGCCCACTCACCCACAATGTATTCTCTGTCCCCTCTCAGTACCTCACCAGTTACCTTTGTCCCCTGACATAGTCACCAAGTCTTGTTGAGCCTACTCTAAGCATATTGACTGACTCTGTTCTCTTTCTCATATAGTGTTCTCTACTTCCCTAATTCAGACTGTTATTTACTCCTTGAAACAGTTTCCTAACTGCAGTTTTTGGTAGTTTTAGATTTATAGACATGTTAAAAAGATAATACAGAGTCCATGTATACCCCTCATACAGTATTCCTTATTGTTAATATTTTACTTTACCTTCGTATATTTGTCATGACTAAGGAAGCAACTGACATGTTATATTATTCAACCTCAGACTTGACTCCAGTTTCACTATTTTTTACACCAATGTCCTTTTCCTGTCCCAGGATCTAATCCAAGATACAATATTTAATTTACTAGTCATGCTTCGTTAGTCTCCTCTGGTCACACTTTCTCATTTATTCCTTATTAATACACCCTGCTTATTCCTTGACAAGTTTTGTGGAGTGCTAGCCATTTTTAGAATATCCGTCAGTTTGGGTTTGTTCAGTATTTTTTTCATGGTTAGACTGGAGCTGAGAATTTTGGCAGGGAGAGCATCACAAAAGTGAGACACCCTTCTTGCCATATACCACGGTTGTGTGCAATTCATATGACTTGCCGTGAGAGTGTTAAACCCAGTTACTTGGTCCAGGTTGTGCTTGCCAGTTTCCTCAACTGCAGAGTTACCTTTTATCCCTTTTCATAGTCTGTTATTTAGCATAAAGCCAGTAAATGTGGCCCCCACAGGGGAGAAGGGAAGTTAAGCTCCATCTCCTTGAGAGTGGAGATTCTATGTAAATTATGTTGAATCCCTCTCCACGAGAAGAGTCGTGTCTTCTGTATTTATTTATTCACATAACCAATAGCTTATTTTTATCAATATAGAAGGACAAAGTTTCATGGATATTTATTTATTTTGTTTGTTTATTTGTTTATTTATTTATTTTTTGGTCACATTGTTCGTGCTTTTGCAGGGAGAGTGCTTCCACCCCTGTAGCCATGGGGCATGCTCTAATTCTTTTGTTTTCTGCTCAGTTCCTTCTTTTCAGGCACTGTAAGATGCTTGCAAATCATCTTGTATTTTGCCTGTCTAGGCCTAGAATCAGCCATTTCTTCCCTGCCAGCTTTTTAATCCTCTAATCTTCACTTGGAAGCAGAATGGTCATGTACTCTCTTTTTTTTTTTGGCATTTTTTTTAAATTTTATTTTTTATAAACATATAATATATTTTTATCCCCAGTGGTACAGGTCTGTGAATCGCCAGGTTTACACACTTCACAGCATTCACCATAGCACATACCCTCCCCAATGTCCATAAACCCAACCCCCTCTCCCAACCCCCCTCCCCCCATCAACCCTCAGTTGTTTTGTGAGATTAAGAGTCAATTATGGTTTATCTCCCTCCCAATCCCATCTTGTTTCATTTACTCTTCTCCTACCCCCTTAACCCCCCATGTTGCATCTCCTCTCCCTCATATCAGGGAGATCATATGATAGTTGTCTTTCTCCAATTGACTTATTTTGCTAAGAATGATACCCTCTAGTTCCATCCATGTCGTCACAAATGGCAAGATTTCATTTCTTTTGATGGCTGCATAGTATTCCATTGTGTATATATACCACTTCTTCTTTATCCATTCGTCTGTTGATGGACATCTAGGTTCTTTCCATAGTTTGGCTATTGTAGACATTGCTGCTATAAACGTTCGGGTGCACGTGCCCCTTCGGATCACTACGTTTGTATCTTTAGGGTAAATACCCAGCAGTGCAATTGCTGGGTCATAGGGTAGTTCTATTTTCAACATTTTGAGGAACCTCCATGCTGTTTTCCAGAGTGGTTGCACCAGCTTGCATTCCCACCAACAGTGTAGGAGGGTTCCCCTTTCTCCACATACTCGCCAGCATCTGTCATTTCCTGACCTGTTAATTTTAGCCATTCTGACTGGTGTGAGGTGATATCTCATTGTAGTTTTGATTTGTATTTCCCTGATGCCGAGTGATGTGGAGCACTTTTTCATGTGTCTGTTGGCCATCTGGATGTCTTCTTTGCAGAAATGTCTGTTCATGTCCTCTGCCCATTTCTTGATTGGATTATTTGTTCTTTGGGTGTTGACTTTACTAAGCTCTTTATAGATTTGGGATACTAGCCCTTTATCTGATACGTCCTCTGCAAATATCTTCTCCCATTCTGTCAGTTGTCTTTTGGTTTTGTTGACTGTTTCCTTTGCTGTGCAAAAGCTTTTGATCTTGATAAAATCCCAGTAGTTCATTTTTGCCCTTGCTTCCCTTGCCTTTGGTGATGTTCCTAGGAAGATGTTGTTGCGGCTAAGGTTGAAGAGGCTGCTGCCTGTGTTCTCCTCAAGGATTTTGATGGATTCCTTTCTCACATTGAGGTCCTTCATCCATTTTGAGTCTATTTTGGTGTGTGGTGTAAGGAAATGATCCAATTTCATTTTTCTGCATGTGGCTGTCTAGTTTTCCCAACACCATTTATTGAAGAGGCTGTCTTTTTTCCATTGGACATTCTTTCCTGCTTTGTCGAAGATTAGTTGACCATAGAGTTGAGGGTCTATTTCTGGGCGCTTTATCCTGTTCCATTGATCTATGTGTCTGTTTTTGTGCCAGTACCATGCTGTCTTGATGATGACAGCTTTGTAATAGAGCTTGAAGTCCGGAATTGAGATGCCACCAACTTTGGCTTGCTTTTTCAATATTCCTTTGGCTATTCGATGTCTTTTCTGGTTCCATATAAATTTTAGGATTATTTGTTCCATTTCTTTGAAAAAAATGGATGGTACTTTGATAGGAATTGCATTAAATGTGTAGATTGCTTTAGGTAGCATAGACATTTTCACAATATTTATTCTTCCAATCCATGAGCATGGAACATTTTTCCATTTCTTTGTGTCTTCCTCCATTTCTTTCATGAGTACTTTATAGTTTTCTGTGTATAGATTCTTAGTCTCTTTGGTTAGGTTTATTCCTAGGTATCTTATAGTTTTGGGTGCAATTGTAAATGGGGTTGACTCCTTAATTTCTCTTTCTTCTGTCTTGTTGTTGGTGTAGAGAAATGCAGCTGATTTCTGTGCATTGATTTTATATCCTGACACTTTACTGAATTCCTGTACAAGTTCTAGCAGTTTTGGAGTGGAGTCTTTTGGGTTTTCCACATATAGTATCATATCATCTGCAAAGAGTGATAGTTTGACTTCTTCTTTGCCAGTTTGGATGCCTTTAATTTCCTTTTGTTGTCTGACTGCTGAGGCTAGGACTTCTAGTACTATGTTGAATAGCAGTGGTGATAACGGACATCCCTGCCGTGTTCCTGACCTTAGCGGAAAAGCTTTCAGTTTTTCTCCATTGAGAATGATATTTGCGGTGGGTTTTTCATAGATGGCTTTGATAATATTGAGGTATGTGCCCTCTATCCCTACACTTTGAAGAGTTTTGATCAGGAAGGGATGCTGTACTTTGTCAAATGCTTTTTCAGCATCTATTGAGAATATCATATGGTTCTTGTTCTTTCTTTTATTAATGTGTTGTATCACATTGATTGATTTGCGAATGTTGAACCAACCTTGCAGCCCTGGAATAAATCCCACTTGGTCGTGGTGAATAATCCTTTTAATGTACTGTTGAATCCTATTGGCTAGTATTTTGGTGAGAATTTTTGTATCTGTGTTCATCGAGGATATTGGTCTGTGGTTCTCTTTTTTGATGGGATCCTTGTCTGGTTTGGGATCAAGGTGATGCTGGCCTCATAAAATGAGTTGGGAAGTTTTCCTTCCATTTCTATTTTTTGGAACAGTTTCAGGAGAATAGGAATTAGTTCTTTAAATGTTTGGTAGAATTCCCCCGGGAAGCCATCTGGCCCTGGGCTTTTGTTTGTTTGGAGATTTTTGATGACTGTTTCAATCTCCTTACTGGTTATGGGTCTGTTCAGGCTTTCTATTTCTTCCTGGTTCAGTTGTGGTAGTTTATATATCTCTAGGAATGCATCCATTTCTTCCAGATTGTCAAATTTGTTGGCGTAGAGTTGCTCATAGTATGTTCTTATAATTGTCTGTATTTCTTTGGTGTTAGCTGTGATCTCTCCTCTTTCATTCATGATTTTATTTATTTGGGTCCTTTCTCTTTTCTTTTTGATAAGTCTGGCCAGGGGGTTATCAATCTTATTAATTCTTTCAAAGAACCAGCTCCTAGTTTCGTTGATTTGTTCTATTGTTTTTTTGGTTTCTATTTCATTGATTTCTGCTCTGATCTTTATGATTTCTCTTCTCCTGCTGGGTTTAGGGTTTCTTTCTTGTTCTTTCTCCAGCTCCTTTAGGTGTAGGGTTAGGTTGTGTACCTGAGACCTTTCTTGTTTCTTGAGAAAGGCTTGTACCGCTATATATTTTCCTCTCAGGACTGCCTTTGTTGTGTCCCACAGATTTTGAACCATTGTGCTTTCATTATCATTTGTTTCCATGAATTTTTTCAATTCTTCTTTAATTTCCTGGTTGACCCATTCATTCTTTAGAAGGATGCTGTTTAGTCACCATGTATTTGGGTTCTTTCCAAATTTCCTCTTGTGATTGAGTTCTAGCTTCAGAGCATTGTGGTCTGAAAATATGCAGGGAATGATCCCAATCTTTTGATACCGGTTGAGACCTGATTTAGGACCGAGGATGTGATCTATTCTGGAGAATGTTCCATGTGCACTAGAGAAGAATGTTTATTCTGTTGCTTTGGGATGAAATGTTCTGAATATATCTGTGATGTCCATCTGGTCCAGTGTGTCATTTAAGGCCTTTATTTCCTTGTTGATCTTTTGCTTGGATGATCTGTCCATTTCAGTGAGGGGAGTGTTAAAAGTCCCCTACTATTATTGTATTATTGTCGATGTGTTTCTTTGATTTTGTTATTAATTGGTTTATATAGTTGGCTGCTCCCACGTTAGGGGCATAGATATTTAAAATTGTTAGATCTTCTTGTTGGACAGATCCTTTGAGTATGAGATAGTGTCCTTCCTCATTGCTTATTATAGTCTTTGGCTTAAAATCTAATTGATCTGATATAAGGATTGCCACTCCTGCTTTCTTCTGATGTCCATTAGCATGGTAAATTCTTTTCCACCCCCTCACTTTAAATCTGGAGGTGTCTTCAGGTTTAAAATGAGTTTCTTGTAGGCAACATATAGATGGGTTTTGTTTTTTTATCCATTCTGATACCCTGTGTCCTTTGATTGGGGCATTTAGCCCATTAACATTCAGGGTAACTATTGAGAGATAGGAATTTAAATTGTGCCATTGTATTGCCTGTAAGGTGACTGTTATTGTATATTGTTTCTGTTCCTTTCTGATCTATTACTTTTAGGGTCTCTCTTTGCTTAGAGGACCCCTTTCAATATTTCCTGTAGAGCTGGTTTGGTGTTTGCAAATTCTTTCAGTTTTTGTTTGTCCTGGAAGCTTTTAATCTCTCCTTCTATTTTCAATGATAGCCTAGCTGGATATAGTATTCTTGGCTGCATGTTTTTCTCGTTTAGTGCTCTGAATATATCATGCCAGCTCTTTCTGGCCTGCCAGGTCTCTGTGGATAAGTCTGCTGCCAATCTAATATTTTTACCATTGTATGTTACAGACTTCTTTTCCCCGGCTGCTTTCAGGATTTTCTCTTTGTCACTAAGACTCGTAAGTTTTACTATTAGGTGACGGGGTGTGGACCTATTCTTATTGATTTTGAGGGGGGTTCTCTGAACCTCCTGGATTTTGATGCTTGTTCCCTTTGCCATATTAGGGAAATTCTCTCCAATAATTCTCTCCAATATACCTTCTGCTCCCCTCTCTCTTTCTTCTTCTTCTGGAATCCCAATTATTCTAATGTTGTTTTGTCTTATGGTGTCACTTATCTCACGAATTCTCCCCTCGTGGTCCAGTAGCTGTTTGTCCCTCTTTTGCTCATTTGGTCTTCTATATCGCTAATTCTTTCTTCTGACTCATTTATCCTAGCAGTGAGAGCCTCCATTTTTTATTGCACCTCATTAATAGCTTTTTTGATTTCAATTTGGTTAGATTTTAGTTTTTTTATTTCTCCAGAAAGGGCTTTTATATCTCCCGAGAGGGTTTCTCTAATATCTTCCATGCCTTTTTTGAGCCCGGCTAGAACCTTGAGAATCGTCATTCTGAACTCTAGATCTGACATATTACCAATGTCTGTATTGATTAGGTCCCTAGCCTTTGGTACTGCCTCTTGTTCTTTTTTTTGTGGTGAATTTTTCTGCCTTGCCATTTTGTCCAGATAAGAGTTATGAAGGAGCAAGTAAAATACTAAAAGGGTGGCAACAACCCCAGGAAAATATGCTTTAGCCAAATCAGAAGAGATCCCAAATCATGAGGGGGGAGGAAGGGGATAAAAACGTTCAGAAAGAAAAAAAGAAAAAAGAAAAAAAGAAAAAGAAACTATTAAAAAAAAGAAAACCAATAAAGAAAAAGTATAAAAAGGAAAAATACATATATATATATATATTAGATAAACTAGTTAAAAAACGTTAAAAAGGAAAAGGGTAAAAGTTAAAATTTAGCAGAAGAAGAGAAAAAAAAATTGAAAAAGAAAAAAAAATTAAATTAACTGCAAGCCTAAAGAATCATGGGGAGAAAGCCATGAGTTCCATGCTTTGCTTTTTCCTCCTCCGGAATTCTGCTGCTCTCCTTGGTATTGAAACTGCACTCCTTGGTAGGTGAACTTGGTCCTGGCTGGGTTTCTTGTTGATCTTCTGGGGGAGGGGCCTGTTGTAGTGATTCTCAAGTGTCTTTGCCCCAGGCGGAGTTGCACCGCCCTTACCAGGGGCCGGGCTGAATTATCCGCTCGGGTTTGCTTTCGGGAGCTTTTGTTCCCTGAGTGCTTTCCGTAGAGTCCGGAGGACGGGAATGAAGATGGCGGCCTCCCAGTCTCCAGCCCGGAGGAGCCGAGAGCCCGGGGCCCCACTCCTCAATGCTCCCTCAGAGAACAGTGCCCAATTACTCCTGTCACCCTGGCCTCCGGCCGCGCTCCAAGCAGACCGAGCCTGCGACCGGTTCAAGGTAACCCCGAGCTGAGAGTCACTCCTCGGCTCTGTCTCTGTAGCCGGCTTCCCCGTTCTAATACCTGCAAGCTCTGTGACACTCAGACACCCCCGATCCTTCTGTGACCCTGCGGGACCTGAGGCCACGCTGACCCCGCGTCGGCTTCACCCCAGTTAAGCCTCTGGAGCGATGTCCCTCAGCGGAACAGACTTTTAAAAGTCCCGATTTTGTGCTCCGTTGCTCCATTGCTTGCCGGGAGCCGGCCCCTCCCCCCGCGGTCTATCTTCCCGTCGCTTTGGATTTACTTCTCCGCCAGTCCTACCTTTCAGAAAGTGGTTGATTTTCTGTTTCTAGAATTTCTGTTCTTCTTCTCTTCGATCTCCCATTGGATTTGTAGGTGTTTGCAATCTTTAGATAAGCTATCTAGCTGATCTCCCGCTACCTGAAGTAGTCTCAGCCTGCTACTTCTCCGCCATCTTGACTCCTCCCCCCAGTCATGTACTCTCTTAAATAAACATTTTCATTGACCCCTTTTTGTGGTTAAAATAAAAGGCATAATTGCTCATTTGTGATTCATCTCTTGCCTAGGAATCAGTTCACCTTCATCTTAGCTTGGATTTCACTTCTTCTGGGAGATCTCTGCATTTCCTTAGTGTTCTGACCACCTGGTAGTAGGCTCTGAATGAACTATACTGAGTGCATCATACTATGATCTTTACAGTGGCAACTAACTATAGTCTCCTCAGTTGAAAAAATGGGCATCTGTAATCCTAACAGACTAATAGTTTGAATGCAGTGAATGAAGTAGGTTTGTGAAAATTCTATGTGAATTTTAATCAGCTCCCGGATATAAGTTACGCTGACAAATAGAGGTGAGGAATGAAGTTTCATTACTTTTAAGGCAGTGGTTCTTGAAGAAGTGACCCCTTTATCATTATGTAATACTCTTTATTTCTTAAAACTTTCCTTTGAAGTTGGTTCTTTCTGAAGTTAATATAGCTACTTTGATTACTGTTAACATGGTGTATTTTTCTCCATCCATTTACTTTTAATCTGTGTCTTTGTATTTAAAGAAGTGTTTTTGGTGGGAAGGGGGTTGTTTGTTTTGTTTTGTAGAAAATATACACCTGGATCATGTTTTTTGTCCACTATGACAATCTCTTATCTTTTTGTATGTATGTGTGTGTGTATATATATATATATATATATATATATATATATATATATATATTTGTGTGTTTTTGAGAGACAGAGAGCAAGCATGAGCGAGGGGAGAGGGAGAAGAGGAGGACAAGTGGACTCTATGCTGAGCATGGAGCCCAGCATGGGGCTTGCTGTGGGACTCCATCCCATGACCCTGAGATCATTACTTGAACCAAAATCAAGAGTCAGATGCTTAGCCAATTGAGATACCCAGGCCCCCTGATAATCTTTTATCTTTTAATTGCTGCATTTAGACTACTGACATTCAAAGTAATTATTGATATAGTTAGATTAATATCTACCATGTTCATTGCTGTTTTCTCTTTTTTGGCCATGTTCTTTGTTCTTAGTCTTCCACTCTTTCCTGCTTTTTGGGATTTTAACTGAACATTTTGTATGATTCAGTTTTCTCTCATTTGTTCATGTATCAGTTACACTTTTTAAACTTTTCTTAGTGGTTGTCTTAAGAGTTTGCAATATATATTTAAGATCAAGTCCACTTTCAAATAACACTATACCACTATGTGACTTCATGTATAGTGTGAGTACCTCCCTCCTGTTCCTTGTGTCATTGCTGTCATTCATTCCACTCATATATAAGCTTACATAAATACATGTATAATATATACATTACATAAATATGCATACTCAAATACATGTTTGCTCTTATTATTTTGAACTGTTACTTGTTAGATGATTAAGAATAAAAATAACAGTTTTTAATTTTACCTTCACCTGTTCCTTCCGTGATACTCTTCTTTACTTTATGTAGATCCAAGTTTCTGACTTATATTATTTTCCTTCTCTCCGAAGTGCTATTTGAAAACACTTTTTACAAAGCAGGTGTACTGGCAACAAATTTTCTCAGTGTTTGTTTATCTAAAAAAGTCTTTATTTTTCTTTCACTCATGAAGGATAGTTCACAAAGTACAGAATTTTAGGTTGGTGGGGTTTTTCTCCCAACACTTTAATTATTGTGTTCCACTCTTCTTGCTTGCATGGTTTCTGAGAAGTCAGATGTAATTTTTATCTTTGTTTCTCTGTGGGTAAGGTATTTTTCCTCTGGCTTCTTTCAGGACTTTTTCTTTACCTTTGATTTTCTTTCTGTCTTTAAAATGTTATGCATAAGTATAGGGTATTCTTTGGCATTCATCCTGCATGGTGTCCCCTGAGCTTTCTGGATCCATGGTTTGGTGTCTGGCATTAATTTGGGGACATTCTCAGTCATTGTTTCAAATATTTCTTTTGTTCCTTTCTTCTCCTTCTGATATCCCCATTACATATATGTTATACCTTTTATTATTGTCCCAAAGTCCTTGGATATTCTGTATTGTTTTTTCAGTCTTTGTTATCTTTCTTTTCAGTTTTCAGGGATTGTATTACTATAGCCACGAGTTCAAAGTGTCTGTCCTACGCTGTGGGCATAAGCATATCAAAAGCATTCTTCATTTCTGAGAGTGGTTTTTTTTTTTTTTCCTCTAGCATTTCTTTTTGGTTCTTTCTTAGGAGTTCCAGCTCTCTGTTTTTATTGCCCTTCTTGCATGCTGTCTTCTTTATCTGTTAGATCTCTAAGCATATTAATCATACTTGTTTTAAATTCCTGGTCTGGTAATTCCAACATTGCTTCCATGTCTGGTTCTGATGCTTGCTCCATCTCTTCCCATTGTGTTTTTAGCCTTCGGATGCCTTGTAATTTTTTTTTTTTTTTTCTTGATACGTGGATATGATGTACTAGGTAAAAGGGACTGTTGTAAATTGGCTTTTAGTAATGTCATGGTGAGGAGTCAGGGAGGCAAAGTGTTCTGTGCCCTGTGATTAGGTCTCAGTTCTGTAAGCCTATGCCTTTGGACCTCGAACTTCACAAATGTTCTTAGTTTTTGTTCTCCTCACTTAGATGGGACAGGATGGCTAAATGGCCTATAGCTGGGTATTTCTCTTCCCCATATCAGTTAGGCTCTGATAATACCCCAGTTGGTTAGGCTCTGGTTAAATAGTTTACACTAAGGGCATGCCTTGTTAAGAAGAACAGAATGCTCTGGCATATTTTAAAATGGTCACTTTTCCCTCTTTTCTCTGCTGGAAGCCCAAGGGATTTTTCTGACCCATACTGTGGGAATCCTGCCAAGCTCCTGGAGGTAAATCTTACAATACTGTGGAGTCTCCTGGAGTTTTTAACTCTCAGACTTGTCCACACTGAGCTTGGAGTAATTTATCAATTACAGTTCAGGGTTTCCTACCCCAGTACTGGTACCATGGCAATTTCCACTGATGAGGCTCTGCTCTAGTGAGGTGTGATTCCCTGTAATTGCCTGGCTGTCTCTCCAGTCCTGCAGCAGCAGTTTGTCTTACGGATAAATAATTGTTAATTTTTCAATCTGTTCAGCTTTTTACTTGTTAGGACAGAATGGCAACTTGCAGGCCCCTTATACTGGAACCCGAATCAGCTCTGTCCCTTCTAAATGCTTTCTGCTATTGTTGTTGATAACATTTCGGAAGTCCTGGGTTTGGCATCCAGGCTAAGAAATGCAGACGATTGAATATTGATGCAGCCTGTGTCCAGCAGAAAGTCCACTTGTTTATCAAGGTTCTGGCATGACAAATCTTGAAGGTCTCCTTCTACACTGCTAAATATTTTGGGATGCTGTAAAAATCTCTGAGGATTAGAGGCTTCCAAGGCTTCCTGGTTTATTGGTCAGTTTGATTACTCTGCCATCACTCCATGTACAGCCCCTCCCCATATGGATTTTGTGGACTCCCAAATCCATTGTAAGAGTTTCCACACCTTCTCCTACATTTGAGAGTGTTTCTTTTAGCTGGCTTATAATCTGAGAAGTAGATAAAAAACCAGAAACGATAAACCCTCCCTTCCCTTTTTTAACTTTGCAATTCCTTACTTTCCTCTAGCAGGGGGCCTAGCGCAAAGATATTCATTAACCTGTTGCTGTTGCTTTGCTTTTTTTTTTTTTTTTTTTTTTTCCATAGACAAACTATAGCGCCATCTCTGAACTGGCCAGAAGAGGGCACTGGTGAACCATTTTTTAAATAATTCATTTCAAATTTCACAAACCCCATGGTTTCCCATAGTTTTTCCTTTTATTTAGCCCTGGAAGAAATAAAATATACAGGGACGGCTGAGTGGCTCAGTCGGTTAAGTGTCTGTCCTCAGCTCAGATTATGATCCCAGGATCCTGGGATTGAGTCCCACGTTGGACTCCTTGCTCATCAGGGAGCCTGCTTCTCCCTCTGCCTGCCATTCCCCCTGCTTGGGCACTCGAACGCTCTCTCTCTGGCAAATAAATAACTAAGATCTTTAAAAAAAAAAAAAAAAAAAAAGAAAAGAAAAGAAAAGGAAAAGAAAGAGAAGAAAAAAAGAAATAAAATGTAGTTATGGGACTTTAGAGCAGAGAAACATATCAGACATAATCTAATTCAGCTGGTCAACCTGACAGCCCAACGGCCCCAGCTCTCAGGACCTGTGAAAGTGTCATTCTTTAAAGTATTGATGAGACAGTGTGAGCTATTTGAAATATTTCAAAAGAGAAATATTTTAAGTATTTAAATTGGTGTTGAGCATCAAGTAGCTTTGCTTTTGACTTAAATTATTATAGTCTCATTTATCTCATACCCAAAATCTTTTTTTTTAATTTAAAAAAAATTTTTATAAACATATAATGTGTTATTAGCCCCAGGGGTAGAGGTCTGTGAATCGCCAGGTTTACACACTTCACAGCACTCACCATAGCACATACCCTCCCCAATGTCCATAACCCCCCCACCCTCTTGCTACCCCCCTCCCCCCAGCCCCCCTCAGTTTGTTTTGTAATATTAAGAGTCTCTTATGGTTTGTCTCCCTCCCGATCCCATTTTGTTTCATTTATTCTTTTCCTACCCCTCAAACCCCCACGTTGCTTCTCCACTTCCTCATATCAGGGAGATCATATGATCATTGTCTTTCTCCGATTGACTTATTTTGCTAAGCATAATACCCTCTAGTTCCCTCCACATCATTGCAAATGGCAAGATTTCATTTCTTTTGATGGCTGCATAGTATTGCATCGTATATATATACACCACCTCTTCTTTATCCATTCATCTGTTGATGGACATCTAGGTTCTTTCCATAGTTTGCCTATTGTGGACATTGCTGCTATAAAAATTTGGGTGCACATGCTCCTTCAGATCACTACGTTTGTATCTTTAGGGTAAATACCCAGTAGTGCAATTGCTGGGTTGTAGAGTAGCTCTATTTTCAACCTTTTGAGGAAGGAACCTCCATGCTGTTTTCCAGAGTGGTTGCACCAGCTTGCATTCCCACCAACAGTGTAGGAGGGTTCCCCTTTCTCCACATCCTCGCCAGCATCTGTCATTTCCTGACTTGTTAATTTTAGCCATTCTGACGGGTGTGAGGTGGTATCTCATTGTGGTTTTGATTTGTATTTCCCTGATGCCGAGTGATGTGGAGCACTTTTTCATGTGTCTGTTGGCCATCTGGATGTCTTCTTTGCAGAAATGTCTGTTCATGTCCTCTGCCCATTTCTTGATTGGATTATTTGTTCTTTGGGTGTTGACTTTACTAAGCTCTTTATAGATTTGGGATACTAGCCCTTTATCTGATACGTCCTCTGCAAATATCTTCTCCCATTCTGTCAGTTGTCTTTTGGTTTTGTTGACTGTTTCCTTTGCTGTGCAAAAGCTTTTGATCTTGATGAAGTCCCAATAGTTCATCTTTGCCCTTGCTTCCCTTGCCTTTGGCCATGTTTTTAGGAAGAAGTTGCTGTGGCTGAGGTGGAAGAGGTTGCTGCCTGTGTTCTCAAGGATTTTGATGGATTCCTTTCTCACGTGAGGTCCTTCATCCATTTTGAGTCTGTTTTCGTGTGTGGTGTAAAGAAATGGTCCAATTTCATTTTTCTGCATGTGGCTGTCCAATTTTCCCAACACCATTTGTTGAAGAGGCTGTCTTTTTCCATTGGACATTCTTTCCTGCTTTGTCAAAGATTAGTTGACCATAGAGTTGAGGGCCTATTTCTGGGCTCTCTATTCTGTTCCATTGATCTATGTGTCTGTTTTTGTGCCATTAGCATACTGTCTTGATGATGACAGCTTTGTAATAGAGCTTGAAGTCTGGAATTGTGATGCCACCAACTTTGGCTTGCTTTTTCAATATTCCTTTGGCTATTTGAGGTCTTTTCTGGTTCCATATAAATTTTAGGATTATTTGTTCCATTTCTTTGAAAAAAATGGATGGGATTTTGATAGGAATTGCATTAAATGTGTAGATTGCTTTAGGTAGCATAAACATTTTCACAAAATTTGTTCTTCCAATCCATGAGCATGGAACATTTTTCCATTTCTTTGTGTCTCCCTTGATTTCTTTCATGAGTACTTTATAGTTTTCTGAATATAGAGTCTTTGCCTCTTTGGTTAGGTTTATTCCTAGGTATCTTATGGTTTTGGGTGCAATTGTAAATAGGATTGACTCCTTAATTTCTCTTTCTTCTGTCTTGTGGTTGGTGTAAAGAAATGCAACTGATTTCTGTGCATTGATTTTATATCCTGACACTTTACTGAACTCCTGTCATACCCAAAATCTTAAAAAAAAAAAAAAAAAAAGAGAGAGAGACCCAGAGAAAAAAGTAATTTGTGCATCAACATTTACTGCACTGAGGAATTCTGCCTGTGGTAGAGTCCAAGAAATGGCAGATGAGAAGCTTCCCCAATTCTAAAATGGTTTCTTCTTGAATTAAGCTTCAGGTTAAGGAAGCTGTTAGAATCTATGATCACAGTATTGGAAAAGTTATTAAAGATGATCTAATCCATTTTTGTCTTCTAAGAACCTTTCTACAGTAAATATAGCCTCAGCCAACGACTGTTTGTTGGTTTCAGTACTGAAATACTAAACTGTACATTCCTGTGATTTCTCATCACATTTCAAAAAAAACCTCTCAAATTCTGTTCTATATCCTAGTCTATTCTTTCATTTAGGTAGCTTTCCAAGTATTTGAGTAATATTTTAAGGTCTCCTTGATTCATCTTATCTCAAGGCTGGTGTTACCATATTCATTAACTGTCTCTAATATCATTCTTCGAAAGTCTTGGACACCCTTCTTAATATAGCTTTGTTGTGGATTAAATATTGTCAAGTCATTTTTGCAGAAGCTTCCACCAAAAAGTCTATTTCCTCTCCCCTCAGATCTGGGCTGGTCCTATGGTTTGATTGTCATCACAGACTATAGCATAAGAGATGTTGTATATCTGTTGAGGCTAAGACATTAAGACATATACAATTTCAATTTCATTTCTTGGAATATACTTTCTTGAACTTACAGACAACCAAGACTTCTTGTGGACAGCCTCTGCTGGACTCCTTGCCAAAGCCAACCATAAACGCCAGTATTTTGTATATCCACCATCCCAGTGCTCCAGTAAACATCCATGAAGCAGAAGAATGCGGTTGTTTTCAAGAATCATGAGAAATCATAAACTGGGGTTGTTTCAGGCCAAATTTTGGAGTGATTTGTTATGCTGCCTGAAACAACTGGTAAGATTTTGCAAATGGCTTCAAAGTTCTGAATTGGATCTAAGTAGGTTGCCTGTAAATAATGACCAATAGTAAAATGAGTTTTTCTTTGATTTTGATACCACATTCATGGATAATTCTAGTAGATTTTTATATCTGTGTTTTCATAACCTGTGGAGTTTTAGGTGACTTAGGAGCCCTGGACAATTTTTGCTCTTGTTGACTTAAAAAGAAAGACTATTGAACTTATGTCTTATTTCTCAGTTCCCTCTTCTGACAATCAAGGAATGAAGCCTGAATGTTTTTTTTCTAGATTTGATGGAATGAGAATGATGATTTTCATTATTGTAATGCCAGCTATAAACCAAGGGACTGAAACTATACCATCTAAATTAATCCACACAGCCCTATATGGTAGGCATTAGTGACCCTTCTTTATAGATGAATAAGCCAAGAGTCAGAAAGGTGAGATGATTTGCTACAGGAATTAAATGAAAGAGATTGGGCTCAATTAAAACTTCTCTGACACCTGTCAACTGTTCTTTTTATTTCATCATCAATCAAGTCCATGGAGCTAGTAAACTGAGGCATGAATACAGGATAAGATCAGACCTTGGACAGCCCAGCTGAAATGAGCAACCTAGTACATAAATGATCCCCCAAGATTACTCTTAGATGAAGTACTAAGGGTCACTCCTTGAAGAAGTGTCTATTCAGGGCTGGGGCACAGAATTTTGATCATGAGCCTGAAGCATCTGGTGGTGCCAGAAAGCAAGGCAGTGCACAAAGAATGTTGGGGACACACCCAAAGGCAATGAGGTCAGCTTGAAGGGGCTCAAAATTTGGGGCTCAAGTAAAACTTTAGAGTAATGGATCATAATCCATTTAACAAAGTAGTAAACCATGAGTCCATTTTGATATTTAAATGATAAATTGAAAATTTGATTAGGAATGGGATATTTACATAGTTTCAGAATAACTTCCCACAACAGGAAAAAAGTATCCTGGAGAAGTCTGGCAGACTTCACCTTAACCAAGTAATTGAGATGAACAGCATAAATCAGTAAGGGGAAATGCCATGTGCCAACTTAGGATCCGCTGGGATCACAGTGTGACTTCTTCCATAACCTGAACCTAGCCATGAGGAAATATCAGACAAACCCAAATGAGCAACATTCTACAAAAAAGCTGGCCTGTAATCTTCAAAAATGTCAAGGTCCTGAAAGTCAAGGAGTAATTGAGAAGTCTTCCAGACTGAAGATAACTAGAAGACCTGACAGATGAATGAAACACATGATTCTGAACTGGATCCTTCACTGTAAGGGACATTATTCAGATAACTGATGAAATTTGAATTGGATCTAACTCTTGGATGGTAACACTGTATAAGTGTTAAATTCCTGCTTATGGTCACATTGGAGAATGTCTTTGCTTATATGAACTAATATTTGTAAGCGAGGGAGCATTGGGTCAACAGTTGACTCTCACACGGTTCTGAAAAAAAAGTCTGTACTGTACTCAGATCTTTTCTGTAAGTCTGAAATTGTCTCAAATTCAAGACCAGGTACCAAAAAAGTCTCCCTTATTTATTTACAGGATACAGTGAAGATCTATTCTCCTCCTATTCTTTGTAGCAAGCTTAAGAAATATGGAATTCCTTAAAGAGAAAATTATAAATAGAGCTTCCTAAATATAACTCAAAATTAAATGCATGAGTCCTGCTCATGAAGTCATTGGTCATGGTGCCTGCTGTGTTTGAGGTTATGGTTAGGAGGCTGGAAAACTAAAAGAGATGGAGAGATGAGGAGGAGGAGGGGGATGGTGATGTTAACAGTACTGTCTAACATATTGAGTACCCATTCTGAGGTACTAATTTTTAAGCATTTTGCATGTATTAACTTACTACTCCTTTTAACAGTCCCACAGGGAACTCATTTTGTTGGCTTTATTTTTCTAAGTTGACAAAACTGATACCAAGAAAGGTAACATAACCTCCTCAGTGGAGAAGCTAGGACAGGAATCCAAAAACGGCTAGCCCCAGGACCTGCGCACTTAATCACTAAAGGAAGAGTAAGGGCATTCAAGGAACAAAAGAGCAGTTGCAACAGTGGAAAGATTTGGAGAAGGTGGAGACATTGTCGAGAAAATACCATCTATTGTGCACATTTGAATGAGGCTTGCCAGGGGCCCACAACACCTTAGTAAAAATGCCACAGCAAACTGTACTGCTGGTCAGTAGAGTCACAGTGTAAACATTTGGAAAGGGGGAAAATGATTTATAGCTGAGATGCTGAGTGAGGACCTAAACTTGGCAGTGTACCGTGAAGTTTTCATTTTCCTCTCCAAGTTGCACCTACATGGTGTACATGCTTTTTGGCTGTTTACTGGAAGGGTGTCAAGCACACACATTTAAGACAAGGCAAGGCTAAGCCTGTTGTTTTTTAAGTAGAGCCAGATGCATGCTTGAACTCATGAGCCCGAGATCAAGACTTGAACTGAGATCAAGAGTCAGACACTTAAAACCCCCTAAGCCACCTAGGTGCCCCAAGGCTAAGCCTGATTGATTCAGCTGTTAAAGAGACAGGAACCCCTTTTAGGTCAGGCAGTTTACCACTTACTACATAGATAGCAAAGAGAAGAATAAACCAAAAGTGCCAGCTCCCTGTCCTCTTTATTCCATACAGCAGAAAGGATGACACCAGACAAGAAGGAGTTGGAGGACTATAGCATAAGTTGAGGGATATCCTCCTGCCTGAGTAACCATTCTAGAATATAGCAAAATGGTTTTGGTTTTGTGTCCTGCAGGTCTTTTCTGAGAGAGGTAAAGCAGGAAGCCTTAGACCTCATAGAACCTGGGAGGTGATGAGGAATGTCTTAAGACAGCCTTCCAGGGGAGATGGAAAGATGAGTGGGAGATGACCTCAGAGTAGCTCCAGCAGGCCCCCCACCTCTCAGGTTCAAGGTCAAGGTCAAACACCCTTTGCTTGAGTGGATCTTGGCAAGCTTGCCAGGGTACCAAGGTGAAGTCATTTCTCTATAAAGAGCAATTGTAAGGCAAGACTTTTTTTCTTTCTTCTTCTTTTTTTTAGAAGGCAAGACTTAGGACAAGATCATGGTGTGAAGAATGCATGCTAGAGGGGCTCAGTGGGTTAAAACCTCTGCCTTCAGCTCAGGTCATGATCCCAGGGTCCTGGGATCGAGTCCCACATCTGGCTCTCTGCTCAGCAGGGAGCCTGCTTCCCTTCCTCCCTCTCTGACTGCCTCTCTGCCCATTTGTGATATCTGTCTGTCAAATCAATAAATAAAATCTTTTAAAAAAAGAAGAATGCACGCTAGACATTGAAGAACCATCTTCTGTGAGGGCTTGACATTTTTGCTGGAAGTAAATCGTAGCAAATGCTCTCCTGGTCCTCTAAAAAGACAACAACATTAACTATGATTGGGGGAGTGGACCATAGATTGGCAGTATGTGGTCATGTGGGCCCAGAGTCCTCCTGGTCACTAAGAGATCTTTATGCTTTCCTTTCCACTAATCTGCTTATGAACTCTTATGACCAGATTTACCTCTGCATAAGAATCCATATTTCTCATTATTGATCAGGTCTTGCCAGATAAGCAATAAAAGCAAAAATAAACAAGTGGGACTGCATCAGATGAAAAGCTTTTCTACAGCCAAGGAAACCAACAAAGAAAAGAAGAGGCAACCTACTGAATGGGAGAAGATATTTACAAATCATTTATCTGATAAATGGTTAATATAAAAAACATATAAAGAACTCTTTCAACATAATACCAAAAAAAAAACCCAAACAATCTAATTAAAAAATGGGCAGAGGATTTGATTAGACATTTCTCCAAAGAAGACATACAGATGGCCAACAAGTACATGAAAAGGTGTTCAACATCATTAATCATCAGAGAAATGCAAATCCAAACCACAAAGACATACCATCTCACACCTGTTAGAATGACTACTATCAAAAAGATGAGAAATAACAAGTGTTGGTGAGAATGTGGAGAGAAGGTCACCCTGGGACACTGTTGGGGGGAATGTGAATTGGTGCAACCACTATATAAAAGAGTATGAAGCTTCCTTAAAACATTGAAAATAAACTACCATACAATCCAGCAATTCCACTTCTGGGTATTTATCCAAAGAAAAAGAAAACACTTAACTCGGAAAGATATACACACCCCCATGTTCATAGCGGCATTATTTACAATAACCAAAATTTGAAAACAACCTAAATGCCCATCAGTAGATGAATGGATAGAGAAAATATGGTGTGTATGTGTAATGGAATATTATTCTTCCATAAAAAGAAGGAAATCCTGCCATTTGCAGCACCATGGACAGACCTCAAGGGCATTAGGCTAAATGAAGTAACCCAGACAGAGAAAGATAAATTCTGTAGTATCTCAAGTATATGTGCAATATTTTTTAAAAAGGAAAGAAAACCAGGCTTATAGTTACAGAGAACAGATTGACAGATTGGTGGTTGCCAGAGGTAGGGATGAGGGTGGCAAAATGGGTGAAGAGAGTCAAAAGGTACAAACTTCCAGCTATAAAGTAAGTCATGCAGGTGTCATGTACAGCATGGCTGCTATGGTTAATAATATTCTGTTGCATATTTAAATTTGCTAAGTGTATAAATCCTTCATCGTAAGAAAATTATATAACTGTATGGTGAGGGATGTTAACTATACTTGTGCCAATCATTTTGCAATATATACAAATACTGAATCATTATGTTGTACACGTGAAGTTAATATATGTTGTATGTCAATTATACTTCAAAAGAAAAAAAGGTCTTGCTGGATCAAGTGCTTGTCTGATTCAGCCAATCAGCATTTAGTCTTTTTTCTAGCCATACCTTCTCATTGAATTCATGACACAACTCATTGCTTGGCTGCAAATTAAGGTTTTGTTTGAAATCTGCTTTTGTCAGGCACTGTGAATGAACAGTGGTAGGCATCAAAAGGTAAAAGAGACACGGTCCACACTTCATTCTTTTCAGCCCACCGTATCATCTTTGTTGCTTTCTAAAATAAAACATTGCAAGTTGTAGTTTTCTTCTCTGTTTATTCATATCTTTGAATTTAAGAACCACTTAAATTCATGAAGTCTCTATATGGAAAAATCAACCCCTGGACCAATCACTTATCTCCCCTTCTGATGCTCCCCATGTTTTGGTTCAAGCAGGTCTTGGTTTGCCTGCTACTTCCTGTGTTTCATCATCCTGAGCTCACATTCCATTTGGGGTTCCCTGCAGTGCCTAGAAAGGGGCTAAAAGCCTCAAATGACAAGGGACTGATTTTCACTGGCTAGGATTCAATCAGTATGAAAGGGAACCAGGAACTGATTTTTTTGCTTTTCTCCAGTATTTATGAGATTGACATACTGGGCTGTGACATTTGATTATATTTGATGTGGTTGTGTATGTGTGCTCTTTTTAAAGACTTTACTTACTTATTTGAGAGAGAGCACAAGTTGGGTGGGGAGAAAAAGAAGGAGACTCCCCATGGAGCAAGGAGCCCAGCATTGGGCTCAGTCACAGGACCCCAAGATCATGACCTGCACCAAAGGTAGGGGCTTAACCAACTGAGCCTCACAGGCACGCCTAAGTGGTTGTATTTTTAAAGACAAATTTTAAGACTATTTCCCCCTCTTATATGGCCTTCAGTTTAGGCTACTTGACCATCCTATCGTCACAAGTAGAAGAGAGAAAATAAGCTGTAGTATGACACTTCAGGTGTAACTTCCCAATGACAGTCTCCTCTGCAGCTAGAAGATGGAGTGTTAAATGAAATCTCAGTCTGATTCTTTTATTTTTCCTGATCAGTGTCTTGCATCTATATTCAGTTGGTTTCATTATAACTGTCATTCCTCTTAGAAAAAAAAGTCTTACTGACTTGCTTCTAGTTTTCTTTCATAGAATTAAAATGAGGCAAGAGTCATTCTTGTTTTTGTTCCTGCTGTATTCCTAGCATCCACCACAGAGCCAAAAATATGAAATATGCTTAGTGAATCATTGTTAATGGCTAACGGAATTTCCATTCCTGATTATAAATTTAGTCTTCACAAAAAGAATTCATTCAAAAAGCACATCCCAAATTAACTTGGAAACATTGCTACTTATTTCCTTTTCATTTTGTTTATCTTAATGAATTAATTCATTTCACCAATGCTTACTTGAAATGCATATTAATTAAGTGTTTAAAAGTAAAGAAATACAAATCAGAAGAGGAAGGACTTAAGTTCTGGTTGCATTATTTATTATCTAAGTAATCTTGGCAATTAATTCATTGCTTCTGGCTTCAGATTTCTCATTTATAAAGTGGGATAAAAGCTCTTATGGTCAGGGATTTTGTGAGGATGAAATAGATACTATATGCAAAGTGTAGTACCTGGCACTGATTAACGGTTCCTAAAAATATTATCAGGTGTGTAAGCCTCTGTGTTAGGATACAAATGTGAACAAGATAAACCCCCTTAGGATGTTTACAAATTAGTTCTGGCAAAGAAAACATTAATTGAATAATTACACTGCAAGAAAGACAGTATCAGTAGAATCACAAAGTTGCAAGAAAAGACTTGATTCCTGTTTTAAAATACATGTTTTATTATTTCGGCCAACAGATCAGATGACTGCCATTGAAAAGATAGTTTGTTATACTCACAGATCCCTGTGGCCACATCACAGGGGGTAGGGGCACAAGGGAAGAATGACATCTGTCAGAAAGGTGGTGAGGTGGAGTGTGTATGTTGTGGCTGAAGTGGACTGAGCCTTTACTGCTTCTTTTGGAAGGATTGGATGAGACAGGGTTAGCAGGTTTAGGATTGCCTTGTCTGAATAATTTCTTTTGGTTCTGGGATGTAGGGGCTGTCTTTAGTTGTACCTGGCCTTGCATGATTGTGGTAGGCGTAGAGTGGCTCCGAGTGTGAGTTCCATAAAGGAGGTGGTTGACAATAAGGGCTCTAGGTTGGTTGGTTTGCATATGGAAGGGGCAATCCTAAGTGAATTATTTGCTATCTCTAGGAATTAGCTAGCTCTGGGAAGAGCAGTACCTCCAAGGTCAACAAGGCCCCAAGATCTCAGAGCATCAAAGATACAGAAAAAAAAGACCTGATGAATGCAGTGGCTCTGAACTCATGAAGCATGGAAGTAGCCAAGTCCAAGTTTCTTTTCAAATCCAACTGTATCCCCAATCCACTTGTCCCCTGTCACAGCACCCTATTTACTTCTGACCACTTACCGCTTGTTCTTTTCTTTGCTCACCTATTCATTCTCTCTATGCCATTACACTGTCACATCCAGGAAGGTGAGAAATTTGCTTGTCTGGTTTACTGCTCCAGTTCTAGTTCCTGACATGCAGAGGATTACCAATAAACATTTGTTGAATGAGTGAGTGAAAACAGTAGTACTTGATGGTTGTGTGTGGATGTGTGCACAGGCACATATGACTATTCATACATGTGTAAAAATGTGGATATTTGTGTTGCTGAATGTGTGTGTGTGTTTTGCATAGAACAGGTTCCAGCCTTTAGTCTAAGCTGTGTCTGTGGCTAGGTTTCAGCCAACGCTGCATGTCTGGCAGGTTCTTTGATAGGCCTATCAGAATCTAGCACACAGGTCTTCCTGGAGAAGTAAACTCATGCTGGTCAGGCCAGCAGACAAGCTCAAGACAGTACAGGACACCTCAGAGGACAACTCAGGTTGGAAGGAAGAATCGTTTTTGTGCATATAATGCTATATTTCTTGTGGAGGAGTCTTGGCCCTGCCCCCTCGTGGATGTATAACTTATCACTTGTGAGAGAGACACCTCTGCTTAAAAACTGAAAGATGTGTTTTTAACAAAAACTCTATAATACTTTAGAATGCTTTATTAATCAGATTCCAGCCAGAAAATCAAAACCATTCCAGGTAAGCAAAAGTGGAAGAATTTAATAAACTTGGAGGATAATTTACAAGGTGCTAGAAATGCAATTAAAGCAAGAAGCAGGGAGCTGAGTCAATCCAGATATTAGAAAATGCTGGAAAGTGCTAGTGTTCTTTGGCCAGGAGTCAGAGAGTGAAGAGCTGGAGCCAGGAGCTAGGGCCTAGCTGCAGAAGCTGGAACAATGGTGGTTTGGACTGGCATGGGTGGGAACACAGACACAGGGCCTTTTTGGAAGGAGCTGGAGCCATGGAGAAGATGAGCCACTGGTCAAGATATTTTCTAAAGTGAACCAAGGAAGAAATAGCCGGGCTTCTCCCATTCTCTCCCTTTGAATCTTCTACCAGTGCCCTCCATCAGCTGAACCTAACCAGACACAG
This sequence comes from Lontra canadensis, assembly GCF_010015895.1. Lineage (NCBI taxonomy): Eukaryota > Metazoa > Chordata > Mammalia > Carnivora > Mustelidae > Lontra > Lontra canadensis. Next base: position 53,149,759 of record NW_022630998.1, on the reverse strand, counting down.
TAGGTAAGGAAGCCAGAAAACCACAGTTTGGAAAACTCAGCTTCCTCTAGGACAGAGCAGAGGAGAGGATGTGCAGGGAAAGGATCTGAAAGGAAACTGGGAAATGACAAGCACAGATGAGGGCAGTTTTGGTTAGTATCCCATAAAGAGATCACAACATAAAATTATTTATTTTTTCAATTTTTGGCTTTAAGTAGGCTCCATATCCAGCATGGGCCTTCAGCTTACAACCCCGAGATCAAGGGTCACATGGTTTACCCAATGAGCCAGGCAGGTGCCCCTCAACATAAAAATAAAGGCTGGCATCAACTCACCAGCCCTTTCCCACACAACCTTGGCCTTTTGAACATTTTGGCAGATCAGTATGCCTCACTAGGTGCTTAATACCCAGGAGAAGTGCAAACAGTCTCTGGCAGAGACAGCCAGTAGAAGCAGAAGGAGGGAATCAGCATGGTGGTAATTCATCTTCCCCTTCATGCAGTTTATAAAATAAGGGATTGGCAGTTACAACACAGTACCTTATAAGAATAAATAACAGGTGACACATGATAAGTATTAATCTTGGTTTGGTACAGTTACATTCTCTGTTTCCATCATTTTACTGAATTTTCCTGACATAACCACCCCCACAAGCAGAGCACCAACTTGTGGCTGTGCACCATGAGGGGCTTGTGTCTTGGCATAGCTTTCTCAGCATCTTCTGTGTCCCTCCTTCATGATGGTGATGGCTGAGGCCAGCAGTGCTGTTTGAGCTGGAAGTGGCACCTACCTGGACCCTGATTCCTACTGTTCTCCTTCAGGGTTCTTTCTTTCCCTCTTTCTTGCATGGGAGGCACCAGAAGTCTCAAGGAATTCCAGGGCTTGTGCTTATAAGTAGGGATGTCCTGGAGCTCCATGGTTGAGTCCTGGCTCTGGGATGGGGAGGCAGCCTTGCAAGCAGACTGCTCTTATATAAGGCTGGCACAGTGTTTGTTTTGTGTGACTGTGTGGGATTGGGTTGCTGGAATGGTTCTGAAATGCATGTTTTGGTGACCTAAATTATTTATGTAGACAGGGTCTTGAAAAATTTTTTTTTTTCCCTCAGGATCACACACTCACGTTTTAGATGAGGAAACCAATACTATAGATTTAAAAAGTTTAATCCAGCATGCCTGGGTGACTCAGTGAGTTAAAGCCTCTGCCTTTGACTCAGGTAATGATTTCGGGGTCTTGGGATCGAACCCTGCATTGGGCTCCCTGCTCAGCGAGGAGCCTGCTTCCCTCTCTCTCTGCCTACCTCTCTGCCTACTTGTCATCTCTCTCGCTGTTAAATAAATAAATAATATCTTAAAAAAAAAAATAAAAAGTTTAATCCAAGATTACACCAAGAGTAAATGTTGAGTCCTAGGTTTTTACAAAGGCATTTTGAGTTTTAGCTCCTATAACGTATTATTCTATATGAGAACAGAGAAGGCACATTGTAGGGATTCTCAAACTAATTGGGAGATACCAGAAAAAATAAGAGGTCTTGCCATGGCAGATCTGTGAGTGGGGATGGGGTGGGCAGAGGTAAATTCTAGAGAAATATGGCCTTCAATGCAATGAGGCTGAGTCTGGATATACTGCAGCTGATGGGACCTACTGATTCCTTCCACGACTAGGTTGCTTATCAGTAATATGATTCTGCAAACTTTGAATAGAAAGCTGGAAGAAAACAACATTTGCTCCTTTTAATCCTAATATAAAACTTCCCCTTCCTTTCAAGATTCTTTCAAGACAAGGACTCTTAGAGCTCTCTGTTCCCACTGGCATCTCTGTACAAGGAAGGGCTTTTATGAGAGGTCCTTGAGAATGCTTCAAGTTAGGGCTTTGTTTCTTGTGGGAATATGAGGGAATGTGGAAAAACCTCCATTTGTTTAGTGAGGAAACATGATCTTCATGCTCTTCTCTAGGGTGAGTCAAGTGATAGTGACTGAAATTAGGTTATGACTGGGCTATAAATGTGTGTCTGTGCAGAAATTGCATAGTTAACTGGGGCCCTAGCTCAGTGGATTCAGTGCGTTTTGCGATTCAATTTTAAACTCCAGGCATATCTCACAGAAACCCTGTCATGAAGCTGGTAACTGTGTTTCTGCTGGTGACCATCAGCATTTGCAGTTACTCTGGTAAGTGGCCTGAACACACGTCTCTACTTTCCTATTAATACCAATGTAATCAGTAAGCCTTGGCTCCCAGGGGAGTATGGTGGAGGGAATTTTAGAATCACAGAATGGAAAGGTCGGAAGGGATTTCATGTGCAGCAATCCCCCACCCCCACCCCAGCCTACAAAGCTCTAACCCCATAGAAGCACTATCCTTAGTGAATCCTACCTAAGAAGTTAGCCAACTCAACACTAATTGTCAACATTCTTGAACGTTTTCCTTTTCTTTCTTAATCTTGAGTCAAAATCTCACTTTGTAACTTCTTTCTTTTGAAACTATGTGGAATCATTCTTCCTATCCTCTGTAATCAGTTGCCAGGTTGTTTCTCCTGAGACATAGCTACATTTATCATTCACACAATCAATGGATAGTTGCTGAATAACTACACCTGTTGGGCACTTGGATAAGTAGTAGAAGATTTAGATATGAATCAGACACAGAGATGGTTTACAAGGGGCATGTAGTCTGACAGAGGAGATAAGACTTGTTCACACAGAAGGCACTACAATGCGAGACTAATGCACGGAGATGTATATAGCCAGCGCTCTGTGGGAGAACTGGGGGGCCTACAGTTCAATTTCTAGGTGAGGCATAGAAGTTGGATTCTTGGAGGAGATTGGGAACTGCTCTGGTTTTTTTTTGAAGGGAGTCATTTTAACCTTGGGAAAATACATTTGGATGCATCTGCAAAATGCACTGTGATAGCCACTGTACATTCAAATAACAGAAAGCCTTGAAGGTCTTCCCCTGTAAGTATATAAGTCTATACAGAGAAGATAGTCACCAAAGCCTTTAAAATAAGTAGGGAGATTAATCATGAGAAAATTGGTGCTGCTCACACCCTCACTGGCAACTTTAGTTTGTGCTTTTTACTGAAATTTTGGACTAATTTGTAACTTCACCGGTTTTGGCTATTTTGTTATATTTAGTAACTAGCGTCAAATATCTACATATGGGGGGTGGAAACAGAAAGCTGGGTGAAAGGAAATAAATATCCCTCTTATGGGAGAGAATTTTGGAGGGACAATAGGTGGTAGAAGAGAAAGAAAAGATAGGTGCACAGGCTTCACTTGTACAATTTGAATGGGGAAATGGAAAGGATTCCAAAGGAAAATGAACTATGGCAGGGTCCTACTAGGAAGATGTGTGTTCTTTTTTTTTTTTTTCTTAAAGATTTTGTTTATTTATTTGAGAGAGGAGCAGAGAGAGTGGGAGAGAGAGAGCACAAGCAGTGTGAGGGGAAGAGGGAGAAGCAGACTCCTGACTGAGCAGGGAGCCTGACATGGAGCTTAATCCCCAGACTCCGGGATAATGACCCAGGCAGAAGGCAGACACTTAACGCACTGAGCCAACCAGGCATCCTGGAAGATGTGCGTTCTTATGTGTGTGCTTATGAATGTGTGTGTTTACATATCTGCACATGTGTTTTGTTAAAATGTATACTGTATGTATTTTTCTCATTCTCTACACTCTACCTCCTATTCATTTTCTATGTGAAAATTATTTTTCTAAAGACAAAGATACAAAATTCAGTTGTTCCATAGAAAAGCCTTGATACCTCCCCATTGCCCACAGGGAAAAAAGTTTCAAATACATTAATATAACATTCCAAGCTCTGAAAATCTGACCTCACCTGGGTTTTGCTGCCTTACCTCCTTTCCCCACCTCAGCATACCTCACTGCATTTCTGCACGCCATCTGCTCTGGAAGGCTCTCCAGGCAGTGTGCATACTTTCATCCTCACATTTCAGTCCCCTTGTTAATTTTGTTACTTTATACAGTGCACCTCCCCTCCCCTCCCCTTTACCTTGTGACCCTTGATTCTGCTTCAAGACACGGCTCTAGCAACATCTTTCTGTGAAGATTGCTCCAACACTCTACCACATTAGAACTGGTCATCTCTTCTCTTAGGTTTCCATGGAGCTTTATCCATGATGTGAGCATAGCACACGTCACATTGTGGCATATACAGATCTTTATTGTCCACTAGACTGTGTAAGTTCTCTGAATGGAATATCTTTGTCTTACTCATCTATGTATCTGCACTAGCCACTACAGAGCTGGGGTTCAGTTATGTTTCTAGCATTCAGTTGAATTGATTAGGAGCAGTTTCCTGGGCTGTATTTGGTTGGGTTCATGCATGTCCCCAAGTGAAGATTCTTTATGGAATCTACTCTTTGGCCTCAAAGCCATGGACTGTGGAGATAGCCACATGCAAAGTACATTCCTGTTCAGTGAACCACCAATATCTACTGAGTGCTTCCTACATGCCAGGGTCTATTCTAGGCATGAGGTGTAGGAGTGAATAAAACATAAACTTCTTGTTCTCATGGAGCCTGTGTACTAGTGAGAGGTTGAAGGCAAGAAATAAATAAATGAGATTTACTGTTTTAAGTAATAGTAAGAAAAAATAAAGGAAGTTAAAGGATAATGGATGATGCTACTTTAGATACCTTTCTGAGGAGGTAACATTTGAGGAGAGACATGTAGCTAACTGGAGAAAGAAAGTCCTAAGGAGACAGAACAGCAGATGCAAAGGCCCTGAGGCAGAAGTTCTCATCAATCAAGTGACATTTCATCGAATCAAGTGACATTTCATTGAATCAAGTGAGACTGAAACAGAGCTGTTTATGGATACAGTGGAAAGTAGGACAGTCATAGACAGGAGTCAGATGTGCTTATTTCACTCAGTTTCCCTTTTGCTCTGCAGCTACTGCCTTCTTCGTCAACAGTTTGCCAGATGCTGTCAACAAAGTCTTACCTTTACCTGTGGACAACATTCTTCCTTTTATGGATCCATTAAAGCTTCTTCTGAAAACTCTGGGCATTTCTGTTGAGCACCTTGTGGAAGGGCTAAGAAAGTGTGTGAATGAGCTGGGACCAGAGGCCTCTGAGGCAGTGAAGAAACTGCTGGTAACTATAGGTTGTGGGCTTATTTGTCAATGGGCAGAGCTTAGCCACCTAAATATCTGCCCTTCCCCCACCCCTCCCCGCTTTCCCCCTCACCCTGTTCTCGCTTGTGGACATGTATTTCCTTGGATGTACTCGTACAAAGCTTGCATGTCGAGGAATCTCAAGGAAGGTGCAACATCTACACTTCTAGAAGGGATTTTTTAATGAAAGAGACCTATGTTCTGATTATCACTTTGCATTTCTCAGCTTGGTGATTCTAGTTGGGATTTAACCACTCTGGGCCTCCATTTCCACATCAGTAAAATGCTGGCTAAATAGGTTGGTGACTATTTTTGGAAACATGCTAAGCACATGTAAGCCACATTATTTTTATTCTTATCCTTCTGCCTTTCAGGAGGCGCTGTCGCATTTGGTGTGATGTCAGCACAAAACAGCCGCAGAGGGGAAGGGGAATGGTGTTCTGCAGGGCTAGAATTCCTTCCATCCTAAGATGTAGTGACCCCTGAAAAGAATGAATAAAGCAATGAATAGATTTTGTTTTGTCCTGTGTTTATTTCTGGATGTTCTGCTCAGAAGGGCCCAGAAGATAATTTTCCCCTTGGGTCATAAACTCCAGAGAGCCTCTTGTTATCAAGAGAACACACATTTTCCTCCCTCTCTGCTTGATTCTAAGTTAAACATCATCATTTTCTTCAACTGCTCTTTGACAGTATTTCTGTGCCTCTCAAGCTCCTATTCCCTCACTTCTAAAGAATTTTTTAAAATATAAAAATGAAAATATTTGTAAATCCTGTATCCAGTAAGGGGTTAATATCCAAAATGTATAAGGAACTCATATAGCTCAATAGCAAAAACCAAAACAAGGTGAAACAAGTAATCTAATTTAAAAATGGGCAAAAGAACCTGAGTAGATATTTTTCCAAAGCAAATACACAGATGTCAAACAGGTATGTGGAAAAGTACACAGCATCACTATTCATTAAGGAAATGTAAATCAAAATCACAATATCACCTCACACGTGTTAGAAAGGCTATTATCAAAAAATAAGAAAAAACAAGTGCTGACAAGAACATGGAGAAAAGGTAACGCTTGTGCCCTGTTGGTGGGATGGAAACTGGTGCAGCCACTCTGGAAAACAGTATGCAGATTCCTCGAAAAATGAAAAATAGAAATACCATATGATCTAGCAATCTCACTTTGGGGTATATATCCCAAGGAAATGAAATCACTATCTTGAAAAGATATGTATACCCCCATGTTCACTGCAACATTGTAAAAGCCTGGGCATGGAAACAATTTAAGTGTCTATTCATGAATTAATGGATAGAGAAATATAATACATACACACACACACACACACACACATACACACACATAGAGAGACACATACACAGTGGAATATTATTCAGCCTAAAAGGAGAAAATCCTGCCATTTACAACGGTATGGATGAATCTTGAGAGCATTATGCTAAGTGAGATAAGTCAGGCAGAGAAAGTATTTGTCTCATTTATATGTGGAATCCAAAAAAAGTGGAACTCAGAGAAACAGAGTAGTTTGATGGTTGCCATGGGCAGAAGGTGGTGGGGGAAATAAGTGAAGTTGTCAAAATATACAAATTTGCAGTTATTAGAACAATACTTTCTGGGCATGATAAGGAGCAGTATGGTGACTATAGTTAACAATACTGTATCATGGGCTTGTAAGTTGCTAAGAGAGTATATCTAAAATTTTTACTCCAAAAAAATAAATATGTGAGTGATAGATGTGTTAACTAACCTAATTATAATCATTTTGTACTATACATGTATATCAAATGATCACGTTTATACCTTAAACCTACTTACATTATATGTCAGTTTTATCTCAGTAAAAAAAAGAAGAAATTGGAACAATCTCTGGAAAATGCAAAAGGTGGTTTGTCTGAATACATTGTAGGGAGTAAGATGTATTTTCAGTATTTTGTAAGTGTTCACTATTAAAGTTATTTGTATTATTAAAGGTTCTTTGTGTTGCATGTAGACATATTCTGGCTATTAAAATAGGAAGCAGTACAAAAAAAAAAAAGATTTGTTGAAACACTGCTGTTGCTTTCAGAGTGCTTAGGAAAGGCTAGATGCTGGCCAGCTGTTGAGAACCCACTAGCAGAAATACAGAGATCCTTTATTCTAGGGCACTGCCATAATTATCATCATGCTCCATGATTTCAGTCTGTTCCTACTGGCCACATAAATAATTCTGGGAGAATCTTTCTGGCTCAGGTGGGTCAGGTTATACAGGAGTTTGATCCTCTCTGACCAAGTTGGCAAGTACGGTAACAATGGCCACCGGGCCCCGCCTCTGTGTAATGGATCCTTTTCCAGACTCTCCCATTCCTGACACTCTCCTATTCTATAAGAATGATGAAGACTCTCTGGAACAGTAATAAGTTTGTTTCTTTGAAACATGGTTGGTTTTTAATTTACCTAGCCCAGGAGAGTGGGCTCAGATGTATTTGAAAGACTTTCCAAAAAGAATGTATGAAGCTTTTAACTGTGAAACTTCATACATTTTTATGGGTGAAGGATTTGTTCTTTGGAGTCAGGTTCAAATTCCCTTTCTTTCTTTTCCTAGTTCTTTGACTTTGGACATGTTACTTTATCTGGGCTGTAGCTTCCTTATTTTGAACCATTCTTTGGATGGCTAATAATAACTTCTGTATATTTTATATTTGTTGGCCTTAAATATGCCCAGGAAAGTTACTACTACTACCAATAAAAATCTCCTCAGTTACCTAGGATATGTGACCCCTAAGGAGACATATTTATTCTGACTTCTAGAGGCAAGAATGCAAAGTCAGGATGTTTAAAGTAAGTTGTGTTTGGTTGAGCCAGGTCCTGAATTCTGAGAACTTGCTTGGAGCTGCTTTTGGGGCCTCTGTTCTGGAGGACTTATGAAGCAGAACTGGAAAAGCAGGATTGGCTGCCCTTGGGTTATTCTGGAGCCTTGCGGGTGTGTCCTTAGAAACACAAGCCAGATAGAGGGAAACAATTACCAACTAGAGAAGGTTTAAGGATTTAAGAAAAATACAAAGAATTTTTAATCTTTAACATTTTAATGCCTTTGCACTTTAAAATGTGAGATGATTTATAATGAAATCAACTATAATAATATTGGATGATATGAGCAACAACAACAAAAATGAACATGCAAGGTGTATGTGGCAAGAATCAGTGACAAGGATGAGGGAAGGAGGCGCATAGGTTAAACTCAGGGATAAAATGAGTCATCAGTTTTACTCTGAGTTTCTGTAGACAGGAAAAAAGAAGAACAGACCATGCTTCATAAATCTTAAAATGAGAAAAGAAGAAGGAGTTTTTAGGGAAGGCAAGTTTTTTCTTTCTCTAAATTCAGCAAGAAACTTCTCCCATAAGGTATCATGGAGTGGATAGTGAGTAATGTCATGCCCAACTGCAGTTTTGCTCATCAGCAACATGAGGATTTCCTGTTAAATATGTTTATCCCCACCCCCCACAACACCCCAGAATGTGTTTATTCCCAGGTTCCTCTCTTGGAATTTCTGACTCAGCAACTCTATAAGCATGTCATCTAGTGGGTCCATAGTATATTTTTTCTTAATTGAAAATATGTAATGAGAAATTAAGAATTCGTGAAGTGCTTTCCCAATTTTTACTTCTTTGATCAAAATTTTTTTAATACAAGAAAAGAAATTCATACTTTAAGAGGTCTAGTGACTTAAGACACTAGGGGATTTGAATCCCTGTGATGTGTTTCAAGTGATGCTGGACAATAGGAAAAAAGATTTTAAGTCTGTTAATATAAGGTAATTGTACTACTGTGATTGAGCAGAGGTTGGGAGGGTCTCAGATTAATTAAGTGTCCAGCTGTTGGATCAGTTGCTTTTGAGACCTTACCCCTCTCTAAGTCATCTGAGAATGTGTGCTGAAGTTCACCTTCTTTGTAAAACCCTTTTAGTTCCCACCCTTTCCTGCAGACATGTCTCTTAACTCCTTTCTCCAAGGCATGTCCAAGGCACTTCCATACATAACTCTATCATTTCCCTACACAGTCCTGGGGTACACTGCTAAGTGACAGCCTAGACTATCACCTTCTCAGTGGCTGGACATCATTATTTATCTTGAGAATACTGGCAGAATCTGACCCATAGTAGGTATAGAGTAAATAAGCACTAAATGGATATGTTAGAAAGGGGCATATGTTATAGGAGAAAGATGGGATATCTAGATATCTGTTTATCTGTCTGTCTTAATTTAGGAAATACTGAGAACTTTGGCCACATTTTATGTACTGAAGAAATAGGCACTGCGGTGAGTCATTTAATTCTAAGGTGGTGACTTGCTTTTGATTTGATGCAGCAATCATCATACATGTGCAGCCTTTAAAGCTACTTATTAAATGCACAGTCACCAGGGTTTAAAGAGATAACTCCTGATCAAACCATTCAAAATTTAATCTTTGCCTTAGAGGCTTCCTTCTCTCTAACCCAGTTTTTTTTAATATCCCTAAATTAAGCCATTCCTTCCTGTCAATAAGAGCATCTACAATTGGTTCATGAATCTATTCAAAACTTTTTTTAGATGTAGTTAAAAAAAAAAAGAATTCTGGCATTAAGATCTTGAACAAAGAAGTTCCCAAGAGTTTTAACATTAATAAGGAGTAAAGTGAACCTCCACAAGGTCACATAACCAAAAGCAGACAAGTTAGAATTTGAACTTCTTTCTTCTCTATGTCTTTTGGTCTTTCTACCCCTTCATGACACTTCTCTGTTGGACCACCTCGCACACTGATTTGTTAGTGTAGCACTCTAAAGACTCAGGGTGTGGGTACCAATGGGTGGAGGCATGTACCAGTAGCCTGAATGAACCAGCTAAGGGTTGGGACACTGGCAACAAGAGGTAAGCTGTTCTCTGAAAAGATGGAAATGGAAAATGGAAACATAAGTGAATACTTCTAGAAGCTTAGCTGGCTTTGGGGTGAGAATCAGATGTGTATGGGTTGGGCATTTCTTGATTTCAAAGCCCAAAACTGATTTCTGTCCTTAGAAGCTTATGGAAAAGAGTGGGCTAAGTTCCTGGGTAATATGATAGTAACTTGCTAAGCTTACATTAATAACACCCAGGGTATAAAGTGAAGACCACAGGGAAAAGAAGCCTTCCTAGGTCAGATATGAAATAGAAGTTAGGAAAGGCCATGCTTCCTGAGATGCATATAAGGTAACTGAATTAACCAAAGGGGTAGTGTTTTGTTTCCTTGGGCATCTGGAAGGCATGTGTAAGATCACATAGCTTACTCACTTTTTTCAACTGCCTCCTTCTACACTGTTCTTTGTTCTCCACTAGCACTGCTGCTAAGGGATAGAATGCACACCCTGGGATCAGGCTGCCTAAGTTCAAATCCTTTCCTCTTCTCTGACTAACTTGGACACGTTAGTAACTTGGTCACATTCCTAATTTATATGATTAAAAAAAAAAGAATATCCTTTTTTCATAGTGGTGTTAGAATGAAATCAGATACTATGTATATAGCATTTAGCTTAATGCTTAAAACAGAGTATGTACTCAGTTTATGCTAGCTGCTGATAAAATAATTACATTCACAGCTATATCATTTCTGTTTTTATATTTCAATATCCATTCTCAGGAGAGACTAGAATAAGGAAATAGTGGCTGTTTCTGAGCACTCAAACTATATTGTTTGTAATTGTGCTTTATTTGTGGTTTTGCTTTCCACAGTTCCAGTTACCCATAGTCAACTGAGGTCTGGAAGCAGATGATCCTTTTCCTGACATAATGTTAGAGCATCAGTAATAGCCTGATGCTGTGTCACAGTGACTATGTCATTCAAGTCGCTTCATCTCATCATGGAGACATTTTATAGTCTCACATCATCATAAGAAGAGGAAAGGTGAGTACAGTACAATAAGATATTCTGAGAGAGACCACATTTTACATAGCTTTTATTACAGCATATTATTAAAATTCTTTTATTTTATTATTAGTTATCATTGTTAATCTCTAATTGTTCCTAATTAGTAAACTAAACTTTATTATAGGTATGTATATATAGGAAAAAGCATGATATATATGGGATTCGTACTGTTCACGGTGTCAGGCATCCACTGGCCTCTTGGAATATATCCCTCACAGATAAGGGGGGACTACTATAAATCCAACTATGTGGGTTTAGAGAGTTTGTTAGTATTTTCTCCTGGAATTAGGTTCAACAAATCTCAGTCTTCTCATGAGTAACTGCACAATTACATGGGCCCTTCTACTCTAGTGCACACAGTCCCCTCATGTCATATGTGCCAGGCACACAAAGCAAGGGAGCAGAGTTGTGGTAGGGCCAGGCACTCTAACTCCCAGTGCTTAAGTGTTTCACCCCCCAGTTGTGCCTCCTCTCTTCAGATAATCTGATTAGGTCAGGGACTTTACGATGATTTAAAAAAAAAATGTATTTAAAATTAAGTTTAAGTAACTACAGTAGAAACAACAACAAAAAAATACACCTTTTCTGCTTATAGGTAGGCAGAGGGGTGCCCAAATTAATTAAATAAAATAAGACCCCCTTTTTTGTTCAGTATGCTATTATTTTAGTTGTAAATTATAAGTTAAAATCACCTGGGAAAGTCACTTTGCTGAATGTTCTCCTCGTTTATCATCAAATTCCATAAATCCTCTTGAAAAGAAAAAAAGAGAAAAAAATGAATTATGACTGAGTTTGAATAAGAATGTTAGAATCATCATTAGGATGTCTTAAGTTGTTTGAGCCACAATTTTCTTCTGCAGATTTTCCTATGTCATAAATAAATAAGATTTAAGACTTCCACAACAATTTGTAGTTGCAAGCTATTTATGCACAATTATCTCTTTTGAATATGCCAACAAATCTATTCATTAGGTGTCCATTCATACACAAACTGTATAAGACAGATATTTTGGTATATTCTTTTTAATAATATATCCCCAGTACCTGGCAAATAGTATAAATTAATATAAGTTTGAATTAAATCAATAATAAATGAATGAATAATTTTTTTTCTTTTTATGTATGAAGAAACTTTTAAAGCTCAAAGAGATTAAACAACCTGTCTAAATCACATAGCAAAGTCTAAAACTGAGAGCTCTAGAGTCAGGAGTTAATACTAGAAGCACTAAACTGTTCAAGGAAAGGGGTACACAGTAGCTACAGGAAAGGTAAAATGATTAAAAATGTGGCCTGTGAGAAGTTTATAGTCTAGTGCAGAAAATAAACACAATCAGATACAAGTAATTTAAGATAGTGAACAAGTAAATTAAAACAATGAGGGGGAAAGAAAATCGATGTGAAGGTTATTCCAAAGTATTATGAAATCCAGAGTATGAATACCTGCGTTTTGTAATCATAGGGGTCTGTGATGTCTTCACAGAGTTTATCTTTGAATTGGACTTTAGAAAATGATTAAACTTGCTAGGTGGACAAATCTACCTAGCAAGGCCTTGGGGGCAGAGAGAAGAGCCATGTGCAAAGATGTTGGGCATTATACAAACATGACCAGTTCTGAAACAAATCATTTGTTATTGGGGGCATCAGGTGTTTGACGTTAGGAGTGAGATACACGATTGAAAGATACATACGCGTCAGGAAAGAACATTTAACATCAGCCAAATGCATTTGTTCTGATTTTGTAGGCTATGGAAATTCACAAAAGGGTTTCAAGCATGACAGTAACACAACCCAACTTGTGTTTTTGTTATATAACTCTGAGAGTAAGGGGATAGTTTGAAGGGAGGCAGACAGAAACAGTGAACTAATCATAAATCTAATAAAAAGAGCTCAGGAAAGAAGTAACGAAGGACTCTACTAGGCCAACTAGCCAGTGGAGTTGAGGAAAAGCAATGATACAGGAAAAAAATTAGAGGTAGAATATTCTTCAATTCGAGGATGGTGGTAACGAGCAGGAAAGATCCGAGAAGACCCTGAGGGTTTTGGATTCTGGGTGGGTGGGGATGTGATTCCTGAAATAAGGAACATGGGAGGAGGAACAGGTTTGTGGGATGTTGGGTTTGGGTTTAGACCAGTTAAATTTCAGTTATTGGTGGAAAACCTAGGTGAAATTTTCTAGCAAGCAATTAATCATTTCAGTCTGAAGCTCAATAAAAAGAACACAATATACATCTGATTCTGGAAGTCACTGGATCATAAGTCAAATAAAAAGAAGAAGAAAGAATGGCTAGATGTAGGGAAAGAGCCAGGAAAATGTCATGTCCTGGAAATTCAGCAGGTGAGGGGAAATTCACAAGGATTGGAGCCTTCTTGAGGGGTCAAAGAGATTAAGAATATGTATATTTTTCCAAACAATGGTGACCAGAATCCAGTTCACACAGCTCTAAAGTAATTCAGAATGGAGGAAGTGAGCTCTTCTATTCAGTGTCCTGAAAGTACATATCTAGCATTTATTATGTGCCTGACATAGTACTTAGTCATCAGATATATTGGAGTAAATAAACAAAATTCTCATCTTTATGAAGTTCCCTCATTCCTGTCATTCTCTCTAATCAAAGTTCATTTCATCTTTTAAGGCCCAGATTGCATCTCACCCTTGCTATAAATACTCCCCTAAGCATCCTGGTGTCAGTCACAGCTCCATTCTCCAGAAATCACCTGTGTTGTTTTACTGACATTTATCTTAGCATATTAGTCATCACGGCATTTGGTATGTCATCTTACCATAAGGACTGCAAATCTTTGAGAAGGTTTTACATTTTAGATTTTTCCTTCACAATTTCTGTCCCAACTTTGGTATATACTAATGTACTTAGAAACACTTCTTGATGGTCTTCTCCCATTCCCCATCCCCATTATATTTATGGTCTTCCCTTGGACAGAGAAAGGACAGCTAGATTTTTCCCTTGAGCAAGGACTGCTGTGTCTTGCAACAAATATCCCTCAGGTTTTATCAGTCATATTGCAGTAATGGGTTTTAGATTTGATCTTTAAGATATCTTTCTTTAATTAATCAATTCAACAATTATTTGCTGAGTGTCTCATTCAGTCTATAAGGTACATGTTAGAGCGATGAGCTAGATAGCTCTGGTCTCTGATATAGCTACGTGACTACAAATAAATAAAAATATTATAATGACACTATGACAAGGTAAAGTAAGAGAGAAGAACAAGGGAATGAAAGAAGGTAGTGTAAGAGTGGTTATAGAACTGTTTTCTGAGGAGGTGACTTTTAAATGAGCTGCAAGATAAAGCACTAGCCGCGAAAGAAGGAAGGAGCATTTTAGGAAATGAAAGCAAGAGAGCCTTTGATGGTTATAAGTTCCAGAAACAGAAAGAACATCGTTTACTTGGGAAAAAATGAGGAAAAGTGGAAATGGTTGAAGTCAAGGTGCCATTCCTGAACCCAGAGCTGACAGCAATTGTCTTGTATTTCAGATAATGAGTTTTCAGGGTTAACAGAGGTGAGGGAAAGGGGCTATTTTATGTCTGGAGAATTCCCCAAGGAAGGAATAAAAATAAATATTATTGCTTCAACTCCTTGCATTGCTATTGTCGTGCTTTGTAACAGTATGTATTCAACTGGAGTGTAATGTGTACTTTGTACATAATGGGTGTTACTCTTGCTTCCTTGTCAGTTTCCTCCTTGTTTACATTATCACTGAAACTCAACAGTTTCAAAAGCCAACCACAATAGGAAAAATAACAATACAAAAATAAACATTTGTGAGTTTCAATAATTTGTGCATGTGGATGGTATGCAGAATCCTGCCCATCATGTGATAATATATTGATTTAAGCAAATCAGAGATTACAACATGGCCCCTGATTACTTCTCTGTAGAAGTGTTTCTTAATCTGTTATTGGTCATAGACCCCATTGAGAATCAAAAAAAAGTCAGAAACATCCCCCCCCCCAAATGCTAAGATGCACATTTACATGAAATGAATAAAAAGTTAAAGGATATGTGGACCTTTAAGTCAAGGCCATATAGTGTAGAGCATCTAATCAAGGGCTATCAAAATTGTTGGTATATCAGAATCACCAGCAATCTTGTTAAGAAGCACACCCTTAGCTTTGTCCTAGGAAGACGCAAGATGGGATGAAGGAAACTTCATTTTGTATAAATTATCCAGGAATTCTAGACCACGCTCCGTCAAACTGGGCTTTGGGGTCTATGAAGGAGAGAATTAGAGACAGGGGCTCAGTGAAGTGGGATTGAAAGCACCCGGAAATTCAGAACAAATTGGATCCTGGAGAGCTGAAAGTAGGAATTACTGTAGGTTGAGTAAGAACAGGGTGAAGTAAAGTTGAAAATCTGAGCTAGGTAGATCGGAGTAAGATGTGTTATGTGTTGGATACAGTGGCTTGGAAGCATGTAAAGAACTCTGGGAAGGTTCTTGGTATATGCTCAGCCACCATGGCAGTTCCTCATGACAAACACTCATATGAGAGGTTTTCTAGATTGTCTCTGAAGAAATAATCAGCTACTCTCTTTGCTAACCCTCTTGAGTTTCTCAAACTAGGAAATAAAGGCAGGACTCATCACACCTCTCATTAGTGAACATATCACTACCCACCACCTTCACCAAAGAATTACAGTGCCTGTATTGGATGGGTCCTTTATTCTTTTAACTATCCAGATGAGGAAACTGAGGCATTCAGAGAGGAGGGCCTTGTTCAAGGTCACCCAGTCAAGTAGCACATGTGGGAAGACCAGAACCTGGCCTTCTGTTCTCTGGTCTGGTGCTCTTCCTCCTTTCTCCTTAGTCCTGAGATAAAAAAATACTTTATGGAACCACTTGTTGGCAATGTGCACACTCCAAAAGAGTTTAGGAAAATTCTGTCAGATGCAAATATAGCTTAAGGTAGGACAGTACTTTTCAACTCAAATAATATATTGTCATGCACAGTTGTGTTTCTCATTCATTTTAATACAATGTGGTTATTACCAACAGCAAACTGGACAAAAACAAGGTTTATCTCAGGGCTTACGTGCTCCTGGTCATGGAGCGGAGGATGAATTCCACTGCATTCTCAATGATCTCTGTGCCCAAGAGGTTTAGGAATTTGGGGAATTCTGTCTCTGGGTTTTTGTCCGAGCCATCTGGCTTGTCATCTGGTTTGTCATCTGAAAAACAGAACAGAATCTCAGGTGATTCTCAGCAATAAGAAAGGGAAGACTCTTTTCTTTGAAGGGAGCTCCTGGACCACTTTGTATCTCCTCTCACTAATTATACAGCCTGGTACAGTTATATTTATAGAACATTTAGTGCCTTCCTGGACAAAGCCTTCACATGCATCATCTCACTTATTCCTAAAAGCAACATATATCAATACTTAGGTAGACATGGATTTCCTTTCTGGATAGAGAAAATTGAAGCTCACAGAAGTTAAGTAACTTGTCCAGAGTAAAGCAGCTAGTAAATGCCAGTACCAGGATTGAAATATAGAATGTCCTCCCCCTTTTTAAAAAGATTTATTTATTGATTTTAGAGAGAGACAGGGTGTGCAAGTGAGTTGAGGGAGGGGGCGGAAGGAGAGAGAGTCTTTAGCAGACTCTGTACTGAGGAGCCAGATTCCATGAGCCTGAGATCATGACTTGAGCCAAAAATTAAGAATCAGACATTTAATGGACTGAGCCAGCCAGGTACCCCCAGAATGCCCATTTTAATGTCATTTTCTCCATGCAATCCCTGGCCTGTGGTAATGATAATAATGATGACATAATAGTGGGTAGCCTTTGTTAAGGATAGACCTATGACAGATGATCCACATGCATTATCACATCATTTTATTCTCACAGCAGCACTATGAAGTAGGCAAAACTATTATCTCAAGCTAAAGGTCAAGAAGGTAAAGTTGAGAGAACTTTAGGAGCTAATTCAAAGCACAGAGTTAGTGAGTGGCCAAAATAGAGTTCAGTCCCATGTCCTCCTGGCATTAAAATCTGGATCCAAAAGCACTCTCTGCTGAACTGCTTAGCCTTGTTCCCACCTTCCACCCCCATGGAAATCCTTTATTTCTTTATATTCTCTAAATTTTTCTACAACAAACATAGATTACTTATAAAATACAAATATCATCATCAGCAACAAAAATGAGCTGTAGTGGCCTTTGACAGAAAAAGTTATGCTCTAACCACAAGTGTGTCATAAGATTGAAAGTAGTATAATAAGGATGAGGACAAGGGGAAATTCTATTACTTGTACCTCATTTGATATTTCTGTAAATAATGACTTTACAAATACCAGGTGATTTTACCCTTGTCCCTTTTTATGGGGTATATAGTTCTTACCGCACTGAACTAAGAAACTGAAAAGATCAAGTGACTTGCAGGAGAGCTCACAAATAGCAAGAGGATGGAATTCTAAATTTAGTCTTCTTACTCTTAACTTTTAGTCAAATACCCTTTGGAATGAGGACTAAGGATCCAGGGAGTGAGGCTGGGACGTGCAAGATCCCTTGTGGGGGGTGGTGGGGGTTGGCTTTCCTTTGTAGCCTAAATTGTTCAAGAGAGTAAAAGTAAGGGAGGGGGGGCGCCTGGCTCAGTGGGTTAAAGCCTTTGCCTTCGGCTCAGGTCATGATCCTGGGGTCTTGGGATCAAGCCCCACATCCAGCTCTTTGCTTGGTGGGAAGCCTGCTTCCCCCCACCTCTCTGCCTGCCTCTCTGCTTGCTTGTGATCTCTGTCTGTCAAATAAATAAATAAAATCTTTAAAAAAAAGAAAAAGTAAGGGAGGAGTGTCAGCAGTTTCATGTGGCCTCCTCCCTGGACTCTGGTGCCTGGATAAAGTGGGACCTTTATCTTCGGTTTTACTGTAGCCTCACAAGTAGTGTCACAGATTTAGTAAATAAAAATATAGGATACCCAAGTAAAATTAAATGTTGGATAAACAGCAAATAATTTTTTTGGTGTAAAAATGACCATGCAATATTTAGGTCATATTTAAACTAAGAAATTACTCGTTGTTCATCTGAAATTAAAATTTAACTAGGTATCCTGTATTTCATTTGGTAACCCCACCGTAAGTTTTGAGTCAAAAAGTCCCAACATCTAGACCCTGTTTCCCATGACTCTGAATGAGGGAGGTGTAACTAGCTTTTTGTGTGATGACTGTCAAAAATTGCATTAGAAGCCTTGCATCTATATTATATCCTAAAATAGAAACCCTTAGTCAAAAAAAAAAGTGGCTTTCAATTCTGCAAGCATTTGTGGTTTACTATGCCACAACATAAGATTTGGTAGGAGCACCAGTCTAGGACCTTAACCAAAATCAGTGTACTAATCACCAAGTATTTGTTCCTTTAGCTGTTAGTGTTTGCATTCAGCAAGTGTTTTTTGAGCCTACCATTATGTACATAGCATATGCTAAGAGTTAGGGTATGAACAAACATATATAGACATGATCCTTTCGTGGAGTGCAGGTCACCACAGTGACCAGAATTGCTGTGTTTTCATCAAGGGAAGAAGGAAGGAGAATGGAAATTTGTGATGTGCCTGTTGAGCAGGTACTGGGACACTTTTTACATGACATGCTTTTATCTTTATTTAGTTCAGTGAAGATACTGTGGTTTTATAGGAGAGAAAACATGTGTTCGGAGAAATTAAATGACTCACGTAAAATCACACCTCTAGAATCTGGCTGAGCCAAGGTTTGAGCCTAAATTGCATTATCTACATGATATGATACTATCTTCAAGCAGTTTTCCCCTGAAGACATTTACCAGGTACAAAACAGCAATTTCTTGCATGAAAAGTGGGTCCTTTTTCCTATGTTGCTCTACGCATACTTGCGTTGGCACATTAATTTTACTGACCTTTAATTTTAATATGATACTAAATGCTAGCTTTTCATTATACAAAGAGCCCTTGTTTGGAGTATGTGTGAGGATTGGATCTTTGGCTCCAGCCCTTGGACTGCAGCTATATTAAGAGGTTTTAGAATATGGAGGACCATGTGTTTTGGAATCCTATATACCTGAGTTTGGTTCCTGTCTTCAGCAAAAAATCTGCCACATAACCTTGCACACAATGCTTAACCACTCTGTCTTAGTTACTCCATTGTATTATTGTCAGGATTGAGAGATATTTTATATATATTTCATATATATCATATATGTGTTTCAATATAAATGCATATATATGTATATACCCATATCTATATATCCATATCATACACACACATACACACACACATACGTGTGTTCATCTGAAACGTGTGTGTGTGTGTGTGTGTGTGTGTGTATACCACTTATCACAGTACCAGGTCAAAGTAAACCCACAATAAATGCTTGCTGCATTACTCTGGATATGTATCCATAATAATGAAGATACACACACACACACATGCACACACACACACAATATATTCATAGTAATAGTAGCAAAACAATTTATAGTAGCTTTTTTCTCTAATGCTTTAAGAGATTGTAAAACTTTAAAAATGTGATTAAAATATTAAGGCATTTGAAAATGTTGAAAAACAGAAAAAGAAATATAAATAATAAAAATTAAGAAGTCTGACATACTAGAAACAAATTATCAAAGCCAATAGTTGAATACTTCTTCTTTTCAAATATACTGTGGACTAGCCTGTATTTACATTAAGTACTTGGTTGAGTTTTTCAGTTAATGTTATCATAAAGTTCAGAAAAAAATACATTACTGCTGATATTTGTATAGTGTTTATAGTTTACAAAGTGATTACAAAGGCATATTCATTTGACCTGGTGAAGTTGATTGTTACCACATTTTATAGATGAAGAAACTTGAGGTTCGAAGCAGTGAACTGATTTAACCAGTTTCAGAGTTCATGAGAGACAGAGCTTTGGCCTGGTTCTTAGCATATAAATCTCATCTTTCACTTTACTGTGGTGGTGACTCTCGAGGAGCTGATGGACACAGTAGTGTCTGAGGCCATCTCTGTAGCAGTTCTGTTAGGATATCTGCCTATATGTTCTGCTGGTGGACAGTGGGTGGCTGATGGTGTTGAGTTCTGCCAAGTTAGAGTTAGAACATTTCAAAAGGCTCTGGTACTAAATTATTTCCACTGGCTGTGTTTTCTGACCTATCCTTCTGAATAAAGACAAGTCAAGAGCTCTCCATCTTCTGCAGGCCAAAAATAAATTAATTAGGGAGACTCTTAAAGGTTCCTTGTGGTCCCGTATTTGCTTGGGACAGACACGAAAGAAGTAGGTGCTTAATCATAATGGTCAGACTCAAGGGATCTGGGGTCTCGGTCCCAGGTATGCCTCTTCTACCTGTGTCTTTGCCCAAGTGACTTTCCTTCTGCAAGCTTTGTTTGTTAACCTGCTGAGAGGGAAATGGATAAAAGTTTGAATGTTTACTTAAAAGGATTATTATAAGAATCAAGTGAGATAATACATGATAACAATAACAGTTAATATTTATTGGTGCTTATTAAGGATCAGACTTTTGTCTCTTATTCAGTTTATTCCATTTTTGTGTTAACTTTATGAGAAAGTTAGCTGTTGATATTCCCTTTAACATGTGAGACCCAGAGAGGTGAAATAACATGCCTGAAGTCCCATTCCTGATCAGTGGGCAGCCAGGCCTAGGAGTCTTATTCCAGGGTATATATCCTTTACCTTTGAATATTATTAGTTAGAATGATTATAAAAAAAAAATCCCCCATCAAGAAATCTGTAATATAATAGTTTCACTGTCTTGCATCAATATATAAAAAAAAAGATCATCCCAAACTTCATACATTCACTGAGGATAGAGGGTGCAACTGAAGCACATTAGACTAAAAGTCCTTTTATTTTTGTTGGATCTGCCTCTTGGCCCTTAGTCCAGTGCTCTTTCTGCACTGCCCAAAGCCCCCTTCCTTTCTTTCCCCTTTATGTTCTGGATCAGCGCCACCACCTCCCTCCACTCCTGGCTGACTACCACACATTGCATGAGCTGCATTGAGGAGCACTTACCGGCCTGGCAAGTCAGGATGAGGGCAAGTAGTCCCAGGACAATTGTCAGCTGCAGCGCAGAGACAGCCATGCCTGCAGCACTGGGCATCAATGCGGATCACCTGTTTGGATGCACCCAGAGTCTTGCCCCATTTATAAGGCATTTATAGGTGACATCATCTGCAATGGAATTAGGTTGTTGCACAAGATATCTGCAGTTTGCGCTTGGATTTCTACTAATAAAGCCTGCCCTATTTTTTAAACCAAAAGTTTTTCATATAGTGAAAGAAAAACCCTGTCATGACGTATTTCTAATGTGTATTTTATAAACAGCACTGGAGTATCTCTTTTACAGGTAGTTCCAATGCTTGCATTGATGATTCGTTGGATATAAGGCAGAATTACCATGCAGGGCCAAGGAGCAGGTGATAAATCAGATTGGTGAGGTGTGCCTCCTCCCCTCCCTGTGTACTCTGCTTGTTTTTCCATGCTCTGAAGTCATTACTTGTCCCCACATGGCCATGCCCAGTCACACCCTCATGCCCTTAGCTCATGCTCTTTATTTTTCCCAGGATACTCTCCACATCATCTCCCCTTAGAACCTTCCTCTTATTCCTCAGGTTCAGGTTCAAATGCCCCCTTCCCTGTGAAACCTTCATGATGATGATTCCACCCCACTCCAAACAATTGCTCTGTTGTCTGCCTTCTGGAACCCTGCCATATTGTTTGAGAACAAAGTTCTTGAAGAGGTCTTTTCTCCTTTAGCTCATGGATCTGTTAAGGGCAGAGTGTTTTGTTTACTACTGAATCTTCAAGGAGCTTAGTATGGCTCTCCTAACTGTTCTCAGCTTTGACTTCCTATTCTTGGGAATCTTGTCCTGGTTCTTCCTGGAAGAGGTAGATGCTCTGCTATGTGCCTGATAAGTGTGTGTTTAAATATCTCCACTAACACACTGTAGGTACCTTAAGGACAAGACTGTCTTTTTCAGAGTTGAATACATGTTACTCAAGGCATGTAGCAAACATTAAAAAAAGAAAAGAAAAATAAATTTTTATAGTCATTAAAAAGGAATATTGGGGTTGAGATGCTGCTATGTATCTCATGGGTAAAATATATTTCTTCTTGAATACAGACACTTAAGGGGATAAATTTTAGTTCAAGTCTATATGGTATTGGTTATCCTGATAACTGCTATAAATTTAGTTAATTGGGATAAGGCTTTAGTTCCTAAACTTATAGATTGGCCAAACATACACACTGTGAGTATCAGAGGGCCCTGTTGTATTAATTGAGGTATGGAAACAGGAGACTTGTCTGGTGTCACGGAGCCAGGACATGGCTCTCTAACTCAGGTTAGTACTTCTAGATACGAAGCTGCACTTGAAAGCCATCAAGCACCTCTGCTTGGACCCTTCCAGGTCTTCTCTCCAACTCCAACCTATTTTCTTCTTCTTCTTCTCCTCCTCCTCCTTCCCCTCCCACACCCCTCTCCCTCCTCTTCCTATTCTTTCTTCGTCGTCATAGTCGTCTTCATCGTTGTCTTCCTTTTCTTCGTCTCCTTCTTTGTCTCCTTCTCCTCCTCCTCCTCCTTGTTTTAAGAGAAAGTTGGGAAAAGGTTGAGAGAAGCAGAGGGAAAAAGAGAATCTTAAGTAGTCTCCATGTCCAGCACAGAGCCTGGTGTGGGGCTCAGTCTCAGAACCCTGAGATCATGACCTGAGCCAAAATCAAGAATCAGATACTTAACCAACTAAGCTGCCCAGGTGCCCCCACACCAATCTATCTTTTTAAGAAGACCCTGGTCCTGTTACTCCTATACAAAGGGTTGTGATCTGGAGATAGTTGTCCATAGTAGGAAGCTTTCAATGAATTAGATTGATACCATCAGGGTCACTGTTTGGGAGAGCACTGTGCTTGTCCGTTGATCTTAGTGGAAAATAACAGTCAAGTTTCCTCTTTTAGCCATGCCATGGTCCCTGATTTGCATGGGAAAGGCCAACAGTACCTTCTACTTTGCTTGAGCTTTGAGCCTTCAGGGGACTCTAATTCACCATAAGAAGGCTGTTCAGGCTAGCAAAGACTCTAATATTGCAGCTTGGGGGAGAGGCCCCTTGGCTTCTCAAAGATACCAGTTAAATGGGGCATGCAGACAAATTCCTGAATCTGCTTTCATTGGTCTGGTATCATGGAAGTAACACCACATTGAGGGGTCAGGATAGCTGGATTCTCTTCCTGTCAGTAGCACTGACTCATTGTACGACCCTGATTAAATACTCTCTAGCCCTGATGCTCAGTTTTCTGTGTTTACTTTATTTTTATCTGTTCTTTTCTGTTGGTTTATTCCTTTTAGCTTCAGATTTCAGTTAAAAATTCCTCTTTTCGGGGCACCTGGGTGGCTCAGTGGGTTAAAGCCTCTGCCTTCAGCTCAGGTCATGATCCCAGGGTCCTGGGATCAAGCCCCGCATCGGGCTCTCTGCTTGGCGGGGAGCCTGCTTCCCACTCTCTCTCTGCCTGCTGCTCTGCCTAGTTGTGATCTCTGTCTGTCAAATAAATAAATAAAATCTAAAAAAAAAATGCCTCTTTTCGGAGGAAAACTATGATTCTCTAATGTAACTCAGATCCCTTTATTATTATCTTTTGTATACTCTGTAGTCTTCCTTCTTAGCATTTAAATACTAATTTTTGTTTCATTATTCAACATCTTTCTTCCAGAGATGTTAAAATCCAGGATGGAAGGATTCTGGTCTTTGTTGTTTGCTGAGATAACTCTGGTTTCCAAAATAGTGCATGTAGAAGATACAGAAAAAATACATACCAAATAAATGAATAATTTTGAGGAAAGAAGTGTGGACTTGTGTGATAGTTCTATCAGTTAATACCTGTGATGCTGCCAGATGACTGATGCCACACTTGGGTTCCTCATCTGTAAAACTGGGCTATATTATAATTTCCTGCCTATTTGTCTACAGTATTTAAGGATATAAGAGAGAACAGATAGAATAACTGATAAGCTGTAAAGAATATTTATTTGTTTTTCCAGTTTTATTGAGAGATACTTGACATACATCACTATATCAGTTCAAGGCATAAAGCATGATGTTTTGATTTACATATATTGTAAAACGATTACTGTAATAGGTTTAGTTGACCTAAATCTTCTCAAATAGATACAATGTAAAGAATGGAAAAAGGATAAACATTTTCTCCGTGTGATACTCTTAGGATTTTTCTCTTAACAACTTTCCTATGAATCATATAAAGGGTGGTTAGAGTCTTATACTCTAGTAGCTCATAAATAGGAGTTTGTACCTTTTGACCGCCTTCTTCCAATTTCCCCTTTCCTCACCCTCTGCCTCTGGTAACTGTTAAGTCTGACCTCATTTCCTATGAGTTTGGTTTTTCATTGTTCTTTTTTAAAATTCCACATGTAAGTGAGATCAAGTGAGATTATCTTCCTGACTTATTTGACTTAGCATAATGCCTTCAATGTTCATCCATGTTGTTACAACTGGTCGGGTTTCCTTGTTCTTTTTTATGGCTTAATAATATTCCACCGTGTGTGTGTGTGTGTGTGTGTGTGTGTGTAAAACAATCTCTTTATTCATTCATCCACTGATGGCCAGTTAGGTTGTTTCTGTGTCTTGGCTGTTGTAAACAAGGAGCCTTTAATAAGCTGTGACTTATCCCCCATTGGCATAAGCAAAGGAATTTGCCTTTAGGTGGAGGAGAAACTGAGATTATGAAAGATGGCTTTATCCAAGCTGAGAAGAGGAAGATAGGGACCTTCTCTTGAAATACCATTCTAGTGTGGTAAGAAGATATGAGAATGAAAGGAATGTGGGACTCTTTAATTCCTATGGACATTTGCATGCATAAGTGATAGTCACTAGAGTTCTTGATACAGGAAAGAATTATAGTCTGGGTTGAGATTTCACAGAAGGATTTTGATGTATGTGTTACTGGTTAAGCATGGGCTTTGGGATCAGACAGACGTGGGTTTAGTTTCAGATTTGCCACTTACAAGTTGTTTGACCTTGTCACCTTAGTAATATTTCCTAATCTTGTTATGCTTTGGATCCAATATCTACAAAATAGGAATAATGGTATCTCTCAGGGTTGTTACAAGTATTGGATGAGAAAATGAATACATACAGTTAGCACAATGCCTTGAGGATGCTAAGTGAAAAATAAGTGGTAGACTAATCGTTCTATTCCATTCTACCCTACCCTATCCTATTATTCTACCCTGTCCTGTCCTGTTCTGTCCTATGCTCTTCTCTCTTGTCTTGTCCTATCCTGTTCTACCTTGGGTTGTCTCAGAGGATGGGGTGACAGTTAGCAATGTAAGCAGCATTTAGGGCTAATAATAGTAATAGGCTGATGTGGGTAACTCTGTCCAGGTATCACACTAGATACAGTGTGTCAGTGAAGCTGGTGGGAGGCTGCTATTATTATCCTACTTTATGTAAGGAATTCAAACTTGGAGAAATTAAGTGATTTGTCCAGGCTTGCAAATCATGTATGAGACATAGGAAGGAATCAAACTCAAGGCTGTGTGATTTCAAAGTTTGCACTTTTAACTATTATATTAAATTGTACTGGTATGTGCTCTGGGTCACAGACTGGCAAAAAGCCTGGGTAAATGAAACTTGCACTCATTAGCCTGCTTGCTCACAGATCCTTCTGTGTCTGCTTTGTTTTTCCCGTTAGTCTGTAGGTTTCCCACTGACTCCTGGATGAAGATCTGACCCACCTTATTCACCTTTCTCGTAGCTCAGTTTGATGTATCAGAGGTGCTGGATATGGAGTGTCTTAATCCTTGCAGAAAGTTAACCAGAGATAGGGTTATAGAGTAAAACACAAGATGTTCAATTAAATTTGAATTTCAGATAAACACTGAATATTTTTTTTCATATAAGTATGTCCCAAGTATTTCACGGGACAAACTTAAACTAAAAAATATTTGTTGTTCTGCTGAAATTTAAATTTAACTGAGTGTCCTATACTTGTATCCACCCAATCTTGGCAATCTTACAGGGGTAGGCACTCATGAGTGTTTTCTTGCATTTAACCCCAGATCAAAGAGTGACGACCAGGATAAGAGAGTCAAATAAATGATTAAAAGTTAGTGAATGAGAAGTTAAAATCACATGTGGAAAGGGGAAGTTAGAAGTTATTAAGGGGCCCAGTTCCTCTTTAATATCATGTCTGGGACATTTATTTCTGCTGCGTTCCTCATAAGGAAATCATTAGCCTCTCTCTTGTTCTTGGTTCACTTTAGCTAAAGTATTGGACCAGCCCTGGAAGGAATGCCTATGGCTTCAGGAAGGGCTCCTCTGGCCTTGGTGACCGTATGCTGAGGAGTGACCATAGTCATGGTCACCTTTCTGCATTGTACCTGATGTCTTAGTCAATCCTTATGCTACTGATAAATTGATTAATTTCTTAGTCAATGGGCATTTGTTGAGCTTGTGCCATTTGCCAGGTGCTCTGCTAGGCATGAGGGACAAGTAAATGTAAAATACTAGTCCCCGACCTTACCTTTGTTGAGGAGGCAAATATGTAACCAAATGATTACAATTTAAATATGAAACATGCTAAGGGAGTTATGAACAGATTCCTGTGGGAGTATATCATGTAGTAGTTAACATTGTCTCAAGAGACAATCATGGAAGTATTGTTTGGGGCCTTGAAAAATGGGTCGGTGGGTGTTCACTACGCAAGCAAGTCGTGGAGAAGACACTTCATGTAGGAGAGATAACATCTACAAAAGCACAGAAGCATGGAAGAGTGTAACATATTTCTAGGAATGAACCTTCAGACTCTTGAGTGTTACTAGAAGTGAACATTAAAGTGAGCGAACTGAATCTTGAAGTTTGCTTTAATTAATTGAACATACCAAGAAGAAATAATAGAGAAAGAGAGGGAAGGACCAAGAAGAGGAAACAACATTGGGGGGAGTAAGAAATCACAAATTACTAAGTATTAAAGCTCATAGTTAGTTTTTCCTTTGTTTCTATGTCCCTATTATAATCTCAGATAAGCACATGGCCATCCATCCATTATAATAGTTAGAAATGCAAATTTGGGGGGCTAATAATATATTATATGTTAATAAAAAATAAAAAATTAATAAAAGAAATGCAAATTTTCTTTTTTTAAAAAAGATTTTATTTATTCATTTGAAAGAGAGAAAGAAGGAAAACATACATGGGGGGAAGGGTCAGAAGAAGAAGCAGACTCCCCACTGAGCTGGGAGCCCCTTGAGGGGCTTGATCCCAGGACCCTGAGATCATGACCTGAACCAAAGGCTAACATTTAATTGACTGAGCCACCCAGGTGCCCCTAGAAATGCAGATTTTGTTTAACTCTTTTTTCACTCTGGAGCCCATTTCCTCACAAAGTCCTAACAATTCTCCTGTTAAATAGCCTTCATATTTATCAAATTCTCTTCATTTCCAACAAAAGTGTCGTAGTTTGCAACTTTGTCTTGACTGTTAAAACAACAACTTGTCTTCCTGATGTATATCTCTCCTGTCACCTCGACATTGCTGTCATTTTTATGTTGCTAAACATGATTATGTTAATATCCTCTGTCCTTTCCCTTCACTAAAAATTTCCATGACTCCTTACTGCATATGGATAAAACCCTTCATATTTTATTTTCAATCAGTAGTTTTACTTTATCTTAGTTATGGTATAGAATGAGTCTTAGAGCACAGATCTGCAGTCAGTTGGCCTGGATTTAATTTCTGACTTCATAAGGACTAGTATATACCTGGCAAGTACTGAAATGCTCACACTGATTGTTTATATCCAGTCCACTAAGGAGGATCAATCTCTGTACTTTCATTATTTTATTATATAATTACTTATTATATAATATCTCTCCAGTTCCTAATAGTGACTAGAGAACTTCTCCATCATGAATATGAAGATAACAAGAGTGTCAGCTTCATAAAATTTTTTATGAGCATAAATGAGATCATGCTGTAAAGAGGTTAGCACAATGTGTGTCTAATACATGTTACTCTTTGCATTATAACTTCCTACCACTCTGAAGAACACAGCTTCCCCTCTTGCCTTACCAGGCATACCTCCAGACTATTAGTTATTCCATCATTCCGTTAATTTTACTTGGAATATCCAACTCCCACCAACTCATCTTTCAAATATTGCATCCTTCAGAAAACACTGTGACCACATCCCTGGACTAACCCATGGCAAAATTAATCACTTCTGCTGTGGACTCATTTGCACTTACCTCTATTACAGCATGCATTATTTTGAGTTGTAAGGTCATGTTTTATTTTCGATACCTTCATTAAGTTACAGGCTCATCAAGCATAAGCCATACTTTATTTATCCTCAGATACTCTTTGCCTACCTGGCAAGTAGACAATGCTGAATAAATGTAGTGGGTATTCAATGGATGCTAATTAAATGTGTAAATGGACAATTGGGGCTGGTGGCAGAGGATTCTAGATGCCCACTGGAATGAGAGCCAAACCTCAGGCCAAGAGATGAGGTATAAATAGAAAAATACCTAAGAGTCCAGTGGCTTTTGTTTTTCTAGCAGCTAGAGCTGAGGATGGAGACAACATTCCAGAATAGGTACTTAGTTGGTCATGCCTCATTTTGGCACATGGGATAGAATGAAGGGAACTTTAAAAAAATTAAGCATAAATTGATCACATGAAAATAGTAATTTTACCCTCAATTATAAAGACTCCAGCCTTAAATTCACAGTATAAATATTTCTGTATCATTCATATATAATTTATCCATGCCAGATAAGTGTATAATAACACTTAATTCACAGGGTTTTTCTGGGATCACTGGGTTCAGGTTCTGTGTCAGATTCCATGCTCAGCAGGAGTCTGCTTTTTCCTCCCCCTGCTCTTATACTCTTATGCTCTCTCTTTCTCTCTCTCCCTTCCCCCAAAGAAATAAATAAAATCTTTTTTTAAGAAGTAGGTGAAAAGGAGGGGAAAAGAAAGAATAGAGGGAATTAAAAAAAAATCTAGCAACATTGTGAGGTTTAATGCAATCATATCAGTAATTGCATTAAATGTAAGCAATCTAAATATATCAATAAGGCAGAGATTGTCAGACTATACTATATACAGAAACTTATTTTAAATATGAAGACATAAGTAAGAGTAAGTAAATGCAAAAATGTATATCATCAAACACTAATCAAAAAAAAATTGGGGGTTAAAAGAAACTAGAGATCAATCTACAGATTGATAGAACAAATAGAAAATCAAGAAGGATACAGAAAACCTAAATACCATTATTAACCAAATTAACCTAAATTACATTATAAAATACTCTACATCAAACAATAAAATACCCTTTTTTTTTTCTTTTGCAGAGGAAACATTATTCAAGATAGGCTTTGCTGAATCATTCCCAAAGCCTTAATGCATTTAAGAAAATTAAAAAGAAAAAAGAACAAAGAACAAAGAACAAAACAAAGAAAAAAGAACAAAGTTTGAGGAGTCGTTTTACCTGATTTCAAGACTTCTGTAAAGCTCAGCAACTAAGACAGTATTGTAATGGAGAAAGGATAGACATATTGGTGAAACAGAGCAGAGTATAGAAATATATTCACACTTTTATGATCAGCTGGTTTTCAACAAAGGTCATTCAGTGGAGAAACAGTAGTCTTCTCAATATATGAGACAATTGGGCATCCACACTAAAAGAATAAATAAATTTTCATCTATACCTTATTCGGTATATTAATTAATTAAATTCAAAATATTTCAGAGAATTACATGTAAAAACATAAACTCTAAAATTTCTAGAAAAAAAATAGAGAAAAGGCTTTATGTCCTTGGGTTAGATGAAGATTTCTTAGCTGTAACAACAACAACATGATCCACATACACAAAAAGACACTATAGGTAAAAAACAAAGACAAACCAGACAGTAGGAGAAAACTCACCTATCTGTGGAAGGATTTATAGCCAGAATACATAAATTCTTTTCAAAACTAAGTAATAAGAAAATGACTTGATTGAAAGAAAAGGGTAAAAGATTTGAACATTTATTTCATCAAAGTAGGTATATGGTTGAAAAACACATAAAAAGATATATTTTGCACCATTTGTCATCAGAGAAATACAAATTAAAAACCACAATGAGGTGTCACTACCCACTTAATCGGAATCACTAAAATTAAAAAAGAAAAAGACAAAACTGATCATAGTAAGTGCTAGATAGTACACAGATAAACTGGAACTCTCATGGGTTGCTGGGGGAAATGGGAAATGGGAAAACAGTTTGGCAGTTTCATGTAAAATTAAATATATCCTTAACCATATGACTCAGCAGTCTTACTCCTAGATGTATAATCAAGTGAAATAAATTTTATGTTCAAAGAATAAAACATACATGCCAGTTTATAGTGGCTTTACTGGTAATGACCCCAAAATGGAAATAATCCAATGTTCTTCAATCGGCAAATGGATAAACAAATGTGGTGCATCCATATAAAGAAGTACTTCTTACCAAGATCTATCACAAAGTGGTGATCATCAAGACAGTATGGTAATGGCACAAAAACAGGCACATAGATCAGTGGAACAGAATAGAGAACCCAGAAATGGACCCTCAACTCTGTGGTCAATTAATCTTTGACAAAGTAAGAAAAGAATGTCCAATGGAAAAAAGACAGTCTCTTCAACAAATGGTGTTGGGAAAATTGGACAGCCACATGCAGAAAGATGAAACTGGACCATTTTCTCACACCACACACGAAAACAGACTCAAAATAGATGAAGGACCTCAATGTGAGACAGGAATCCATCAAAGTCCTTGAGGAGAACACAGGCAGCAACCTCTTCCACCTCAGCCACAGCAACTTCTTCCTAGAAACATGGCCAAAGGCAAGGGAAGCAAGGGCAAAAATGAACTTTTGGGACTTCATCAAGATCAAAAGCTTTTGCACAGCAAAGGAAACAGAACAAAACCAAAGACAACTGACAGAATGGGAGAAGATATTTGCAAATGAAATATCAGATAAAGGGCTAGTATCCAAAAATCTATAAAGAACTTATCAAACTCAATATGCAAAGAACAAATAATCCAATCAAGAAATGGGCAGAAGACCTGAACAGACATCGGTGCAAAGAAGATATCCAAATGGCCAACAGACACACGAAAAAATGCTCTACATCTCTCGGCATCAGGGAAATACAAATCAAAACCACAATGAGATACCACCTCACACCAGTCAGAATGGCTAAAATTAACAAGTCAGGAAATGACAGATGTTGGCGAGGATGAGGAGAAAGGAGAGCCCTCCTACATTGTTGGTGGGAATGCAAGCTGGTGCAGCCATTCTGGAAAACAGTATGGAGGTTCCTCAAAAAGTTGAAAATAGAGCTACCTTACTACTCAGCAGTTGCACTAGTATTTACCCTAAAGATATAAATGTAGTGATCCAAAGGGGCACCTGCACCCTGATGTTTATAGCAGCTATGTCCACAATAACCAAACTATGGAAAGAACCTAGATGTCCATCAACAAATGAATGGATAAAGATCACACACACACACACACACACACACACACACACACAATGGAATACTATTCAGCCATCAAAAAATGAAATCTTGCCATTTGCAACCACATGGATGGAATTAGAGGGCATTATGCTAACTGAAACAAGTCTGAAAAAGACAATCATCATATGATCTCACTCATATGTGGAATTAAGAAACAAAACAGAGGCTCATCAAGGAAGAGGGGAAAAAATAAAAGAAGACAAAACCAGAGAGGAAGACAAACCATTTGTTTCCTTAATCATAGGAAACAAACTGAGGGTTGCTGGAGGGGAGGGAAGTGGAAGAATGGAGTAACTGGGTGATGGACATTAAGGAGGGCAAGTGATGTAATGAGCACTGGGTATTATATAAGACCAATGAATCACAGACCTACCTATGAGCCCAATAATACATTATATGTTAATTAATTGAATTAAAATAGTTAAGAAAGAAATCTATTTAGTATTAATAGGCTCAAACTCCTGATACATGGAACAGCATGGATTAATTTCAAAGTATTATTATTATTTTGTTGTTGTTGTTGTATGCTCCATGCCCAGTGTAGAGCCCAACATGCGGGTTGAACTCATGACCCTGAGATCAAGACCTGAGTTGAGCTCAAGTCAGATCCTCAAAGGACTGAGCCACCCAAGTGCCCCTCATACACATTATTCTAAGTGAAACAAAATGCTGCATAGTGTGTAATTCTAATTTCATTTGTATGATGTTCTGAAAAAGGGAAATTTTTAGGGAAAGGAGACAGATGTGGTCATTGAACAGGGAGGGAAGGGTTTCCTATAAATGGGTTAGAGGGAATTTTTCAGGATGATGGACACTTTATGCAATGAATAGGCTTGTATCATGAAATTTTCTATTTGGCAAAAGACACAGAACTTGATATTTAGAAAGGTAAATTTAACATGATTTCACTCATATGGAATTTAAGAAACAAAACAAATGAGCAAAGGGGAAAAAAAAGAGATTGGGAAGGCAAATGAAGAAACAGACTCTTAATAGAAAACAAACTGATGGTTACCAGAGGGAGGTGGATAGCAGGACGGGTGAAAGAGGTGATGGGGGATTAAGGAATACATTTGTTGTGATGAGCACCAGGTGTTGTAGGGAAGTGTTGAACCACTATATTATGCTCCTGTGACTAATATTACATTGTATGTTAACTGGATTTAAATTAACCACAAAAAATATTAAAAGGGTAAATTCAAACTGTATGTAAATTTTACTTTAGTATCTTAGCACATGTAAATTATACCCTAATAAGAAAAAGAAAAATAATTATAAGAGCCTTCTGGATGAAAAATAATTATATTAGTCTTGTAGTCAGAGTGGTTAGAATGTATAGTGAACTGGTGACTGACATTTATATTCCAGCTCTGCTACTAACTTGCTGGGTGACTTGAGCACTTCTTTTTTCCCTTCCAGGGCCCAAATGTCTCTATTTTTCCAATGACATTTTTGAATGGAGTAATGACTAGAATGCCTCTAGCCTTGGCACTCTGTGATGACTAAAGAGGTCATCTCACTAGTTGCTTTTGTATTCACTTCATCTTTGAGACCAGGTGCTTTGGCTGAGGTCTGGGCTGGGCCCGTGTTCTGAGGCATTACCATACACAACAGGTGGGTGTGTGCTGTGGATATCTAGGGCTGGACTTAATGTGGCCACCACCCTTTATCCTTCATACCCTTCCTTCAGGAGACTTTTTATGGCTGAGCTGTGAATAACTGCCATCAACAGCTACCCAGACCTTCAGGATAAACAAAAGAAAACATTTGTCTTGCACCCTGATAGGCATCCTGCTCTGTCTCTCTTGAATGAATAACTCAATACTGTTTAGTAAGGATAATTCTCATTTCTAAGGCCCTCTCCCATGTGAGAACTCATGCATTCCTCATAATTACCCTACTTGAAATGTAGGTCAGGATGGGTATAATTATCCTCATTTTGTAAATTCTTAAAAACAAAGCAAAACAAACAGCCACACTGAGAAAATAAACTAAGGTGTGGGCATTTTAATTCCCTAATCTAATATCACTCCACTAGTAAGGAGCCAAGATTGGACTGGAACTTAATTCTATCTGTTGTGAAAAACTGGTGATAAGAATACATTTTACTGGGTTCCAGTCTAAAATACAGACACCCAGTTACTTCTCCTATGCTTATTTATCCATTACTACATTTACTCGTTTATCAGCAAATACTTTCTGGCCTTGGAAAGAGGAGACTTTACATGAAATATGGGCCTGGGAGTCATTGCTGAAAGATAAAGCCATTGCAATAGATGGGATAATTAAGGATAGTGGGAAGATTAGAAGAGAAGAGCACTTCACCAGAAGCTTGAGGAGCATCCACATTTAAGGGCCCCACAGAGCAAGAAGGGCCTGGAAGAGAAGTTTAGAAAAAGCTATCAGAAGGGAAGAAGGAAATAAGATATTTAGATGCTTTGTAAACCAAGTGAAGAGAGACTTTATCAAAGGGAGAGCTGTCTTTGTTGGAGACTGCTCAGAGATAGGGTTGTGATGTTTCATTAATCTCGTAGCGAGGAGCCTTTGGTCCCTTGCAGGAGGGGTGCTCATGTAGCAGTGGTGATAATACCTCCCTCTCTGGTGTCAGAGAGTCAAGAAAGTCAATTCCATGCCTCTTTTTTCAAGGCTGGCTTCTTTATCTGTGAAACATGTATCCACAGCCTTCTCCACTTCAGAAGGATAGGAAATGCAAGGAACCTTAATATGAGGCAGAATATGATCATTATACTCATCACGTATGGAAGAGAAAGGGGGAAATCATATTCTGTTCTTGCTAGTTCTGTTGGTTCCATCTTAAATATCCTGTTACATTCATCACTGCATACTATAGAACTATAGAACTATTTAAAATTCAAAGTCTCACATGATTGGGAAGGCCAAAATGATTCTCGAAGGTCTCATTCAATTCATCAGCCACTTAGAACCTCATTCTTTATTTTTTTTTAAAGAATTTATTTATTTATTTATTTATTTATTTATTGAGACAGAGCTTGAGCAGGAGGAGGGGCAGCGGGAGAGAGAGAGAATCTTAAGCAGACTCTATGCCAAGCATGATGCAGGGCTTGATCCCAGGACCCCAAGATTGCCTGAGCCAAAATCAAGAGTCAGATGCTCAACCCACTAAGCCACCCAGGCGCCCCTCATTCTGTTGTTTCAAGTACACATCCAGATTTTACAATTATACTTCTGAAGTTAGACAGTCCACTACCTCTTGGGACAACATAGTGGGTACTGCATAGCATAGACTCTGAAGTCAGAAAAAACTCAGTTTGGATGCTGCTCAATAAGTGATATCTTGGGAAAGTTATTTGAACTCTCAAAATTTCAGTTTCTTATCTGCAAAATGGAGATTATAATACCCAGCTCTCAGACTCATCAAGAGACACAAATGTAATGATGCATGGAGAACAAGTAGCACAACCTCTGGCACAGAGAATATAATATGTCTTAAAAAGAGAGATGGGTGACTCAGTTGGTTAAGCCTCTGACCCTTGATTTAGGCTCAGGTTGTGATCTCAGGGTTGTGAGATCGATCCCTGCATCTCTCTCTCTCTCAAACAAACAAAAACAAAATAAAACAACCTCACTAACCTGCAAATGATGCAAAAGGGCTTTAGAAACATGACCTTTAAGGAAAGTTTGAAGAACTTAAGGTGCTCACCATAGAAGAGCTATTTAATGGGAAATGAGGAAGAG
Source organism: Lontra canadensis (assembly GCF_010015895.1). Lineage (NCBI taxonomy): Eukaryota > Metazoa > Chordata > Mammalia > Carnivora > Mustelidae > Lontra > Lontra canadensis. The sequence continues at coordinate 53,114,440 of NW_022630998.1, read as the reverse complement.
CATAATGAGGAAGTTGCAGCAAACCAGCAGAATACATAAACTGAGGTTGGTTTTATTAAAAAGTAGAGGAAGCATTTTACCTTCATCATCCCATCATCCAGTCTTGTATTGCTTAGCACCCAGTAAGATCCCCTTGTCCATGACTTCCTTACTGTGGGGGAAAATAGGAGCAGGAAGATCCTAGCAACCTTCACCATAGAAGACTCCAGCAACCCATTGCACACAGCTTTGCCACTGAAAATCCCTGCAGTTTTTGTTGACGTTGACCCCAGCCAGTGGAGCTGCATGGGGAGTATGAGCTGCTTTGCACCCCTCATCCCAGGCCAAAGCAGCCACTGCTCCCAGCCCCACTGGTTCCAGGGCTGTTGACCCACCTGCTCCATTCTGGCACATGACTGGGACCCTGGCTGCACACCTCTTCCATGTGCACCTGTGCTCTGGACCCTGGCACTGCTGCCCCTCTGTGCATGCCTGTGTACCACACCCCAGCTCCACAAATATGTGGAGACTAAAGAACATGCTCTTGAACAACTATTGAGTCAGAGGAAATCAAAGGGAATTTTACAATTATCTTGATACAGAGAATGGATCAGTGATTACCAGAGGGAAAGGAGTTGAGGGTGGGTATAAGGGCTTGTAGGGTGATGGATGATAAATAAACTTTTTGGTGATGGATGATAAATAAACTAAACAACATCACTTTGTTGTGTATACAGATGTCAGATTAGAATGTCATATACCTGAATATATGACAACAATTTAAAAAGTACCTTGAGACAAACAAAAATGGAAACAGAACATACCAAATTTATGGGATACAGCACAAGCATTCTAAGAGGGAAGTTTTTAGTGATGGATACCTACACTAAGGAAGAAGAAAGATTTCAAATGAACAACCTAATATTATACCTCAAGGAACTGCATAACTCAGAGGTAGCAGAAGGAAGGAAATAATAAAGATTAGAGCAGAAATAAATATAGAATAAAAATGGAAAAATCAATAAAACTGAGAGTTGTGGTTTTTTTGTAAAGATAAACAAAATTGACAAACTCTTAGCTAGACTAAGAAAAAGAAAAGGGAAAATTCAAATAAGTAAAATCAAGAATGAAAAAGGAGACATTACAGTGGATATCTAAGAAACAGAAAGGATCATAGGGAATATTATAAAGAATCACATACCAAAAATCTGGATAATCTAGAAGGAATGGATAATTCCTAGAAACATATGACATACCAAAACTCCATCAAGGAGAAATTGACAACCTGAACAGACCAGTAACAAACATGGAGATGAAATCAGTAATCAGTAATCAAAACCCCTTGCCAGTGAAAAGCCCAGGACCAATCCTTGTTAAACTCAGGAAATCCAAGATGAGGAAACACTTCCAAACTCATTTTACGAGACCAGCATCACCCCAATACTAAAACCAGACAAAGACACTACAAGGAAAGAAAACTAGAGGCTAATACCCATGATGAACATAGCAGAGAGGAGAATGACAGTCCTTCAAGTAGGAGGAAATGGGGAGATGTTGGTCAAGATGTACAATGTTTCAGTTACACCAAGTGAAGTTTCAGTTACACCAAGTTCTGGAAATCTAATATCCAACACTGTAACTGTGGTTAATAATACTGTAGAGTGTACAAAATTTGCTGAGAGAGTAGATTTTAAGTGTTCTTACCACACACAAAAATGATGCTAACTATGTAAGGAGATGGATATGTTATATAATTTGATTGTGGTGATTATTTTACAATGTATTTGTATATCATGTCATTGTGTTGTATACCTTACACATATATAATTTTAATTGTCAATTATACCTCATCAAAGTTGGAAACAGGAGTGCCTGGGTGGCTCAGTCAGTTAAGAGTCTGTCTTCAATTCAGGTCATGATCTCAGGGTCCTGGGATCTAGACCTGTGTTGGGCTCTCTGCTTAGTGGGGAGTCAGCTCTCTGCTTAGTGGGGAGCCAGCTTCTCCCTCTCCCTCTCCCTCAAATAAATAAAAAAAAAAAAATCTTTAAAGTTGGGGAAAAAAAACCAGTTGCACAAAAAGTAATAATTTCAAATTTTTAGGAAGAGACTCATGAGGAACTTAACACTATATATATATGTATATATATACACACACACATACAATCATAAAAGGAGTATTAAAATTCTTGAACTGTGTGGCTGAATAGAACTTTATTATTTTACTCCTATCCTCCAAACTATTTGTGTGACAAAACAAACACCTAAAAAATTTTTAAAACTCTTACTAAATAAGCGAACACAAAACGAAGAACTTCCCAACTAGAGATCTCTGGGTCAATTACGAAAATAACCAACTTGCCATTTACATATTATAGCAACTTTTACTTCTGTTTTTAAAGTAAGTTTAAAACATGAAAAAAATGTACCATATTAAACTTGTGTAGAATCAGTCATGTTTTCATTGTTGGCTAGTAATGATTAACAAGAATAAGATAATGAGAAAAATTAAGATTCCAAATGAATTTCTAGGGACTCTGATAATGACATCAATAAAAATGTTTCTCCACAAATAGTATAATCATTAGCAGATTAATAAAGCTTATTTTAATGAAGACAATATGAAAATAGTAAAACGTATTCTTTTAAGAGTTACATGTTGTTTGTTTCCTATGGAAATCACTGTAATGGCCATTTTACTGAAAAACCAGTAGCATTACGGGGTCTGGTTTAAGAAGAATCTAGTTATGTCATTCTCTTTCATCCTTTGCATCTTGATTTTTCTTTTTCCCTTAAAGACCTTCTTCTCCATCTTCTGTGTTCTCCTTGTGAACATAATTATCATAATATCCATCCTGAAATTCTTTCATTGGCCATGAGAGATCTATTTCCCATTTTCCCTTTCCCAGTTCTGAGCTTGCTTCATCTTGCCTTCATTCTCCTCTTCTTCCTCCTCTTCCTCATATTCTCTGGATGGTCCAGCTCCGTCCTCCCCATTAGCTTGGTTATGGTTATTTCCATACTCTTTCTCTTCCTCTTCAGAGTTGATGTTCATTATCCTGCTGACAAAATCCCTTTTAAGTATGTTATGCTGTAGCCACTAAAAAATACTTTCTCAGATATTAGGATGATGATACCAGAGTTAAACAAGTCATGACTTTTCTATCTTTTTAATATCTACTGAATATCTACTGAACTGAGTACTTTGATTTTGATAACATTCAGATTGAAGTAGTTAGAATTTGGTCATTTCTCTTTCAAAACTTCCAAGCCCCCAGAAATGATATTGACACTAAGGACTCTGGTCAATGAAGTTAGTTCCATTGCAGCCATACTTAGAAACCCTGGTTTTTAAAAATATTCATTCATGCTTTCAGTTTCCCAATGAATGACTAGCAATTATCGAAGACCAATTTGGTCACCCAGTCTTCATTTCCCCCTCTCTTCCTCAACTACCACAAATCTTGTTTCTCCTTTCTTCTCTCTCACACTATCTCCATTTCCAAAATTTGCAAACGATTTGGAAGTGAACGAAAAGAAATGCAAAAATACCACTCACCGCCAACAAAAAAAGATACGAAGGTAAAGAACAGAAAAACAGATGAAATCCAAAGAAGTGGAATGCTAACATTGCCTTCCCTCCTCTTTGCTCACACATTTACAGTTACTTTCCCTTCGACAGCTATTCAATGTTTGAATGATTTTTTTTAAAAATATGATATAATCAGAACTGTATTTTTGGAATATTAATCTGATGGTTGTGTTTGTAAATTGGGCTAGAAAGGTAAAAAAACAAGAAGCAAGAAATTAATTAGAAATTACTTTATTAGCCAAGGAAAGAAAAAAATGAGAAACTAAACAGCAATGTTGTCACTGGGAAATAAACAAAGGATATAAGTGGTGTCATAGAGTTAGAATTTGTTAGAGCTGGCTTTGAGACTGGGTGACTAGCAGGACGGTGGTGGTGACTTTATCATAAGAAGGGAGCCAAGAAGGGAGCTCAGGGGGAAGATGCTGAGTGTAGTTGGGCACTTGAAATTGAAGGGCTGCTTCATCACCTAAGTCGGGGTTCTCTATAAGTAGATGACCAGTGGAACTGGGTGAATGGGGTTGAGACTAAGCCCCAAAGATAGGGTGTTATAGCCTTTAGCAGATAAAACATTTTTAAAAAACTACTGTATTTAAGAAGAAATACTTAGGAATGAGTCTGAGAAGAAACAGTAAGATAATGACCAGGGGAATCCTGAGGGCTAATACTCTAGAGGCTGAGAGGGACGAGAATTTAGATAAGTGAGAGCTGCCTACTCAGAGGGAGAGAAGAGTGTTAAGTTTTTATGCCAATGGCAAGAACATCAACAGAGGGTCTAACCTGTCGGTGAAGAGACATACTGCTTTTTCACAGATAGTAGTGTCATCTGGTTCTAGGGGAAGTGTGCAGGCACAAAATAGAAAAGTATACCCCCTTCCTTCCCCTCCTTTCCTTTGACATTTGTTCCACCCTAGGTGAAAGAGTAGTTGGAAAGGAGATTGGTCTGGTCTCTACAGAGAGGCAGAAGTGCATTGGATAGTCAGTGTGCCCTTCCTGAGACACCCTTCTGTTTTTCTCTACTCTGCTTTTTGCCCTTTGAGGCCGAGCTGGCTGGATTCTATCAGTGAACTCTTCTGCCTCCTGTTTCCTGTTGGTTTTGGCTCATGGTGATCTCTGGCGGGATGTCACAGGGTAGTAGGAAAGTCCTATGGGGTATTTCTTCCCAGCTTCTCCATGGCACATCGTTGTGCTTTGGCTATGTCACTTTGTGATGCCTTCTCTGTAGTAGGGTTGGGAGGATTTTGGCCTGATGTTAGCTCAGAGTAATGATGTGAACATCAAAAATGGCGTAAGAGGGAGCGTTTTGTAATATCTAGGCTTAATATTTCTAACTTGACCAACTATGTTTTCCTTTTAAAACTCTGGCATTCTATGATTGGAAACTAGGGTTTTGCTATTCAAAGTGTAGTCTGTGGAATAGCAGGATCAATTTCCCTTGGGAACTTGTTAGAAATGCAGTCTACAGTTTTCAATCATACCCAGGTGATTTATACACAGGATTTGAGAAATACCAAGCTAGTATACCATCACAGTTACTTATTATCTCTGTGAACTTAGGACAAGTTACTATCCGCTTTCTAATCTCAAATTTTAAATTTCTAATTTTCCAATTTCTGAAAAATTATAATAACAATCATAGGGTTGTTGTAAAGAGTCAACAAGACAAAGTGATCCTGTACTGTTGTAGAACATTTTTTATTAAACAAATACTTCTGGATATCTTCAATGTGCCAGGCACTGTGCTAGATGCTCAGTAGTCAACAAAATAGATTCCCTGGCCTCATGCAGCTCGCATTGTTTTTGAGTCTTGTGGACCAAAGTTACTCCTGTTTTGGACTCTGGCAGCATGTAGTTATAGTCCACAAATTGCAGTCCTGCTTGATTTCCACAGTTAAGTTAATTAATACTTCTAAAGCCTCACATCGTTATTTTTCTGTGTGTGTGCATGTGGTGAGAATACTTAAAATCTACTCTCAGTAAATTGCAAGTATACAAAAACCATATTGTTAATGATAGTCATTGTACTGCACAGTAGATCCTCAGAACTTACTCATAACTCAGAAGTTTGTGTCCCTTGACATCTCCTCATTTTGGCATCCTCTAGCCCCCAGCAGCCACCACCGAACTCTCTGTTTTTATGAAATTGGCAAGTGTGTATTTATATACTTAGATTCCACATAAAAATGGTACCATGTGGTATTTGTGTCACTCTGCCTGGCTTATTTCATTTAGCATAACGCCCTCCAGTTTTACCCATGTTCTTGCAGATCAGTCCTCCTCCTTTGGAATGTACTCTATAAGGCCTTAACAAGTTATTTCTGCTTTGTGAGCATTGCAAATGGGATCTTAGGAATACCAGACCACATTAACATATCTCAAAGTGTGCTTCATAGAACACTGAATGTGTGCACTTCTCCATGGAGGGGTAAAAAATATAAATGTGGCCAAATAAGTTGGGGAACCTATTTCTCTATTAGGAAGTCACAATACACCTTTACTATATCAAAGGCTTCAAGAAGTACCAAGTAAAACACCCCTTTAATTTGGCATAATTCCACATTTCTGGCACTTATGTAAAGATTTCTCCCTTTCTTTTACTCCTTCATCCCTTCCTTTCCTTCCTTCCTTCTTTCTGTCATAGTAATTTGGGGAGATCTTAAATTGGCCCTCTAAGGACACTTATGGACATGATATTTGGTGGCTCTATCTTAGAAAAGTCGGGAGGAAAAGAGGATTTTTGCCAGGGGCAGTCATCCATAGTGGGTGATCAGGATGACTCCCAGTGATTGTTTGATTTCCCAAGAGGAAACATTAAGTTCTAATAAAAGGGCAGGGGATTAAGAGCACAGTCTTTAGGAGTCTCCTGACATTGAGCAGGTCTCTGGCCCTCAGTATCTGTGTGTATGAGAGGGTGTTTGACTTGGAAACGGTATTTTCCCCAGCGAAAGCTGGGCTTCCTCTCAAAGTATGAGGAATGGAGAGTACTGCATTTGGCTTGAAGAGGGCCTACTAACTTAATTAAGTGACCAAACCTGTCCCACTTGCTTAGAATGTGTGTTCTTGAAATATGGCCACAATCCAGAAGGAAGCAAGCCCAAAACTTGTCTCAACAGGTATTTGGAGATTGTTTCTTCTCCTACAAAAAGTTCTCAAGCTTTTGCTGTGAAGAAAGGCATTTATTCTCATGTTCTAGAGTTTACTTACCTGTATGCCAAGAAATAGAAACTGTGTGCACACGTATTTCCTGGTTTAGTGCTGGGGGGAAGGAAGGTAGATAGTAACGCACCAGCAATTTTAAACAAGGGGTTTAACAGATAAGAGGTAGTAGACTCAGAGAAAAGTTTACTGAGGCAATGGAGGAAAGCCTTCTGATCACATTCAGGTCAGAAGAGAAGTCCTTCTGACCACCTAGATTCAAGGCAGAAATAGGTATGGGGACAACAGAGAGGTTCCATGTATCTGAGGATACAAAACAGTTTTGAAGAACCTGGACTCTGAGGAAGACAAACCCAGATGCAAACCTGTTGAAGGAGGTCACTGAGAGGATGTGATCACCAGTTGACCCATGCGCTGGACCCAGGCAATTAGAGGCTCCTCATCTCCCACCCTCCCCAACCCCCCATCCTTGGAATGTATGTTCCACCCACTATCCACACTAAGTGTCATTTTCAAACACATAGCCTTGAGATAGTAATGTGTTGTTGAGACCATCTGGACTGGATACATGACAGGATCCTATTCAAAACCTCTGTATAAATGTTTAAGATTCTGTCAGATGGGTGCAGAGATCTGCTTGTCTTGCCACTATCCGAGATAAGGCTTGTGTGTAAGTTCCCTTGTTTATCAAACCTGCCACCTACCAATCTAGAGTGGCCTGACTCTTTTATAGTCACACATATTTTGATAATTCACCAAGAGATGTCGAGGCAAGATGGTGCTGTGAGAAAAGAATCTGTCTGACCTGTGTTCAAATCCTAGTGCTACTACTTGTCAGCTTGGGAGATACTTTAACCTCTCTGAAAACTTGCAAGGTTATGAAGATTAAATGGATGACAAATCTATGTACCTATTACTAGTATCTACCTTATATAAGCCTTCAGTAATAATAGCAGTTATCATTGTTAATACAGAGTACTGGAGTTCTTAAGTACAAACATGAAAAAAAGAGAAAGACAAATACCATATGATTTCACTTATATGTGAAATCTAAAAAACAAAACAAAGGAACAAACAAACAAAACACAGAATCAGACCTTTAAGTACAGGGAATTGATGGTTGCCAGTGGGGAGGGGTGAGGGGGGAATGGGCAGTATGAGTAATGAGGAGTGAGAGATAAAGGCGTCCAGTTACAGAATGAGTAAGCAACAGGGCTTAAAGGTACAGCTCAGGGAATACAGTCAGTGGTACTGTAATAGTGTCCTATGGGGACAGATGGCAGCTACTCTTGTGGTGAGCATGGCATAATGTGTAGATTTAGTAAATCACTGTGTTGCTTACCTGAAACTATTGTAACAGTGTGTGTCAACTATACCTCAATAAAAAATGAATACAAACAGATGAAGTCAATTAACTTCAGACTGTAAAAATGACATCCAAAGTTATAGAAAGGGAAGGACTAGAACCAAGTCCTCCAGGCTCTAAGCCAAATGCTTCTTACCTCTACGTACTCCGCCATCTCCAAGAGGTAATTACATGAAGCACATACTTCATGGAGTGCAAACAGTGGAGAAGTGTGATGACAAATCCTATGGAGCCCACGGGACTTGCAGTCGGAAATTAAAGTTAAAATCTGGCTCCGCCACATACTGACTTTGTGATCTTGTGAAAGCCATTGCAAGTTCTATGAACATCCTTTCCCTCATCTTGTAAAATGGTGATAATGACCCTTGCTTGCTTTCCAGGAATAATGTTGGCAAGTTCAAATGAGTTGAAAGTGAAGTTTAAAACTGTAAGGAGCAGCAGGTGCATTAGGGATTCGTATTTATATTACATACTTAAAGTGGCAAGGGAGCCCAATTTGCTTAATATTGGTTCATCAGTATCACAGAAATGATTTATTTGACAGGTCTGCTTGTAGGTGAGGAGAAGCAAACAGGGTAAGAATTGCTCATTCCAGCAAGGTGGACGTGTGTGAGTGCTTCGGATGCGTGTCGCTTTAACCAGAATAAACCTGAGAGCTACCGTTAACTGGAGTTCTCTGTGCAGCCATCTTCAAAGAAACCAAGTGTGATGTCTGACAGTGATTCACATCCTGCCTTGAGTCCCTTGGCAGATACCAACAAGGATGTAATTCCTACTCAGTTCTTCCACATCCCCCTTTGCCCTGTCTCTCATCTTCCCATCTCTCACACTCTCTACCCACCCCATGACTTTATTTTAAACCTTCACTATCCATCCTCCATGGAATGTACCTGGGTAAAAAACACAAAACCAAGCTTTAGTGATCTCCATGTTTCTTTTCTCTTATCCTTCACCTCTATATTTTATGCTTTTAATGGACTAAATATTTGCCTTTCTGATGAAATTTCTCTCACTTTTCCATCCATCTCTCTTCTCATTTACCAGTTCTCTGTCAAAAATGGGCCAGAAGCAGAACTTCAGCATTTTGAATCTACTTTTTGAAGGTGGGGAGGGATTGAGACCTAGTGAAAAGCCCAGAACAAGGCAGAACTTTCTTTAATACATTGGGGAAGGAAAAATCATAATGAACACTTACAAATTAATATACATGTAAATTTATTATAGAGATATTATATATCTCTTCAAAGAAGTGACTAAATTAGCAACGTGGATACGAGGATGTGAAACTTGTGTGATGGGACCAGATATAGGGAAGTTAATTGTGAGGAGTTGCTTATGTTTTGGTTCACAGTCTTGAAAGTTTTTCACTCATATTTTCTTCAGGCATTTAAGTGTCTCTCTTGTGCCCTAATTTGTGCTACTGACCAAACCTCCTATCTGTACTCCTTGTTATTATTAGTTTACTTTTAAGATCTACTCTCTCGGCAAGTTTCAAATATGCAGTGTAGTATGATTAACTAGAGTCACCCTGCTCTGTGTTACATCCCCATGACTTTTGTGCTTTCCCTAAAAACTAGCTTGAAGTACTGCTTTTGAAGGAAAATGCCTCCATTAGAAATGCTGACTCACCCCCACGGGGCCTCATTTTGAATTGCTTATCTGATTGCTTGAGAGGGGTTAGCAGAAAAATCCACTGTCTACTGCTGAGCACCACCTTGTGGGTAATTAATGAGCTATGATGGCATAACCGGCAGGTTGCAATAGTGTCTGGGTCAGAATTCTTGGATTAGAATTCTTGCTCTGCTACCTACTAGCTGTGTGACTCTGGACAAACTCCTTAATCTGTGTCTTCCCTTCCTCTGCAAAAGGAGATAATCTACCAATGCTATGGTGCCTGGTATTATAGTAAGTAAGCACACAGAGCTTCTAATCTGACATCCTCATAGCTAGCAGTTTGGGAGCATTGGTCAAATAAGACCAGATTTCTAGATAAGGGCAATCGTAATGACTAGTATCAATAGTATTATTAATAAGATAATAATGGCTCCTATTTACTGAACGCCTACCAGGGACAGATGCTATGCTGCGTTCTTTGTGTATGTGTGTGTGTGTGCTGCATTCTTTACATGAATAATTTCATTCAGTCCTCACAATACTCCTTTGTACTGAACACTTTTATTATGCCCAGTTCATATGTGAGGGACCCGAGACTCTGAGATAACTGATTTTTCCTGAGCTACACATCCAACAAAGGCAGCGTTGAAATCAAATCCAAGTTCGACATTTACCATGTCATTTTAACTGCTCTAAGCTTCTTGTGAGAGAACTGAGCAAGGAAATTATATTTTTTAGGGAGAAGACAGTGTGTGTATGTATGCAGGTGCATGGGTATGTGAGCATGAGTGTGTGTGTGTGTGTGTGTTACACACAAGAGGAGCAGGAGGAAGGAGAATGGTGGAGCTGTGGTCATTGTCTTCAACCTGCTATATAGCTGTCATAGGGGAAGGGATACCATGTTTTTTTCCAAATGATCCCAGATGTTATAATATTTTGGGTGAATACATTTCTGCCCAATTACACAGACTAATTTTCTAATAGCCAAAATTTTTCAAATATGAAATTATCTGCCTTTGGAGATAATAAAGTCTCCATTATTAGAGGTTTTTTTTTTAAGCAGAGTCTGTTGATATTTGGAAAAGATAGTGTAGGGATTGTGTTTGAGAAGGACCACTGAGTATTTTCTAATCTTACAAGTCATTGTTTGTATAATCAACTTCAAAATTCATGGCAGAAGTGACTCTTCAGCTGGCTCTCTTTTCCGGTTCTTGCAGGTGTGAGGCTCCGTGAGCAGCAAGGGCCCCTGAGCTGCCCTGTACAAGGCGGTGTGGGAATTCCTGCCTGGCAACCCCTGCAAGCCCAGCTAGGTTTTGGAACATGTGGATCTACAGATCAGCTCAAACAACTACGACCCTTAGGAAGACAAATGCTTCTCGGGCACAGTCAGATTTAAGTTCAGTACCATACCCTAAGCTCCCCATATGTTTTTCGGGGACCAGCAGGACTGTGATGAGGCCGAGTCTGTGGTTATTCCCCACGTGGACATTCAGGCACTGAAGATACTCAACAAGAAGAAAAAAAGTCGAGAAGCTGGCCAAGAAGTATGATGCCTTTTTGGCCTCAGAATTTCTGATCAAGCAGATCCCACAAATGCTGGGCCCAGGCCTCAGTAAGGCTGGCAAGCTCCCTTCCTTACTGACCCACAATGAGAACATGGTGGCCAAAGCAGATGGAGTGAAGCCTACCATCAAATTCCAGATGAAGAAGGTGCTGTGTCTGGCAGTGGCCATTGGCCACGTGCAGATGATAGGTGATGAGCTTGTGTGCAATATCCACTTACCTGTCAGTTTCCTGGTGTCATTACTCAAGGAGAATTGGCAGAATGTCTAGGCTTTACACATCAAGAGCACCATGAGCAAGCCCCAGCACCTGTACTAAGGCACAGCTTAATAAACCCTAGTGCTCCAAAAAAAAAAAAAAAAAAAAAATATCCTTCTGCTGGCTTTGTGCATTAGACTGTATACTTTTGATTACTACAAGTTGTAGAATAAAAACTGGTTTAAGAAAAAAGTTCATTATAAAGATAAGGAGTTACCTCAAGAAGTCCATAAGCAGGAGGAAGAGAACTAAAACTAGAGTCTGAAATACTGTATTTTCTCTCTCCATCCTGAATTTATGCTCCTGCCCACAGGTTATCCTTCTTTCTTCTCCACTTCTCTGCAGAATAGCTTTCTCTCTGTTCTTCTGTCCACTTGGTAGGCAGTAGATACACATTTGAGTGTTTCTGAGATGACATGTCTCTGATGAGACAGATCTTGACAAAGAAAAAGATCTTACTTTTTGTTTCAATTCTTAATTTTTTTTTGGTGATGCATTTTTTTATCACTTTATTTTATTTCATCATGATAAGTGTACTCTTTTATCCCCATCCCTTATTTCCTGCATCCCCCTCACCCATCTTCCCTCTAGTTACTATCAGTTTGTTCTTTAAAGATTTTATTTATTTATTTGACAGACAGAGATCACAAGCAGGCAGAGAGGCAGGCAGAGAGAGAGAGAGGAGGAAGCAGGCTCCCCGCTGAGCAGAGAGCCCGATGCAGGGCTCATTCCCAGAACCCTGGGATCATGACCTGAGCCGAAGGCAGAGGCTTTAACCCACTGAGCCACTCAGGTGCCCCCAGTTTGTTCTTTATAGTTAAGAGTCTTTTTCTTGGTTTGCCTCTCTCTCTCTCTTTTTCCTTTATTCTCTTGTTTTGTTTCTTAAATACCACATATGAGTGAAATCATATGGTATTTGTCTTTCTCTAACTTATTTCACTTAGCATTATACTCTCTAGCTCTATCCATGTTGCTGCAAATGGCAAGATGTCATTCTTTTTATAGCTGAATAATAGTCCATATGTGGATGTGTGTTTGTGTGTGTGTATGTATATATACATGTATATATACACATATGTGTGTGTATATATATATCTCACATCTTTTTTATCCATTCATCTAGTGATTACTGGGGCTGCCTCCATAGTTTGGTTATTATAAATAATGCTGCTATAAACATAGAGGTACACATATCCCTTTGAATTAGTGTTTTTGTATTCTTTGGGTAAATACCCAGTAGTGCAAATGCTGGATCATAGGGTAGTTCTGTCTTTATCTTTTTAGGAACCTCCATACTGTTTTCTAGAGTAGCTGCATCAGTTTGCGTTCCGAACAGTACACAAGGGTTCCTTTTTCTTCACATCCTCTTTGACACTTGTTTTTTGTGTTGTTTATTTTAGCCATTCTGACAGGTGTGAGATGGTATCTCTGTGGTTTTGATTTGTATTTCCCCGATGATGAGTGATGTTGAGCATTTTTTCATGTGTCTATTGGTCATCTGGCTGTCTTCTTTGGAGAAATATGTACTTATGTCTTCTACCCATTTTTAATTGCATTATTAATTTTTTGGGTATTGAATTGTGTCAGTTCCTTATATATTTTGGATACTAACTCTTTGTCGGATATGTCATCTGCAAATATTTTCTCCCCTTCACTCTGTTGCCTTTTAGTTTTGTTGATTGTTTTCTTCTGTGTGCAGAATTTTTTTATTTTCATGTAGTTCCAATAGTTTATTTTTGCTTCTATTTTCCTTGCCTCAGGAGACTTATCTAATAGAAAAATGTTGCTACGAATGATGTTGGAGAGATTACTGCCTGTGTTCTCTTCAAGGATTTTTATGGTTTTAGGTCTCACATTTAGGTATTTAATCCATTTTGAATTTATTTTTGGTGTTATTTTTTGTTTTTGTTTTTTTCTTTTTAAGATATTTTTATTTATTTGACAGACAGAGATCACAAGTAGGCAGAGAGGGAGGGGGAAGCAGGCTCCCCACTGAGCAGAGAGCCCGATGCAGGGCTAGATCCCAGGACCCTGGGACCATGACCTGAGCCGAAGGCAGAGGCTTTAACCCAATGAGCCACCCAGGCACCCCTTATTTTTGTTTATGGTGTATGAAAGTGGTCCAGTTTCATTCTTTTCCTTGTTGCTGTCCAGTTTTCCCAACACCATATGTTGAAGGGACTGCCTTTTTCCCATTGTATATTAATTCCTCCTTTGTCGAAGACAAATTTTTTAATGACGTAAAGTTCAAATAACATAAAATTAACCATTTTAGACTATACGATTCTATGGCCTTTAGTACTTTCACAATGTTGTGAAATCATCACCTCTATTTAGTCCCAAAATATTTTTATCACCTCCAAAGTAGACCCTTTACCCATGAGGAAGTCACTTCCTATCCCTCTGCCCCCACGCCCTGACAGTCACTAATCTGCTTTCTGTCTGTGTATTTACACATTCTCCATGTTTTTTAATAAATGGAATAATATAATATATGACCTTTTGTGCTGGCTTCTTTCACTTAGCAAAATGTTTTTTACTGTTGTAATGTGTTTCAGTATTCCATTTCTTTTTATGGCTAAATAATTTCCATTGTATGAATATACCACAGTTTGTTGATCCATTCCTCTGTTGATGGACATTTAGGTTGTTTCTGTTTTTTGGGTCTTATGACTAGTGCTACAAGTTTTGTGTGGATACTCATTTCAGATTCTTTCAAGCATATCTTAGGGGTGGGATTGCTGGGTTATATGGTAAAATTCTATGTGTTACAATCTGAGGACCCCCCCAAACTGTTTTCCACAATGGCTGTACCATTTTACAATCCTACCAGCAACATACGAGACCTCTAATTTCTCTACCTCTTTGCCAAAACTTGCTATTTTATTTCTTTTTTTAAAAAAAGTATAATGACCCTAGTAAGTCAAAACATAGTGAAAATGATATCTCAGTGGTTGTGATTTATATTTCCCAAATGACTAAAGAAATCGGATGCAATTTCTCTTCCAGTTTTATTGAGATATAATGGACATACATCATTGTATACAGCAGAATAGGTTCAATTTACATCTATAGTGAAATGAATACCACTATAACTTTAGTTAGCATCCATCATCTCACATAGATAACAATAAAAAGAAAGCAAAAAAAAAAAAAGAAGAAGAAGAAGAAGAAGAAGACAGAAAGAAGATTTTTCCTTGTGATGAGAACTCTTTGATTTATCTTCTTAGCACTTTCCCCGCATCTCATATGGCAGTGCTGGCCCTCAGTCATGTTGTATGTTGTTGCATCCCTAGTACTTATCTCATAACTAGAAATTTGTACCTTTTGACCACTTCCTTCCAGTTCCTTTCCTCTATCCCCATCCCACCTTTGGTAAACACAAATATGATCCCCCTTTTTCTAGGAGTTTAATTGTTTTTTGAGTTTAGATTTTTTTTTTTTTTTTAGATTTCACATATATGAAAGATCATACTGTGTTTGTTTTTTTCTGACTTATTTCATGTAGCATAAAGCCCTCATGGTCTATCTATGTTGCTGCAGATGGCGTGATTTTTCTTATTTTTACGGCTAATAATATTCCATTGTGTATATATACCACCACTTCTTTATCCATTCATCCATCAGTTCCCCTTAGATTGCTTTCATTTGTTGGCTATTGTAAATAATACTGCTGTGGACATGGAAGGGCAGGTATCTTTCAAGTTGGTGTTTTTGTTCCCTTAGGATATATTCCCAGAAGTGGGATTGCTGGATCATAAGGTAGTCCTTTTAAAAAATTTTTAAGGATACTCCATACCGTTTTCCATAGTGGCTGCATTGCCACCAAGAGTCAGCAACTTTTTAATGTATCTGACATCCATTTGTACTTGATTAATGTACTTCTTTCGAGAAATACCTATTTAAATTCACTGCCCATTTAAAAAAATTGTGTATCTTTTTGTTATTGAGTGTAACCGTTCTTTATATTTTCTGGATAATACTCCCTTATCAGATAAAGTTGATCCTCATTATTTATAGATTCCTTATTTGTGAATTTGTCTACCTGCTAAAATTTATTTATCACTCAAAAATCAGTATGGTTTTGTCATCATTTGAAGGCATGTAGAACAGTGAAAAATTTAGTTGCTAGAGACACACATTCCCAGCTGAGGTAGAATATAGTGTCACTCTACCTTCTTTTTCCAGCTGTCACACAGAGATGACCAGAGGATGGAGACAGCCCGGCAGTGCAATATAATACAAGAAGTCCAGCTCTGGGGCCTGTTGGATGGGTTTGAATCCCAGTGCTGGCATCCGTTAGTAGTATGCTCTCAGGTAAGTTGTATAACTCTTCTGAACCTTGGTTTCTGTCATGTAAAATAAAAAAAAAATGCCCAGATGAATTGTTTTTAGGATTGAAAACTGTAACTTATGTGATTATGCCCCTCCTCTCTATAGATCCCTGGTCTATATATATTCCTAGAAGCAGTGTTTCAGTTTTTGCTAATTCAGTGGTTGTAGTGACTTTTAGAATGTAACACAAATAACAAGAATAGACTGTATGATTTACAAATATTGTCTCCTATTTATTAGGTTTTGTCATAATGTGCTTTGATACATAAAAGTTTTTAATTTTGATGAAATCCAAATTATCTGTTCTCTCTTTTGTGGCTTAGATATCCAGTTCTAACATTTGAGGAGAAGTGGATTTGCTTAGTTCCATTCATAGATGAAGCAATTATGCTTAAGTGTATTCCCATTTGTTGATAACTGGCTACAGAGGTGCTTAGGAGAGAAGGTAAATTGTTTATTCAGACTTAGCTGATGAAAGGCAGTTGAGAATCCATCTGATACCTGATATTAGAACGTGTAATCAATTCCTGCTCAATAGAGCCCTGCCTGAATTATGCAGAGAAGGGATCATTATGGTGAACTAAAGAAACACCTAAAGGTGATCAACTTTCTCAAAAAATGGGTAGCATTTAGAAAAAGAGAAGAAGGGAAGTAGTTTTACTTGTAGGGCATTCTTATTTGTGGAAGTTGTATTCAGTTAGAGCAGATCTGTATAAGTGATGACAAACCCTTATCACCACCTCAACTTCTTTGTTCCCTGTATTTTACTCCACTGCCTTGGGCCTTAATAGAGGTCCCCAACACTTAGTGGGGTTGGCTGTTGTGATTTCTAATTATGGACACAAGAGGGCGCCAAAAGCTCTCTGTTCCTCTGGTTCTTTAGGCCCAGGTGTAGGAAATTAATGTTACTTTCCATTATTGCTGTTTGTATTTGCAGAAAAGAATTTAGCATACAAAATTCAGGAAAATCGGAATAGACCTAACGAAAATACAGCCTAATATACAAATGTTTAGATTTCAGGATTGACTGAAGTCCAGTCCCAGAGTTGTTGATTGGGCACCATTTTAAATGAATGTAATAGAACTTCAAAGCTAGAAAGAACATTTGAAACTACCTTTCCTTTTCTCCCTCCTTGCTCCCTTTAGCCCCTCTCTCTTTTTCTCCTTTCTCTCTGGCAATCCTTCCAGTTTGGAAAACAAAACAAACTATAAGCAGAGTTGTTCTTCCATATATATGATTTTTATATAAAATACACATAAATTTCATGTGCAGAAATGTTTTTCTGATCAAAGTACATAAACAGATGAATTTGCAAACCACTCTACTCTAATGCTACTGTTTCACCAGTGGGAAAAATAAATCAAGAGAGAAAAAAATGATTGTTCAAGGTCCCAGAGACATTATTGGCAGAGTCAGCTGCAGGCTCCTGTGCTTTTCACTACATTATTTTACAAACATACCCATCCGTGCTTTGCTGCCCTCTGGTCTGGGGTTTCTCAAGTGAGGCTCACCTGTGGGGACTCAAGATTTGCTCTGTCACTAGACTTACTACTGTATAGTACATTAAAAGAAAAGTTTTCCTAGTCTTGTTATGGGTCTTGGATGTTTTGGCCACCTGTGTGCTCTTTGAGTTGTAGGGAGAAGCTGAGGATTACCTTAAATTGGCCACAGGTATTTTTTCTGAGCTTGCAGCTATCACATAGACAGGTGTAGTAGAAATCTGCACAAGTGTTGCAGGATACAAACATCCTTTGCTTTAGGAGTGTGGTGCCAGGAACAAAGGATTGGAAAAGTTTCTAATGGATTTTGGACCTGATTGGAATTCCTGGTTGGAATGAGGCAGCCTATTTAGGAAAGTCACAAGTCAGGAGAGACACACAAAAACTTGGGCATATCTAAAAGAAGGTCCAAGATAATAAAAGGTGGGAAACATCATGACTATGAAGAAGAGTAGAAGAAACTGGGTGTATTAGCTCAGAAGACTCAGGTGCCAAAATTATTATCTTCAAGTACGCGAACAACTAATCTGAGGGAAGAGGAGCTTACCTGCTCCATGAGTCCAGAACTAGAACCTCTGGGTGGAGTTTGCTGGGACTTAGAGTTGGGCTTACTAGTCAGAGCTAATGATGCCCTGGACGTCATAGAGACCTGGACATCAGAGAGACGTGGGTATGGTTCCTGGCTCCATCCCTATTGCCTGTATGACCCTGGGAACTGTGGTTATGAAGAGGAGCAATATTTTGCCATATTGTGTAAGCCTATTATTTCCCACATGCCCCTCTACATCACACTTTCACTGCCAGCCTAAACTGCCTAGAGTTTAAAGTAAAGACTAAGAGAGTAGTTTGAGAAAAAGGGTTTTGAGTACCCAAAGTCTGGCCTTTAGAATCAAAGGCAAGAATGTCTGGAAGGAATTAGAACTAAAGTGTATATAAAGTGTAAGTGTATACTGAAAGGAATTAGAAAGCATGCCAGGCTGAGTGCATGTCTGCCCTCTCAATACCAGATTAAAGTTTGGAAACATAGAGTAGGAGTCGCACTGGTCCACCCCCTAAGACCACATAAAAATCCAATGGGCTAGAGGTTCAGCTGTGGAGGAAAAATAATGTCAAGAGAGGAGGTTGGCGAGCGCAGCCTGCCTGGGACTCAATATGCCAGAGGAACCAGGACAGGGCAGTGGAATCAGTGCCAAGACTCATCAACTACCAAGAGGGAAACATAATCTATCACAAGGTGGGAGCCAAATCCTTAATGCAGGTCATGGGATCACATTAGGCAATTGCACCAGTGTTGTAAATCAGCCATGCCATAGAGCTATATTATCTATCTTCATTACCTCCTTATGAAGACCTCTACCGGAA
Source organism: Lontra canadensis (assembly GCF_010015895.1). Taxonomy (NCBI): domain Eukaryota; kingdom Metazoa; phylum Chordata; class Mammalia; order Carnivora; family Mustelidae; genus Lontra; species Lontra canadensis. Next base: position 53,095,721 of record NW_022630998.1, on the reverse strand, counting down.
TGCCAACAGAATGCTCTTCTCTGTCCTATAAGAGGATCAACTCTTTGAGGCCCATATTTTGCTCAGCTCCATCCATCTTGCCCTGTATGGAAAAAGCTTTTGTTTGCTTGGTATGTTCTAAGGCCCAGTTGAAATGCCAGGAGGTCTCCTGAATACCGAAAGGAAGAAGGCTTATATGGAAGGGCAGCCTCATTTCTGGGTCTTAGTAGGAAAATAGAACTGTCATGAGAGGTTCATCCATTCTTCTACCCTCCCCATCCAGTTACAGTTAACTTGTCTAGGTCTTTTTTTCTGTTATAGATTTTAACATTAATAATCATTTTGTAAGTTTGTTCCAAGATTAAATATGATAGTGCATAAAAATATTTAATATTTAAAATATTAGCATATTGATTATCTTAGAATATGCTAACTAGATGGAAGCTGTTATTATTACTCAAGAGATAATGAGATCATAATCCCTTTAGGTATTCTTGTGAAACTGAATGACTGCTTGGTGTTTATGTGGTAAAGGTTAGAATTTCTGAATGTGATAGTAGTGAGTGATTTGTCAGTTTAGATTCAGTATTTTTCAACCGAATCTGCATGGGCTCCTATAGGCTGGCTGTATCAGAATAAACTGCTTAACTTTTTGAAAAAGGATTTTATTTTTAAGTAGTCTCTACACTCAGTGTGGGGCTCGAACTCACAGCCCTGAGACTGAGAGTCCTATGCTTTACCAACTGAACCAGCCAGGTGCTCCAACCTGGGATAACTTTTAAAAAATACTTACCTCTGGGCCTAAATCCAACTACATCCATAGATCTAGAAAAGGGTTCAAGATCCTGTGTTGCTAACAAGCTGCTTCCTTGTGGAAGCTCTAGGGAAGAATCTGTTTCCTTGGCTTTTCCAGCTTCCACCACAGTCCTTGGTTCACAGCCCTGCATTGCTTCAGCCTGTTTCTGCTGTCCCATCTCCCTTCTGACATCTCCCTTCTGACTCTACTCCCCTTCTGATCCTCTACCATCCTCTTATGAGGACCTTAGCGATTACATTGGACCCACCAGGGAAATCTTTTTATCTCAATCTTTTTATCTCACATCTGCCAAGTCCTCTTTGCCATACAAAGTAACACATTCATGGATCCTGGGGATTCGAATGTGGACATCCTTGGAGGCCATTATTCTGTCATTGGGGGTAACCAGTTCTTGTTCTCGTTCTTTTTGTTTCAGACTGCTGATTATATTACACAGAGAAATCCTTAGAGGATTTCATCGGTTCCCACCGAAGTCCATATGTGAGAGGTTTTCTCTTGTACGCCACCAACCCTCTCAGCGCCCGTTTCATTGGTATACAAGTGTTCTGGGAAGCTGATGAGTTGACAGTTCTAGGGTAAGACGAGTGGAACAGAACAAGCTCAAGGGTGAAGATACAAATGTTGTCACCCTAGCTAGATGCTCAGTGGGTTAGTTACTGACTTCTGCCAAAGAGAGAACCTCATGAGAGCCCCTCAGTACAGGTAGCATGAGACTTTATGTGTGAAGGCAGTAGCCTCTGTCCCTGGGCCTTGGCTACAGGAAACGCACGCTCAGATGAACACTGGGCATTCCCTGGATGTTGACTCAGTACTGTCCTCCTGGTCCCCCTGGCTGTGTCCCCTCATTCTTTGTCCACCTTATCTCTAAGTCTCTCCCATCTCTTTCTTCTCAGCCTTGGAAGTCCATCCTTTATATATCAAAGATGGGAAAATTTTATCATTCAAATCATTATAGTGTATATTCTTTCAACGTCTCATGTCAGAACACGTAGGTTGCTAAAGTTGGAAGCCAACAATTGACTCTCTTTGTTTTCTTTCCTGCTGTCTGTTCATCTCTAAGACAATGATTAAGAACACTTAACTGACTAAATGAGGGAAAAAACAAAGAGTAAAGAAAATTCTGGACACAAAAAGCATATTAGTTAGCTCTTTAAGATATTATTCATCTTCATGATGTTTAAGGTTCATGTTGTTTAAAGTCCAAAGACGCAACTTCACCAGCTAGTGCCTGCTCTGCTCTACCACACCCGCTTTGAGTTGTCTTCCCTTCACTCATTTGTTCAGTGACTTCGAGACCTTGGACTTCCCAAGTGACAGTGGCATAGTATGCTTCCACCAATACACCTCCCACAGTTACTAAATATCAACTCCCACTGTGTGACAAGGGCATCCTGCTCCCCAGCTCCTGGGAAAGGTTGACTGTTGAGAACTCTGCACCACCCTGGGTTCAGCTGCCACTCTGTCTTTCCACAATTTCAGCCAACTCTCTCTCTGACTCAGCCCTCTGTCTGCAAAGCCGGGCAAGGACTTGTAGAAAGCGTCTCCTACTCCTTCTCTTCTCCCAGGGAAAACAGGATTAGCATTCAGTACGCTGAACACAGGGCAGCTCCCTTTTCGTTTGTTTGTCTGGTATTAAAAGAGGATGGGAACTAGCTTAACATCTGAAATGAGCTCCTTCCCACAGATACCTGCCCACCCTCTAACACCCAGGTACACATCAAGAATGTGGACTCTGCTTGGCAGTTCAACTGGTCCAGCTTCCTTAATGCAAGTGGCTGCTTGTCTAGCTCTGTCTCACCCTTCCAGCTCTTCTCTTCTCAGTTTATAGTGAAGTAGTTCAAAGAAGCAGCTCAGACTAGTATGTAAGTTGCTGTGTTTGCATCACAAAAAATATGGATTGAGTCCCAGTTTTGCTGCTTAGTAATTATGTGACCTTGGGCAAGTTATTTAGCTTCCTAAAACTTCTATTGCTCCTCTCTAAAGCAAGACTGAAGGCACCCTCATCACTGGATTGCTGTAAGGATTAAATAAAATAAAATAGGTACAGCACTTAGTGGCCTGCCTTGCACACATTGCTCCCAAATGGTAGTCCTTGTTACATTCTGTTTTACTTTATAAAAATGCACTGAGTCATTATTATGAAAAATACCATGCTTGTACTGTGGAAGTAAGTAAAGAGGAGACATGGTCCCTGTCTTTAAGGACTAATGGGAGAGATAGGAAATACCAAAGTAAGTAAAGGGAAGGGATGAAGCAAGATAAAGTTAGAGGGAAAGAACTCCGTGAACATGAAGCTGGACCTTCACCGCCTGGAGGAGAGTCCCAAGAGAAAACACGTTGCAGAAGTGTGGGAAAGGCCACCTTGATGTGATGTCCCATCTTGTGGGCAAAATCTTTCCCCATATCCCTGTGTGTGAGACTCTTCTATTCAATAGTGCTACATCAAGACCATGAACATATATGCCTCTGTTATCCTCTATTTAGGAAAATTAACCATGGGCTGGAGCTACAGTTAGTTAGGAGACTCTAGAAAAATGAAGAAATGTCTCTTTCTTTCTAGTCCACTTGTACTTCCTTTACAACACTGTGATCGTTGTTTCACAATTAAAAAACTGAGATTTTTTTTTTTTTAGTTGTTCAGTCACAGAAAATTTCCTGGGCAGGTTTTAGCTATCTCTAAAACTTGGAATGAAAATTAACTGAAGTGTAAGTATGCCAGGCTGAGTGCATGTCTGCCCTCTCAACACTAGATAAAGCATGCAGATTCTCTGAATGCCTTACCGGATAGTCATTGCGCGTGTGGGCTGAGTAGTACATGGGGAGGTAGTTGGGTTATTCTTCAGCCTCACTAGTACAAAAGTTGCAAAATTCTCCTGTTCCCCTAATGTCACAAGGAGGCAGTGGAGTATTATTAGAATCAGGGCACCTATACAAATCTTCCTTGGTTTATGACGGGGTTAATAAATATTAAAGTCAAAAATACATTTAATACACTTAACCTTCCTTAGCTTAGCCTAGCTAAGTCAAAATAGCCAAGTCAAAAATACATTTAATACACTTAACCTACCTAGCTTAGCCTAGCCCACCTTAAACATGCTTAGAACACTTTCATTAGCCTATAGTTGGGCAAAATCATCTAACGCAAAGCCTGTTTCAAAATAAAATGCTGAACATCTCATATAATTTATTGAATACTCTACTAAAAGTGAAAAACTGAATGACTGTGTGGATACAGAACAGTTGTAATTATATCAGTTGTCTACCCTAGTGATTGTGTGGCTCACTACCACTGCCTACCATCTTGAATATCATACCACATATCACTGGCCCAGGAAAAGATCCAAATTCAAAATCTGAAGTATGGTTTATACTGGAAGCATATTGCTCTCTCACCATCAAAAAGTAAAAAAATCATAGGTTAAACCATCTTAAGTTGGGGATTGTCTGTATTTTAGTGATAGCTCAGCTGTGACAACTGTATGCAAAATCAGGCAAATTTTCTTAATTGCTACCTCAATAAGCAAAGTAGACAAGTAATCCTTGCCTGTCGCTCTGTAGGACACAAATGGAATTTTCTTTGAAGAATCTGATACTTCCTGTTATAAAATGGTAAGAAATTATAACTTCGGTTTGGACCACTGTACCTGGTTATTATGAAGATCAGACAATACAAAAGAAAACATTCTGGCAACTTAGTCTTCAAGGCTAGTTTTAAATGTCTGAGAAGATCAGATATATTCCCTCTAAGTTTTCACCAGGTTGGTCATTTCCTGTTGCTCCATCTTCATAGGACAGGGTTTCTAGCTCTCTGTAGATCCTCTGAAGCTAGTCAGTCTAGGCTGGTGAATGGCTTGTAATCATCCAGAACATCTATGCAGAACATTCATCAGTCTCAGATATTCCAGTTCTAGTAGGGAGACAGTAGGAAAGGGAGTGACTTCCAGGATTTGAGTCTCTCAGAATTAGGCATTTTAAAAACAGGTTAACCACGTGTCAGTGTACTTAAGTCATTCCAATGCCTCCTGCTTGCCTTTGGAATAAAATCTAGACTTGTTAGTGAAGACTGCCAGCATTCACATGCTCTGGCCCTGGCCTACCTTGAGCAACCTGCATTCTGATCTAGTCATATGGCCTTTCTGTTCTTCCTATATGCTAAACGCATTCTTGCCCTGGGGCTTTTGTTCTTACCTTCCCTCCTCCTATAATGAATGCTCTTCCCCTAAACCTTTGCATGGCTGACTGTCATGCCTTCATCTTCATTCCTTTCTCTACCCACAGCTAACTTCCTTAAAGAGGACTTTCCCAGTGATGCTGTCTAAGGTTCCCTCCTTTTCCCCCATCATCATCTCCTTCATTTATAGCTCTTATCACAATCTGCAATTGAATTATGCATTGTTTCATTCCCTTGTTTACTGTGTACTTTCTCAATAGAAGGAAACCTGTTCTCCCAGTTTGATATTACAAATACTTAATAAATAATATCACATGGCACTAATCAATTGGAGTTGATACTGGCCAAAGTCTTGGATTAGGGTCCAGGAAACCCCTCTTTCTGTCCTTTAACCCTTAAGTTGCTGACATGTGAGAAGTCTAGAAGTCCTGAGGGAGGAGTTAGAGTAAATAAGGCAATACATGCGAAGTAGGGGACTCAAGGAAATGGTTAGTCATGTTACTATGAAAATATTTCCATATTTTATTTTATTTTTTTAAGATTTTATTTGTTTATTTGAGAGATTGAGAAAGGGCAAGGGAGTCCAAGTCAGGGGAGGGACTGCGGGAGATGGGATAGAGACTCTTAAGCAGATTCTACACTGAGCATGAAGCCTGACACGAGGCTCAATCCCACAACCCTGAGATCATGACTGGAGCCTATACCAAGAGTCGGCCCCATAACCAGCTAAGCCACCCAGGTGCCCTAAAAATATTTCAGTATTTTAGCAATCAGTGAGCCACTGGTTTGTAGTGGTTAGATATCATTTATTTTAGGATTTCAGGACCTAGAACAGTGACTGGAACATAGCAGTCCCTCACACGGTGAATTACTTGAGTATCATCAAGTCCACCTACCACTTTCTCCAACTTGATGTTTTCTAGAAGAGTCGTAAGTGGCCCGGGTTTATGGGTTATTGAAGGGGTAAGTACTGGTATATTTAGGCCATGGATTTTGGTTTAGTAACTAATATTTGTAACTCTTCATAGTTTACAAAACCTATATGTCAGTTATCTCATTTTGTCTTCACAACTATCTTGAGAGGGTAGCAGGACAAGAATTATTCATTTTTCAGTTGAGTAAACTTAGGTTTCTCCAAGTCAAGTGATGGCTAAAGAGTGGGCAGAGCTGGTAAATAGCTCATGTCTTCTGGGCTGGGATTATGTTCTTTCCACTAGCTTGTATATTCTGTCCCCAGCTGGATGGATCTGAGCCCGAGCATGAAAGCAGCCAATGGATATACACGTAAAGATTCTGGCCTCCACACATCGAAGTGTGTATGCCTTTATACGACAACTGTGGCCGGGTTACAAGATAGGGGATTTCAAGCAGGATTGACCAACCTATGAGGGAGGATCTTGAGAGCCCTAGAAACCCTGTCCAGGAGTTTGGAAGAGCAGTTAATGACCAATCTGGATAAGCCTTAATAGAAATATAGTTGATCTCTTCAGACACTTCAAAACCAGTTTTGAAGACAAGATTGCCCAGACTTCTTCCCAACAAGTTCACAAGACAGAGTTAATACCAACAGTGAAAAATAATTGCAAAAATAAGGGGTTTTGTTTTTGGATTTTTTTTGTTTCCAATGTAGTTAACATACAATATATTAGTTTCTGGTATATGGTATAGTGATTCAACAATTCTACCCATTACTCAGTGCTCATCATGATAAATGTACTAAAAATACACATTTAAAAATGAGCAGTAATGTAGATTAAGGCAGTATTTACCAAAATATAATACATACAGAATGGTGCTAAGAAATAGTTTTTACTTAGAACACGGTTGAATACTTTGAATACTTTGATCTGTTAAGAATTTATTTTAATACATATGAGAGAAAATATATAACTAATAGGCAAATTTTATGATTTCATATATTTAAGAAGTGGTTAAAATAAGTATTTTTTTTTTAAATGAAACAACATCACTTGAGAAATTTTTTAAGATTTTATTTATTTATTTATTTATTTATTTTGGAGAGAGAGAAATAGAGAGAGCAGGGGGAGGAGTAGAGGGAGAAGGACTAGCAGACTAAGTACAGAGCCCAACGTGGGGCTCAGTCCCACAACCCCAAGATCACGACCTGAGTTGGATGCCCAACTGATTAAGCCACCCAGGTGCCCCTAAAGAGAAATTTTAAGTGCATAATAGTAAAGATGATTCTCAGACATAATGCAAATAAAGTGATAGACGAATGAATAAAATCTGTGAAAATTGTATTCCTTGAAGCTAGCTCTATCACTTTGCCTGACCTTGAACACATTCTTTAACATTTCCTCACCTGTTTAATAATTATTATTAATAATAATAACCAAGGATTCAATGGTTAAGTGCACAGAAAGTATTCAGCCCAGTTTGATACATGGAACTCAACAAATTCTAGCTACGATTTTCACATTTTATCAACAACAGTGAGAATTGTTGAACCATGGAAAGCTGTGAAGCAGAAAGCTCCTCATCATTGGAGGTGTGTAAACAGGACTAGGTGGATATCTGTCAGGGATGCTGCAGAGGATATTCCTACATGGGTGGGAGCTCAGTTAGAACTTTGAGGTGATTCCAGCTAGGAGATTTCTGTAATTCTGCTTTTTGGTGAATTCCAGGATGCTGGAAAGACTTAGAACTAGAGTTTTTCTCCTACATCTTGGAGGACCTTTAAGTTGCTACTCATGAGGACTCAAAGAACCATTGCTCTCTGAGCACCATTGTTGGCTGTGACACCCAGGCTTGACTTTCCATCACCCACATCACTGTCAAGAACTGTCTGAGAACCACACAGCTATTGTCCCATAGTTCTTGCCCAACCAGGAAAAACGCCTGTTCTGTCCTCACAACCGTGGGAAAGACTAGAAGAGCTTCTCATGGGTACAAAGAGGATCCATCCTGTCTAACCCTCAACTGGAATCTGGCCTATTCCCAGTAGTGGCTGCTGACAGGCATCAGATCCACCTGGGGAGCTCTAGCTATGGGAAACCTTTCTTTAAACAAGCCGAAATATGTCTGTCTATAGCTTTCACCCACATGCCCTAGTTTCATCTCCTTTAACCACAAAGAACAAGTCTCCCCATTGCCTCCCATGGGAATCTTGCAGAAGATTGCAGACTAATGGAGTGTTTGTGCTGTGGTTGTTCATTTCCTTGTCATTCTCCATTGTTCCCACAGATGGATTGTTTCTGGGGAGCAACTTCCAGTACCCTCCTCTTCCTCATCATTGATATCATGTTCTAATACAGTACATCTCTGCCTCTTTGAAGGCTAGAGATTATAGCATCTGGGCCCCCTTTTCATCATAAAGAGTGTTGCTCTCAGTAACATTCAGTTACACAAGGGATCCAGTAAATGTATTTATGTGAAGCCATTAGTAATAGATCATGGCATGTTTAGTGTTCTTTAGAGCTCTGGCCCCCCAGGGGTAGCCACTATCCCAGTTTCCAATACCAGGACTTTCTTTTTCCTGTTTTTGAACTTTAACTAAGTAGATTCATATGCTCTTTTTGGGTTTGGCTTCTTTTGCTGTACATTTCTGTACATTGTTTTGATAGTCTTGCATATAATAGTACTTTGTTCTCATTGCTATATTAGTATTTCATTGTATCTGTGTTCTATTTTGAGACTATATAAATTTCCATTGTAAGGATATACTGTAATTTATTTTTTTGGTACCTTATTAATGGGTACCTACACTCTTTCCAAGCTTTGATATACAAACAGTGCTGCAATGGACATCATTGAACTTGTGTTATTTTTTGTATATGCAAGTATACAAAGTTCCTAAAAGTACACCTACTGGGTTAACAGGTATAGATTTTTGTAATGTTGAAGAATATTGACAAATTACCCTCTATACAGGATGTACTCTTTACATTCCCAGCAAATTATTTGAGAGACTATTTTCTTAAAATTTTAAAGCTTGGAGCTTGTAGAGTCAGAAATCACATTGTATAACCCACTTATTGTACAACACATGAGAGAAATGAAGACCGTCAAGGCAAAAAGACTTGCACAAAGCCATAGAAAAAGTTAGTTATAAGTTTCAAATTCTGAAGGAGGCTTAGGTGCTGGTCTCACATATCAGAGAAAACCAACAAAACATCAAACACCCTGTTCTGCTGTTGGCATTCTGCCTCTCTCTCCCCTCCTCTTTCCCAAATGCCATCATTTTCTTTTTTCAAAGATTTTAGTTACTCATTTATTTGAGAGGGAAAGAGACACAGAGGGAGAACATGTGCTTGAGCACGTGTGAGAGTTGGGCAGAAGGGGAGAAAGAGGGACAAGCAGACTCTGAGCTAAGTCAGATGGGGGCTTCATATGGGGCTCTATCTCATGACCAAGAGATCATGACCCTGAGATCATGACCCGAGCCAAAATCAAGAGTTAGACACTTAACTGGCTGAGCCACCCAGGTGCCCCATCCCCATCTGCCTTCAAAGACAAGCACAAAAATGCCCAGCCACACACACCAGGACCATCTACCTAAGAGATCTCCTACAGTTCCACTGCCCTAGTTTCCATCCACAGACTGAGGATTCTACTATCTAATTCTTTTTTTTTTTTTAAGATTTTATTTATTTATTTGACAGACAGAGATCACAAGTAGACAGAGCAGGAGGCAGAGAGAGAGGGAGAAGCAGGCTCCCCGCCAAGCAGAGAGCTCAATGCAAGGCTTCTTCCCAGGACCCCACTCCGGGATCATGTCCTGAGCTGAAGGCAGAGGCTCAACCCACTGAGCCAGCAGGCACCACTCTACTATCTAATTCTAATGTCAGTTCTCTCCTGAGTTCAGGATTTTGCACAGTGGCCTCTTGGATATCTATGCATGAATATCTTTTTTTTTAAATAATTTCTTATTTTTTTAATTAACATATAATGTATTATTAGCCCCAGGGGTACAGGTCTGTGAATTGCCAGGTTTACACACTTCATAGCACTCACCATAGCACATACCCTCCCCAATGTCCATAACCCCACCACCCTCCCCCTACCCCTCTACCCCCGGCAACCCTCAGTTTGTTTTTGTGAGATAAAGAGTCTCTTATGGTTTGTCTCCCTCCTGATCCCATCTTCTTTCATTTATTCTTTTCCTACCCCCCACCCACTCACGTTGCCTCTCAACTTCTTCATATCAGGGAGATCATATGAGTCTTTCTCTGATTGACTTACTTTGCTCAGCGTAATACCTCTAGTTCCATCCACATCATCGCAAATGGCAAGATTTCATTTCTTTTGATGGCTATGCATGAATATCTTAAGGGTGTTTCAATCTCACCATGCTCAAAACTGAACCCATCCACTTTTTTTTTTTTTAACGTCAGCATGGTGAACTTTATTTATTTATTTATTTATTTTAGATTTCTTTTTTTTTTAATTTAATTTCTTTTCAGTGTAACAGAATTCATTGTTTATGCACCACACCCAGTGCTCCATGCAATCCGTGCCATCTCTAATACCCACCACCTGGTTCCCCCAACCTCCCACCCCCCACCCCTTCAAAACCCACAGATTGTTTTCAGAGTCCATAGTCTCTCATGGTTCACCTCCCTCTTCTGTCGATTCCCCCATCTCCACAGTGAAGATAGTAATAGGATGTACTTTACAGGATTGTTATGAAGATTACATGAATGAATATGTTCATAAAGCACTTAGAATAGTAACTGATGGATTTACTATGTAGCTATTATTGGTGAGTATAGGACAGCAAATAAATAAAATATGCTGAATGGTGATATGGGGAGAAAAATGAAGTTGGAGAGGTTGGTAAATGCTGCTAGGGACAGAAGAATGACACAGGGCAATTTTGGAAAAATGATACATTCCTCAGAGTTTTCTTCTTGTAGGAAACAAATGTCTGAGGAAATTCCTGGCAAACCATAGAGGATATATATAAACCATTATGGCCAGTTGGTCATTAATGAGTGTTTTTCAAGTTGTTCAAGATTTTCAGCATGAGGAGACTTCTGCCTGCCGACTAAAATCACTTCTAGGTCCTGGATTCATGTCTCTGGACTCCTCAGAGGGAGTGAGTTCATGGTGGGGTTACTTTCCAAGGAATCAGGAATTGCATTTGTATATGGCAATAGCCTGTGTCCTCAGGGGCTACAGCAAGTCAAGTGTCAGCTTGCATCAGAGAAGGGTCCTGTGAACCTGGGAGGCTGATTGATTAGACTTGACACACTGCTGTCCCCCTCAGAGTGCCATCTCCAGAACACTGCTGGTTCACAAATCTACATGAAGTCCTGTTCGGGATTATTGCTGATTGTCCCATTCATATGAGTTATGGAATCAGAAAAGGTACAGGCAGCAAATAACTCTTGATTTCAGAAGGAAAATGCCTTTCATCCTTCCATCTCTTTCACTTAGAAGAGGAAGGTGACAAATCAGAGTGCTCCAGTGTAAAAGCCCAAAACCATCCTGGGCAAAGTGCTGGCTTGATGGGTTCAGCCCTGGGGCTACAGAGAAGGTGAAGAGATCTGCCTTTTTGGATTAACTGCTTCAGTCACGCAGACCCTGCATTTGCTGACTTGGCATCGAGGGCAAGGAGCGAGTCAACCCATTTTACTTTGGACTGTGTCCAGGCAGTTCCCTGGGAAGGAAAGGACTTAGGGGACAATTTAAGGACTCCACCCAGATAAAAGCATTCTGGCGTAATACAATGAGTGGAAGATTTCCAGCTGGGGGAATGTTCAGCTCCACAGATGACCAATATCAGCAACTACCCAGTGAAAAGAAGAGATGAGGAAAGAATTCATGAGACATCTGAAGGGAGGTGGTGGGAAGTGATGCAGAGAGCCCCAGGCTTTGGAGCTTGAGCCAAGATTCAATTCCCCACTCTTCCCTCTATGAGCTTCTGATTTCAGGTTCTTGTGTACTTATGGGAGGCCACAACTCCTTTGCAGATTTGCACGTTGTGAGGTTGATGTGAGCCTCAAGCGAAAACTAAAGTGTCTGTGAACTATAAAAAGCCACAGTTTGGTTAGAATAATAAGGCCTCCTCTGAATTATATCAGACTACCAGTACTGTTTGTGGAATTGACATGGCTGTCTTGATCACAGCACTGTAAGTGAAACTTGAAAGACACTGTGAGAAAACACGTGTAGGCGTGGAATTGCATCATGTGTAAATATGGTGCGTGTATGTGTATGCATGTGTGTATGCATTTGCACTATTTCAGTGCTATATTCGTGCTCCAGTATTAATTAAATTTTGATGGAATGGGATCGGTGTAATGTGGGACAAAGATTCAGAACAAGGGCTTTGAAGTCAGAAGTACGGGTCTTCCAACTTCAGCTTACAGCCCTGGTGACAAAATTACTTAATTTCCTGAGCTTTACTTTCATTACTTGCCAAATGGTGATAGTAACACATATACTTCATAGGGTGGATATGAGAATTAAATCTGATAAAAATATGCAACATTTAGCAAATACTGGGAATGATAAAAGATTCCAGTAAATGCCACTTATGGTCATTGTCATGAATGTTATTACTGTTAATAATAAAATCCACTTGATGATTATGTGTGAGTGAATGGAGACTCTTGCCTGAGTCACAGTGCCTGCAGTGGGACAGGCGAGCAGAGATGGTTCCTGTGTGAGGAAGGAACATCCTTTCTGGGAGTCTGTACCTTCCTGGTTTATGGTGGAAGTCTCCACAGTCAGACCCATGGTTTGATTCTCTATTCCTTTTCTCTGTAACTTCTAGAAATGGAAGAAACCTATGTGTTCTGGGAATTATGAAGGAGAAAAGTGAAGGAATAAAAAAATGTTTATAGCCTCTTCTGAAATCATTCAGGGAATTAAGCAAGTTAAATAGAGAGACTAGTAAGAACATGAGAGTACTGATCCCGTTGAGGGGAAAGAGGAGAAATGACAGATGGGCACAGTTGGGACAATTGAGGGCTTGTCCTTAGGACTGAGGAGACGGAAAACTCAGAAGAACATAGTGGATAACAGAATTGACCTTAACATCAGGCAAAACTGAGTTCAAATTCCGTTTTTATCACAGAACATTGTGTAGTCGGGCAAGTTACTTGAACTCTCTGTAGAAGACAGAGTGGAAATAAAAATGATACTTTTTTTCCCTGAGGTGAAATAATACGTGTAAAGTGCTTGGCAAAGTGATACTTCTACTACTTCTAGTGGCTAAGTACCAGAAACTTTTCTTTTGGAAATTTGTTTGATTTTATTCCCTAACATTAACTTATCTATTTGACATAGACAAATGAAGATGTTCATTTTGGAAACACTACTCTGCTTTACATATTAAGATCATCAAAGAAAAATGTTCAGGTCCAAGTGGGGACACAGTTGTAAATGAGGGTAGGAGTAGGGTTTACCTGATCTTGGACACAGAAATGGTGGCACATAGAGAGAGAGAGAAACCTGCCAGGAAAGGGAGAATACTAGTCTACTGAGTCAGGTCTGCTAGAACTGCTGTACCTCTTCTGGGGATGATGGTCCTGACATACATCACTTTTAAAATCTTGCAAGTAGGGCACTTGGGTGCCTCAGTCAGTTAGGTGTCTGCCTTCGGCTCAGGTCGTCCCGGGATTGAGCCCCGAGGTGGGCTTCCTACTCAGCAGGGAGCCTACTTCTCCCTCTCCCTCTGCTACCCCCCCTGCTTGTGCTCGCTCTGTCAGTTAAATAAGTAAAATCTTTAAATGCATAAAATCTTGTAAATATTTACAGTCTAACTTAACTATATAAATTGTTACCCAATCAATTACTTTTCTCTTTCTGTTTTTTTTTTTTCCCACGATTATTAAATAGCTGCTTGTTCTCAGTGTTGGAAGATTTTGGAGTACTAACAGTTCCTGATATTGGAAGAAAGATGAGAACTCTGATTTCTGTCCTCAAATAACTATAACACAAAGCAGCATGTGATAAGAAACCTAAGAAAAAAAAGTTTCATGAGGAAGGGTAGCCAAGAGCTAGAATTTGAACTATAGAGCTATTTTAATAGTTGATGGTAATCACATTTCAGAAGGAGACAGTGGAAAGATACTTAAAGACTGGTACGTGGTTTGGTATGGAGGGGTTGGTTCTCGGGAATGATTCTGGAATTCATACCTGGTCAAGATGTCAGCACATTGAAGTACACGGGAGTCCAGACTGCTTTGTTTCAGTGCCAGCTTTGCTTCTTAACTCGCTTATGTGGCCAATGGCAAGTAACATAATGTCTTTGTGTGTCAGTTTCTGCCTCTATAAAATGGAATCATAATAATATTAATAACTTTCAGAATGGCCAGAAGGATAGATTAGGTAATCAGTGTCACATTATTAGCACAGGGCCTGGCACATTGTAAGCCCTCACTAGTGTAAATGGTTATTATTTAATCAAAATCATTCTGAATAGTTTTTAAGGAGACAACAAGAGAAGGTTTTATGTTTGTATTAAGATTTGTTTTGAGGCTTACACCAATTTCTTGCAATTTGGATGACAAAAGCTTGGTCAGAAGACATAACGGTGAAGGGATCCTTTAGGATATAATTCCTTATAAAGATCTGACTTGAATCTCTGTTTTTTCTCTGCATAAAGCATATATAATACTGATGCTTGTATATCCGTGGTCCTCTGAACTAACAGTTATACTGTAATATATGATGTTAACAAGGAAGGCAATAGTATTCCCCTGTTAATAACTCAGCCAGTGGTCTACACTCTTTGGTCCTATTTGGGTCAACCTGCGATTCTTCTAAGCCTGATTAAATGGTCTTTTTTTGACTTAGTGTTTCTAGTCAATTTAATAACCATTCCTCCCTTTAAATACATTTAATTAACATACTTTCTTCTAAGTAAGACATTCAAAGTAAAACTATTTTAATATTTACTGTTGTTTATGAAGGTATTAGCTAATATTTTTGCATCCATGCTGAATTGGGTAGCAAACCAAGTTGGAGAGCCTTATGTTTTAAGGGCTGGATTTTAACTGGCTCTGGACCTCAGGGCCTCCCAATTCCAAGGGTCGGCATACCTCCAGAGGATGACATCCATTGTGCCTGCAGTAGTTCTTACTGGCAGGTTGTCAAATCTCTTGTGCCTTGGTTCCTCTGCCCCCCGCCCCCCGCCGAAATCCATCTACATTACAAGGTTTTTGTAAAGTTCATTTCAGTTATGTAGATAAAATATATGACACATGACTTGGCACATAGTAAGGCGTAAGTGGGGGCTGTAACGATTGCATCCATGATCACGGTCTACCTTAAACCTTACAGCAACCATCCAAACTTGATGGCCAGTAACATGTCTGCTTTATGAAGCAGGAGGCATGGCACTGTAAAAAATAATTGTTTTTCAAAGCACAAACACAGTGTGTCTCTAGGGTGAGAGATTTTGCCATAACATTAAATAATAAAATAATATGATTTTTACAAAATTAAATTATGCATTTAATTTTTTTTAAAATTGTGGTTTTTCTTCATTTACATAAACGGTATTCTTTGCCATTGTGTGAACGAATGCAGAAACTAAGCATCAAAACAGCTGAGTGTCTGTTTTACCATTTTAGCCACTGAAATTTAGGTGAGAATGTGCTACCATCTTTGCATTCCTGAGAACTGAGAACCCTTGGGCAGGTTGACTCCTGAGACACGTCACTTTGAGTGTGGCTTTCTTTAATGACACCAAATGTTAACAATACAAGGACTGACTGTGAGTTTCCCCCTCCCAGAAAAAATGTGGAAGTACACATGGGGTAACTATTTCCTTAGTCACTAGACTTTTTGATGGAAAGCATTAGTACATTGTGGGTTAAAGGATGCATTTATTGCTGAGTGTTACTCTGAAAGGTACTTATAATTGCAGTGAAGGAATTTGTAATATTTAGTAATGGTAGGACTAGAGTGACTCATGAGTGAGAGAGGGAGAGCTAAGAAAAAATAAACAATTTATAAAATGTTGGACAGGTCAACTGTACATTAGAGTGTTTTCTTCACATAATTTCAATTTTGTGTTTTCCATTAAATAAGAAGGCTGCCTTTTAATTGTATGTTATTTCATCAATTTGAATACTCTTTTAGTAATTATTTTATGGGAAAAGGTTTATTAAGCACTGACTATAGAACATACACTCTTCTTAATCCTTGGGACACATTGTAAAATGAAACAGGACATAATTCCTGCTCTGACAATCAAGCAGGGAAGACAGATAAAAGATCAATTTTAGATGAAGGGTGCACAGGGAGAGCTTATTTTGTCTGGTAGGTCTTGGAGGACCTTGCAAAAATTCACTACGCTCTAAAGCAGGTCTGGTTCTGTGCATTCATTTATTTATTCGCCCATCCTTTCCTGAAGCAATGTGTATTGTTTTCCTCCAGTTAGGTGTGCTGTGTTCTAGGCTTTAAGGATTTAGGGAGGAACAAGAACTCTCTAAGACAAGGGAATAAATAAACAGGTAAACAAATGTGTAAGATTATCTCAGGTACTGGTGAAGGGTAAGAAGGAGGAAGAGAAAATTGAAACAGGATGGTATGTTAGGGGCTGATCTGGGAAGGTCTCTCTGAAGAGATGACACTTTAGATGACCCTTAAATTGAGAGGAACCAGCCATGCAAAGAGCCATTTAAATATATTCTCAGTGTTTCTCCTTCCTTTCATCATTCACAAAGCTTCAATGATTTCTAGTAAAAAAAGTAGAGCCTTTTTTCAGGGATGTTTTGAGAGGCAAAGGCAAAATTGCTAAGCAATCCACCTTTTCCAGCTGAGGCCAGAAGAGAATAACAATCATGATCTCCTCTGGACAATAGCTGTATCAAACAAAATAATAATTTCCAAGGTAACAGGTATCATGGTACCTTGGTATCAAGGTATAATGCTAGCATGCTAGCATGATAAAGCAGTGAGGGCAGATGAATTAGAAGTTTTACTTATTCTAACTACACAAATAGTAGTAATGGAGAAAATCTTGGAAATACTTGCAGGACATGCGGAAGATGAAATTTTTTTTTTCTTTTTTACAGATTTTATTTATGTATTCAAGAGAGAGATAGCAAGAGAGAGCATGAACAGGGGATTGTGGGGAACGGGGGCAGAGGGAGAGTAGCAGGCTCCTTGCTGAGCAGGGAGCCCGAGGCTGGGCTTGATTCCAGGACCCTGGGATCATGATCTGAGCTGAAGGCAGACACTTAACTGACTGAGCCAACCAGGCATCCCTGGATAGATGGTTTTTGACCAGAAGTCCATTAATCCTGTCACAGTTTGGTTATAAAAAGGAATCATGACCTCATTTTATTGCCATATCCTGGGAAGTCTGGAATATGTGGATTATACGTAGCTGTGAGCATTTTTATTCAACATACAAAGACTACTTATGCTGTAATAATTGCTAACACTTACTGAACATTAACTATGTGTCACTGTCCCCTCTAAGTGCTTTACATATGTTAACTCCTGTAACACTCATGGCATCTCCAGGAGGGAGCTACTATTATGAAGCATAGAGGAGTTAGAGAATTTGCCCACGTTCACAGCAGATGTTGAAGAGTCAAGCCCAGGCAGTTCAGAGCTGGGGCTCTCACTCATTTTGCAAACTTGTTCTTTATGCCACAATTATGATTCTTCTCATCAGCCACTGGGTAAGTCCCAGGGCGGTGTTCATCACGTGATGAAGAGTTCATTGTGAGGGAGAGAGAAAGAACAATGAGGGGCAGAGAGAGACAAACAAAGAGAACGAGAGAGCTAGCAAATGTGTGCGTAGGTGGCACCACCAGATTTAATCCTCTGAAAAAAATCTGAAGACGAAAAAGAATGATTTTTCAAGTATTAGTCCACATGTAGTCCCGGTTTCTCTCAAGTCTCAAAGCAAACAAACACGGTATTTTTAGCCCTATTTTTAAAATGAAGAAATTAAGCTCAGAAAAGTTCAGCAACTTGGGTCTGCCTTATGCCTAAATCTACATTTTTCCGGTACTGCTCCCTAAGGGTGTTTGTAAAAAAAAAAAAAAGAAGAAGAAAAGAAAAGCAAAAATAAAGCCATTATTTGACCTGTTGTCTAGTCCTAGTTTGATAATGCTGTGATAGGATTTCATATCCAAAGAGAGATTGAAGGGAGCTTTTTATTAAAGACTGTAAAACTGGGGGCGCCTGGGTGGCTCAGTGGGTTAAAGCCTCTGCCTTCGGCTCAGGTCATGATCTCAGGGTCCTGGGATGGAGCCCCGCATCAGGCTCTCTGCTCAGCAGGGAGCCTGCTTCCCCACCCCCCTGCCTACTTGTGATTTCTCCCTCTGTCATCCCGGCACTGTTAAAAAAAAAAAGATATAGCCCTCTAAATGACCGTTTTACTAATGTATCCTTCCTTTAATATTGTAAAGTTTATGCTAGTGCTTTTTCCTTGATTAGAATCAATAATTATGGTCTATATTGCTGGTCATATTTCAGGAATTGGGCTTGACTAATTTAGGTGTGCTTCTAATTTCTAAATTAGATATAACAAGTTTTTAAAAAAATATTTATTTATTTGACAGAGAGAGCGATCACAAGTAGGCAGAGAGGCAGGCAGAGAGAGAAGGAGGAAGCAGGCTCCCTGCTGAGCAGAGCCTAATTCGGGGCTCCATTCTAGGACCCTGAGCTGAAGGCAGAGACTTTAACCCACTGAGCCACCCAGGCGCCCCGATATAACAACTTTTATATAATTGATTTTCTTCTATTTATTTTATTCTTGTGTGATTTTATTTTACTTTTGTTCTGAGTAGTTCTATGACCAGATTCTATAAATTCTAGTATGTAGGATTTAAACTTGAAGTGTTTTAAGTATTTTTCAGTGGTTTGCTTCTGTCACAAGTTTCTGTTTCATCTGCAATAGATTCCTTTTGCAGCATTAATATAAAACTTTATTTTTGTTTCTGATCATTCTTTAAATAACTGTATTTTGTTTTACATATTCCTTTCATTCATAACTTTGTGTATATTTTCAAATTATTATAACTTTAATTATTACATGTTATAAAATAAGCCTCCGAAACTTGCCTGCTATGCTTTAATTTATCTTTTTCTTTTTGTCTGAGGTTGTTATTGGCAGCCCCTTTCTTTTGCTTAAGCATGGTTTGTTTTCATTTATTCTCAGCCTTTCAAATCAATATGTTAATTAACTAATTAGTAATTTTATTTTAGAAATGTCTCTTAAAAGCAGTATTGATAATTTTTTTTTTGAGATGCACTTGGAGACTCCCTGCCTTTAATTAGGAAAGTTCAGATCATATACATTTACTGAAAAATTTTTCATAATTTGGCTTTTTTTAAATATATTTAATTTATTTATATTTATCGTTTCTTTACTTGCTTATTAGTACATGGAGTATCTTTAATTTGATTTCACATTTAAAATTGTTTGTGAGGAAAAAGGCTCTTTTTCTATGACATCAGTTATTTCCTAATACGATTTGAGACATTGTCAACTGTAAACTTGTTGATTCATACTTATCTAAAATAAGTTTTTTACTTACTTTTACAGAAAAAAAAAAGACCATCCATATTGGCTTTTGTTTTGTTTTATTTTCTTTAATCTGAAGAAGGAAACCCTGTGTTTGCTTATTTATTTTGTTGGTCATTATGAATTAAACTTCTTTAAAACATATTAATTTAGAATAATCATTAGCTTTAACTCTTTACATTTGTAAGTAAGGTTTTATTTTATTTTTTTCTCTAATGCTCGTTGATTTCTTTGATCGCCATAAGGTTTTTTACTTTTAATATTTTGTGTTAAGCCTGTATTAGTTTTCTATCACTGAGTAATAAATTAACAACACCAACTTAGTGCCTTAAAATAACACAGATTAATTTTTTCACAGTTTCTGTGGGTCAGGAGTCCAGGATTCTATGTTAAGAGTCTCACCAGCCTGAGATCAAGATGTCTTTTGATGTGGAACTCCTAGCTGAGGTTCTGGGTTTTCTTCTGAAGGCACTGGTTGTTGACAGAATTTAGTTTCCTGCAGCTATTGAACTGAGGCCCTTGACTCCTAGACGTGACCTTTCATTACCTCAGAAATGGCCTTTTTTAAATCCGGAGTTTGATTCTTTAAGATCTGGAGGAGTGTGCATGCTCCTGCTTCAAATCGGTCTCACCTTCTGGGGCGCCTGGGTGGCTCAGTGGGTTAAGCCTCTGCCTTCAGCTCAGGTCATGATCTCAGGGTCCTGGGATTGAGTCCCATATCGGGCTCTCTGCTCCGCAGGGAGCCTGCTTCCTCCTCTCTCTCTCTCTCTGCCCACTTGTGATCTCTCTCTGTCAAATAAATAAAATCTTAAAAAAAAAAATCTGTCTCACCTTCTGATTCTGATCTTTCTAGACCCTATTTCAATGGCTCACTTGATTAGGTCAGGCCCACCCAGGATATCTGCCTTTAATTAACTACAAGTTAATAGAGACCTTAATTACACCTGCAAAATCCTTTTACTTTGTCCTATACCATAGCCTGATCTTCGTGGTGGTTTGCTGTCATATTTTTAGGACCTCCAACACTCAGCATCACTGACACAGTATGTGTAATAGGGGATGACAATCTTGGGGGACTTATGTCTACCACAAGATCTGATTTAAATCCTATCAGTTTTACGTGGCCTTTGAAGAAATATTTTTAGAGACGTACTTGAGGATTTCTTTCCATATGAGTATCTTTCCTGGTATTGGAAAAAAAAAAATCTGTGATACATTCTTTTTCTTTAAAAGTTTGTGAAAGTGTCATATATAGATAAATGTAGAAGAAAAATATATGATATGGGTAAATTTGTAATGAAATGTGTATTCTAAAACATCTAATTTTAATACCTGTTATCATTATAAATTAACATAACATTATAAAAAATTAATTTGCCTTGAATTGTTTATACTTTTTGGGTTGGTAATCCCACTTTTATTAATGATCTAGGAAAATGAAGACAAGGAGAAACCCTTCTGTACAAAAATGTTTACTTTAATACTTTATTATAGTAAATGTGTGAACAAGTTACAAATTGGGGAAATGTTAAGGCACTTAGAGTGAACTCCATAGATATATATTGTATAATAAACATAAATACGGTAAGGAGGGGGGTGGCACCTGGCTGGTTCAGTCAGTAAAGCGTATGGCTCTAGATCTTGGGGTCATGAGTTCAAGCCCTGCATTGGGTGTAGAGATTGCTTAAATAAACTTAAAAAAAATTTTAAAAATATAAATACCATAAGAGTACAAAAGATATATACAGAATATGTGAGATATAGAATGTAAAATTATAGGTACACTATGACTACAACTATGTGAAATAGGAAGTGGTAACTGCAGGACTAGAATAATTTGTGGAATCACTTCTCGGCCTTTTGGCTAAGATCAAGTGTAGAATAATTTGTGGTAAAGCTCTTGATGAAACAGGTTAACATATCAGGTATATATTTTTAAATAATTTAAGTCTACCAATAGGTTTATACAATGTATAAAACAAAATTAAGTCAGATTCTCAAGTGTCTGGAAAAGAGTAGGTGTGGACCTCCTTGACTTCTGATTCCCTTTCATCTGAAATCTGCTGAGCCTTTACTAAGTGAAGGGTGAAATCTTCCTCTGCCATTGATGAGAACTAAGTGAATTATAGTGGGAGTAGACAGACCTGGCCCTTCCCTCATGATGATGACTAATTGACAAACCGTCTTGATGGGGTGTGACCTAGGGCTGACCCTTGATGACTGGGGATAGATAAAAAACAGAATGCTCACTTTTACTTGCTTTTCTATGAGGTTTCATATGGGACTGGTCTATTGTGAGCAAGAAGGAATTACTAGATCCTTTTAATAAATATATCAGTACTGAAGCTACCTGAGACGATAGTTTAGTTATAAAGTCAATCCTCTCATCCTGGGCAGAAACCCCTTCCAGTGCCTGTGTAAGAGATATCTCCATCTTGCCCCTGCCATATGTAATGTATACTCGTTACCACTGAGTGTAGCCTGTGTTTTTGATTAAAAAAAAACAAAAAACAAAAAACAAACTTCTTTGACCACAGACCACTTTTCATGGAATAGATCCTAATAGATTGTTCTCTGAAACACAATTTGTGAAAGACTGAATCATAAATAATCCTTTAATCCTCATATAAAGAGTCATGTCAAATAAAGAAATTTGAGATGTGTAAGAGAGATTATATTTGTTTTTCAAGGTCCCAAGGGGGTTAAAAACTAGAATAGAAGAATAAAATTATAGTGAGTTAGGTAACTATGTAAAAAGATGGCTTTATTCTAAAAGTCAAGCTTCCCTTCACTAACAGTTCTCCAACATGGATTTAATGATCATTTGTTGTGAATACTATGAAGAAGATTCAAGAGTTAGACAGGAACTTAGAAGAGTTAGGAAGATTTGTGATTTTCAGCCCTGTCTGAGCATCAAAATCTTCTGAGAAGTTTACTTATAAAAGAGAGGGAAAAAAGGAAGGAAGGGGGCAAAAAACCAAAAAACAACAACAACTAAAAAAACTGGGCCCCATCTAAGCCCTACTGAATTGGAGTATCTGAGTTTGGAGCCTAGAAATTTGAATTTTGAATAAGCTGCTTGGTGATTCTTTTCTATACAGTTAAGAGACTAGCAGATGAAAACAAATGAACCAGATGGCTTTTTAAGGATACTCGCACCCATAAAAATCCGTTTCCATGGTACAAACAACAGTATGGCAAATTAGGCAATTAGGAATGCTGAGCAAATGACATTGCTTGTCATTTGAGAATCAGAGAGCAGAGACCTTGTTTCTGAGATCTTCCAGTGCAGGAGCAATGGGACTGGTTTGTGCTACTGAATTCATTATTCTGAAAGCGAGATGGGAGTGATGAGAGCTAGGGAAGGAGGAGGTGACCTGGGAGGGCAGCTTTGGAAGCTGACTTCTCCACCCATGTACAATCCCTTCCTTGCTGTACAAAACGAAGATTTTGATTGCTTGCATGTGTGGCTGTTGCCTCATGGAGTTTAATGAGGTTCATCCCAGGCAGAGAAGCTGCAGGACTTCTCGGATGGTTGTTACAGGGAGTGGCTGCTTGATCATGGCGATCCATTCATCTGCCAGCAAGGGTCTGGCCGGATGTGTCTTCACTGCCAAGTTCTGACTGGTTTTGCCCAAACCAAGGGAGTGACCTCTCATAGTGTTTGCCCCCAGTTGTGGTCAGTTTTAGCAGCAAATCTTAGTTCTGCCTAGTATTATATAGAGATCTAGGAAAAGAAGCAGCCCCTCATTCGTAGAAGAGTGCACTTAGACACTGGTTCTGGAGGTGACTAGGAAACGTGGATACCCCTCCCAGAAATCCCAGGCTCTTCACCCAGGTGTGTATGAGATCACTGTTCGCCAGGGATGCCTGAAATCTGGGCAGCTGGAAGGTATTTGCCAGATCCATTCTTCTTACTCATTTATCTGTATTTGTCAAGTGTAACTCTGTGCCGTTGGCTACACTGTGGACACTGATATAAAGTTATAGGTGAAAACAGTCAGTAGTTAACCATCTGGTTAAATTTCCATACTTGCTCTGAACGGGAATTAGCTAGCTTCTCTTGGTAATCATCATTAACATAATAGTAACTAACATTTATGGACTTGGCACCTATGTGCTGAAAACATTTCCATGGCATGTTCCTAGTAAGGTATTATTATTGCATCCATTTCCTGAATGAGAAAATGGAGACACATAGATAAGGTCACTGGATCAAGATACATAGCCTCCACTCATCATGAGGGTGGGCATGAGAAGGCAGAGATTCAGGATTCCTTCATCACATCCTCTGAGCTTGGGTGTTGCTTGCTCTTGATCTCTGGGTTAGGGGCTGAATTAGGCCAGGCTCTGTTAGTACTGCATTAATACAGTTCAGTCTCCACCTCAGGGAGGATCTTTCTGAGGAACGGGGATTATATTCAGGCCCGGAGTAAAAGAAGAGAAATGGGATCAACAGTAGCTGGCTTTGGAATCTCAGGGGAACAAATAGTCTCAAGAGAGGAAGGAAGAGTCTTAAGTTTGGAGAAGGTTGCAGGCTGTCCTTTGGGTGGATCAGAGGGTGAGATTCTTTTTATGAAACTCTTAAACTGTAAGGAGTCAACAGGACATCTAAATCTGACTTCCTGGGTTCAGAGGGTCAGCTGGACCTAACCCCAGTGGGTCAAGGAGACTAGCCAAACCGGAAGAGCAGGGTCCTGGCCAAGTAGCTCAGATTTAGTTAAGTTTTGTTCCTGTAATACTGAAAAAGCTTTGTGGATGTGATTCATTTTAATGAGATTTAGGCATAAAGCAACAGAGTTGAGGTTCCTCCAGTTTGTAAACTCTGAAATGTTTTATGGAGATACAGTATCTCATAATGTAAATCATTATTTTGATTTTAAAAAGGATTCACTTGGGGCGCTTGGGTGGCTCAGTTGATTGAATCTCTGACTCTTGATTTCAGCTCTGGTCATGATCTCAGGGTCCTGTGATTGAACCCTGTGTCAGCCTGTCTGTGCTCAGTGCACAGTCTGCTTGTCCCTCTCCTTCTGCTCCTCCTGAGCTTGCAGTCTCTCTCTTTCTCTCAAATAAATAAATAAATAAATAAAATCTTAAAAAAAAAACAAAACAAAACAAGATTCTGTGTTCTTGAATTACTAACTTTTTAAGTGCTCCTTCCAAGCAGATTTACCACATTCTTAATTACAGATTATATGTTTATCTTAAAGCCAAGGATGGTATTGCCTCTCTTTACAGCTCCATTCAAATATTTACTGAATACTGGTTTTGTTTTCATTTCGTTTTGTTTTGTTTTTTTAATTTGAGAGAGAGAGAGAGAGAGCACAAGCAGGGGAAGGGGCAAAGGGAGAGGGAGAAGCAGGCTTCTCACTGAGCAGGGAGCCCCAATGCGGGGCTGGATCCTGGGATGCTGGGATGAGCTGAGGTGAAGGCAGGAGCTTAACTGACTGAACCACCCAGGTGCCCTTTACTGAGTACTATTTAAAAACAAAGTTGGAATCATTATACTCTAGATGTATATATTTGAATTATTTTTCTCCCTGAACATTTTTAAGAATATTCCAGAACATTATGTCAGTGAAAAATGTATTACCCATTTTATTTTGAAAGGATGAGTGATGTTCTGTTACACAGATAAACTGTGATTACTTAACCATTTTTCTCTTACAATAACTAAGTTTTCACTCTTTCATTTTACTATTTGCATATATAACAGTGAAAAAAATCAGGAACAATCTGAATGCTAACACTGTTTTGAATACGTTTAACCATAAATCTTTCCAATAAGATATTATACTTGGTCAAATATTGATACTTAAAATTTTCTTGTTGTATAACCTCTAACTAATTTGCAGGATGGTTGTATTAATTTTAATTAGTGACTGGGAAAGTTAGTTAACCTTTCTGTGCTTCACCTTCTTTGTCTCTAACAGAGGAATAACATGATTACCTATTTCATAGGTTTGAGTTGTTATATAGAAGGTACTTGGAACAGTGGATGAATAGTATTGAGAATGGCACATTCTGTACAATTGTTTGCTATTTTGATTATGCTCCTACCAACATTAATGTCATCTTTCTGTGGCAAGTCTGACAGCTTTTCCTTTTATTATATAAAAATACTATTTTAATAGATGAATGTTACCCCCTTTTTATTCGCATTTTTTTTTTTTTTAAGATTTTACTTATTTATTTGACAGAGAAAGAGACACAGGGAGTAAACCAGGGAGCGGGAGGTGCAGGGAGAGCCAGAGGGAGTAGGGAGCCTGATGTGGGGCTTAATTCGGGGCTCGATGTGGGGCTAGATCCCAGGACCCTGGGAGCATGACTTGGAGCCGAAGGCAGTTGCTTAACTGACTAAGCCACCCAGACGCCCCAGTCTGCACTTCTTTGGTTACTAGTAAAATTTGACGTGTTATTTTGTATTTGTGTAGCTGCTTGTATTTCTTTTGTCTGGATTTTATTCCTGCTTTAACTAGAGTCTCTCTGTTTCTCCAGTTACTTTTATGACATCTTTTTATGGTGATCTTTGTTGCCATTTATGTTACCGATATGTTTCTGGTTTGTAAGATACCCTGTGCTTAGCACTAGTGGTTTTTTGTTGTGGTGGTGGTTGTTTTGTTTTGGTTTTTTAAGATTTTATTTATTTGTCAGAGTGCGCGCACAAGCAGGGGGAGCAGCAGGCAGAGGGGAACCAGGCTTCCCCCTGAGCCGGGTGCATGATGCAGGACTCCATCCCAGGACCCTGAGATCATTACCTGAGCCGAAGGCAGACACTTAACCAACTGAGGCACCCAGGTATCCCTGCACTAGTTATTTTTGAGTGTAGATCAGAGAAGACTGGGAAGGTTTGAGGGAAGAAGTCATACTTGGGCAGCTAGCTGGGCAGAAATGAGTGGACTTTGTAGATACAGGGGTAGTGACAATGACTGTGGAGAAAACATCCTGCACCAGGGATTAGAGCCTACAGTTTTATTCCAGATTTTGTCCTTTGGACAAGCCAGTTAATATCTCTGAACTCAAATATACTTATCTATAAAATGGGCTCATATGAATGATTGCAGAGTATCCATCAGGGTCAAATGAGTCCTCATATGTTCAGCTTTTGCATTAACTAAACAAATTGAACTTATGGCTACTTTTTCTTTTCATTTTTGGCATCTACAATTGTCCAAAGAAAGTTAGTTTTGCATTTAGAGTCTGTTGTGTTTGCCCAGGATGGGCTTCCTATTCCTCCTGACTCAGTTAGCTTTTTATCCAGATATCAGCTCAGCTGACCATTGAAACCTACCACTCACTACCTACGCCTTCTCCCCGTACATGCAAGCTGCTTGATGAGGTCAGTTCCCACCTTGTTCCCTTACAGCACAGGTCCCTCTTCCTTGTAGCATTCCACACCCTTAATAGTTTCACATTTATTTAGGTGACTACTTGATAAGTGCCCATTTCTCCCTCTATAGACTGCAAAGCCCATAAGGGCAGAGACCAGGTGTCTTTTGCTTACCATAGGGTTTTTTTTTTTTTTTAAGATTTTATTTATTTATTTGACAGAGATCACAAGTAGGCAAGAGAGGCAGGCAGGGAGAGAGGGGATGCTTACCATAGTTTTCTGCCTGTTTACTATGCCTGAGTAGGACTTTCGTTCATATTTCTCTAGTGAGTAGTGGGACAGTTGAATATGCATAAAAGTACTTCGGAGAGTACAAAATGTAAGGAACATGTAAGAAAGGGATCTGTCAGGCTACAGTACTGATGAGGGGACAAGCATGTCTGCATCAGAGAGTAGTGTGTAGAGGTTAGCCATGGGAGATGGGACTGGGAAGGGGGACTGGGTTTGATCATGGGGAGCCCTGGACACCAGATGGAAGAGTTTTCCTGAATGAGTCATGCAGTGAGGAACCAGTGAAGAATTCTGAGCAGGTGTGGCATAAAGAAGACTTGTGTAAATAAGATAAAAAGTGCCTGTCAGTAGAGAAAATATTAAATAAAATAATAAATAAAAGAAATTAAAGATTTTATATTAAATGCCTTTCATATTCCCTGATTTTAAAAAACCACGATTAATTAGAAAATTTAAAAATTCTTAATTTTAAAAATTGCAATTTTATGTTTTCTCTGTGGTTTTAAATGCCATTAATATAGAATGCAAAATTGGGAATTTGGGACATGGCATACCTGATTACACTGAAAATTTTGGATTTAAGAACTAAAAGTAAATAGTGAAAGCATCACATGTTTGTAAAACAGAACAGAATTTCTATTGAAATATAATACAATTAAACTTTACTATATCTATAAAAACAGTAATTTTGATGTAGTTGTTCAAATAAAATTTAAATAACCTGAAAATTATGTGAAACAAGAGAAAGATTTACACTTGAAGTTTCTGTAAAAATAGTAGTCCAAGGGGTGCCTGGGTGGCCCAGTTAAGCGTCTGTCTTCGGCTCAGGTCATGATCTCAGGATCCTTGGATGGAGCCCCCTGCCCTGCTCAGTGGGGCTGGTGGGGGGTATCTGCTTCCTATTTCTCCCTGTCCCTCTCACCACCTCCTGCTCGTGCTCTCTTGCTCTCTCTCTATCTCTCTCTTTCTCGAATAAATAAGACCTTAAAAAAAATTAGTAATCAACATCTGGTCATTTTCCCTAGGTAACTCTTTTTTGATTTGATTATATTTTGTTTTGACATGATTTTTAGAACATTACTAATTGCCTTTGGAAAATTGCAATCCTATAGTATTAAGTTAATGGCTATTTGCGTGTATGTCAAGGTCTCTGAGAAATGGGAACATTACGATGTGGGTGGTCATCACAAATGCTGCTTGTCAGTTATCTTTGGTTCTATATTTCTTAGTACTTGTAGGATTGGATTTCTTGGCCCCCTGTGATTGAGTGGGACCATATGCATTACTTCATCCGGGTAGAGAGTTATGAGTAGAAATGAACTTTGTCCCCTGTAGGCTGAGCCTTTCATTGCAAAACCCTCCCGAGTGTCCTGCCTGCCCCAGCGTCACCTGGCAGCATGTGATATTGTGAGTGCTCTTAGCCGGGGTCCTTGAGTCATAAAAATAAGCAGAGTTCCTAACCTACAATGGACATGTAATATATTAAGAAATGACCTTTGCAATTCAAAGGAACTGAGATTTTTAAAGATTGTTTGCTATGTAGCATAACCTACCATACCCTCATTCGTACATTTGTGTCACATATAATCTATAAAATGAGAATGCTAGTAACAGGTGTGTGAAACAAGGTCTAACTTTGGCATGAGTCAAAAAGAATTTTAAAAGGAGTTTGTCTGTATTTACAGGGTTGTTTTTTTTAAAATTATTTATTTATTTATTTGACAGACAGAGATCACAAGTAGGCAGAGAGGCAGGCAGAGAGAGAGGAAGGGAAGCAGGCTTCCTGCCGAGCAGAGAGCCGGATGCGGGGCTCGATCCCAGAACCCTGGGACAACGACCTGAGCTGAAGGCAGAGGCTTTAACCCTCTGAGCCACCCAGGTGCCCCTTTACAGGTATTTTTTGACAGCTAAAAAAATTTAGGATCTTCTTGATCCTCTGTAAAAAATTTAAATTTTTTTTTAAATAGAACCAGGTCATTTAAAAATTTTTAATAACTTGATTGAAGTATAATTGATAGACAATAACCTGCACATATTTAGAGTGAACAGCTTAATACATTTGACATAAACATATAGCCTCGAGACCTTCATCACAATCAAAACAATGAACAATTTCCCTAACTCAAACTTTTCTTTAAGCCCTTTTCAACTCTTTTCTACCACTTCCATCTCCCTCATCTGAGTACTGTTCTACTCTCCATCACCATATAGTAATTTGCATTTTCTTTAATTTTATATAAGATCATGCAATATCTAATCTTTTGTTTGATTTCTTGACTTCAGCATGATTGTTTTGAGAGTCTCTATATTGCTGCATGTGTGAATAGATAATTTCTTTTTATCATTGAGTAGTATTTTTTTGTTGTATGGACATAACACTATGTGTTTATTTGGTCATCTGCTAATGGCCATTTGAATTTATTCCAGTATTTGGCTATTATGATAAATGTGCTTTAAGAATTCTGGTACAAGGGGCACCTGGGTGGCTCAGTGGGTTAAAGCCTCTGCCTTCGGCTCAGGTCATGATCCCAGGGTCCTGAGATCGAGCCCCGCATCAGACTCTCTGCTCAGCGGGGAGACTGCTTCCTCCTCTCTCCCTACCTGCCTCTCTGCCTACTTCTGATTTCTGTCTGCCAAATAAATAATCTAAAAAAAAAAAAAAAAGAATTCTGGTACAAGTCTTTATATAAAATATGCTTTCATTTCTCTTGTGTAAATACCTAAGAGCAGAATGACTAGAATGGATAGTAGGTGTAAGCTTAACTTTTTATTTTTATTTATTTTTTTATTTAATTTTATTTTTTTCAGTGTTCCAAGATTCATTGTTTATGAACCACACCCAGTGCTCCATGTAATACATGCCCTCCTTAATACCCACCATCATCAGGTTCACCCATCCCCCCCCCGCGCCTTCCTCCCCTCCAAAATCATCAGTTTGGCTTAACTTTGTGTGTGTGTGTGTGTGTGTGTGTGTGTGTGTGTGTATTATATTATTTATTGGTGATTACTGACTGTATTACTTTTTATTAATAGTAATGTCACTATCATGAATCTTGGCTTAACTTTTTAAAGGAACTCCCAAATTATTTTTCCAAAGTGGTTGCAATGTTACTAGCTGTTTATGAGAGTTCTAATCCCTTCACAGCTTCTCCAACACTCAGGATGGTCAGTCTTTTTAATTATAGCCATTCTGTTAGGTGTGTAATAACATCTAATTTTGGCTGTACTTTTCATTTCCCTAGTTGCTAATAACGTCAAGTATCTTTTCATGTGTTTATGTACCATTTGTTTGTTTCTGGTCAAAGATCTGTTTAAATCTTTGCCCATTTTTCAGTTTGGCTTGGAATTCTGTTCTTATTATTGAGTTTTGAGACTTCTTTACAAAGAGGCGAAAGAAAATCTGGGGAGGGAAGGAAATGTTCATTATGTTGATGGTTTCCCATATGTATACATATGTATACCTATGTCTAAAAGTATGAAATTGTACATTTTAAATATTTAGGGTATGGCAGTTGTATCTCAAAAGAAAGAAGGGGGCTGTTCATATTTGTAATCTCACATATTTATAATACACAAGGAAATTTAATTCAAATAAGTTATATACATTGTACATTTAAAATGGTTGAGTGATATACACACATTTTCAGGTTGCGACTTACTCATGTCATTCTGACTATTGCAATCTATAACATAGTTAAATTTGTCAATTTTATTGCACTTATAAAAATTCGTTAGTACTGAAAAAGTACTTATTTGTTAAGTCTACCAATTAAAATACTTTAAAGAGAAATTAAATTTATAAATGTAATTTTGAAAGTTTTAGGGTATTTAATTACCTAAGCTTTAAAAAGGTAACAGATATTTTTCAGACACTTAAAATGATTTTAAAAATTTTGTTAATTTAAAATATTTTGTGAATGGAACAACAAGATTTGCAAACGAATACTTAAAAGGAAAGCTCTAAGCTTTTGCTGCCTAAGGCAATTTTAACTTTGATCTGGAGAGATAAGCTGTTAACACTGTGGTTTATACAGCAGACCTCAAGGTGCTCCGAATGAAGGTTTGGTGACAGAACAAACAGCTCAGGACTTGCGGTATTGACCAGGAAAACCACAAAGCTAATAGCGCCAGAGGCGTTTTTCCCCTCACTTCTCACTGTGTCCATCTCCTTCAATGATTGCTTATAGGGATGGTGAACAATTACACTGTCACTATAAAGTTTACAGCATGCTGCACGTGAAGATGTAAATATATTGTACATACACTAACTGTGGCCTCCAGGCCCGTCAGCTCTGTAGAATATGACAATGCCTTATGGTAGTAATGGCTGAGGCGCTGGAGTTTAAAGTCTCAGCTAAAAACGTCCTTGATATATAATGTAACACTTTTATAAATCATAATTTTTTTTACCAGATAAATTCACAATACCTTCTAAATCCATACTGTTAGGACCCTTTCCAAGCAGTTCTTGGGATTTTCCTCTTCTGGGCTACATCCTGGTCCACCTTCCTCTCCCTTTCCTCTCCCTTTCCTGTGGGTGCCTCTCTTGGCAAAAAGGTGATCTCAGAGAAGTATTTAGGTTCTAACTGTATGAAAGCAAGTCTGTAACCTTGATATTTTGAGGAACTTGATGAGGGAATTGGTTTTCATCCCTGGCTGCTGAGCACTGATTTTCTTCCTCTCAGCAAAGTGGTTTAAAAATATACAGTGGAAAAAAGACAGTCTCTTCAATAAATGGTGCTGGGAAAATTGGACAGCTATGTATAGAAGAATGAAACTCGATCATTCTCTTACACCACTCACAAAGATAAACTCGAAATGGATAAAAAACCTCAACATGAGGCAGGAATCTATCAAAATCCCAGAGGAGAACACAGGCAATAACCTTTTCAACATTGGCCACAGCAACTTTTCTCCAAATCAAAGAAAACAAAAGTGAAAATGAACTTTTGGGACTTCATCAAGATCAAAAGCTTCTGCACAGCAAAGGAAACAGTCAACAAAACAAAGAGGCAAACCATGGAATGGGAGAGAAGATATTCGCAAATGACACTATCAGACAAAGGGCTGATATCCAAAATCTATAAAGAACTCCTCAAACTCAACACACAAAACAGATAAGCACATCAAAAAATGGGCAGAATACATGAACAGACACTTCTCCAAAGAAGACATACAAATGCCTAACAGACACATGAAAAAAGGCTCATCATCATTAGCCATCAGGGAGATTCAAATCAAAACCACATTGAGATACCACCTTACGCCAGTTAGAATGGCCAAAATTAACAAGACAGTAAGCAACAAGTGTTGGAGAGGATGTGGAGAAAGGGGAACCCTCTTACACTGTTGGTGAGAATGCAAGTTGGTGCAGCCACTTTGGAAAACAGTGTTGAGATTCCTTAAGAAATTAAAAGTAGAGCTTCCCTATGATCCTGCAATTGCACTACTGGGTATTTACCCCAAAGATACAGATGTAGTGAAAAGAAGGGTCATCTGTACCCCAGTGTTCATAGCAGCAATAGCCACAGTCACCAAACTGTGGAAAGAGCCAAGATGCCCTTCAACGGATGAATGGATAAAGAAGATATGGTCCATATATACAATGGAGTATTATGCCTCCATCAGAAAGGATGAATACCCAACTTTTGTATCAACATGGACGGGACTGGAAGAGATTGTGCTGAGTGAAATAAGTTAAGCAGAGAGTCAGTTATAATCAGATTTCACTACTTGTGGAGCATAAGGAATAACACGGAGGACATTGTGAGATGGAGAGGAGAAGTTAGTTGGGGGAAATCGGAGGGAGAGACAAACCATGAGAGACTGTCATTTCTGAGAAACAAACTGAGGGTTTTGGAGAGGAGGAGTGTGGTGAGTTGGGTGAGCCTGGTGGGGTATTATGGAGGGCACGTATTGCATGGAGCACTGAGTGTGGTGCATAAACAATGAATTTTGGAACACTGAAAAAAAAATAAAATAAATTTTAGCTAAAAATAAAGTAATTGATCAAGGATACAATTCTTATTTTAAAATTCTAAATGTTTCTAAATCATAGAAACTCTAAACAGTTGTGCGACGTAAAGTAAATCATGGGGGCAGTTTTAGTTTAACAACAAAAAACACTGCTTGAGGTCTAAGGCTAAGAGGCTCTCCATACCTGGACATCATTTCCTTCATCTGTGCAAAGAGGTGCCTAAGGACAGATTTAGCACCAACATTGCTTGACCCTGATGAAGTAAACATAGTTGCATGGAGGGCAGAGGGGCACCTAGAAGTTTTATATGCATTTGGAGATTCTCAAGTTGGTGCAAAGCAAAATGGAGTAGAGTATTGAGACTTGCGTTGAACTAGAAGACCACAGAGAACAAAGATTTTGATTCTGAACAACCTTCTGAATTTGAAGGCTATTCATTAGAGGAAGCGGATTACCCTCTAGTTATGTAAATTGTTTTGTTTTTGTTCTAAGCTACCAAAACTAAGACCTGATAAGGTCAGATTTCACCAAAAAGTCTTTAGCTTTTTCAGTAAGACCCCCAAAGGCATAGGAAGAATTATAGTGAAGCTTACTTACTCCATCTCCTCAAAAAATCTAGACTTGACCTAGACACAAGTCTTGCCATACTTTTTTGTAAAGGGTTTTAAGTGAGTATTTTTGGCTTTGCTGATTGCAGCTATTCAGTTTTGCCATTATGACACTAAAGCTACCACTGGCAATACCTTAATGAATGAGTGTGGCTGTGTTCCAATAAAACTTTATTTACAAACCCAGACAGCAGTCCAGATTTGACCCATGGGCCGTAGTTTGATGATCTCAGTGAGTCAGAAGAGGATTGGTGTAAAAATCAGTTTGTTGGTGGTCTGATCTTAATCCTGTTCTCAGCCAAGTGTGTGACATCAGGAAGTCCCCTTTCCTTCTCTAGAATTCATAGTTAGTGTTGAATGAACGTTTCTTATGTTACCATAATTTTATGAGCCTCATCTGTTTAATGCTCATAGCTTCACAAAGCCAGTGATATTATTAGCTTAGAGCATAGCTAGTGAGTTTCAGAGTGACAGTTTAAGCCAGGTCTGTGTATCTCTAAAGCTCTTATTCTCATTATAACCAAACTGTCTGCTAGTGAAGTGGTGAACTTGAATTTAATATTCCCTAATTGCTCTTCTGTAGTTGATACTTGGTTTTTGGTGGAAATAAAAGAGTTCTCTGTAGGATTGACTTTTTCTGTTCTGATACTTGGGACTTTTCTTAAGAGAGTTGCTGAGTTTCTTTTGTTTTGCTTGTTAGGTATAAGCTCTTTGCATTTGGTCAGCCACTGGAATGACACTTTAAGGAAACCCTGATATGTTCCTACCAAAAAATAAGGTTATCCAAACTTCCCCACCTTCTACAGGATACCTTGCCTATAATTGGCTGCCTCTTCCTAGCAGAGACACTTGGGCTTTAACTCAGAATTCTTGTGTCTCATTTTTTAAGAAACCTCATTGCATTTTTTATATTCCTAAGCTAACGAGAGATAGGGCACAGACATTCATTAAGACAGCTACTCCAAAGCCATCTAGGAGGCCATGCCTAATTTTTCTACCCAGGACATGTAGGCATTCAGTGTTTATTAGCAGGACAATACAAATGTGAAATGCTCTAATTAGCCTGCACTCATTTAAAACAAAATTTCCCATGAAATATCTTTAGAAATCAGATTAAGTATAGGTCTAGAGAGGAAAAGCAAAGGCTTTAGAACTTGAGTAATATATTGAGCAATAGTAGGCACTCAGGAAATGACAGGATTAATTTTCTTGGCCATTGCTGTTAGGTTTTAATTTAAAGAAAACTATGTGTGACGAAATTACTGATTTATGTAAGATTTATAAAGCCAGCTAGAAAATAATTTGCAAGGTTACATTACTGTGTATGTGGTACAATGGTTTTTTTAATCTATTTTGCCTTTAGATTAACCAAAATATTTTGATATTTAACTGAAATTTCTATTTGAAAAAAAGCAGTGCTCTAAATTTTTCCCCATTCTTTTGGAAATCGAGGGCTAGGAGGGAATGGATGCCAGAAAGTCAGTGATACAGAAGGTGAAATTGAAAGATAATGTAAAAGTAGGGCCAAGGGAAAAGGAGGAGAGTTGTGTTTAAGATAAAGATAATTCTTCTAGAATCTAACTGAGAAGGAGAGAGATGCAAATGAGAGAAGAAACCAAAAGTTCCCAGAACGTTCATGGAAACTGTTAAAATGCAGGAGGGAAATGTAGGACAAAAAGAGAAGCTGAGAAGGAAGGAGAATGCCGAGGAGAAAGGGAGATGGGGAGATCAGAACGGGGCATAGAGGAGAGCTTGGGTGACTCTGTTGGTTAAATGTTGACTCTTGATCTCAGCTGAAGACTTGATCTCAGGATTGTGAGTTCAAACCCCATGTTGGGCTCCATGCTGGTCATGGATCCTACTTAAAACCATGCGCACACACATGAAATGAGAAGCTGCTACAGAGTGAAAAATGAGGGCTAACAAAGAGCCAGCGCTCAGAAGGACATGGGCAGGTGAGAGAATAATCACAGAGAGAGCTAGTGTGGAGAAAGAAGAACCTCAAGGAAAGAAGGAAAGGGGTGGAGGTGGAATGTGAGAGCAGGTTACAGGTGGCCCTCCCCAACTGCCTCTGCTTAAATTTCTCCCTCCCACACACTTCCACATTTCCTCTTCCTTCTCCTCTTCACTCAGTTTCAAACCTGACACCAAAAGGGAGCAACCTGGTGAGACACATGAAAGTAGGGCAGAAAGGCTTCAGGAGGAAGGCAGTAGTCATTATGTCTCATGACCTTCTCCAGATTGGCAAATGAGTTTCAGTTTAAATGCCAGCTTTAAT
The DNA here is from genome assembly GCF_010015895.1 of Lontra canadensis. Lineage (NCBI taxonomy): Eukaryota > Metazoa > Chordata > Mammalia > Carnivora > Mustelidae > Lontra > Lontra canadensis. The sequence continues at coordinate 53,059,806 of NW_022630998.1, read as the reverse complement.
TGATGACAGTGCCCAGGCATTGAGGAGTCTCCTGGGCTTAGCAAAAAAGGGTACGGAAGGCAAACATGGAAGCTTCTCATGCCCTTGATAATAGGCAGTGGTGTATCTGAATAAGTATTTGTTATTTTGGAGTTAGACCCCAAAATATACTGACAATCCTGTCTCTTAAGACACTGGTTTTGTCTTTTTTTCCCTGAAGTTCTTTTCTGGTTTGATAATGATTTTCCCAATTCCTTATTCCCACCTCTAAACATAAATAAGTTCAAAGTTCTGTTTTTCAAGCATCTTGTCTCCCGAGGTCTTCTTAACTATTGTCATTTATCACAGTCATTTAGCAAACATTGAGCCTTTGCTAGATGTCAAGACACCTGGTAGGAAATAGGATTTAAAAAATTGTAAGATGGAGTTCCTGCACCTAAGAAACTATAGTCAAGTGACACGGTCTGGCCAGTAATAGGGCAATTATAATAGTGCCTCAGGAGTGAAAAGCTTGATGTGTTTTGGTACGGCGTAAGTTGGACATCTCATCTAGCCTTGTAGAATGAGGATCAGAGGGCAATGAATGTCAGAAAGAAAGTAGGACAAAAATTGAAACTTGGAAGATTCCTATGAGTAGAATCAAAGAAAGAAGAGAAGGAAAACTGAGTTCTCTTGGCAAAAGAATCATGACTGATTGGGGAACAGAAAGTAGTTCAGCATGGTTGAAAAGAAGAGACAGGGTATGTTCAAATAATGTGTGATGTAGAGCACTGATGTGTTGGTAAATGTGTTAAAAAAAAACAAAAACACCAAAACCCTCATTTGTAACTTTTGTTAATCTCTATGGTGTAATTATTCCCACCATGGCCAAATTCAAGCTACTGACGGTTTATCAATGGAGTTGAAAAATTCCTGCCTATTTAACCATCATTTCCCAAAGGCCAAAAAGAACTGGCTCTAGAATAGCAGGAATAAGAAGTAGCCAGATCAAAATGGACCTCCCAGTCCTGGACTTTATCCCAAAGGCTCTGAAAGGTATTGATTCAATCTGAAAGTGGCATAATCAGACCTTTCCTTTAGGTAGATTATGCCACCCACTCTGTCTGGGGAGGGGCAAGGACAAGGCTGGAGGCAGCCTCTTACCTGACTTCTGGAGCTTAAACCTTAACTCTGCTCCTTCTATTTCTGTGAATTTGAACAAATCATTCTGTGGTCTCTTGTGTTTGTTCATCAAGAAAGTATTGATAATACTACACAGGTTGCATTGTTGTTGTTTTTTGGAGCAGAAAGAGATTCTATGGAAACACTTTTTAAATGTACAATTATTAATTCATCCTTCCTTGACTTTCCTCAGTCCCATCCCTTTCTCTTGCTCTTTCTACCTGTTGTCCCCATAATCTTCTTTTCTGTCTCTGAGTGGTATAGAGAGCATTAAATTGAAAGCAAGTAATACATTTATTCTTCCTTAATATGCTAATAAATAGTTCATCCCCTCAAATAACTACCATAATTTCTAAATAGCAAGGAGTATTAATATTTCAAGTAATGTAATTTGTAAGTATGATTTCTATTGGTGACAAAGTCGGAATATTTCTTGTATTAAAATGTATGCTTAATTTTAGTTTCAGATTAGTGAAAGCATTTAAAAATACTTTAAATGATTAGTAAATGTCATAAACCATAAAGACTAAAACCATAAAGGTGAAAAAACTCATGTAGAAAAAATTTAAGCTTCAAGTGTAAGGTCTGGGGAAGGTTAGATTATATAAACTTTAGAGATTTTTTTACATTCCTTAGATTTTATGATCTGTGATTGTAGAGGATGAACTATATCAACATTCCTCAGCCAAGGCAGTGTTTGGTAGTGCCATTGTTGATAGCAGATAGTGCTTGTTGACCTGACTCTCTGCTAAGGACTATGGTAAGGGCTTGACATTGATCATTTTATTAATCTTTCTGACAAATTGTGGGTAGACAGTACTATATTTATATTTTGCCAGTGGTAAAAGTAAATTACTGAAAGAATTTTTAAGCTACTAAAAATCTTACACATTTAGAAGTTGGGTGGTAAACCCACGTGCTTTTGACTCCAAAGTCTGTGTTTTGAACCATTTTATTAGTGTTTCCTGTACTCTAATCATTCTCATACTATTTACGTGAATTTTTATCATACCACCTATACTATTTTTGCTTAATATTTCTCTTTAAATTGAATGATCTTAAAAGAAAAATTCATATCACCATCATATTTGGAAAGCTTATATAACTTGGCATAAATAGAAGGCAATCGTAAGAATATAAATAGAATAAAATGAAACAAAACTGCCCACTCTCAATTTCTTAAAAACAGATCAAGTCACAGAGATTCTAAAGTTACAGTAACACCATCCTGAGACTTTCTCTTTGAAATAAGCAAAAGTATTTTTTAAATTGTTAATGGAATTCTTTTTCGATGGAAAAAATGTGATTGAACATTACATTGAACATTGATTACAAATTGAGCATTGATTGAACATTGATTACTAAGTCTTCTTGTAGGTGACAAGGGTACAAAGTCCCAAACTTTGGGAACCACTGCTCTGTACCACCACAGGGCCATGGGCTAAGATTCCTGGTGTAGAAAACACGAAGCAGCTATAACAATACTTGATCACTGTCCTAAGGAAGCAGAAACTAGGAGGCATAGGCATTTATCAGATGTAGTGGAGTAATACAAGAGTATTTCACTGGGACCTGCCTCTGCCATTTACTGCCTGGTTTTATTACCTATAAAAATCAAGGAGATTTAAAATATATTAGGGCCCCTTCTACCTCTGTGACTTTAATTTAGGAAGTGTTATTGAACTTGTTACTTTTTGTAGCCACACTTAAATAAAATTAAGAGGAACACCTCTTTATGTGTTATATTCAGTTTTGCTCCTGAAAGAATTTAAGGATGGTGGGAAAGGATAAGAAAGTGTTTTCAAGGACACTGAAACAGAGAAACGAGAAGTGATACTATGTTTCCTCGCATTGATAAAGGTTTCTTTGCTCAGAGCTAGAAATCCCCAGAGCATTTGGTTGAGCTGCTTTCCTGAGTGGATCTGGGGATCATCCTTGTGAAGGACAGGTTAGCTCACCAGAAGCTAACAGTAAAGAAACTGGTACCCAGAGATCAGACGTGACCTCTTCAAAGTCACAGAGTAAACTGGAGTCAGGAAGGAGGGGAAAAGCTCCGGAATTCTCAGGTATCAGCAGATACTTCCACCCATGGTATAATTTTGAGATTGTTGTATAAAGCTTACACCTTACAGTTTCTAACCAATGGGTTTTCCTATCTATTCAACGAAGGCTTCTAGGTGGAATAACCTCCAGAAGGTCCTTGTTCATGTGCACTTATTAGTAAGATTTTCACCTTTCCCCCATAATGATGTCTTAAATACTAGCGGGCAGAATAGCTTAGCAATGCATGTTAATGGGTAGCAGGAAAAAAATGCAATGAAGTGCACAATTCGTCTCCACCTGAAAGATACTGATTCAGTGTCTGGATGGAGCTTTTAAAGAATTTGCATTTTCAGCAAGCATCCCAGGTGATTTTGCTGTAAATAGACCATGGACCACATTTTAAGGTTGAAACCTTAGAAAGTACAGCTTTGGAGACATAAGAGTCTGAGCTCAATTCTTTCATCTCTTATTGTTTATATACCTGGGTCAAATTGCTTAACCTCCTCTGAGTTTCAGTTTCCTCATCTGTGAAACGGTCATGATAATAATAATAATAGTAATAATACCTGCCTCAGGGTTTTTTGATGATTAAATAAGATTATATTTGTAAAGTGGCTAAGTACTTAACACAAGGGATCATGTTTATTACTTATTTTTAACGATTTAAGCTTTGGCTTCCATTTTTAATGATCAGAATATTCTGGACAGGATGTTCTCTGGATGTCTGTCATAGCTTCAGCACACATATGTTGTAGTTGGCTGTCAGGTCTTATTAGAGCTGCCCTTGGGAAACTAGCCCTGCTACCTATGTATGTCTTCATGCAATTCCATTTTTCTGCCGGTGTGTAATATCTATAATACCTAGGGTATTAAGCCCCTTCTACATAACAGAATTAACATTAGTTTCTACTCTGCTGCTGCTAAGCTGGAAGTATGCATACGTTTATTTCTTGTACCGATTTATGATTTCTCATCATATATATATATATATATCTGTTTGTTAACCCTGATCTCATGTATTGTACCATCCTCCCATTCTACTTTATATAGGATAGAAAGAAAAATATTGCATATAGTAATTTACATGTCTCCACCCTTTACCCACAATGCACACACTTTAAAGAATTTATGTTGGTATACTCACTGTCTAGAATAGCGCTCAGCATTTATCACTTGCTCGGTGACTGTTTTTTAAATGATTAATGAACTTTGGAAATGAATTTACTAGAAATAATATGCTGTTATTGTAATTTTTGGATCCTTTACAAATGATCATTTTCTGTCATTCAAGTTAATAGGCCACCAAGTTGTATAAATTGTATTGTCATTCTAAAAGGTTAGGCATTGGCTTCAATTTAAAAGAAATTGATAAAGCCAGTGCTATCATCCAACTTTAAGACTTCCAGTGAAGCATTCCTTCTTGTGGGTCCTATTCCTACACTGTAGATATGTCCATGTTTTAGCCTCCAGAGACCAGTGTTGTTTCCCTACTTGGCAGAATTCCACCCTCCTCCTAACAGAAGACTGGTTTTGTTCTCTGCAAAGATGAGCAAAGATCTGCAGAGATGGGAAGCTGACCTGACCCACAGCTCCAGGCCCAGCCTGGCATGAAGGAAATACCATTCCTCTTGCCAGTACTTAGCCTCAGGAATGACCTGAACTCAATATAGGCTGATGGTGTCAGTCCTGGGCTCCAGGAAAAGGTTCCTCTCTCCTAACGGATGCCTGGAGGGGAGATGGTCTTCCTCCTTGGGCTGCATGCCTGGTACTGCTGCAGCCAGTTGGCCCCTGCACCAGGATGATGCAAGCTGTGGTGCCGAGTCACCCAGTCCTGAAGCCTGCCCCACCTCTGGACTTCCTGTTATGTGAAATAATGACTCCCTTTCTGATTCAGATCTTCTCATTGAGACAGAAGACTCCTTTCGAACACGCCACTTTGCAGACCGTGTGAACATAGTGGTTCTCAAGTTCCTGTGGATTAAGGAGGGGTTCCTAGGGTGTTGCAAGCTGCTAAGGGGTCTGTATGCACAGTAGGTATTGTTGGACTGAGTAAATGAAGATACAGTTTCTGATTCATGAAGTCCTAAAAATTATTTGATAACTTAAAAGCAGGGTGCTCTGAGAACACCAAAGAGTAACAAAACAATAGCAGTTCCCTCCAGGGGAATAAAATTTATGTCTCGGTGAGAGTCCTCAGTTAATAGTCTGGACTTCTCCAGTCCCTGTACAGGGACCTCAAACAAAATACTTAACAAACTTTAGGTACTTGTTTGTAAAATGAGAAAAATACATCCCTGATTTGTCTTCCTTGCAGTGTTCTGAGAGGATGAGATGAGATACAACAAATGAAAGGGCATTGAAAAATACAAAAGCACATTCTACATGGAAGAGGTAATTTTCGTTACGATATTATTGCTAGAGCTAATAATTTATTTATTCACTATACTTCCCCATGCCCACCCATGATTCTTTGTCACCACTTTTCAGGTAGCAATTTGAAAAACTTGCCCCTTTTTTAAGTTTGTCAGTTTTTTCATTTACTTTTAATGATAAAACATCAGCATAAAAATGTCACTTCATCAAATCTTGAAATCCTAGCTTATGCTAGACTTTGTATACACCCAGAGGATTATAGCTGATTATTCCTGCCCCATCTATAAATTAAAGACTCAATAAAATGACCACATCCTCAGTTCAAAGACTTCTAATTCACAGGCTTTATGCCTAGGATTGGCACTTAAATTTCAGAAGGGAAAATTACACATGTATTTTCTACAAGAAATTTTGGGAGGTCTGGGAAAATAAACAAAACAAAAGGAAAATTGATTGTTTTCTTTTAAAAATGTAGCTTGAAACTGAAATCACAAAATAGAATATTGAGAAACAGAGCAGTAAGCCTTAATATCCACAGGCTCAGGCTGACATTGGCATGAAGGTCGGGTGTATGAACCTTGGCAGATGCACTCAGGAGAAAGGGGAGAGAGATGACTGTTCATAGGAGCTAAAACAAGGGCAGTCATGGTACACCCGAGAGGAGTGCTGCCATTATGAGACAGTGCAGCTGATCAAACTAGGCGCAGAAAGATAAAGCGGAAATACATACGAATCCATCCATCCAGACATGTATACATACATATATACATGCATATACACACATAATTGGTGCCTGGGATTTTTGTAATCACAGACTAGTAGTAATACTAATAATATGGAATATAAACTGTTGCTAAATACACAATCTCATATTTTCCTTATGGGCCTGAGGCTTAGACAGGGATTATTAGCATTTTTACATGAAAAAAGGAAATGAAGCTCAGGAAGAGTAACTGGTTTATCTCAAGTTGCAGAGCTGGTCGTGTGTGAATTAGAATGTCAGTTGATATCTCTGGCCTCAGAGTCTGAGGCTCATGCTCATTCCACTCTCCATCTGGAGTCATGGAGTCTCAAATGTTTTCAGGAATCTCAATGTGATAATAGTCTAACCTAACTTCAATTTAAGGACTAATCCTGCATTTGATTAATTAGATGGTCACATCATCATTTTATACTTTAAAGAAAATAGAAATACAGTTACTGTAGCCAATGGGATATATCATTATATATCATTTTTTCACCATCCTCCTTACTGAACAAATGTTCACAATACTAATAACAGTAATACTCTAGTATCTTGCTTTCATTTTTCTCTAGCTCATAAATAATTGGGTTTTGTACTATGCTAATTAAAAAATATATAAAATCATAATAAGAGCAGCTTTGGGGCACCTTGGTAGCTCAGTTGGTTGAGTGTCTGACTCTTGATTTCAGCTCATGTCATGATCTTGGGGTCCTGGGATTGAACCCTACATTGGGCACCATGCTCAATGATGAGTCTGCTTGGGATTCCTTCTCTTGCCTGCCCCTCCTCCTGCTCTCTAAATAAATAAATACATAAATAAATAAATAAGAGCTTCAGTTGCATAACTCCAGAGAGGAGGTACCAGCACACTGGATGCTGATGCCCAGCATTGACAGTGACTCACCATGTGACCCTGGGCAAGTCATTTATTCTTTCTCTGCATCAGTTGCATCATCTGTAATGTGAGGGAGTTCCAAGAGATGACCCTCGAGGCCTTTCCTACCCAAAGGTTCTATACCACTCTCAGGAGCTGAATGGAGGTGATTGTATCTCAAAGCAAGAGCACAGAATGAATGGCTTCTGGAGGTTTTTTCCTTTCCCTTGTGATTTTCCAGTAAAAAATAGCAAGGGTTAGATAGGAGTCTCCATATTCACTGATTCTTTTTTTAGTGGTGATGATTGATCCTTCTTCTCTAGAGAAATGTCGAATGTTGATGTGGCTTAGTCAAAACCGGTTAGGGAAACCCAGGATACTCTAGGAGGAAAATTTATTTTATTACAGTAAACTTTCAGTATCATTAACAAAATCTTTCCTTTCCTGATTGTTGTCCAGATTTACCTGAGATCTTACCTCACTATTACTTCAGTCCTTGTTTCTCTCCTACCAATTAATTATATAATTTTATTCAAATCTACTGGGTCATACACTCTGGAACATTGGATGTTGCTATTTCATACACTGAATGGATTATTGTTCTACCATATAGGCAATTGTGGTACAAAGATGTGGTGAGTAAAGGTGAAGAGGTTGATAACATCTTAGCCTCAAGCCATCGCACAGAAATGAACTTCTATCCACTTCAGTGTAAGGATGGATCAGACTCAGTGCGTTTAATTTTCCGTATTCCTTGCCCAACTTGAGTGTGTTTGAGGTGTACTTAATGTACAGTGTTTTGGTGTTTGAAACCCGAGTTTCATGGTTTTGCCCCTTGCTAACTGTATTAAACCCAGACTAGTCAAATTATCTGTGCCTTAGCCACCCTCATCTTAAGAGTGGGGTTTGGGATCTGTGCAGTGTCAATTTCACAGAGCTTTTGGGAGGATCAAATAGATGACGTGTCATGTAATTCCAAGCATAGCCTGGTCAACTTCAGTGGGACTTAATGACCGGGAGAGGCTGGAGCTTGGAACTTCATCCACCCACTGGGATGGGACAGCGGCGGGCAGGGCCTCAGCTGCAGCTGGTGCAGATAGGAATTTTGGCTGGCCAATACAGTTCAGTTTTTCCAAGAGGGATAGAAGGAGAGGCAGGTCGTGGTTAAGGTAGACTATCTGGCTGACTAGTTAAAAACATGACTCTTCAAGTTTCCCAGACCTTATTTCACATTTTCTACTTATTAGGTGTGTAATTTGGGTTAAGTATTTAGTCTCTGTGGCCTCTGTTCACTTATCTGTAAGATGAAAATAATACTTTTCCTACAGCACTGTTGTGAGATGTGCATATAATGCACTTAGCTATCTCCCAGACACAGTAAACTGTATTGCTGTTATCACTAAGCTGTTAGCATGAAGGGAGTTTAATGTTAAATTTGGGGGATGTGGTTTCTCATGGATGAATCCAAGCATTATGGCAGGAAGTGGAGAGGACATTGCTTGGGCATCACGTCAAGTGACAGAGAATTCTATTAGCACATAGCTGTGTTCTACCTCATGTTCTGGGCTGTGGGTAGGTAGAGAAAATGCAATGCAAATCCCCAACCTTACAGGGACTGGCAGTTTCTTTGGGTAAATTAGATCTGAGACCAAGTGGAAGTCAAGTGAGCTGCCCAGGCCCCTAAGGGTGTAGGAGAATATTAAGAAGAATGCCTCAGGGGGAGTTCCTGAGAGTGCTATGGTGAGGGGGATATGAAGCAGGAGCCCAGAAGCCTCAGCAGCTAGTAGAAGAACATCGCAACCCAGAACTAGCTAGTGTCTGATAACAAGATTCGGAAGACCTTTTCAAAACTACAGAGTGCTAGACTTATGTAAGAGAGTATTAATCATAGCAGAAGGAATGTGGACTCAGTTTCTTTCCAGGAGAAAGAACATAGTAGGCAATGTTTGAAATAGGCCTGTGATGTCAGACAGACACCTGCAAGGAAGCGCTTGCTGGGGAAAGGATTTACATGGGCAGCTAGCCAGCCTGGAAGGGAGTTCCTGAAGCAGCAAAGACAGGATTATGATGGGATACTCTTCCTTACTGTAGTTTCGGTGTCTCAGTCTGGTGAGAGATGCTTGGTGTTCATTTTTCCTCTGCTCTTTTAAAGGAAACATAGACTTTGACTCTGAAGTGAATGAAACTACATGGATAGACACTGGCAAACACATGTCCTAGTTTTCATACGTCATACTGAGAATTTTAAGTTTCATTAAGTGCAATTCCTTTATTTGACAGATGAGGAAATTGTGATGCAGTCAAAGGAATTTTGGCCTCTTAGCTGTGTGACCTGTAAGCCACTTAATCTTCCTGAGCTATTTTCTCCTGACAGGAGAAAGAAGAGAATCATGCCAGTATAGTGCAGTGTTTTTGTTTCAATCAAATGAGATAATTCACGTGAAACCACTTATAAATGGTAAAGTATAATTTGCAAGTAAATGGTTAATCAATGGATCAGTTTCTGAGACACCATAAATCTGGACTAGAGGATCAGTTTGTTTCCTACTTCTGGGAATATGTTGACTGGTATTAGCTGTTTGCTTCCTAATTTAATGAAAGGTCTAAATCCTTGCTTTTTCCGTCCACTCCCTTAAGGGCTGTGTTTATCAAATGTCATATTAATGAGAATTATCTGCTAAACTTGTTAAGAAGCAGTTTTTATAACCCTTTCCCTAGAGATTCTCAGTTGGTAGGGCGAGGTTAAGGGCCAGGATTCCAGTTCTGGGAGATTATGGACCTCAAGTTACAGATATATTAACTGAAATTTGTCCCTGGTGAATGAATTTGCTATGAAATACTCGACTATACATGTTGCAACACAGGAGCCCAAAGCTGGGAATCTGGAGACCCAGACTTTATTCCTGGCCCAGGTACCAACCAGGACTTCGTACAAGGTGGGAATTCCATAACTATCTACCTTAATGAATGGATGAAATGACTTGTCCCATGACCTCAGATGTCTGCTACTTCCCCTCTCCATCATCTCTCTCCTCATCAGTAAAATGAAGGGGTTGAGCTAGATAATCTCTAATATCACACCAAGCTTTGTGTGTCTTTGACCCTTCCAACTCTGAGGACTGCTGTGGAAACAAAGAATAGCTCTGTAGAAAGCTATGTACACATCTTGAGAACCCATACTTACTCTTTCCAGAAAATAAAGGTTTTCTGTAATATAATTTGTTAGGTTGGCATCCTGTTGAATTAATGCAATTTGTTAACGTGACTGATTTAATTTCAAAGAATGTCTTTAGCAAAAGGGATGTTATGTTTGTTGATTTCTTATGTTATTATACTTAAATTTTAGAAATTTGGAGATAATTCCTTTTAAAACTCCCATACTTTTCTCATGTTATCAGTAAATGAGTATGTTCTGTCCCTGGTTAGTCCATGTTGGTCCAGATCCTTCTATCTTTTACCATAGCCTCCAGGGGCTCCCCACTCCATTCTAACCTTTTGTTCTGTTTTCACCATTCTTTTCCCAAAACACCTCCCTCTTTTTTCATGGTATAAATCTTCAGTGGCTCTCTTATTAGGGTATTGGAATGACATTCAGAATGTCTCATTACCTCTCTAAATTTCCAGTGCATCCTCTTCTGTCATGACTCCTCTCTTTAGCCATCCTGGAAACTTGAACTTGTGATTGTCCATCATGCTTTAGTTTAAGCTGGTTTTTTTCTGCCCTGAATGACATTTCTTTGACTCCATTTGTTTTTCTCAAAATTTAAAACCTAGGTCAAATGTCATTTATACGTTATGGCCTTCCTTGGCTACCAGCCTGAATTAAGCTTCTCCTTCTGAACTTCCACAGTACTTTTAAAAGAGTATGACTCCACCAGGTAGAAAAAGAGAAGGGTCATTTCAGGCAAAAGAAAGAGCAAGAACCAAAATATAAACTAAAAAATAATTATATGGCATAAATTTAAACATTACTACATATAAATAATAATAACAACAATACTAATAGTATGTATGTAGACCAAGATTATCCAGAATAAAGAGAATATAATGAATACTCATCTTAAGAAGTAACATATTACCAAATATATTGAAGCTCCTAGATCTCATGGCGTTCTCTTCCTGCCAAAGATAACCACTGTCCTGAATGTGCTGTTTGTAATTCTTTTGCTTTTTTACATATACATATAAAAGTTTGTTCCTTGTATGATAACTAGGTAAGTTGTTTAGATTTTTTTATGTCTTGATGTGCATATAAAAGTTATTATACACTAGGGGCGCCTGGGTGGCTCAGTGGGTTAAAGCCTCTGCCTTCGGCTCAGGTCATGATCTCAGGGTTCTGGGATTGAGCCCCGCATCAGGCTCTTTGCTTGGCAGGGAGTCTGCTTCCCCCTCTCTCTCTGCCTGCCTCTCTGTGTACTTGTAATCTCTCTCTGTCAAATAAATAAATAAAATCTTAAAAAAAAAGTTATTATACACTATATTCTTGCCACTTGCATTTTTTCTTAATGTTTTATTTGTAAGGTCTTATCTATGTTGATATGTACAGTTCTATATATATCCCATGTTAATCGCTCTGCACTATTCTACCATGTGAATAAGTCTCAACTCATTTATGTAAAGCTCTTACTGATGAATATTCATATTGATTTATTTTTTTTCTCCCTTTTTTTGTGAGAAAAACTGATATTTGAATATTTTTGTACATGTCCCCTAGTGTAGAGGTGTGAGAGTCTCTGACATGTTTATCTAAGGTTTGCATTGCTTGCTCAGGTGGTACATAGATCTTCAACTTTTCAAGGCAGTGTTGTTTTCCAAAGTGTTTTGGAAATGTGTAATATTAACCATTGGTAATTAGTCATGATTAAACTTTTGTGTTTAAGATGACTATTAGGAAATAAAGCTGGAAAAGAAAGTTGGAATCAGACTGTGCAGTAAGCCAGGGACCTGGATGTTTCAAAGGAAACCATCACTTGTGAGACCCTATAAGATACTTAACTTCTCTGAATCTTAGTTTCCTTCACAATAAATTGGGGGCAGTAATGCCTTCCTCACAAGATTGTTGTGAAGACCTTAGCATGTGGTAACAAATCAATAAATTGTTAGATATTAGTATCAGAAATCACGGTGAACTGGGCATGATATAAATAGACTTATATTTTAGAACTTAATGGCACCTGGGCATAGAATGAATGTTTTCAGGAAGATAGGAAGCTATGGTGATCATCTAACTGGTAAAAAATCCTCATTAATCTTTTAAAATCTAATTCGGGGTTTCTCAGCTTTGACACAATTGAAATTTTGAGCTGGCTAATCCTTTGTTTTGGGTGCTATCCTGTGCATTACTGGATATCCCCGGTATCTGTCTACCCAGTGCCAATAGCAATCCCTCTCTCTCTCAATGTGACAATCAAAAATGTCTTCAGATATTGCCCAATTGTCCCCGGGGGACAAAAGTTCAACCACATGAGGACCTTTGCTCTAATTCCAATGTCAACTTATCCATGAAGCCTTCCCAGTCTCCTTTAGAAAGATGGAATTGTTCTCTTCCTACAAGTGTGTTTGTATGGCATCTGTTGCATGGTTTTGTCATTATTTATCTACTTCTGTACAAGGCCACATTCTTGTAAACCACATTGATCATCATTTGTAAGCCCTTAGAACTTACTAGGAACTAATGTAGATTTTTCAAATGTGAATTATCAAATGAATAACAATTATTACTGAGTATATTCCTTGTCCTAGAGACTGTATCAGGTGTTGTGCTGAAGCTACAGTGTTAAACAAAATGGCATGGTTCCTGACCATGTCGAATTTATAATATAATGGAAGAGAAGGAATAGATATGTAAACAGTAAATTAAGAAATAGTTACAGAGGTGATAAATGCCATGAAAGAAATCCAAATGATGTTTTGACAAAAAATTAATTAGGGCCTTTATTTATTTTAGGGCCTTTAAGTTTTTCAGGGAAAACAGTGTTGTTTAATTTGACACACAAAAGTTGACATAAGTAAGTTGTGGAAAGAATGAGGTAGAAGAGCTTTCCAGGTAAAGAACTAACTCAAAAATGTTCAGTTAGGGGAGGTTATGATAGCTTAGAAACAGAGAGAAAGGTTGTACAATCAGAGCCCAGCCAATACAAGTGAGAGCAGCACAGGATGGAGATAAAGAGCTGACAAGGATGAGATCATTGTTGGCTGTAGTAAACAATTCGTGTTTAATTATAAATGTAACGGAAATCTGTTGGACAGTTGCTTAGGAAAGGAGACACATGACCTGGTTTCATTTAGGTCTTTGGCCTGAAGCAACCTATTTTACTTCTCTAAGCCTTGGACCTCACAGGGGTATTGTGAAGATGAAGTTAATTAACATGTGTGAAGCACTTCAACAGTGCCTGGCATGTATTCAATGTGTCTATATTATGATTACGATTATGGTTACCTTTTTAAAATGCAGTCTGGCCTTTAATATTTTTTTAATTTTTTTTCAGTGTTCCAAGATTTATTGTTTATGCACCACACCCAATGCTCCATGCAATACATGCCCTCCTTAATAACCACCACCAGCCTCACCCAACCCTCCATCCCCATCCCCTCCAAAACCCTCCATCTGTTTCTCAGAGTTCACAGTCTCTCATGGTTTGTCTCCCCCTCCGATTTCCCCCAACTCACTTCTCCTCTCCATTTCTCAATGTCCTCCGTGTTATTCCTTATGCTCCACAAGTAAGTGAAACCATATGATAATTGACTCTATTTATTTCAATCAGCAAAATCTCTTCCCAGTCCCATCCATGTTGACACAAAAGTTGGGTATTCATCCTTTCTGATGGAGGCATAATGCTCCATTGTATATATGGACCACATCTTCTTATCCATTTGTCTATTAAAGGACATCTTCGTTCTTACCACAGGTTGGTGACTGTGGCCATTGCTGCTATGAACACTGGGGTACAGATGGCCCTTTTCACTACATCTGTATCTTTGGGGTAAATACCCAGTAGTGCAATTGCAGGGTCATAGGGAAGCTCTATTTTTAATTTCTTAAGGAGTCTCCACACTGTTTTCCAAAGTGGCTGCACCAACTTGCATTCCCACCAACAGTGTAAGAGGGTTCCCCTTTCTCCACATCCTCTCCAACACTCGTTGCTTACTGTCTTGTTAATTTTGGCCATTCTAACTGGCGTAAGGTGGTATCTCAATGTGGTTTTGATCTGAATCTTCCTGATGCCGAGTGATGATGAACATTTTTCATGTATCTATTAGGCATTTGTATGTCTTCTTTGGAGAAGTGTCTGTTCATATTTTCTGCCCATTTTTTGACATGATTATCTGTTTTGTGTGTGTTGAATTTGAGGAGTTCTTTATTGATCTTGGATATCAGCCCTTTGCCTGTAATATCATTTGCGAATATCTTCTCCCATTCCGTGGGTTGTCTTTTTGTTTTGTTGACTATTTCCTTTGCTGTTCAGAAGCTTTTGACCTTGATGAAGTCCCAAAAGTTCATTTTCACTTTTGTTTCCTTTGCCTTTGGGACATGTCTTGAAAGAAGTTGCTGTGGCTGATGTAGAAGAGGTGACTGCCTATGTTCTCCCCTAGAATTTTGATAGATTCCTGCCTCACATTGAGGTCTTTAATCTATTTTGAGTTTATCTCTGTGTGTGGTGTAAGAGAATGGTTGAGTTTCATTCTTCTATACATAGCTGTCCAGTTTTCCCAGCACCATTTATTGAAGAGACTGTCTTTTTTCCACTGTATATTTTTTCCTGTTTTTTCGAAGATTAGTTGACCATATAGTTGCGGGTCCATATCTGGGCTTTCCATTCCATTCCATTGGTCTGTGTGTCTGTTTTTGTGCCAGTACCATGCTGTCTTGATGATCACAGCATGTGACCAGTGAGAGAAGTGGGAAATCAAAGACAAATGCTTGGTTTTTAGCATCTCTGACTGGGTGAATGGTTGTGTGATTCACTGTAATAGGACAGACTGTGGGTGGAGGTAAGGTTTGGGTAAGGAAAGTCAGGAGTTCTACCTTGAATGAATAAAAGCAAGTGAGCAATCATGAAAGCATTAGTAATGAAGTTAAAAATACAGACAGATTTGGGATTTTATGGATAGACTCAATAAGATATTGTAATCAGTTAGGTGTAGCTAGATTAAAAAAACAGTTAAAGTGACTTTTTCATCATTAGCTGGGGAGGCAAAGCTCTAACTGTAGGGAACAAAAGGAAAAAGAGACTTGGGCATGAGGAAGAAATAATGAGTTAGGTTTGGGATATGTGAGTAATAATGGCTGATGGAGGGTTGGAAGTCTGGATGAAGGGGAATACTGAGAGACAGTGGTTTGGGGTTGACATCAGGTAGCTGAAACTTAATGGGTCAGGAATTAAACTATGAGACATACCAGATGTGAGAGCTAGGCAGTGAAGGAAAGAAAAATAAAGAAATGAAATTGAGAAAAAATGTTCAGTATGGCAGAAGCATAGCTGAAGAGAGGGGCACTGAAATGAAAGGCAGAGGGTTCAGGGGGAAGTGCAACAGTCATGTCAAATGTTTTAAAAAAGATGTATTTATTATGAGAGAGAGAGAGGGCATGCATGAGCAAAGGGAGGGACAGAGGGAGAAGGAAAGAGAATCCCAATCAGACCCCACACTGAGCACAGAGGCTGGCGCATAGGGCTCAAACCACAACCCTGAGATCATAACCTGAGCTGAAATCAAGAGTTGGACACTTAACCAGCTGAGCCACCCAGGCACCCGCAGTCATGTCAAATTTTTATGGGAAATTAAATAAAACAAAAAAAGAATTTATTTTCAAATAGCTAATGCTCAACGTTTTGCAATACAATTGTAGGAAAGGGACTAAATTAGATTTGGTGAATGCTGAATGAATGAGAGGCAAGGAAATAGAAGTCATAAGTAGACCCTGACCTTTGGAGGACCTTGGGAAGACAAGAAGCAAGGGAAAACTGAGGGAGTAACTTACAGAGAAAGATAAAGCATGTTTGTGGGTTAAAGGAAGAGCATCCTGTTGTGGTGAGAATATCAGAAGGAAATTTGATAAGGCAATGCACTGAAGACGTGGGAGAACTTGGAATACAGAGAAGAGGTGGGCGATTAGCCTTGGAGAATTGTCATCATCCTTCTCCTAAGGCAAAATGGAAAACAGAAAGGCTGACTGAAACTGTAGATGTATTTCGAAGTAAAGAAAAGGAACAGTAATTGAAATTAATGGTCATTTCCATGACATTAAGGAGGGTGGTGTTCATTTTCATTCAACAAATACTCACCTTGCGTCTGATTTTTGTCAGGCACCTTGATGGGTACACAGCAAAGAATATACCATGCAGAGAGAATTGAGGCAGAAAGAAATTAAATAAATGACCTTGCTTCAAAGAAGTAGCAAGTGGAAGAATTGGAATTTAAAATTAGATGTGCCTAAATTTAGAGTCTCATTTCTTAAATATAATATCCCCACATGAAAATGGCTGTCCTTTACTGATTAGGTTCGGAATTTTGCTAAGAGAACTGGTAGAAGCTAAAGGTTATATGTTACTGAAGGTGAGGTAGTACCTGATATGTTCAGCATTGAATTTAGGTTGGAATAGAGAGTGAGCGAGCTAAGACAGGATATTCGTTAGCAATAATAGGAAGAAAAGAGGGAACTTTGGGTGCGATGAATGTGAGGAGGAAAACAAGTGAAGGTTAGAGAGTTGGAAAGACAGAACTATGTAATCTGATCAGAAAGATCACTTTAAATTTTGCCTCTTGGGGGTGGAGAATATCCATGTAATGATGAGGCTGGAGTGTGTTTATGTCATATAGGTTGTTATGGTAGAAAATCCCACAAGGAAATCTTCTAGAAGTATTCAAAGAACGTGTAAACTGGGAGATAAAACTGCAGGGCAGATAACCCCAGGTATCGTAATAAAATTCAAAAGGTATATCTGTATTTTATTTTATTTTTTTAAAGATTTTATTTATTTATTTGACAGAGACAGATACCACAAGTAGGCGGAGAGGCAGGCAGAGAGAGAGAGAGGAAGAAGCAGACTCCCCGCTGAGCAGAGAGCCTAATGCGGGGCTCGATCCCATGACCCTGGGATCATGACCTGAGCTGAAGGCAGAGGCTTTAACCCACTGAGCCACACAGGCACCATTGTATCTGTATTTTATAGAGTTGTCAAGGATAGATAAAATTTTGTAGATTATTTTTTCTTCAAGGAGGCAAAATGTGTATGCATAGATTTTAGAATATTTCCCTCTCCCCAGGTATGGTTAAGCCATATGGCATGTAAAAGGTAAATTCTGAATTACTTGGAAAACTTGACCATATTGAGTAAGTAATTGTCCAAGGTATTGGCTAACTGATACCATGTTCTTTAAAATTATTTATACTACCTGTGTACTTGCTTAATGTTCTGGCCCCATTGTTTAACTGATTCTTCTGTCACACATGGCCAAGTTGGCTATACGTCTGTCAAGTATAGTGCCAGTATGCGCAAGGAGTCCTCAGAATCCTGAGAAATGTCTCTATTCTTTGGTACTTCAACTGAGCTGCCCTTCCACCATGTTGGGTAAGCTCTTCCCTTCTTCAGAGAACTACTCGGGAAATTCCCACTTGCATTCCACCTGAGGGTTCTAGCTGCTTCCCACCCACTCACTATTTTTAATAGCTCCCAAAATAGCTTCTGTCATCTAGTTTTTCTGTCTTCCTCCTGATACAAGTACAATTCCTCAAGTAATAAAAGCAATAATAAATATATATGGTACAGTTTTCAAAATGCTTCTATAGGCACATCTTTGTCTTCACTCCCAAGAATGTGAGAAAGCTCAAATTATTTTCACTTTACTGACTGTTGAGAGACGTCAAATGATTGCCCAAGGTTGTTTCCTCTAGTAAATAAAGATGACCAGTGTGAAAACCTAAGTCTTCTGAAGTCACCTCTCATCCTGAGAGCTTCATTGTTTTAAAGAAATATGAAGTTTAGAGTTTGAAGGAGAAGGTTTTAGGAATCATCACTTGGAACCTTCCCCTTACTGCTGATGTCCCACCCTCAGTATCCTTGCAGGGGAGCTTTTGGCTCTTCTAGGCCCTTTACATTTTCATATGTAATATAAATTCAGCTACTTATTTTCTACAAATTGTCTTATTATAACTTTGAATGCTGTTGAGTTGACTTTGTTCATTAAATTTTGGAACATTTGAAATTTTTATAATTTTGAGTCTTTGTATCATGAATATGTTGTATTTCTCCATTTATTTCAGTGTTCTTTAATTTCTTTTCAAGTATTGTTCCATAGTTTTTGTAGAGCTTTTGCACATCTTTCATTGTGTTTATTCCTAAAATGTTTGTTTCTGATGCTATTGTAAAAGACATTGTAATTTTTTATTTAAAAAAATTCTTTCTAAACAATTTTTAGATTTTTTTTTATGTAAAGCATAGTTGATGTATATTAGTTTCAGGTGTACAGCATAGAGATCTGACAATTCTATGCATTACCCAAAACTCACCTAGGTAGTCACCATCTGTTACCATACAAAGTTATTACATTATTGACTATATTCTCTATGCTATACATTTCACCCATGTGATGTCTTTATTTTATAACTGGAAGCTTGTACCTCTTAATTCCCTTCAGTTATTTCTCCTATCCCTGTATCTCTCTTCCCTGTGACAACCACTAGCTTGTTCTCTGTATTTACGAGTCCATTTCTTTTTTGTTGTTGTTCATTTGTTCATTTTTTTAGATTCTACATATAAGTGAAATCATATGGTATTTATCTTTCTCTGACATGGTTCACATAGCACAATATCTTCTCGGTCCATGTATGTTGTGGCAAAGGGCAAAATTTCATTCCTTTTTTATGGCTGAGTAATATTCCTCTGTGTGTGTGTGTGTGTGTGTGTGTGTGTGTTTCTTTTCTATCTATTCCTCCACTTATGGACACTTATGTTGCTTCCATATCTTGACTATTGTAAATAATACTGCAATAAACATAGGAGTGTATATGTCTTCTCAAATCAGTGTTTCTGTTTTATTAATAATTGAGAATTGATATTGACAATAATTAGATTTGGATCTACCATCTTACTGTATATTTTACAAGTTTTCCCTCCTGGTATTTGTTCCCTTTTTCTCATTTTCCTGCTGTTTTTGCATTGAGTATTTTTTTTTAAAGATTTTTTTTACTTATTTATTTCACAGACAGAGATTACAGGTAGGCAGCGAGGCAGGCAGAGAGAGGAGGAAGCAGGCTCCTTGCTGAGCAGACAGCCCAGGACCCTGGGATCTTGACCTGAGCTGAAGGCAGAGGCTTTAATCCACTGAGCCACCCAGGTGCCCCAGCATGGAATATTTTTTATGATTCCACTTTTGCTCCACCATTGTGTGTTAGTTATACCTTTTTAAAAAATTTTAAAGTTTTACTCTAGTGTTTTCAATATACATTTTAAGCTTTTGCAGTCTATGACTAAATATTATGCCAACGATTCATCATGTAATAATCTTATAATAATATGTTTTCATTTCCTCTCTCCAGTTATTCATGCCATTGTGGTCATGTTTAATTTCTTTATATATAATAAACCCACAAATATATTTAACTTTAGAGTATCACATCATTTATTTATTTTTATTTTTGTAGAGATTTAAAAAATTTTTTTGAGGATTTTATTTATTTGAAAGAGAGAGACTGCAGGAGCAGAGGGGAGGGACAGAAGGAGAGGGAGAAGCAGACTCCCCACTAAGCAGAGAGCCCCCTCAAGACTTGATCCCAGGACCCTGGGACTATGACCTGAGCTGAAGGCAGATGCCCAACAGACTGAGCCACCAGGTGCCCCAGGGCATCACATCTTTTACTAAAGTTACTAATTTTAAAAAATGTTTAAATTTGGGTTTGGGAGTTAGTAGAAGTGAAATTTTTTTTTTTTTAAGATTTTGTTTATTCATTCATGAGAGTCAGAGAGAGAGAGAGAAAGGCAGAGGGAGAAGCAGGCTCCCCACTGAGCAGGGAGCCCAATGTAGGACTCGATCCCAGGACCCGGGGATCATGACCCGAGCCGAAGGCAGATGTCCAAACATCTGAGCCACCCAGGTGCCCCAGTAGAAGTTAAATCTCATCTCATTTATTTTTGTTCCAGATATCATGGCCTAAGTTTGACATTTTTCCTCATCCTTTAAAAAGATAAGACTCTTCCCTTCTATAATACATTTTTGTTTTGTGAGATGTTAATATTCTAATCTAATGATAATTTAGTGGTTAAATGATTTTAGAAAATGCTATATACCTAGTTTTTCTCTAGGCATTCCACATGTACATTAACACTTGAAAGAAGTCCTGCAGCTAAGCATAGCTATTTAATTTGTTTAAATCAAGATTGTCAAACCACATTTGACCCTAAAAAGCTTTTATCTACTTGGTCTTGTATGGAATATACTTTGAAGATCAATGCTTTAGAATATATAAAAGATTTTTAATTTTATTGTTCCTAAATTCAGAGGTTAAATTATTGATCGTATTTCATTCAGTCATCCTTTCACACTCCCCCCTTACAAATAAACTGAATGCCTACCATGTGTAATTTATACAAATAAGGGTGAAGTTGATCTTTAAATACAAATTATCTGCCTTCAAACTCAATACCGTTTCTTTTTGTTGTTGTTTGTTTTTTTAATTTAATTTTTTTTCAGAGATCCATAATTAATTGTTTATGCACCACACCCAGTGTTCCTTGCAATATATGTGCCCTCCTTAATACCCACCACCAGGTTCACCCAATCCCCCACCCCCACCCCTCCAAAGCTCTCTGAAAAACAAGTTTGTTTTTCAGAGTCCACAGTCTCTCATGGTTTGTCTCCCCCTCCAGTTTCCCCCAACTCACTTCTCCTCTCCATCTCCCAGTGTCCTCCATGTTATTCCTTATGCTCCACAAGTAAGTGAAATCATATGATAATTGACTCTCTCTGCTTGACTTATTTCACTCAGCATAATCTCTTTCAGTCCCATCCATGTTGATACAAAAGTTGGGCATTCATCCTTTCTGATAGAGGCATAACACTCCATTGTAGATATGGACCATATCTCAACAGGACAGTACACAACAAGTGTTGGAGAGGATGTGAAGAAAGGGGAACCCTCTTACACTGTTGGTGGGAATGCAAGCTGGTGCAGCCACTTTGGAAAACAGTGTGGAGATTCCTTAAGAAATTAAAAATAGAGCTTCCCTATGACCCTGCAATTGCACTACTGGGTATTTACCCCAAAGATACAGATGTAGTGAAAAGAAGGGCTATCTGTACCCCAATGTTCATAGCAGCAATGGCCACAGTCACCAAACTGTGGAAAGAACCAAGATGCCCTTCAATGGACGAATGGATAAAGAAGATATGGTCAATACCTTTCTACTGCGCTTTCCCATAGTATGACAAGGGCTTCCATCAAAACTTCTTTACAATTCCAGGTATTTCCATGCCATTATGGCATGAAAAGTAAAATCCAAAACAAGCTTTTTCATTATTCCATGATCTTGGGTATGTTTCTTTCTTGATCTACAGAGCAATTTTCCACATTTTTAATCCTAAATGTACTTCTCAACATACAACAAAATGGTCTCTGAATATTATTCAGTAAAAGATGAGATTCCCACAGGCCTCTTAGTATATAGGCAGTTATTTTCTTCTTTCATTTTCTTTTTAGATATAATTTTATACCCTAAAATTTGTAAGTCTTAAGTATACAGTTTGATGCATTTTTATGAATGCGTAGATCAGTATAGAAATTGCCTTAAAGGTTTCTTTGTTCCTCTTTATGGCCAATGCCCCCCCTCCCCATTCCCACCCTCCAACCACAGCGGTTACAATTATTTGAACTTCTGTCATCACAGAACGGTTTCATTTGCCTGGAACTTTACATAGAAGGAATTACATACCATGTAGTCTTTTTTTTTTTTTTTCTAAACAGGCTTAACCCACTCTACTCTTCTTGTATAAAAACATTACATGGTCACCATGTGGTCTTTTGTATCTGGCTTCTTTCACTCCACATGTCTTTGAGATTCATCCAAGTTGTTACCTTGTGTTTTAATGTCAGTAGGGCTTCAGTCTCTTAATCAATGCAATGAAAGAGGTTAAGCTAGATGGACTCAAAGGGCTTCTTGAGTTCTGACAGTAAGTGAGACGCTCTTTCCCCTGTTAGGCAAGAATTAAAATGCAGGAATTCTGACCTGAATCAGTTGCCATGACACCATAACAACATTAGGAATGACACCTTTGAATGTGTAATCCAATGAGAGCTTTCATGTTGCATGTCTGGGCTGGGAACATTTTATGCACCTGTGTTATGTAAGGACAGAAACCATAGTCTATCTCAGGATGCCCTCACTGACTTCTGGGTCCTCCCCTAGTCAGCATTTTTTCTGTGTGACTTACTAAGTTGAATTGCCCATATTACACTTTTAGAATTGTTGATAAACAGGCTTAGAATAAAACTCTAGTGAAAAGCTCCCTCCTAATTTCATTTAGAAATCCGTATGTGTAGTGTTGAAGAGTTTAAGGGGTGCCTGGGTGTCTCAGTTGGTTAAGCGTCCAACTCTTGGTTTCAGCTCAGGTCACAATCTCAGGGTCATAAGGTCAAGCCCCACATGGGACTCGGTGCTACAAGCCTGCTTGAGATTCTCTCCCTCTCCCTTCCTTGCTGTACCTCTCTCCTCTCTGCCCCTCCCCCTGCTCGCTCATGTGCTCTCTCGCTTGCTCGCTCACTCTCTCTCAAATAAATAAATAAATAAATACAATCTTTTTTAAAAAAGAGTTTAAGAGTCATCCATAGTGTTAGGAAAATTCATATTCAAATTCTGAAACTTTATTTCTACCTGTGTGACCGTGGGCAAGACTTAAACTGTCTGAGTCTGTGTTTCCTTACCTGGAAACGGAGATAAGGCTAGCTCCCTTACAGGGTTGTTGTGAAGATCCGAATAAGAGAACATAGGCAGAGTGTTCACCGTGCCTGGCACACAGGCAGAGCTGCGTCTGGGATGGCTGTTAGCCTTGACAGACTGCAAGGTCACCTGCATCCACACTGTTTCACTGAACTTCCTTTGTACACCACTCCCGTTTGTTCACATTTGCTGGGACGAAGGTGGGTGTAAGTAGTGGGTAAGGAACAACCACAGAATTGTTCATCAATCCTATGAAGGGGAAAACGTCCAATAGAGAATGGATTGGGACAGGTAAATGAGTAGAGCGAGCACTGGTCTATGGGATGAGAAACGGGTTCTAACAACTTGTCTGGTCATAAAACATTTCACAGTCTTGACTAAAGCATTGAATATCGTTGGGGGTAGCAAAATAGTTGAATGGTTTAGTCTGTTTTTTCATTCAAACCCTGTTCTGCCACTTATTCTCAAATTGCAATTCAAAAGGAAATTTTTGTCATATGTGAAAGCGATATAATATAGAAGTTAAAAAAATGAGGCTGGACTCAGACAAATTGGGTTTGAGTCCCAACGTTGTCATTAACAATAGCTGTACAAAATCATACCAGTTAGTTAATTTCTCTTCTCTTTGGCTTCCTGACCTATAAAATGTTAGTTGTCATGAAGATTGATTAACATAAGAAGAACACTTTTAACAGTGCCTGGTATGGAATGCTCAGTCAACAAATGTTAGCTGTTGTTCCTGAAATGGGCCTGATGATACCCAGCCCTTCAGGTTATTGAGGGCATTTAAATGAGACACCAGAGATGAGATGACTGACATAGATACAAATGATACTTTGAGTCCTATTGCTATGAAAAATGTACAATGCATAAAAAGAGGTCTGGTAATGTGATCAAGGATGAGAATATTTAAAGAAAAATAAACATCATCAGCACCAAATTAATGGATTTACTATTTTTTTAAAAATGGGAGCATAAGAAAAAATGAATGGAAGAAATTGTGGTTTATGTGATCTATATAATGGAATGCTCTTCTTTTTGCTCTGAAATAGGGGAAACCAAGTGGAAATTCTCAAGTCACACAATAAATAATAATAATAATGACAGTGATAATACCATTAACAATAATCATGAAATACATCCTCAAGGAGTAAAATCTGAGAAAGATTTTTTCTCAGGGAATGTCCTTGCTTTATGGAGCCTATATTCTAGTGGGAAAGACAAATAGTAAAGAAGTAAACAGATTAATAATAAGAGGATTCCAGTTAGTGATTATTCTACAAAGAAAATAAACTGTCATGAAAATGACCAGTATTGGGGATGCAGTAGATGGAGGGTCTGCTTAAATTTGGTTACAAAGAAAGGTCTGTCTGAAAAAATATATATTTAAGTTGACTCTCCTGTGGGAGTCAACCCCTCACAATTTTGGGGATGAGCTTTCTAGGCAGAAGGTTAAGCTCATATGAGATTCTAAGGTAGCAGTAAGCTTGCATGTTGGAGAAACAGGAAAAGGGCTGATGGTAATAGATTCTAATAAGTGAGAAGAAACAATAGTATAAGTTGACATTGGAAAGATTCATTAGCATTTTTTAGGTCAAAGTCTGGATCTAATTCCAATGTGAGGTCTGATGGAAAACAGAAGCTCTGAGAAGGTGGTTTAATTGATCTGATTTGTATTTTTAAAAGCTATCTTAGACTACTGTGTGGAAAATTGACTAGCATGGGGGTCAAAATGGAAGCAAGGAAACTGATGAGGACGCTGGAATAGCAGTCTTTATGAGAGATGGTTTGGGTCGGGCCACAATGTAGAGACAGGTATGCTATAGAACAAAACTTGACTGGACTTAACTGGAAGATTATGCTAAAAGGAGTCAGATAAGAATCATAGATTTTTGGCTTAAGAAATACATTTACTGGGGCACCTGGGTGGCTCAGTGGGTTGAGCCTCTGCCTTCAGCTCAGGTCATGATCTCAGGGTCCTGGGATCGAGCCCCGCATTGGGCTCTCATCAGGGAGCTGCTTCCCTTCCTCTTTCTCTGCCTGCCTCTCTGCCTGCTTGTGATCTCTGTCTGTCAAATACATAAATAAAATCTTAAAAAAAAAAAGAAATGCATTCACTGAGATAGGCTCAGGATAGGTAGGATAGGTAACAGAGTACAGTTATGGTTCAAAGGTCAATGAGCTCAAGCCTTAGTAGCTGAACTCTGTGGCTTATTTCACCATTTTCCTTTTGGTGTACATTTAAGTTGTTATTTGCTTGTATTTAGAGATATGCAACTATCAAACTTATATGTTTAGGTTAGTGAATTTGATCTGTTGTGTCACTGGTGTAAAGAAGTTAGATTACAGATCAAGATATGCATTTAATATCATTGTGTGTGTGTGCCTGGGTGGCTCAGCGGGTTAAGCCGCTGCCTTCGGCTCAGGTCATGATTCCATCCTGGGATCGAGTCCCACGTCGGGCTCTCTGCTCAGCAGGGAGCTTGCTTCCCTCTCACTCTCTCTCCCTGCCTCTTTGCCTACTTGTGATCTCTATCAAATAAATAAATAAAATCTTTAAAAAATAAATAAATAAATAAAAATAAAATCGTTGTGCGTTCTCTATATTGCTTTGCAGAATGGCTGTACGGGTTTCCACAAACTCTTCTGCTGTTGTCCATGTCTTTCTTTTTAAGCCTTGTGAATTGAAATTACAACCTTTTTCAAGTCATTAAATATTCAGGACCCTCTCTGTGGCCAGCTAATGCTAAATATTTTGGGAGGTTGCTGGTGAGAAGGTTATCAGAGAGAGCAAAGAATGAAATAATAATAACAACAAATACTTATTGAGAGCTTATGATTGCCAGGAATCATTCTAAGTACTTTATACATGTGCTAACTTATTTAATTTTAGTTATTTACTTAATAGTAAATAGTAATAGCTGTTATAATAATAATAGCTGTTATTATTATCCAGAATTTCCATATGAGCAAACAGAGGCAAGAAGAGAAAAAGTAACTTGTCCAAGCTTACACAGTTAGTGGCCGATGTAAATCCAGGCAATTTACTTCCAGAATCCATTCTTCTAATCATTACATTCTGTTTGGCATCTGTAAGACACCTGATTGGTGAATGTTTTATATATATAAAGACAACAACGTGAGACAGAATCTGTGGCTCAAATGTCAGTCTGTATAGTAGTTAGGGAAAAATATGTGTGGGTTGAATAAGTCAATATTGATTTAGTTAAAACTCAGTTTGAAGTATTGAAAGAGAAAATTATTTTCTACTTTCTGCATCTCAGCTCAGTGACCAGAAAATCATCTTCCTCATTTATCACCACCACTGCCAACTACTGAGTGCCTACGATGTGCAAGGCCCTGAGTTATAAACAATATCCTTGCATTACCATCACCTTTTCATAGATGGAGCTAGATTAAGTGAAATCCATAAGATCCTAGAGGTATGAAGGGGTAGAGCCTGTATTCAATCTCAGTAACTGTAACTACCTCTAGAATCTTTAATCTTTCTACAGTGACAAATGGAGGGACAAGAAGATGTATTCAAAAGCTAGGTTGTCAAGGTCAAAGGATTCACACAGATTCCCATGTATTCCAACAGGTAAATGACACACAAATTATTTGGTCTTTGAAAAGCAAAGATGAATAGGAAGATCTTGATTCTGAGGCTGGGAGGAGTCCCTGGAAGGTTTTTGTGGATGAAATCATAAGGTAAGATTTAAAAGTTAAGACTTTTTTTTTAAATTTTTAATTTTTTAATTTTTTAAAGATTTTGTTTATTTATTTGACAGATAGAGACCATAATTAGGCAGAGAGGCAGGCAGAGAGAGAGGAAGGGAAGCAGCTCCCTGATGAGAGCCCGATGCGGGGCTCGATCCCAGGAACCTGAGATCATGACCTAAGCCGAAGGCAGAGGCTTTAACCCACTGAGCCACCCAGGTGCCCCAAGACTTTATTTTTTAGAGTAGTTTTAGGTTCACAGCAAAGTTAAGGGAAAGGTACAGAGATTTCTCATATACCCCCTGCCAACCTGCCTACACAGAACTCCCCACCAGAGTGGAACATTTGTTACAGTTGATGAGCCTAAGATATCATCACTGAAAATCCATAGTTTACATTATGGTTCACTCTTTATATTGTTCATCCTATGAGTTTTCAGAAATGTATGATGACATGTGTCCATCATTATGGGGTCATGCAAAGTATATTCACTGCCCTAAAAATCTTCTGTGTACTAATTATTCATCCCTAAACCCACTCCTAACCCCAGGCAACCACCGATTTTTTGACTGTATCCATACTTTTACCTTTTCCACAATTTCATACAATTGTAATCTGACAGTACCTACCCTTTTCAGACTGACTGCTTTCATTTAATAATATGTGTTTAAAGTTCCTCAGTATCTATTCATAGCTTTTTCTTTTTAAAAGCTAATTTATTTTTAGCCTGAATAATATTCTGTTTTCTGGGTATACCAGTTTATTTATCCATTCACCTACTGAAGGACATCTCGATGGCTTGCAAATTGTAGCAATTACGAATGAAGCTGCTCTAAATATGCATGTGCATGTTTTTGTGTAAATGTAAGTTTTCAGCTCTGTTGGGTAAACACGAATGCATGGTATTGCTGGATTGTATGGTAAGAGTGTGTTTAGTTTTGTACAAAACTGCTAAACCATCTTCCAAAGTGGCTGTGACATTTTGCACTCCCACCAGCAATGAATGAGAGTTTTAATTGCTTATATCCTAGCCAGCATTTGGTGTTGTGTCAGTATTCTAGATTTTAGCCATACTAATCGTTACATTGTAGTATCTTTCATGTTTTAATTTACATCTCCCTGATGAAATATGATATGGAACATCTTTTCTTATGTTTTTTATCTATAGGTGTCTGTCTTTGGCCCATTTTAAAATCAGATGGTTTCTTTTTTCAAAAGATTTTATTTATTTATTTATTTATTTATTTGAGAGAGAGGAAGCGTGCTTGGGGGGAAGAGAGGCAGAGGGAGAGAGAGAATCCCAAGCAGACTCTGCATTGAGCATAGAGCCTGACATGGGGCTTGATCTTGAGACCCTGAGATCATGACCTAAGCTGAAGTCAAGAGGCAGATACCCAGCTGACTGAGCCACCCAGGTGCCCCTCCAGCATCATTTATTTAAAAGATTATCTTTGCTTCCTTGTATGGCTATTGCTCCTTTGTCAAAGATCCATTCTCATATTTATGTCAGTCTATTTCTGGGCTCTCTATTCTGTTCCATAGATCTATTTGTCTGTTCTTTCACCAATACCACATTGTCTTGATTATTGTAGCTTGATAGTAAGTGTTGAAGTCAGGTAGCATCACTCTTCCAACTTGTTTTTTTTGCTTTGCCTTACTCCTTCAACACTGAATTGGCAATTCTGCATCTTCTGCCTCTTCATATAAACTTTGAATCAGTTTGTTAATATTCACAGATAGCTTACTAGAATTTTTATTTTGATTGCATTGAATCTGTAGATCAGGTTGGAAAGAACTGTCATCTTGATAATGCTGAGTCTTCCTATTCATCAACATGAGGTATCTCTTTATTTAGTTCTTTGCTTTCATTCACCATATTTTGTAATTATCCTCATATAGGTCTCTAACATATTTTGTTATATTTAGACCTAAGTATTTCATTTCTCTGTGTGTTAAGGTAAATCATGTTGTTTTTAATTTTAAATTCTATTTATTCATAGCTAATATAGAAAAGTGATTGACTTGTGCATATTAAGCTTGTATCCTACAACTCTGTCGTAATCACTTATTAGTTTCAAGAGGTTTTTTTTGTTTATTGGTTTGGATTTTCTACATAGACAGTCATATCTGTGAAAAGACAATTATACGTTTTTCTTCCTAATCTATATATCTTAATATTTTGTGGAATGAATAGTAGTTACCATTTACTGAGTACTTGCTAAAGCCTAGAAATTTTTAGATATTATCAAATCAGTCCTCATGATAACTATAAAATAGCTTAATCTCAGCAAGACTCAGAAATTTCAATAATTTTTTGTTGCTTTCATGGCTGGTAATTATAGATTCAGGACCAAGAACCTGATTTAATTTCAAAGCCCTTGTTTTTCACTTGCCATTCTTCTCTGTCTTTAATTGATATAGGAACATAGATCAGTAGTAGAATGTATATCACTGTGCAAGATTTGAGACTGTAGGAGGCATCAAACTTAATTAAAGAAAAAAGGTTTTACAATGTCTAGGACCAATGTTAATGACGGAAATTATTTTGCGTGAACCAGAAAACATGTAATTGTCAACACATTCAAGTATTTAAAATTTTAAATCTGAGAGAACACAAAAAAAAGTTTCCCTTGTCAGCATGTTTAGATACTCTATCAGGTATTGTGGTTATGAACCTGTGTAAGGCTCTGTTAACTATGTGTTTTCTCTGTTAACTACACCTATGAAAACGAAAACCAACTCATAATTTAATCACTAAAATTATGTGTCAAATGGGTGATCAAATCAATAGGCTTGAGGAGGTCAGTGGAGGGAGTGTTCCCAGGTGGACAGGAAGTCTTGTTGTAGCAACTGGAACTACCTCTATTTTAAGGTAGCTACTGGACTCCCTGATTGATCTTCTGCTCCCATGATAATATTGCATCATAAAAGTTGAGAGAAAAATGATAAATCAACTAATCCTACTCCCTCAGTTCACAGAAGTGGAAACTGAGACTCAGAGAGGGCAATTTTAATGAAATCTAGCTTTTTGGATGATGAAATTATCCTCAATTCTGAATTATTCTGGCTTTCAGATTAGCATGTCTTTCTTTTTCTACAGGGTGTTTTTAAGTTGGGAACCACTGAAAGGATGAGTTTTCTCATGTTTGTGTCACTGTTTATATCCTGGCAATTTGATTTAAGTTGAGTTGTCTGCCTTAAATGTTTTGTAGAACAAGGTGGGATGGAAATAAATTAGCAAGTGAGCAGAAATAGACATGAATGTCCTGGATAAAAATGACACTCTTTAAATTTAAAGAAATCCTATATGATGAATCATACTTCATGCATTTCACATTATAATTTTACCTTGGAGAGTTTGATAGACATTAAACACTGTGTGATTTGATTCTTTTTTTTTTAAGATTTTATTTATTTATCTGACAGAGATCACAATTAGGCAGAGAGGCAGGCAGAGAGAGAGAGGAAGGGAAGCAGGCTCCCTGCTGAGCAGAGAGCCTGATGCGGGGCTGGATCCCAGGACCCTGGGATCATGACCTGAGCCAAAGGCAGAGGCTTTAACCCATTGAGCCTCCCAGGTGCCCCGTGTGATTTGATTCTTAAAAAGACAATGGGTGGGATCAGGAATGAAAAAAAGAAGAGAAAAATAGTCTATTGGACATCTTGTATTTGCCAGTTGTAGAGCTAGATTTCATGTAATGTTAATCCTTACATTATTCTATGAGATCAATGTCATTATTGATATAGAATTCCCTATTAGTGAAGTGCAGAAGTTCATATATCTGGTCAGTGGAGGAGACAGGCATGTGTCCTTTCCTCTGCACTGGTTTGTTTTATATGGTCTCCAGATTGGCTGGGATCCTAGGTTTCTCTATCCACAAAATAGAAATGGTGTTACATTTCTCATTTATCTCCCACACTGGAACAAAAATATGAAGATATGGGCTAAATATGTGGAAGTATTTTGAAAAATATCACATTATTATTTTCAGTAGAGGTGTGGGATAACAGCCCGTTGGAACTTCACATTTGGGAAGGCACCACAATAGCATGGGCTCTGTGGTCACACATTTCTAGGTTTGAAAGCAGTCTATGCCACTGTCTAATTTTATAGTTTAGGATAAGATTCTGAGCCTCGGTTTCTAATTTTAAAAATGGAGATAATAATACCTCATAGGTTTTTGAGGAACATTAAATTAGATGACAGGTGGAAAAAATTATATTAGTTAATTCTCTAAGTTCCAAGGAGAGGAGGTTTTACCTAAGCTACTTCTAGTAACATGAATGTATTGTGAGGATAACATATGACAATATGAAAGAAGGACCCAGAGGGAAAATGTGGCATATACATGCAATGGAATGATTTCATCAAGAAGGAAATCCTGTCACATTCTAAAACATAGGTGAAACTTGGAAGACGTTATGCTAAGTGAAACAAGACAGTCACAGAAAGATAAAATACTGCATCATTCCACTTACAGGAGGCATATAAGGTAGTCAGACTCACAGAAACAGCAAGTAGAATGATGGGTGCCAGAGACTGAGGGGTAGGGGAAACAGGGAGTTAGTTGTTCAGTGGATATAGAGTTTTAGTCATGCAAGATGAAAAAGTCCTAGAGATCTGCTATACAACATTGTGCTTATAGTTAACAATACTGGAGTCTTAAAAAATGTCTTAAAAGGGTAAAACCTCATGTTATATAGTTTCTAGCACAATAAGAAAAGGAAAGAAGAAGAAAGAAGGACCCTGGAAGGGCTTTGGTTCACAACCAAAATCAGTTCAAATAAAGGATCCTATCCACCTTTGTCCACCTCTCTCCACATTAGTAGTCATGCCTCTCCATTCTGAAGAACATCCTAGAACTTCTTTTTCCTCAAAGAAATTGGATGGGGCAATTTTTCGTAGACAGGTCTGACATCATGGAAGACAAAATTACTATTATTGTCATTATTTGAAACTAGAAGATTTTGGTCTATTCTCAGTATGGCATAAATGGATAATCTCTTTTCCAAGAGGAAAATGCAGTTTGTCCAAGGCCAAATGACTTATAATTAATAGCCAAGGTTGTAGTTTTGGTCTCTAGATTTCTACTTCAATGTTTCTCCTATACAAGCTATTATCATTGTGATATCAGCACTGGTTTATTTTTTTATTTTTTATTTCTTTTCAGTGTTCCAGAATTCATTGTTTATGCACCACACCCAGTGCTCCATGCAGTACGTGCCCTCCATAATACCCACCACTAGGCTCACCCAACCCTCCACCCTCCTCCCCTCCGAAACCCTCAGTTTGTTTCTCAGAGTCCACAGTCTTTTATGGTTTGTCTCCCTCTCCGGTTTCCCCCAACTCACTTCTCCTCTCCACCTCCCGATGTCCTCCGTGTTATTCCTTATGCTCCACAAGTAAGTGAAACCATATGATAATTGACTCTCTCTGCTTGACTTATTTCACTCAGCATAATCTCTTCCAGTCCTGTCCATGTTGTTACAAAAGTTGGGTATTCATCCTTTCTGATGGAGGCATAATACTCCATTGTATATATGGACCATATCTTCTTTATCCATTCGTCCACTGAAGGGCATCTTGGTTCTTTCCACAGTTTGGTGACTGTGGCCATTGCTGCTATGAACATTGGGGTACAGATGGCCCTTCTTTTCACTACATCTGTATCTTTGGGGTAAATACCCAGTAGTGCAATTGCAGGATCATAGGGAAGCTCTACTTTCAATTTCCTAAGGAGTCTCCACACTGTTTTCCAAAGTGACTGCACCAACTTGCATTCTCACCAACAGTGTAGGAGGGTTCCCCTTTCTCCACATCCTCTCCAACACTTGTTGCTTACTGTCTTGTTAATTTTGGCCATTCTAACTGGTGTAAGGTGGTATCTCAATGTGGTTTTGATTTGAATTTCCCTGATGGCTAATGATGATGAACCTTTTTTCATATGTCTGTAAGGCATTTGTATGTCTTCTTTGGAGAAGTGTCTGTTCATGTATTCTGCCCATTTTTTGATGTGCTTATCTGTTTTGTGTGTTGAGTTTGAGGAGTTCTTTATAGATTTTCGATATCAGCCCTTTGTCTGATAGTGTCATTTGCGAATATCTTCTCTCCCATTCCATGGGTTGCCTCTTTGTTTTGTTGACTGTTTCCTTTGCTGTGCAGAAGCTTTTGATCTTGATGAAGTCCCAAAAGTTCATTTTTGCTTTTGTTTCCTTTGCCTTTGGAGACATATCTTGAAAGACGTTGCCGTGGCCGATGTCGAAGAGGTTACTGCCTTTGCTCTCCTCTAGGATTTTGATAGATTCCTGCGTCACGTTCAGGTCTTTAATCCATTTCGAGTTTATCTTTGTGTGTGGTGTAAGAGAATGGTCAAGTTTCGTTCTTCTATACATAGCTATCCAACTTTCCCAGCACCATATATTGAAGAGACTGTCTTTTTTCCATTGTATATTTTTCCTGCAAAGGAAATGTTGAAAAAGAAAAACAAAACTGGGGGCATCATGTTGCCTGATTTTAAGCTTTACTACAAAGCTGTGATCACCAAGACAGCATGGTACTGGCATAAAAACAGACACATGGACCAGTGGAACAGAGCAGAAAGCCCAGATATGGACCCTCAACTTTATAGTTAAATAATCTTCGACAAAGCAGGAAAAAATATACAACGGAAAAAAGTCAGCATTGTTTTTTAAAAATATTTTATTTATTTATTTGAACGAGAGAGGAGGAGGGGAGGTAGGGGAGCAGAGGGAGAAGCAGACTCCTCTCTCCGCTGAGCAGGAAGCCTGACACAGGGATCCAAGTAGAGCTTGATCCCCGGACCCTGAAACCATGACCTGAGCTGAAGGCAGATGCTTGACTGACTGAGCCACCCAGGTACCCCTGATAATCAGCATCGTTAAAGAAAACTAGCACATGGCAACTTTTTCTTTTTCTTTTTTTTTTTTTAAGATTTAATTTATTTATTTGACAGACAGAGATTGCAAGTAGGCAGAGAAGCAGGCAGAGAGAGAGGAAGAAGCAGGCTCCCTGCTGAGCAGCAAGCCCAATGCGGGACTCGATTCCAGGACCCTGAGATCATGACCTGAGCCGAAGGCAGAGGCTTAACCCACTGAGCCACCCAGGTGCCCCATGGCAACTTTTTCTTAGCAGTACAAGTCTGTTATTGTATTTGTCATAGTAGATGTTATCACCACTGAATGTCTGGATAGATAGTGACAGGTACCACTCGATACAGACATATAAATATGCAGGTACATTTAAAACCACAAGCTTAAAGTGTTCTTTTTAAATAACTGATAATTTTTCATTTTACTTTTTCAAAATATTATTCATAAAGCTTGCCTCATTTTCAGTTGTTTAGCCAGTTTCATTTTAAAATGTCATTTGTGTTAACTTTGGCCAAGTTTTTTTTTTTTTTTTAAGATTTTATTTATTTATTTGAGAAGTAGCATTCACAGGGGGTATTGGGAGGGCCAGGGGGAAAGGGTGAAGCAGATTCCATTCTGAACAGTGAGCCCATTGTAGGTTCAGTACCCGGGGCCTGGGATCATGACCCCAGCCAAAGACAGATGCTTAACCAACTGAGCCACCCAGGCACCCCATCTTTGGCCAAGTTTTTAATATTTCCTTCCTGAATATATGTACGTGATAACCATTCCCACTGATTACATTCTCTGACTTATAGAGCTATATTAGATTGCTGCTCAGTTTGCATGTCAGTGTTTGTGTATACTAGGCAAATATTAAGAGCAGAATTGTTAATCAAGATGTTTATTTTAATAGAAGATTAATCCAGCCACAGAGTTCCTATAAAGAAAATATTTTCTATTTAAAAATTCCAGGTAGAGGGGCACCTGGTGGCTCAGTGGGTTAAGCCTCTGCCTTTGGCTTGGGTCATGATCTCAGGGACCTGGAATCGAGCCCCGCATCAGACTCTCTGCTCAGTGGGGAGCCTGCTTCCCCCTCTGTCTCTGCCTGCCTCTCTGCCTACTTATGATTTCTCTCTGTCAAATAAATAAGTAAAATCTTTAAAAAAAAAAAATACCGGGTACAAAAAGCCATGAGAAAAAAGCAGAATGAAACTCAAGATTTGGGTATTGTGCCTTTTATAATCTGGTCCCAATATCCTATTCTAATTGTATCATTATTTTCATTCAGCTTTTATTATATCCTAATTAAAATCTACAATATCACTTTTCCTCAAATATACTTCTGCACTTGGGGGAAGATAAAATTTTTAAAAATCAGAAATGAGAAACTGGCAAATCTAGTAAGTCATTAATAAATAAATATTACTTGGCTTTTCTAACGGTACCCTTATACCCTCTGTGTGTCATAGCAGAATCCCTTGTTCCAGAACCAACTGTCTAATCACTAAGATACTTAATAAAACTTTGAAACTAATACTGGTTAAGAAGTATAGAGCAGGGTTTCTGAACACCTCTATGGCGTTTTGGACTGGATAATTCTTTGCTGGGAGTGGGAGGTGCTGTCCTGTGCATTGCAGTATATTTAACAGCATCCCTGGCCACTATCCATTAGTGCCTTAGAACATCCCTAATTGTAACAACTAAAAATGTCTCCAGACATTGCTAAATGTCCCCTGGTCCGGAGTCAAGGGGAGACAAAATTACCTCCAGTTAAGATAGAGTAAACCTAATAAAAATATAACCTGGAGTTCAAATCCATTACACAAAATTGCATATGAGATGAGTCTCAGCGTATTCCCAAAATACAGGGTGATGAAGAGTCAATCCCCAAATCAAGCATGAGTAGGTGATTGAAAAAGTGGTGTGGGAGAAAGCACATGGGGCTGGAGGTCAGAAGATGTGGAATGAGTTCTAACTCTGCCACTCTCTGTCTGTCCTTGAATCTATGGCTTCGCCCCAGCCTTAATGATAAAATGAAGATATTTGAATATACTGGAATATGCTAAGACCCATTCCCAGTCAAAGACTATGATTAGTTTGTGACCATTCATAAATATTCACCTGGTTCTTTAGATACTGAATTCTCTCAGAGACTGTACATTCAAGAGGGCTGAGTATTTTCTTGTCAAGCCAAACCTAACAGGTTTCCCCTCTTTCTTTTTTTCTTTTCTAACAATGCTCATTGCTATAGCTACTCTCACCACTTAATTCTATAAGAAATGGAAGGGAGAAGTGTGTTCCGCCAAAGGCATCTGTTTTGCCTTACAATATTCATTTTATTTTCTTCCTCGAGAGGAGGCCTAGGGCTAAGCACTTTTGGTTTTACAAGCACTTTTTGCTGAGCTCACAAATGTAATCCAAGTGGGCAAAGAATCAAGGGTGAACTTCCATGGGAATTATGGGGCCCAGTTCTCTCCATTTGCCTCTCTTCCCAGAAAACAAACGTTGGAGGTTATTCTGCATTTCCGCCGTAAGTAGGCTGCCATTTTCCATTGCATCATAACTTTAAGATGAGAGATTACTGTGACTCCGAAGAGTTGTTTTCAGAACACCCCAGTTAATTAGGTGACGGACAGCTGGGTGGAGTGATACTTTATTATTCTAGATGTCTCCACACCCACAATGGATTTGGCCTGGTGCCACTGCCAGCCACCCTCAGAGCAGTGGCATCTTACTATACAACCACACCCAGATGACAAGAAATTATATTTTTTAAGAACAAGCTTTAGTTAAAATTGCATATATTAATTAATCTAAGGGCAAAAAAAGAAAAAAAAAGTGTTAGCTCTTCCTTTCCTTATTCCCTACTCCCCCTTTTTTAAAGATTTTAGATGTAATGAGTTAGCCTTGTAAGCGAATATGATTGAGACAAGGGTTGAGGCAGCTTGAGGCGCACAATACCAGTATGGATCAAGAAGAGCTGTGAGCTTTTGCTTAGCACTTCATAGTTTATGGACTACTTCCACTCTTATTAATTTTATCTTCATGACAAAACTAATTTGTAGATAGCAATATTATTTGTATGGTTTTTTTTCAAGATTTTATTTATTTATTTGATAGATAGAGGTCACATCTAGGCAGAGAGAGAGAGAGGAGGAAGCGGGCTCTCCGCTGAGCAGAGAGCCGGATGCGGGGCTCGATCCCAGGACTCTGGGATCATGACCCGAGCCGAAGGCAGAGGCTTTAACCCGCTGAGCCACCCAGGCACCCCTATTTGTATGTTTTAAATGAGAAAATGGACTCAGGGATATAAATAAACTTGTTTAAAATCACACAGATAAGTTATGGGACCCAGTTTTTTTATTCCAAATCTTGTGCTTTTTTTCACTGTGGTTCCCTAAGTCACTTAATGATAGAATGTTTTAATCAAAAGGGTCATCAGTTACTTCACTATCTACTGAATGCTGTTACATTCCAGGTTATGCTGACTTTGAAGACAATATTTTTTAAAAATTTTTATTTATTAGACTTTATTTTTTAGAGATGTTTTAGATTCAGAGCAAAACTAAATGGAAGTACAAAGGTTTCCCATATTCCTCCTGTCCCCACAAATGCATGGCCTCCCCCATTACCAACAACCCCACCAGAGTGCATTCATTACAATTGATGAACCTGTCTATGACCAGAGTCCATAGTTTATTTTAAGGTTCACTATTTTTCTTAAAGATTTATTTATTTATTTGAGAGAGAGAGCATAGGCAGGAGGAGAAGCAGGAGAAGAGGGAGAGAAAATCCCCAGCAGGCTCCTCACTGAGCATAGAACCTGAAGAAGGGCTCAATGCCAGGGCCCTGAAATCATGAACTGAGCCAAAATCAAAAGTCAGATGCTTAACTGACTGAGCCAACCAGGTGCCCCACTTTAGAGTTCACTCTTGGTGGTGTAGATTGTGTGGGTTTGGACTAAAGTGTAATAACATGTATCCACTCTTACAGTATCATTGCAGAGTAGTTTCACTATCCTAAAAATGCTCTGTGTGAAGACAGTATTTTTATTACATTTGTTGATACACTTGATTAGTAAAAATTAACTGGTCTACCCTCTTTTTGTCCCCATTGTCTATTTTCCAATGTGCTTCACATCTCATCAGTAATTTAGGAAATTAATCCAAGTTCACAGCCTTGCTTCAGCTAAAAGTGAGGACTGGAATTAAAATGCAAACTCTCTAATTCTTCATTAGATACTATTTAACTATATTCATGAACTTGCTAATGAGTTAGAGGTCTAAGAGGGACTCCCAACAGTAGGAAAAGGCAGTTCCCCAACCCCCATTTTCAGGTAGGTAATGAGACATTTCCTCTCTTTTAAAGGGGGAAAATATTTGAAAATTGAAGAGGTTAGAATGAGCCATTTGGTTTTCTGATCTATTTGAAAAGGAGTCACTTTTTCATGTCTCAAATAACCTGTCAATCCATCTAGCCACGTGTGGCTATTGTTCATAGTTGATGACCCAGTTCCTTGCAAAGGCCTCACCACCTGGAGTGCAATCAGCTGTCCAAAGGAAAGGGCACTGATAAGGAAATGACTCTTCTACCCTGGACATTGTTCATTTGTGCCCCTAAAATTAGACACTGGTTTTTGACATTTCCCATACAACATTTAATACTTTCAAAGACCCAGAATTGGATTTCACCACTGTGATCCCTAATTCAATATTGTCAAAAGGCTAATAATAAGACATTTCTAATAACATCTAACACTGCACTCTCCATACACGAGGTATCATTTTAAGTCTTTACTATGAATTACTTCCTGTAATCCTCATGGCAGTTACTGTTAAAATTCTCAGTTTAGCGGTAAAGAAATTGAGACAGAGTTGAGGTAAATTGTCACTGGTCACACATCCAAAAAGCCAATTTCTGAATCCAAGTAGTATCACTGCAAAGCTGAACACTTAACTTCAAAGTTTTATGTCCTTCTGGCTCTCAGGTAGTCTTCACGATATGATTTGCACTGTTCCCAGTATAATAGTTGCTTTAGGTTTTTCACATAATCATCTCAATCTGCTCAACAGTGCTGTCAAATGGATGATACTCTTATCATTGTTTGTTGAGGTCTAAATGCCCTAAGTCTCACATTTCCAAAAAATCACTAGTCTACAGTACAGTTTGGAGAACTGATCTTCTCTATCCAGACATTGGCTCCACCTGTACATGGTTCAGGAAAATCCTGAAACATTTTACTTCATTTTGTCTGGAATCTTTTGTACTCTCGGTGTTTTTTCCTTCTTTTTTTTTTTTTTAATTTAAAAATTTTTTTTAAGTAATCTCTGTGCTCAATGTGTAGCTTGAACTCATGACCCCAAGATCAAGAATCACATGCTCTACTGACAGAGCCAGTCAAGCACCCCTCTCCTTCTTTTCTAACCCTTGAGTAACAAACAATAGAGAGACATATATTCAGAAAGAAGTAAAGGGGACAGAAGGACACCAAATGCATGGAAAGAGAACAATAAATATCATTAAAAAACAAAGTAAGATTTATGCTTCTGGTTACGATGGAGTAACAAGGAAAAGATATTTCCTCCTACCTGAAACAGTGAAAAAAATACAGAGAAATGACATGGGACATCAAATAGTGCAGGTCAGTGATCCCTGGGAGAGGGAAAAAACACTAAGTAAGCTACACATAGAGAGAAAACACAGGTGGAGACTACCAGTCTCCCTGAGATGCAGATACATAGCTGAGAGTTGGGGAGACCAAGGGGGCTAAAGAAACATAAGTAGCATTTTCTGTGTGTGAGAAAAAAAATAACCCCATCTTATACTGTAGACTAAAGCTAGTTATTGCATTTTCCAAGGTTGCTTATGTGGTTGACAAGTAAAGTCCACTATTTACAGCCCCTTGAAATAGTAAAATTACTTTTTATTTTATGTTTTAAAAGATTTTTATTTATTTATTTGACAGAGATCACAAGTAGGCAGAGAGGCAGGCAGAGAGAGGGGGGAGCAGGCGCCCTGCTTAGCAGAGATCCCAATGTGGGGCTCAATCCCAGGACCCTGAGATCATGACCTAAGCCGAAGGCAGAGGTTTTAACCCACTGAGCCACCCAGGTGCCCTAAGTAGTAAAATTACTCTTAAGGGAAAATATTTTCTTAACTAAATCAGTTTTTTAGTAAGGATTTGGAATGTATTCATGTCATGTTGGAGATATCACTCAAAATAAAACAAAAACCCACCAAATTCAAAATCATTCCCATATTCAATTTTAATTTCAACTCCTGCCTCTCTGTGAGATAACTAACTAGAGATATAATAAAAACTGAAAATGTCAGAAGAAATTACTAGATCAAAACTTTGATTCTCATAATTATTAAAGGAATGATTCATTCTGATTAACTGAATTTTTCAGATAGGTGAGCTTATATACCTTTTTAATCCCAGTTCATTTTTTTAAATTGAGCCTGATTTCATCAGGAAATCCCCCTCCAGGGTTTAAAACCTGTGTTATATGTTAGCTTTACTCCATGGATAGCCTTTTAAAAAATACTTTCACACTGGGGCACCTGGGTGGCTCAGTCAGTTGAGCTGACTTGTTTCAGCCCAGGTCATGATCTTGTGGTCATGAGATTGGGCCCTGCATCAGGCTCCACACTCAGCACAGAGCCTGCTTTAGATTCTCTCTCCCTCTCTCTTTCCCTTCCCCTCTGCTTTCCCCCTACTCATCCTTCTCTCTCTCTCTAATATAAATAAAATCTTTAATAAAAACAAAATAAAAACAATTTCACAAATCTGATTGAACAATGATTTGTATGATCTTTTTCCACCTCTTCCACTAGATTATAATCTCTTAAAGATTCATGTCTTTTTTATATGTATATATAATATATATATTTTTATAATCTCTTAAAGATTCATCATATCTTTTTTATTCACAAATTTAGCATGAGGCTCTCAAACAGTGCCAGCAAATGTAGGCATTTAGTCAGTATTCATTGTATTAAGGTGGGGAGTATTATGGAATCTGTTGGAATACCGTAACACCTCACTTTGGACTTACATTTTCAACTTATTAAGTCACATTTTAGGAATTTGGCCCCTTACCTGAGAACTCTATGGTTTCTATTCTTTCCTTTATTGCCTTTTCCTATCTAATGAATCAAGACTGTGGCACGATACAATCATTATGTTATGTGATTAAATGAAATTTAAATCTTAAGACCTAGGTAGGAATCTCAGCTTAACCACCTACAAACCAGGTGGTTTGGTGTAAGTCACTGTGCAGACACCTCACTGGTATTTCTCTGTGTGTTCAGATTTCTTCTTCTTTTAAGGACACCAGTCAGTTTGGGGCAGGGCCCAACCCTAATGGCCTTATTTTAATGTAATCACCTCTTTAAAGGACCTATCTCCAAATCACCTCTTTAAAGGACCTATACTGAGGTACTGGGTGTTAAGACTTCAAGATATGAATTTTGGAAGGACACAACTGAGACCATAACAGTTAAGTGTCTGAGCTGAGTTAATTACAGATGTAGGTAATGTGGTCTCTGCAGTGTGTGGTATTTAAGGGCATGGGCTTTGGAGTTTGCCTTTATTTGTTAATGATGGTTGTCAGTTGCAAAGACTACTACTTACAGGCTGTATGACCTTGGAAAAGTTACAGTATTTCACAAAACCTCAACTTCCTTACCTGTAAAACAGAATGAAATAGTTACCCTTTAGTTTTATTGTTATACCTATCAGTAAGTGCATAATAAATGCCAGCAAATTTTTTATTTCTTTGCAAATGGTTTTATAAAGATATATAAGTCAAAAGCACATAAATTATCTTTTCCAATTTTTGCTTATAAATATAACAATTTTGTTTTGCTTACTGTATACACAAACATATAAATATTTCACACATAAAATATTCAGTATTCTTTCATCAAAATTGCTCATACTTGCTACTTCAGAGTTAATTCACTGTGATTTTTTTCAAGGACTGGAGCTCCACAAACTTCTGTTTTCTATACTCAGAGTGAATCCTAGGAGACTTTGGAATATACTGAATTTCCAGGTGATGGGCAGTGCGAAGTCACATAACAGAGTTTCTGTAGCATCACATGTAAGGATATTGTATTTAAGAACCAAATATAAATCAAAACGTAAAACTTAATGCAATTTAAAATTAGGTATTGAAACTTTCTTGTTTTTTTTAATCCTATTCTAATAAAAGCAAAAATTATATCTATAAATAGCAGGGTCTGTGATCCAACAGTGCCCATCCCATCTTGTTCTTAGATAAAAAGAGATGCTTATCTCTGTAGTTTCTTAGCTTTTGCAGACAAACAGAAAGGAATTCTCAGAGAGGGAGTGAAGTTGGCTGTTAACAGAACAGTGCAAAATAGGAAGGTGTGTAAAGGCTGTTTTCCAGTTAGTGTCTTTCAAAAAAAAAAAGAATACAGACATGCTAAATTGTTGGGGGAACAAAATGAGAATTATAGGAAAGGAAATTAAGAGTTAAGAAAATAAATTATTTCATCTTCTACGATCTGTTAGGACATACACTTTCCAGTCATGATCACAACACACTTCTTTTTGCCTTGGTCATTATGGGTATATGGGTGTGTGTGTGTGTGTGTGTGTGTGCATTTGTATGAACATGAGAGAGAAGGAATTAGGAGAACGAACTACATTAACAGTAGCATGCTCTCCCTAATTTACAGCACCATAATGTCTGGATTCTCTCTGAACCCCCTGAAAGGTTCTGGGTTAGCCACACTGGGTGTACAAGGTGAGAGAGTGACAAGGGTGGGATTACTTTCTACACTAGTACCTGCTCTGGATCTCATTTGTGGTACCATTTGGGGCAGATAAGAAAAGGATAATACCTACTTTGCTACCTCACATTATTGCATAGGCAGATAAGAGAGCTAATAATGGCAGATTGTTTTGAAAGATGCAGAAGGTAATCTTAAACTTTAAGTTTAAACTTCTTTGAACATGAAGGATATCTCTACATAGAAAAAGAGAAGATTTGAACAATAGTCTGATAACTTTGGATTTTGGGAATAACCTTTGTATTCAGTAATGCTACTGGTCTACAAAACCTTGTTTACTTTTATAGTTTCTCATCTCTTCCCTCTGTGTCAGTATGCTTGATATGAGTTCAGGTTCTGGGTCTCTTGATACATGTTCTGAATTGTAAAGTTTGTACTTCTTATAATCTAACTCCATTCCTTTGTGGTAAAGCAAGAAAGGCAGAGCAAGTCCAAAAATGAGGGAAAATCACTATGTGAGAGCAAGCCAAAATCCCAGGCAAAGCCTGGAAGCCAGCAGTGGGTTTCAGAGAAGCACCTGGCTAGAGATTACATG
The DNA here is from genome assembly GCF_010015895.1 of Lontra canadensis. Classification (NCBI taxonomy): domain Eukaryota; kingdom Metazoa; phylum Chordata; class Mammalia; order Carnivora; family Mustelidae; genus Lontra; species Lontra canadensis. The sequence continues at coordinate 53,016,748 of NW_022630998.1, read as the reverse complement.
CTGAGGAAAGCAAAAAGAAAAAAGGACAGGGGTACCCCTTGATTTCTCCAAGGACTGCAGGACGACTTATAGGAAAGGCACTTGGGATACAAAAGTACTGATTGGAGGGGACACATGTACCCTGATGTTTATAGCAGCATTACCAACAATAGCCAAATTATGGAAACAGCCTAATTGTCAATCACCTGATGAATGGATAAAGAAGATGTGGAATGGGGTGCCTAGTTGGCTCAGTCGGCTAAGCCGCTGCCTTTAGCACAGATCATGATTCCAGGGTCCTGGGACAGAGCCCCTCTATGCTCAATGAGGAACCTGCTTCTCCCTCTCCCTCTGCCTACTGCTCCCCCTGCTTGTGCATGTGCTCTCTTTCTCTCTGTCTCTCCCTCTCTCTCTGTGTCAAATAAATAAATATAATCTTAAAAAAAAAAAAGATGTGGTATACACAATGGAATATTACTCAGCCATCAAAAAGAATGAACTCTTGCCATTTGCAATGACATGGATGGAACTAGTGTGTATTATGCTAAGTGAAATAAGGCACTCAGAGAAAGAAAACTACTATATAATTGCACTCATACATGGGATTTAAGATACAAAACAGATGAACATAGGGGAGAGGGGGAAAGAGTAAGGGGGAAGCAAACCATAAGAGACTCTTAACTTCTTAACTATAGAGAATAAACTCAGAGTTAAAGAGGGGAGGTTGGCAGGGGTGGGCTAAGTAGGTGATGGGCATAAAGGAGGGCACTTGTTGGGATGAGCACTGGGTGTTGTATGTAAATGATGAATCACTGAATCTTACTCCTGACACTGATATTACACGATATGTTAACTAACTAGAATTCAAATAAAATCTTCAAACAGAAAAAAAGGAAGGGCACTTGGGCAGTGAGGAGATGAAAGAATGTGGAGATATGTCAAGGGCTCACAAAGAGCTAAGGAAAAAACAGAAAATGGGTAGTTTACATTGGATATAGTAAGATGTACAAGATCCATTCTCCTCAAGGTGCAACAGCTGTCAGGGGAGTCAGGAGTGGAGGCAGGGGCCAAAGGGGCTTACATGATATCCCATATCTTTAATGCCTTTGTCATTCAACTCTGACTTCTCTGATGAGAATATTGCTGACCCTGCTTTCCCTGACAGGTTTTTGCAAGCTATGTGCTTTAACCTTAGGTGTTATTCTTATTACCAGCAGCCTTTTGACCCAACCACAGTGTTCTCAATCAGTAGAATTGTTTTCGCTCATGTACATGGAAGAGACAGTCATGCAACATTGTAAAATAACAATAAAGAAGAAACATTTTTCAGAACCACACACGAAAAGCACTCTGATGACCCAAACCCCAATATTCTAAAATCTCAATCCCATTCACTTGAGTTTGCATTTTGTGGTTTTCAGAAACATGGAGTGATTAACAGAGTATGCAATGAATCACCTCTGGATTTAAAACATTCCTGAAATGAAATGGAGAAAGAGTCTTGATGCCAATGGGCAGCTGAGTATCCTAATATTGCGGGTGCTTCTTGAATCTTCTTTTGGCTCCCTCTCCTCATAGAAGAGGCTCTCAGTTCCAAACCTCTTATTCATCATTTCAGGACGTCCTGGGTGGCAGTGAGGAGCACTTTTCCAGTAAGAAGGAAACCAACTCCTCAGCCTTTCCTCATAGCAGAGATTCTTCAGAGCTACAGTAATCTCTAGGTTCTTTTGTTCTACCCTCATACCACTTCCACTCCTGGGAATTATATCCATTTGGGCTAGATTTGGGGTTCATCAGAGCACATTACATAGTCACCAATTCTACTGTGAAGTGCTAAACTTTCTTACCACCAGTGATAGAGTGTGTTGTTGGGACTCATTTCATATGATCTGACAGATCAGATAAAAAATAAAAAAATAATACTAGTAGGTCAATATTTAGAAGACACTTTTACAGAAAAAGCTAAGGAATCAATGCTGGCTGAAATCTTGCAATGACTTTGACAGGTTTTAAAAAGCAAATGCTTTGTCTACGGCCATACCACCCTGAATGCACTTGATCTCGTCTGATCTCGGAAAAAGCAAATGCTTTGATTTGTTTTAGGTATTGCGGTTTAGAACATAAAAAAATTAGAAAGAAGACTTAGGTCTTGACTTTTTGATTTCACTTCATAATGTGTTGGGGGTCTCGTTATATCCTGAGTAAGCTTAAAATCTTTTGATAAGGACAATGTCCAAGAGATGTTGACTTTTCTTGTATCTTTGAAATTACCTAATAATACAACTACATCATTGTAATGACATAAAAATTCAGGACCAGCTGTGATTAACTATAAAACTTATCACTAAACTCAAAATTGTCCTAAGCCTTACACACATACACACACACACATATGAATTACCTCTAACTCTTACAACAATTGTACAGTGTAATTTTATTACCCCTGTTTTGCATATTAGGAAGCCGAGGCAGAAAGAAAACAAATGACTTGCCCAAGGCAATATAGCTAGTAACTGGTAAGTCAAGATTTGAACCCACGTCTACATTATGTCAAAGCCAGGTTCATTTCCATTACACAGTGTAGTTGCAAAGACAGGAATAGAAACAAATTTCCTGACTCCCTGTTCCATTCTCTTTCTATTAAGCTATGATGGATTCAATTTTCTAATCTGTAACAATAATGTAGTTTGATCTTGCTTTCCATAGACACTCATTTTACTAAACTATTGAAAAGAAACGAAGTACAGACTTTGAAACCAATGATTACACTTTTAGAGGAAATAAGTTATTTCATTTTAAAAAAAGGGAAAGGAAATACTCTGGCTTTGATGGTATTCAGAATATTGACATCATCCTCAAATTGGTTAGCCTTAGATCAGTTTTCTGGAAGAATCTTTAAAAGGGCTTTGATCTCATAGAGTCCCAAACTTTTCCACTGTGAATGTGGAGACAGTTTGGAGTACTGGAATCAAACTGTTTGTCTCTGTCTTCAGTCATTTTTGTGTAATTTTTCAAGTGCTTTCTTGAACTATTAGACTAGAATAAGCTGGTGGACAAAAGGCATTACTTGTAAAATGGAAGAAGGAACTAAGGAGAAGATACTTTCTCTGGAAAAATGTTACAATGATATATTTTTAAGTATTTAATTCTTTCTTTTCTTCCTGGGAGAGTAAATAAAGAGTCAGTATTGGAGTAAACTTAATTTGGGGGGAAATTTATTTAGCCACATTTTTCAAACAGTAATTTGGGGAGTGATGGGCTGTGGGAAGTTGAAGTTTGAGCTTCTAATGTTTATGAATACAATGTTTGGTTAGACTTAAAGATAAGGCTTTAGAATAGAAAATGTCCTTCAGATTGAGAATTTCTGGAAGTAATTATGTGCAAGCCATGATTTCACATAGTTTTTGCCTTTATCGGTGTGTGATAGAAGCAGTGTATGGAGTTTTAAAAAAAAAGTGTTGAATTTGCATGGTCTTCCTCAAGTACCACCTCTGCCTCTTCCATCTAAACTATATGCTCTTGTGAAAGTCATTGTCCCTTTTCTGAATTTTGCCTTCACCATGTACTCAGTGTTAAAATCTTGCAGGGTTATCTCTTTGGGTTGTTCACTGTAACTTGTACATAAGCCCATGGCACTGAATTGAGACCCTTCAAAACACCTGCAGATGGAAACAACAGGAATTCTAGCTTCTCTTAATCTCAGCAACTTTCTCCAGATGTGGGACTCTGTAAGTCTCTACCTGACTAGTAGGATAACCCATCTGTCTTCTTTCCTCCCCTCCCACTTATGAAGGGAGCCAAGTTAAAGATATGTTTATCTGCAGAGTTGTATGTCTGGTCTTGGTGAAGAATTCAGTTCTTACATAGGAGAATGGAACATTAAACTTTAATAGGGTTCTTGGACTGAGTCTATTGCCTTTGGGGGGAGGTATCATGAAAACATATTAGAATTGTGGAAATAGACATTATCTGTTCAGATCTGCCACCTTGACAGGATGCTAAAGGATGGAAACTAAATTGATGTGGTATAGTAAGTCTAGCGTGACCTAGAACAACTGGTTTTGTAATGTTGGTTGTTAATTGTGGGTGTTCACCGAGCATATAAATGTGAGCTGCATCTCCATGGGTTCAGTCTTAGAGCACCAGCTGGTGAGCAATGCTCGGAGCCGACTTGTAATCAACTTACATCATCTTCAATATGAAGATAGCCAAAGTGCCACTGCTTCTGACCCTGGCCCTCTGCCTCATACAAGGTGAGCAATTTGCATGTAATCTAAGCCTCTTGCCACACATGGCAAAGCCCTGGGCAGGGACTTGTCTCCCTCCCCCTGCTCCTCAAATGTATATATGTATGTATGTATGTATGTATGTTTGTGTGATTATATGTATTTGTGTATGTATAGTCTTGAAATATCTTGCCAGACACAGAGTGTTGAAGAATTATATATGTGGCTTAATAACTATTTTGTTAACTTTAGAAATGGCAAATAGTTTGACATAATCTGAATTTTCATCCTTGAGAAATCCTTCTATTAATTCTATAATAGTTCTGAAAAGCTAATAGATACTTCCTCATCTTCCTCTCACCAAGCATATTAATTCATACTGTTAGGAATTATATATATTGTGCGTATATATGATACTAAGCATATCAATTCATAATGATAGGAATTATGTATATAATATTTAAAACTTAGATGTATATTTTATAAATAATAATGCTATATTTATAAACTATTAAAAATCAAATTTAATCATCTATTCTTATTTTAAAGTAGTAGTGCCTTCTAGCGCATTTTATTTCTGTGTTCTCCAATCCTAAGTTGATTAAAAGCATTTCCCCTAAAAGGTAAGATACTTTTGTGGGAGGTAGAAGGTAGCTTTTTGTATTTGTTATTTGAATTTGAAGGGAACATTAATTTCCTAGACTCAGTCTTGCTCTGAAGCATTTGTATTTTTTTAGAAGATTTTTAAAATTTATTTGACAGAGAGAGGGACAGACAGCGAGAGAAGGAACACAAGCAGGGAGACTGGGAGAAGGAGAACCAGGCCCCCCGCCAAGCAGGGAGCCCGATATGGGACTTGATCCCGGGACTCTGAGATCATGACCTGAGCTGAAGGCAGATGGCTAACCAACTGAGCCACCCATGCTCCCTGAAGCATTTGTATTTTTAAAAGAAAATCTGAGAGATGGAGTGTCATGAGATCATTATACATAAATGATGCCTAATTTCCTAAAATAAGTATATAAGTACAAAAGGGAGTCTGTTAATGAGAGAGTATAATAGCCTATGATTTTAATTATTCTTGATTTTTGTCAGATCTCTAAGTTTTGTAGCTGTAATGAAGAGAGAGGGTTGCAAGAATTCAGAAACTTTCATTTTATGTACATATATGATATAAACTTTATGCTACATTATACTTTTAAATTATAGTTGACATGATACATTTGTTGTATTATAATTTTAAAAGAGTTCTACCATACTTTGCTGTGAAAGGATCTCTATGAAATTAGATATTTTGAAGGGGGTAAGAAAGTACCTGGCTACTATTTTCCAAAGTAATTAGACTTTTATGAGTGACTAGACCTCTGTGAGTACATGTACTGATGTCCTGGTGAAGTGCCCTCATTTTATTTGCCATGGTAAATTTTAACATGTTCAAAAGCAATTGGTGGTTTTATAACATGCAGTCATTAAAATAAGCAAGGCACTGCACTAAGTGAATCGTTTATTTGTTGAATAGTTTACATTCCCTTAACTTTGGTTTCTGTATTTTTGTCCCAGATGCCGCCAGTGAGGATGAAAATCAGGTTAGTCCTGCTTTTTCTGTTCATTGAAACCATTCCAAAATCTCTAAAGAAAAACGGCCTATGGCCAACACCTTCACATTAATAATATAGACATATTATACTGATAGGCACTAGTAGCTTTTGTTAAAAACACAGAAACAGGTCTTTATGAAGGAAGACATGAATCACACACAGACACACAAACGCACATACACATCAATGTATTAATTATGATGGATGTCTGCAAGATGCAATCTACCATGTTAAAGGAATGCTTTCAAATTCCATAAACAAACCAGTGAATTAGTATTGTTTGACTTAATAGCTGAAAAAGTCATGACAGACATAGAAAGCAAAAATAAATGTCCTTGTGGTCATTGTGTATAAAGGGGTTGTCTGTACCTTGTATATAGTCAGTGTATATATATCATTCAGTAAACATTTACTAAGCATCTATCATTTGTCAGACCCTGTGTGAGTCGTCAGGGATATTGGAAAATAAAGATAAATAGACAAGAATTCTCCCCTTGTGGAGCTTACATATTAGTGGAGGGAAACAGATAAGTTAGTAAGTAAATTAGTAAAATATATAGAACATTAAATGATGATTAATGTTAGGAGGAAATGAACCAGAATGGAAGATAAGAATTTCTGGGGATGGAGGTTGTATCAATACTTTAGGATACTCAAGTAAGTTTTCTCTGAAAAGATAGTATTAGACCAAGGATCTGAAGGTAATAAGTCCTGCAGATTTTTGCAGGTGACATCAGATCAGGGAGAAGAATTTGTAATGGTCGAGGCCTTGAGTCAGGAGGGTGCCTAGCCAACTATTAGAGGTCTTTTGTTTGAACAATAAAAGTATCATTTTCTTATAGAAGTTAATTTTTTTTTTTTTTCCCATTTGGGGGAAAAAAAAAAAATAGTGGGTTACATCCCAACCAGTACAGGAAAGAGTTTGGCCCTGGAGGGTTTTAGTTTTTCTGAAACCTGTGGAGAAAGCACAAACAGCAATAATAACAAAACAAAACAAAATGGAAACAAGCCAAAAGCTGGAAGGTGGAGTGCAAGTAAATACTTGCTGAAAAGCAATCTCCCCACCTCAGGATGCCTTTTTGGTGTAGATCTGTTCTTGTTTCAACCCTCTCTCATTGTTAGGTAATTGAGAGGACATTCCTTCTTTCTCAGGGAAAACCCTCCTCCTGCTTTCAATTTGTATGGCCTTTTCCTGTTTTCCAAGAAGAGTATGTTGGATTATTTCATAACTCAGAAAGCAGCATTGAGTTCTACCTTAACTAATTAAACTAACTAATCTTGTTAGGTCTGGGTCTTGGTTGTCCATCTTTTAAAAAAAAAAAAAAAAAAAAAAAAAGCAGGTCTTTCTAGGAATTAGCCATTCATCTCATTGTGATACTGGAGAAGTCTGTCCAGTTCAGGAATTATCCTGATTGGTAATGTTCTTTTTCAACGGACCACTAAAAACTATTAAAACCTTCATTCTAGTGTTTAATGAATCTTTGTTTTAAATACTTTCTGAAGACCTGCCTCACAAGAGATATAATTCTATCATAAAAAACACCAGGCTCTTCTCTGATTGTATGACAAACTTTTATCTAGACTATATAGAATCAGTTACATCTGGCAAGCTAAGCAGTAACTTGCAATGTGGCATTAGATACTGTAGAGTCAAGAGACTAGACAGATCTCAAGAGGCCCAGTTGTCAGTCTGTTGCCAGAAATTATTGCTGTGCTACTCAGATAAGATCACTGGGTGGTGATAATAATTTTAGAGATATTTTAGTAGGTCGCCATTGGCAAAATTTCCCAGGGCTGGTCTCTGATATTATTTATTTGGTCTCTGATATTATTTATTTATTCTTCTTCACCATTAATCATTCTGCAATTGCTACCAACTGCCTCCCATGTTTAAGGGGCTAGGTGAAGTACATCATTACCCATTTGACGGTAAGCACAGTTTAGGTGAGGATGCTTCTGCCTTATTGCTATATCCATGCACCTAGGCATATCCGTGTCACCCAGCAAAGTAAATTAATATCATAATGAGTTTTTGTTGACTGATTTAATGATTGTTATAAAGATACAGGGGGCTGGATAGAATCCTTTTCTTTTTAAAATTCAATTAATTAACATACAGTGTATTATTACTTTCGGAGGTAAAGTTCAGTGATTCATCAGTTGTATATAACAACCAGGACTCATTACATCACAAGCCCTCCTTCATGCCCTTCATGCTGTTACTTTTTTGTTTGTCTTTTTGTTTTGGCAAAATTGAAAAAAAAAAAAAGGCTTGCTCTAAAGGCCCACTGGATTTTCTTTTTCTTTCTTTTTTTTTTTTTTTAAGATTTTATTTATTTATTTGACAGAGAGATCACAAGCAGGCAGAGAGGCAGGCAGAGAGAGAGGAGGAAGCAGGCTCCCTGCTGAGCAGAGAGCCCGATGCAGGGCTCGATCCTAGGACTCTGAGATCATGACCTGAGCCGAAGGCAGTGGCTTAACCCACTGAGCCACCCAGGCGCCCCCCCACTGGATTTTCTAATAGGGAGTATAACATATTAAATCAGTACTTAGTGAGATACTGCAAATGCTCCATTGATTTTAAGAGTGACATATAGCAAGTCTTCCATAAAATATATTGAATTAACTTGTTCAGCAATCTTTTTGTGTTCCTTTTGACAGTAATTATTATTGACCTACTGTGTACTAGGTATTTTATATGTGTCATATTCCAGTAATAATAATCACAACAATAATAAAAAAAAAAGAGGAAGAAGAGGGGAAGAGGATAATATAATTATTATCTACTATGTGTTGGGCACTTTGAAAGTTTTACATACTTATAATATTTAATCCTCACAATACATATGGAACATATGAAATAATATCCTCTATTTTTACAGATAGGATAAGTTAGCCATCGAGAAGTTAATTTGCGAAGACTATTGGGCTTGTAAATATCTACCCTGGAATATAAGGTCAGGTCTTTCCATTTCACTAACTGTTTTGGAAGAAAGCTTATTAAGTAGATTTGCAATCTCCAACAGACAGTCAGTCATTGTTTTTATTTGTGTTCTTCTTTTGATGGAGTGAATGGCTTCTATATAAAGCAGGTATTGGTATTTAAATAGTATTGCTGAAGGAAGTTCTTAGAGGGTAAAGTCTTGCTTTGATGAGATTTTAGTAAACACACTTTTTTTTCATCTTTTCCTTAGGAAACATGTGATGAGTATCGGACATTGATGAAAAATGGAAAATTATTTTGTTCCCAAGATAAAGAACTTTTTCAAAGCCCTGATGGAAGAGCCTTCATCAGTAGATGTGCCATGTGCAAAATAATACTGTGAGTAAACTTCCTCTTTAAGAGTTTGGGTTACCTGCTATTCTCTGGACTAGTGAGTGTATTTTTGTGTTCTGTCAAATACGTTTTTCTAACTTGCAAAGTTTAAATAAAAATGCTTAGCAGATCACTCTGACCCTTCTTCAGGTGGAGTTGGATAAGTGCCACTTACCTGATAAGATTTTAACAATCACACAAATGGTATTCCAACGCATTCTAGAGCGTCCAGGGTTAATACCTTATGTGGCACTTAATAGTCTTTTGAAGAAGTAGTCCCAATTTGAGTTTTCTGGCTCTGGGGAAAAAAAGAATTCTTGGGTGGGGTGTTAAGCCCTGACTTTGTTGTACGCTTGGGACTGAGGAAAGCCCCCTGGGAGTGATGCCGAATTCTCCTTATGGCAGCCAGCCAGTAGAAAAACTTAAGCGGGACACACCCTAATCCTGTGAGTTGCCAGTGTTTTTAAACATTTCAGATTATGCTAGAAAAACATGGTCTAAAGAACTGATTTTAGATTCCACGTCCCAGCAGCTCAAAAAGGGCCAGTGTCCTGGGGGTTTACTGACATCTATGCAGTGCTCCTTAGCTTGATTTCCTTCTCTTTAATGACACCTAAAGGTGGAAAAAGGCTTGTTAGCCATTGAAAAATCCTCAAATCAAAGTGTTCTAATTGGTTTTCGAAAGGAGGTCATCTTTAATGTCTGACCACCATCAAAACTTCAGCACTGATATCAAGCCTATACTAAGCTTATCCATTTAAGATAATTATGTTATAATAATTAGCATTTTAAATGCCAGGGGGTATGTCTCAGGGGATTTAATTTGACATAGTAATGTTGGGATAATGAAGCTGTGATCACATATGCTGCTCCTAGTGAAGAAATTGTGGAAGACAGAGAAAGAAAGGAAAGATTTAAGGGGTGGGGTTGGGGGGGACCCAGGGCAAGTTGGTCTCTTGAAAGCTGAATGTAAACCAGCAGATGTATTATTTACTATAAAGCTTCCTTCTTGTTATAGGATGTCTTCCTAGGAGACTGAAACTATGAAATACAGTACATTTACTGAAAAGTAGTTTGAAACAAAAATAAAATGCCTTGAGACATATAGGGCAGGTTATTTATCTCTTTGAAGTCACTCACTCAGTTATTGTTTCTGTCACCTATTTAAATTATGTTGGAATAAACTTGGTTTCTTAAACTGAAAAGGAGATATACAAGGCATAAAAGCTCTTAAATTTCTGAATTTGCCCTGTGGGACCTTACAGTTTAGAACCAAAACAAGCAGATAGATTTTGGCTTAGTGCGAATATGGTATTTCAAGGAGACTATTCCAATGATGGCAGAGATGGCTTTTAGAGTTGGTGACCACCTGGGTGTTGGAAGCATGAAAGGGGTCGGGGAGCATAGTCTGTTGGTTGTGCCGTTAAAGGTAGAGATTCTTGCCTCCTGTAGAGCCATGTCTGAGACATTTTTCAGCACTGAAGTAGAATCATGTCTGAGATATTTTTCAACACTGAGGAGAGATTTATGGTCCTGTAGCTAATTTCTGCACATACCTACCTCCACATCAGATATACTAGATTGAACTGAGAAAAAGAATCAAAATTAAGGTTGGCATATATGCCATTATCCCCCAAGCTGGGAAAGCATTCTAAGCTATGCTACTCCCTGCTCTCTTCCAGGGAAAAAGAAGCAAAATCCCAGAAAAGGGCCAGCTATTTAACAAGAGCCTCTCGGACCGCTGCCCCAGAAAAGGTGAGATTATTTGAAGTCAACTTGTCGTTATTGCTTTCAAGATTGTGTTCAACTCTATTTAGAGCTACTTGTGTATTTCCTAATTACTAGGTCATACCTGTTGTGAGGCCAACTCCTTAGGAAGCTGTTGATGAAGCTGGGGGTTATCACTAGGAATTCTGACAAGTATTCGTATCACTCCAGGTCTCCTGGGTAGTTTCTTCTCCAGTATCTTCTTGCTGTTCCTCCTCTCTGTCCCTGACACATAATTAAAACAATCAGTCAAGGGAGATGCACTCAAATTACTGTAACACCCCTGGTCTAACTAAGCTAAAATTTTCCCCATCAATGTTACTTAGGAATGTCTGAGAATCTTAGCCTTCACAGTAAATCTACTTAACCACAATCTTTGCTTGAACTCAACTGGTCTCACTTCTAAAACAATAACAGTCACCACTCAATTGGTCAATCATTGCAAATCCTTTATCTGAGCAAAAGCGAGCAGCTTCTGTGCTCTAAAAACATCTCTGGAGATCAGAAAAGTTTCCTGGAAAGTCCCAATTCTGCCTTTAGTTGTCACATTTAGAGAGAGGCTCATTCAGTATGATCTATTCTCCTTCTCCACCCTCTCCTCCCATCTTTTTCCTTCATGAGAAACTAATCAATGATGTTTTAAGATAGAAAACACAGCAAATGACAAACAAAAAAAAATGAAATACACATATATACCAATTCTAACAAAACTATTTTGAAATATTTCTAATCATACATTTACTGAATTTTAATCAAATAAGATTTTTAAGAAATAAAATTTTGGAATTCTAAGACATGATCCTTTTCTATTATCATTTTATGCCTGAGTTATAATTTTTAACCTCTTAAGTCCTTATGATTACTTGCCTTGCTACCTAGGAACATACTTAACTTACAAATTAAGGTAGTCCGTATTTGGCTGCAGGCCCTTCAGGTAAAATTACTTGTTTAGATTTTTACTTCTTTGTTTTTGAATGGGTTCATGTAATTACACTGGTTTTTGTTGTTACTTTCCCCCATAAGAGAGAAAAATCTACCTACTTTCTCTACTTAGATTCCTCACATGAAAAATCAACCCGATGTTCACTTTCAGAGTAAGGTGCTCTACCTATTCAAGAATTTTCCTCCTACATGGGGCGCCTGGGTGGCTCAGTGGGTTAAAGCCTCTGCCTTCAGCTCAGGTCATGAGCCCAGGGTCCTGAGATTGAGCCTCACATCAGGCTCTCTGCTCAGTGGGGAGCATGCTTTCTCCTCTTTCTCTGCCTGCCTCTCTGCCTACTTGTGATCTCTCTCTGTCAAATAAATAAATAAAATCTTGAAAAAAAAATTTTCCTCCTCCACACAGCCTTTCTCATTTGCAGCGTCAATTTCTTCTTCACTAGTATGTCATTTTTTCACTTTCCGGCACTAATATCCAATCCATCTAAAACTCTCACTGGTATTGACTCCAAAGTCTATCTCAAATATGACCTCTTTTCACCATTTTCATTTCTATCATCCGTAGTCTGATTCCTCATAATCTTTAATGTATTTGGTCCATCTAGAGACTTTTACTTTTTAAACTGATTGATTCACTCATCAATGTTTCTCATTGGTGTAGATTGCCAACTATGTAGGATATCAGGTCCATATGTGTGTATCTGTGTGTTTCTGAGTTCCCTATTCTGTTCAGATGAGCTCATTGCTTCAGTAACTAATAAGGCAGGTCCCTTTTCTTAATTCATCTTTTTCCAAGTTCACTACTTATGCATAGACACACATTTTTCCATATACTAGAAATAAAAAGTTTATTGAGTTTTTGTAAAATCCAACTTGAGTTTGGGAACAAAGTGATCAGGGATACAAAGAATTTTATAAATTAATTTGAGTTAAATTGACTTTTTGTAATATGAGCCTACCCAACTCAAGAGCACAGAATACCTTATCATTAATTCATAATCATTTCTGTCTGCTTTATGAAATCTATTAAGTATTCTCAACAGATTTTTATAATTTTTGCTAATACCTAGAAAATTTGTCATTTTACTGATATTTTGTTTGGTATTTTGTTGTTTATGGTATTTCTGTCTGGTTATTGCTCTGTTGATTTCTACAGGCTAATCTTATATAGAACAGCTTTATGATATCTTGTGTTAATTCTGATAGTTTTTTGAGTCTGTCATTTTTTTCTTGGTAGTTGATCACATTATCTGCATAATAGGAGATAATAGGTGTTTTATAACTTCCTTTTCCATTTTATCACTCCTTTATTTCTTTTTCTTTTCTTATATCATTGTCTAGGATCTAGAATTCTGTAGTTAAGCAGTAATAATGATAATGAACATTAGCTTGCCCTCTCATCATATATTAAAAGGAATATATCTAGAGTTTCTCCATAATATACTTACTGTAGGTGTTTTATAAATAAACTTTAGCAAGTTTAGAAAATTCCTTTCTGTTCTTAATCTCCTGAATCTGTTTTGATCATTACAAATGTCTTTTCTACAACTGTTGAAATAATTTTCTGATTTTTCTCTTTCAGTCTATTAATATAATAAATTTCTTGATAAATTTGCTTATGTTAAACTATTAATGTTTTCTTAAGGTAAATCGTACTTAACCATACACATTTTTAATACACCGTTGAATTTGGATAGTATTTCATTTAGAAAATTTGAAACTATTTTCATAAGTAAAATGAAAATACTTCATTTTTCATTGTACTGGAGATCTCATTTCATTTAAGTTTACTCACTTCATTTAAGCAGGTTAGCAAATCCTCTATCCAAAAAACAACTATAAATTGAGACAAAATTGACCAAAACAATCATAGCACTCTGGAAATTGACCAATAGCCCGTGTCACTCTGACAAGCATTTATCCTTGAAAAACTGCTAGATTCTTAATAGGAACAATGCAGGGGGTGGTCTGTGATGTTCCTGTTGAGGGATACTACCATTTCACTCCTTTTGCTTGGTCAGCAACTGCACTGTCTTTATTAAAGTAATTTAGAGTAGTGGGCAACAATCATTTCCAGAGATGTTTTCAGTGGCTGTCATGATTTTCACTAAGAGTAAGGAGCCTGAAGTTGTAGCATGACTGAGGAAAGCCAGTTTCTGGCTGAGTCTTCATACATGGGCAGCAGAGAGCAAAGAGGGAATGAGCAATCCACAAAGTTTTAACTGCATAAGACTGTGCACAAGCACTTGGAAAACACACATGAAGCAGCTCTTTCTGCTTATAGGTCCTGTTCCTGTACTTTAATAAAACCACTTTTTTTGCACCAGAAAAAAAAAGAAAGAAAGAAAAAGAAAACACACGTGAAAAAAATCCCAGTGGAAACCAAATGCTGGGGTAGATGTAACTATATTCTGAAATTTTAATGCCCTCCCCGGTACATACAGGCCTATCTGCAAACATTGGAAGCCTTATTAGCCTGAGGTGTTTGAGCCCAAACTGTGTCTGATCATTGGCCAACCACTAAGTTATAGAGATAGATAAAGAAAAACCTAGAGAGACAGTCTTAAAAAAATAAAAACCATAAACGTTTTCATGGGAGACACATCAACAGCTGTATACTATAGGACAGCAAGAAATCAGAGAGTTAGCCCAGCCAAAGATGCAAATAAGCAATAAGACAGCAAAAAGAATCTTTACAGTGAAATCATTATTCAAAATGTCCAATCTTCAACAAAAATTGTGAAATATGCAAAGTAACTGGAATGTATGACCCATATTCAGGGAAAGAAAAGCCAATGGAAACTATCTGAGTGTCCCTGAATGATAGATTTCACAAAGACTTGAAGCAGCTGTTTTAAAAATGTTCAAATACTAAAGAAATCCATAGGTGGATTATTAAAGGAAAGTATAATGACAATGCATAAACAAATAGAAATTTTCAGGAGATAGAGATGGAGATAGACAATGGTATATATCTCAAATAGAAATTCTGGAGTTGACAAGCATAAGTCAAATAAAAAATTCAGTAGAGAGGTTCAAAAGCATCGTTGAGGTTGCATAAGAATTACTAAACTTGTAGAAAGATCAATAAAAGTTAACAATAGAAATAGAGAAAAATATTGATGAAAAATGGAGCCACAGAGTCTCTGAGGTAGCAGGCATGCCAAAACATGTGCAATAGAAATATCAAAAATAAAAAAGAGATAAAATAGAACAATTATTTCAAGAAATAATGGCCTAAAATGTATCACACTATATTTTTAAAAAATTACTCATTACATTCAAGAATTTCAACAAATCCCAAATAGGATAAATATAAAGTGATTGGAACTTTATATTTATATTTGATCATGATCTTTATAACTTTATATTTACATTTGATCATGATCAAAATGTTGAAATCAAGAGAAAATGTTTGAAGTGGCAAAAGAAAAATGACACATTCTTTGTACTGGTTACAATTGATGACTGGCTTCTCATCTAAAATAATGAAGGCCCAAAGACAATGGAATGGCATGCTCAAAGTTCTTAAAAAAAAAAAAAAAAGTTTATCAATATTTTATATCCACCAGAGTTAATCTATAAAAATTAAGTCAAATAAAGATATTTCCAAATAAGTGAAATCTGGGAAAATTTGTTGCCTTCAGACCTGTCTTACAAGTAATAATAAGAGTAGTGCATTAGCTGAAAGGAAATGATTCCTGGATGGTAACTTGGACTTACAGAAAGAAATGAAAAGCACCAGAAATGATAAATATATATGTTAATATGAACTACTTTATAAATATATTTCCCTTATTTTCATCTAGTTTCTTTTATTTATTTTTCATTTTTTAAAGATTTTATTTTTCAAGTAATCTCCACACCCAATGTGGGGCTTGAATTCACCAAGATCAAGAGTCCCATGCTCTACTGACAGGGACAGCCAGGTGCATCTCACCTAGTTCCTTTTAAAGATACAATATATAAAGCAATAATTACAGTGCTGTTTTATTGGGTGTATGGATAAAATATTTTTTAATTAATTAATTAATTAATTAATTTTTTAAATAAACATATAATGTATTTTTATCCCCAGGGGTACAGGCCTGTGAAACGCCAGGTTTACACACTTCACAGCACTCACCATAGCACATACCCTCCCCAATGTCCATAACCCCACCCCCCTCGTCCAACCCCCCTACCCCCAGCAACCTTCAATTTGTTTTGTGAGATTAAGAGTCACTTATGGTTTGTCTCCCTCCCAATCCCACCTTGTTTTATTTATTCTTCTCCTATCCCCTTAACCCCCCCATGTTGCATCTCCACTTCCTCATATCAGGGAGATCATATGATAGTTGTCTTTCTCTGATTGACTTATTTCGCTAAGCATGATACCCTCTAGTTCCATCCACATCGTTGCAAATGGCAAGATTTCATTTCTTTTGATGGCTGCATAGTATTCCATTGTGTATATATACCACATCTTCTTTATCCATTCATCTGTTGATGGACATCTAGGTTCTTTCCATAATTTGGCTATGGTAGTCATTCCTGCCATAAACATTCAGGTGCACGTGCCCCTTCAGATCACTACATTTGTATCTTTAGGGTAAATAACCAGTAGTGCAATTGCTGGGTCATAGGGTAATTCTATTTTCAACATTTTGAGGAACCTCCATGCTGTTTTCCAGAGTGGTTGCACCAGCTTGCATTTGTATGGATAAAATATTTAAGATAACTATAGTACAAAGGGGAATAAAAGCTGTGCTGGGGCAAAGTTTCTATATTTTACCAGAATTAAATATTAATCTTTAATAGATTGTGATAAACTAGGAGGCATATTGCAATTACTAGAGTAACCAGCAAGAAAATGACAAATATAATAAATAAATAAAATGAACACAATAGTTAAAAAGACACCCTAGAAATATTTAACCAAAAAGAAGGCAGTAGTGGAGGATTAAAGAAGTAAAAAAGCACAAAAGCATATTGAAAACAAATAGAAACACAGCAAATAAAAATATATCAATAATTATACTAAATGTAAATAACTTAAATATTCCAGTCAAAAAGTGGAGATTTTTGTCTGATTAAAAAAAAAGCTATAAAATATCTCCATTAGGTATTCCTTAAATCCAAAGACAGAAGAAGTGTGAAATGATGAGTGATACCAGGCCAAATATAACATGAGAGAGCAAGATTTGCTACATTACCATCTGATAAAATAGACATTAAGACAAATAATATTATTGGAGACAAATAGGGACATTTTGTAATACAAAAGTATTAACACACCAGGAGATATAACAATTATAAATGCATATGCTCCTACTAACAGAAGCTCAAAATGTATTAAACCAGATATTCTTTAATTAAATGAAAAAATAGACAATTCAGCAATAATAATTAGAAATTTTAATACTCTACTGTTAAAAATTGATAGAACTAGACAAAATATCAATGATATAGAATACTTGAACAACACTAGGAACTAACTGAAATATACAGAGTGTTTCCCCAATGATTGCAGAAGGTACATCCTTTTCAAGGAACAATGAAACAGTCTACAAAATAGATTAAATGCTAGGATATAAAATGTATCTCATTAAATTTAAAAGAATTAAAATCATACAAAATATGTTTTCTGAAAAATGGAATTGAGTAGAAAACCAGCAAGAGCAAGAAATTGGAGAAATCCCTAAATATTTGGACAGTAAGAAGCAGCATACTTCTAAATAACTGATGGATAAAAGAAACAATCTTGAGGGAAATTAGAATATAATTTGAACTGAAGAAATATAAAAACTCAATTCAAAACTTATGAGCTTAGCTAAAGCATTGTATAGAGCTTTAAATACCTAAATCAGAGAAGAAGAAAGGTCACAAATTAATAATCTTAACTTCTACATTAAGAAACTTAGAAAAAGAAGAGCAAACTAAACCTCAATCAAGCAGAAGGGAGGACATATTAAAGAATAGAGCAGAAATCAATAAAATACAAAACCTTAAAATAATAGGAAGTTAATAGACCAGATGTTGGTTCTTTGAGAAGATTAACAAAGCTGATATACCTTTAGACAAAATGCCCTAACAAAAAAGAAAAAAAGTGAGAGAAAACAAAAATTACCAAAATCAGGAATGAAATATGAAATATCATTATATACCCTAGAGAAATTACAAGGATTATAGTAGAATATTATGAACAAATATGTGCCCCAAAAGTAGACAACTGACATAAAATAGACAAATTCCTAGAAATACATGAATTACTAAAACTGACCCAAGAAGAAATAAAAAATCAAAATAGATGTATAGCAAGTAAACAAGTTGAATCCATGATTAAGTGAAAGAAAAGTTCAGATTTTGTTGGTGACCCCCACCAAATAGTGAAAGAAGAATAATATTAATCTTGTATAGACTCATTTAGGAAATAGAAGAAGTAACACTTACTAGCCAGTATTATTTTGATATGAAATCCAAAGGAAGATATCACAACTATAGGAGACTACTGACAAATATTTCTCATAAACATACATAGAAAAATATTTAACAAAATATTAGCAAACAGAATCCACAACAACAACAACAAAAGATAAAACCATAACCAAAGGAAATTATTCTAGGAAAGAAAGGTTGGTATAACAACAGAAAATCTAGTACACCATATTGATAAAGGACAAAAGTACCTCATTATTTCAATACAGGCAGAAAAGGCATTTAACAAAATCTAACAGTCATTCAAGATAAAAAAAAAAACACTCTTCTATCTCTCTTTCAAACATGAAAACACACAAACTCACATGCACAAAACTACCAGTAGATAAAAACTTCCTCAGCTGATAAAGGACATCTATGATAAAGGTATAACTTACATCTACTTAATGGTTAGGGAGTGAATACTTTTACTTTAAGACTAGAAGAAAGTGAAGATGATTGCTCTTACCACTTTTATTCAACACACCACTTCTATTCAACATTGAGCTGGTGGATATAGCCAATATAATAAGGCAAAATTTCTTTCCTTTTTTTTTTTAACAGATTTTATTTATTTATTTATTATTTATTTATTTCACAAGAGACAGCGAGAGAGAGAACACAAGCAGGGGGAGTGGGAGAGGGAGAAGCAGGCTTCCTGCAGAGCAGGGAGCCCAATGAGGGGCTTATCCCAGGACCAGGGGATTATGAGCTGAGTTGAAGGCAGATGCTTAACCGCTTAATGACTGAGCCACCCAGGCACCCCAAGGCAAAATTTCTTAATTAATTAAGATATTCTGCTTGGAAGGAAAGTAATTTTTTTTCATTGTAGGTACATGATACTGTATATAGAAAATCCTAAGCATCCATAAAAAGAAGCTAGAGAATGAGTTTAGCAAGAAACTAATAAATGAGTTTAGCAAGATTTCAGTATACAAATCAGTAATGCAAACTGCATTGTATTTCTGTATACTAGCAATGAACAATGCAAAAATTATTATCAAGATGGCAATTCTCCCAAAATTAATCTATAAATTCTACATATCTCCTACAAAGTCCTAGCTGACTTTTTTTTTGTAGAAATCAACAAATTAATTTTAATATTTATATAGAAATGTTGGGACACCCAAGAGTAACTGACTTCAAAATGTATTATAAAATGACAGTGAACAAAACAGTGTGTTATTGGTTTAAGGACAAGCATAACGATCAGTGCAGTGGAATGGAATTGATATTCTTTCCATTTATGGTCAAATACTTGACTGACTTGTCAAGATAAAACAAATGCTTGGAAAATTTAATATCCATAAAAATAAATTTAGACTCTTACCTTACATCGTCCATAAAAATTAACTCAAAATGGATTAGAGTCTCAAATTTAAGAGTCGTAACTATAACATTTCTGGGCTAAAACGTAACAGAAGAAATTCATGAATTTGGGTTAGACAGAGTTTTAAAATATGAAACCAGAACCATGCTCCATAAATACAAAATTAATAAGTTGGACTTCATCAAAATTACAGGCATACTTCATTTTATTACACTTGCTTTATTGTCTGTCTCAGATGTTTTTACGAATTGAAGGTTTATGGCAATCTTGCATCAAAGAAGTCTATTGATACCGTCTTCCCAATAGCAGTTGCTCATTTCATGTCTCTGTGTCACATCTTGGTAATTCTCCTAATATTTCAAAACTTAATTATTATAAATTTTTATGGTTATCTGTGATCAGTGATCTTCAGTGGAGAAGAACAATGAAATTAATGTTGTTTTCATGACCGCTAATGCAACATCCATTCTGCAGCCCCTAGATCAAGGAGTAATTTTAACTTTTAAGTCTTATTGTTTAAGAAGTATACTTTGTTAGGTTCTAGCTGCCATAGATAATAATTTCTCTGGTGGCTTTGGGCAAAGTAAATTGAAAACCTCTAGAAAGGATTCACGGTTCTAGATGCCATTATGAACATTTTGATTCATGGGAAGAGGTCAAAATACAGTCTCAACATTAACAGGAGTTTAGAAGTTGATTCCAACTTTCACGAATGACTTTGAGGGATTTAGAACTTCAGCGGAGGGAGCAACTGCAGATGTGGCAGGAATAGCAAGTATTCTCTAGAAGTGCAGGCTGAGTGTGGCTGAATTACCACAATCTCGTCATGAAACTTGAACCTCTGAGCAGTCACTTCTTTTTTTTTTTTTTTGTTAAGATTTTTATTCATTTATTTGAGGGGAGGCACTGGGGAGATGCAGTGGTAAAGAGAGAATCTCAAGCAAACTCCTCACTGAGTACACAGGCCTACATGAGACTCCATCCCATGAGCCTGAGAGCATGACCTGAGCCAGAACGAAGAATCAGGTGCTTAACCAACCGAGCCATCCAGGTGCCCCGAGGAGTCACTTACATGGTTTCTTGAGCTGGAATCTACTCCTGGTGAAGATGCTGTGAAGATTGTTGAAATGACAATAAAAGATTTAGAATATTCTGTAAACTTAGTCAATAAAGCAGGGTTTGAGAAGATTGACTCCTAGTTTTGAAAGATGTTCTGCTGTGGGTAAAATGCAGTCAAAACGGCGTCACATGCCACAGAGAAATCATTCACGAAAAGGAGAGTTCATCAGTGTGGCACACTTCATTGTTGCTTTATTTTAAGACATTGCAACAGCCACGCCAGCCTTCAACCACCACCATCCTGATCTGTGAACCAAAACCCTCAACTAGCAAAAAGGGGAAGACTCACTGAAAGCTCAGGTGATGATGATAATTTTTTAGCAAAAAAAGTATCTTTTAATTAAGGTGTGGACATTGTGGTTTTTAGACATAACACTATTGCACCCCTAAAAGACTACAGAATAGTATAAACAGAACTTCTGCATATACTGGAAAACAAAAAATAATGCATTTGACTTGCCTTATTGCGATATTTGGCTTTTACGGTGGTCTGGAACCAAACCTGCAGTGTCTCCAAAGTATGCCTGTACAAACATTTGGGCTTCAAATAAAATCACTGAGACAACAGAAAAACAAGTATGGACTGAGAGAAATACTCATATACAGGTAAAAGACTTTTATCTACAATATGTAAGGAACTCTTTACAACTCAATTATAAGAAGGCAACTCAATTAGAAATAGCCATTACACTAAAAATGTAATGGCTAGTGAGCACTTAAAAAGATGTTTTACATTATTATTATGTAGGGACATGCATATTAAAACCTCAGTGAGGTGCTATTATACACCCACAAGAATGGCTGTAAATCCTCAAAACGGAAAATACAGAATGTTGTTAAGATTGTGGACAAACTGGAACACTTAGAGATGGCAGGAAAGAGTATTCAAGAGTGCAACTACATCGGAAGACAGTCTGGCAGCTTCTGAAGAAGTGAAACATAAATTTGCCATATGACCTAATAAATTTGGTCCGAGGAATCTGCCCCATTGAAGTGAAGACATATGTCCACATGAAGCCATGCATGTGAATATTCATAACAGTATTCTTTTTAATAATCCGAAACTGGAAACAATCTAAATGTCTGCAGGTCTGCTGGTGACGGATAAACAAAATGAGCTACATTTATAGAGTGGAATTTTATTCAGAAATAAAAGGAAAGTACCCCTGATACTGTTATGACATGGATGAACCTAAGAAACATTATGCAAAGTGAAAGAAGCTGGAATCAAACAATTCCATATTTATGATTCCATTTATAAGAAATACCCAGAAAAGGTAAATTTATAACCAGAAAAATCTGTGGCTGCCTAAGGCTAGAGCTGGGAACTGGGATTAACTGTAAATGGGCACAGGGGAAACTCTTAGAGTGACGGAAGTATGCTAAAACTGAGGTGATGGCTATACACCTCCATAAATTTACCAAAATTCATGCATTTTATGGTATGTAAGTAAAACCTCAATAAAACGGTCTACAATTATTTTTCAGTTAACATATCTTCTCAATTTTTGGAATAACTTTTAAATTATTATTACTCAGTACAAGTTTTCACTTTTTCTTAACAATTTAGACAGTGGATTTTAAAGCTATTAGTACTTGGGCATTTGGAGGAGGGAGTATCTCAGACCAGTTTATCATTGGGATTAATGCTATTAGTCTGTTCCACTTTTCCTATCAAACCACTGTAAGTATTTTACACTTTTTTGGTATCTCTGTCTCTATTTCGGTTTTCAGATGTTTTAGCATATAGATACTGATAATATGTTTTTGTTGTATATATGTGTCAATTTTTATATAGTTACTTAAAATGATGATTGCATGTGTTTTTATTTCTGTCTTCTCTATCTCTTACCAACTGTCATAGGAATTTGAGTATCAACTTTTTGGTTAATCTTCTCTATTTTTTTTTTTGTTATCTGTGTCACTTGTTCTTATTTCTTTATGTTTTCTCTGGTGCACATTTTGTAATGGATTGAGCATTAAAATTTTTAATTTTAAGATTCCATGACAAGTGTATGTAAAGATACTAATGATCATCTATCTCAAGATTTGTGCTTGAAGTGTTTCCGTTTGTCACTCTTCGCCAAATATTTCTTGGGCAGAGAACATAGACCATATGACATTGATCCTTTGAATTTCCTAAGACTTTCTGAGTAGCCTAGTAAATATTCTACTTTTATAAATGTTTTCTATGTCTTGGAAAAAATGTTTATTTGCTGTTTCCTGGATATAGTTTTCTATAAAAATCTAATGGCATAAGCATCTTAATTTTTTTCCTTCATCTATCAGTTTCTGAGAAGTATATGCTAAAATCCGTAAATCCAGTTACTGATTTATCTTATTCTATCAAAATTTTTTGGTTGCAGTCTGACCGAGGTAGAGCCTATATTATTAAGTTAACGAATGCTCAGTAATTATTATATCCTTATGTTCTGTTTTCCCTTTTACTTTACATAGTGTCTTTTGTCACTTATGAAGCATTTTGGGCTGAATTCTATATTTTTAGTATTAATATTACTGCATCTGCTCTCTTCTTATTCATTTTTACCTCCTATCTTTTGTCTTATTGTTTCAGTATCTGTGTGCTCTTTAATTTTAATTTTCTTTTATCATCATACCTGCTCAATCTTATTTTTCATTTTTTAAAATTTTTTTTTAAGTACTTTATTTATTTGACACAGAGAAATCACAAGTAGGCAGAGAAGCAGGCAGAGAGAGAGGAGGAAGCAGGTTCCCTGCTGAGCAGGGAGCACGATGCTGGGGCTCGATCCCAGGACCCCGAGACCATGACCTGAGCCAAAGGCAGAGGCTTAACCCACTGAGCCACCCAGGTGCCCCTAATCCTGTTTTTTAAATCAAGCACAAATTGTATTTTAATTTGTGTGCTTAGCTCATTTATAGTTTGTTAATTCTGTTGTACTAGGACTTGGTTCTCCTAATTTTTTATATTTTCAGTTATCAGACTTTTAAAAAATTATTTTAAAAGTAGTTTCTTCCTTTCAGTTTTCTTTGATGATGAGTTAAAGGTTACATATCTATTTTGACTCTTACTATGACTCCCCTTAACCAAATACCCATATTTATAATTATTTATCATCACTATTACTAATGCCACTGTTGATTGTTAAATCTGTATCTTCTCCCCTAACATATGTTAGCTTGCTTTCTTTTTGGTTAAAAAGCCCTAAACTTCAGTCACCTGGGTGGCTCTGTGGGTTAAGCCTCTGCTTTTGGCTCAGGTCATGATCTCAGGGTCCTGGGATCGAGGCCCACATTGGGCTCTCTGCTCAGCAAGGAGCCTGCTTCCTCCCTCTCTCTCTGCCTGCCTCTCTGCCTACTTGTGACCTACGAGTCTCCCTCTGTCAAATACATAAATAAAATCTTAAAAAAAAAAAAAGCCCTAAACTTCTCTAATTTATTGTTGACTAGATTCCATCTTTGAGTTGCTATGGCTGTTTCTCTGTTTCTCTTGTTTTTGTTTTTCATTTTTCATTGATTCTAGAAATGTTCACTATTTCTTCAAATATTTTTCCTATATATGGTTGCCTCATTTGGGGACTTCTAATTCTATTCCCCATGTTGTTTAGATTTTCTCTTCTATTTTAAATTCATTTTCCTTTATGATTGCTTCTCTGAGAGTTTCTTGATCTAGTCTTCTGGTTTACAAATTCATTAGGTACTTGTACCTATCCTACTTTTAGTCTTTCTACTGTTTTATTTATAACCATTTAAATATTTTCCATGTCTAAAACTTCCACTTTTTTCCCATTATAACTTTTTTTTCTTGTTTCATATTGCAGATATTTTTTCTCTAAAGCATAGTTACACTCTTGAAAAATTATTTTTCTATGCATTCTGATAATTCTGCTTCAACTGATACTGAATCTTGCTCACATTACCATTTTCTTTTATGTTTTGTTCCTCACATCTACAGGTATTTCCATTCTAAGATTCCATAATAGCTTTAGTTATTTTTTTCTGCTACACTGAGTGAGATGGTGTTCAAGGCTATGCTCTGTCTCTGCCTCTCTGGTGAGTGTAAGGATAGGAAAAGGGATAAAGCCTAGATCAGAAGTTTCTGGAACTAGCGTTACCCCTCCAGTCTGTTGCCAGTCCACCAGGCTGGGAATCCATCTGTAAGTTCTCAGAAACTGTTAGCAATAGGAAGATGTGTTCTTTCTAGGTTGTGACCTACCAGCCCTTGGAGTTTGGAGGGGGAGGAGGAGGTGGAGTAGTAAATACCCACACCTGTTCTCATCGCCTCACAGCTGGTTTTTTTTTGTTGTTGTTTTTTTGTTTTGTTTTGTTTTGTTTTGTTTTTTTACAGCTGGGCTTTTTATCTGCCCTATCATCACCCTTCCAACACCTGTGACCTAGTATGCTGCTGTTGCTTTTGCTGAAGAGGGAGAGCAGTGATTGTCCCAAGTTAATAAAATCAATCCATGCCACCCATGCTTCAGTGGTTTCTTCAGAAATGACCTTAGAGAGAAAACCAGCAGCTCTCCTGCTTTTTCCTTATGCTTCAGACACACTTCTTTGTGCCCCTTAAACAGGACAGTCTAGTTCCTATCACAAATCCTTTGCACTTGCAGTTCTCTAGGCCTGGAATGTCCTTCCCTCATATCTCTAATGGCTGGTTTCTCCCCATTAATCCCATCTCATCTTGAATGTTACCTTTACAGAGAAATCTTTCTTGACACTCTATTTAAAATAACCACCATTCTAGTTATTGTTCCAGTTATTTTTAATAGCATTTATTTTAATTTAAAATTATATTTATGGTCTTTAACTTCTCATCAGAATGTAAGTTCCTTAGAACATACATTTCAAATTTTTTTTTTTTTTTTTGCAGTGTCTTAGTCTGGTAGAAACTCAGAGCCTATCAAATTTTGAGGAACAAATGAACAACCAAATAAATGCAATAATACATATAGCCATTACTTATCTTCACTCTATTTTAACTTCTTCCCAAACAGATGACATGAATAGTGGGTTATTTCCATAGCTTTTTTTTTTTTTTTTCCTAATTAAAATTCTTTTTCCGGGTCACCTGGGTGGCTCAGTTGGTTAAGTGACTGCCTTCTGCTTAGGCCATGATCCTGGAGTCCCAGGACTGTGTCCCACATTGGGCTCCCTGCTCCAGCAGGGACTCTGCTTTTCCTGCTGCCTGCCCCTTCCCCCTCTCATGCTCTCTCTCTCTCAAATAAATAAATAAAATCTTAATAAATAAATAAATAAGTAAATAAAGTAAAATTCTTTTTTCCTTTTTTATTGTCTTTTGTAAGTATTCCTCAGTGTAACATTTTGGTTCACAAATTCTCTATGTATTTGTATCCATTATTCTTTTATTTTTTCTATTGTGTAACATACTAGGTCACAGGTCTATATTCTAAGTGTTCCATATCTATATTTAAAATATTTGTGTTATGACAATAACATCAAAAGTTTATTTTGTCATGCGATGTAATAACTGAAAAATTCTCAATGTCATTCTTTGCTTTTAGATAGAAATTAAATTCAAGTTAAGTCTAGGTTTTCTTTAGTTAGCTCATGTCACAATAGTGTTGCCAAATAAGGTTTCCTAGGTATTTATTTGATGCTCAGCACAAATCTGTAGTACAGATGGGGTGTGAATTTCCATTTGTCAGATAAGAAAAGTAAGGTTCAAAGAGGTGGAGTGAGTGGGTGGTGGAGGTGAGAATCAAATCCTAGTTTCCAGTTACCACCTAGTATAGTTGTTTTTCTCACCTTACGGGTATGTCCCTAAGTATGTGTCATATTATCTGAGCTGAGATTGGGGATTTCTTCCATCATCCCCAAAACATGTTTCATGATTGGCTTGATTGTCAGTGTAGAAAATGTTTAAAATAACAACAGTAATAACAGTAGGTGGTTTTGACATGCTATGCGCCATTGTAAATGCTGTGCACATATTCGTGCACTGAAAACCGTTTAAAATGTTGAGAGGTTGGTACTATTGTATTTTGCAAATAAGGACACTAAAGCACAGAGGGATTAAGTAACTCCCACATTACACAGCAGTATGTGGCAGAATTTGAATTATGAGCCCAGCAATCTGGCTCCTGATCACTGCCCTGATCTATAATAATAAAAACTTTATTGCAGCTTAGAGTTTACAGAGAGCTTTCCTATACATTATCTATTAGACTTCATTGCCACTCTGCAGAGAAGGAGGGCAGGATTTGATAAACAGTATATACAAAGTTTCAGAGAGGAGACTTAGCCTACCTCACCAGATGGCAAGTGGCTGAGATCAAATAGCAATTCTTTGTCCTGAAATCTAATTACATCTCTGTTCTTGGGCCATGTTCTATTATCCATAATGTTATCCATACAGTCTGTTTTGCTCTTCAGTTAAGTTATATTGTTCTGGGTTTAAAATGGTAACCTATTTATGTATCTATGTATCTAACAATTATTTTATCTCTTCTAATTTGATGTTCCTTGATAATGTCTCTTGCAGTTGAATTGTGATGATTTCAGGAAAGAAGAGAGAAATGGGGATTTTATTTGTACCTTCGACAACGCAGCCGTTTGTGGCACAGATGGGAAAACCTACAGCAACAAATGTGCGCTGTGTGCTGAGAACGCGTGAGTATCTGCGGCAGGCTTTCTCCCTAAAGCATACTCTCCATATAAGTACATGACACAGTTTTTTCTTCCAGTCTTTAAAATATCAATTCATTTCGTGAGAGTTAGCCAGCCATAAATTATTAGGACCACTCCTTTTACTATTCTTACGGAAAAAAATACGTAGTGCGACACTTTATATTTTACAAAGCACCTTTGTGTGCAGTTTATCAGATAGTTATCAGTATCTCTGTGAAGTAGACAGACATCTGATAGATCTAAATCTGTGTATCTCCCTGTGTGTGCACATATAAGCACACATATATGTACATATACTTACTTATATGTAACAGACATATTTCCATTTCTATCTGTCTTTCTAGGAGTATATCTTTGTTCACAGAGAATTATTTAATCATCAAGTGATTTTTTTCATTTAGTGCTCAGTAATTTATAATAGTAGATAGAGAATTGGAATTTTTAATATTGAACTTCTCCCCATTGATTCGACCTTTGTCACATAGCTAACGCATCTTGCTGTCCAACATTTTGTCCCCATTTCATTCTTTGTGTACCTCAGTGCTAAGTTTGGTTGTCAGTTGTCTTCAGTCAGCAAGATGGCACACCCTGCTTCACAGGTTCTAGCCTGTGGCCTCAGTCTTGAATTGTCTGCTCTTCAGTTTTTGCAAATATAAAGCAACCAGTGCTTGAAGCCAATAAAGGGTATGATAAACATTCAGTCTTCAGGATTGTGCAAGAGTTATCCCTTCTTGTCATAAGTATCTTTACCAAAATACAACTGAATCAAATCACTCTGATCCTTTGCATTTTTGCATTTTCAGAGATGCAGTCTGAAATTAATGCCTTCACCTCTTACGAGTGGTCAACATAAATGGAAAATACAGACATACATACAGAGAACAGACAGGTTTTATTAGATATGTATTTTGTAATACTACTATGAGCACACTGTACATTTAACTACTATTGTGTTTTATATGGAGGGTCCTGTGATAGAATGTTTAAATCTCATCAGGTCTAAATTTCTCATCCCTAATTTCTGGTATGCTTCCTACATTATACAGTGAGAGACATACTGCCCATTGGGTTTCTTCCTTAGCTTTGTTTACTAGGAGACTCTGCAATAACATTGGGATTCGATTTGTTTGTTTGTTTCCCTCAGAGGTTATCTTTTGATAGAACTTTTTTCTTATCACTTTTAATAGCTTCATTTTTCTCCTTATATTGTTTTTTCATTGTTATACACAGGCTGTGGTTTTAAGCTGCCTTACCTTTTTAAAAAGTAGGAAGTATATTTTACATTTATGGTTCTGTTTTCAGATAGTGTTAAAGCTCTATTAGACTGAATCAACCTAATTCTTGGGACTTTAGGTACTTTCCATGACAACCAAAGCATTAGTCAGCATAAGCCAAACAAAGAATAATATAGTAGGATGTTAGATCTATGAACTTGAATTCATATATTCAAAACAACATCATCAACAATAGCATAGTTCTTTGGGGACATCTACTATCTAGTTATAAGGTGTACTTTTTCCTTCTCTTCTGATATGGATTCTCTTTAGACATAGGAAAGAAAATTCCAGAAATAGTATTTATAGATCTGACTCTTATTAGCCCTCCAACATAATTCTATTTCTTCAACTCCAAGCTGTAAACATAAGCTCTCATTAGAAAGAGTAAGCGAGGAAAAGAATGCAATGTGACATCTGTTTTCAGGTACAAAGGAGAATCATAATACAGTGACAATAAGTTATGTTTGAATGGTAAGAAGTTCTGTGATACTAAACTTCTGTGTCTCCTGACTTTCAATTCCAGTAAAACCAGGTCCCAAGTTGGCATAAAAAGCGAAGGGGAATGTGAGACCAGTAATCCAGAGCAGGTGAGGATGAGTGTCAAATGGTGGGAAATCTTGGGGGGCTGACTTTAGAGAGAAAGAAGATGATCTCCTCTTCTTTCTTTGGTGTGGGGTGTTAGGAAGAGAGCAATTCTTGCTGTACATAAGATCGGGCACTGCCTGATTGGATGAAAAGCAGTTGATTCCTACAACTCAAGCAGGTGACGCTGGTAGTTAGAATGTTCAGCTCTACTTCTGCTTTCTATGAAAAAACAAAACAAAACAAAACAAAAACCAATCAGTCCATCCATCCATCCATCCATCCATCCATCAAAAGGAAACTACACTTGTCGTAGAAAGGGCATTATGAATCAGTCAATCTGAATTGAAACCCTAGCACTGTTACTTGCTGTCAGGAGACCTTGGACAAATTACTTACCACACTGTATCAGTGTTGCCATATCAAAAAATGAGATTTTGATTAAATAGCTTTTCTCTTTGCTAACATTCTGTGCACTTGTGATGACAGAAGAAAGAAATGAGTATCTCAGACCTGTGACACTTGACTTTTTCTAGCTGAATGTATTTCCTAAGTCAAGATTTGGTGCCCTTTCTATGCTCCTAGAGCACCTACCAGGACAGTTAGCACATCATATTTTAAATGTCTCTTTGTGTCATCCAGTAGATCGTGAGCAAGTTGAGTGCAAGGACTGTGTTCCACCTTAGTTCTAGCACTTACTAGGGCATCTGTGTTTACTAATAAATGAATAAGTAAATGAGCACCATATATGACCTCGTTAATTATGCAACACTTACTAAGCTACTTCTAGGCATTGCTCTTGGTGGCTAGGATACATTGGGCAGAGAAACACTGAGTACTATACGATTTCCGAAAACCGTGGAAGGCATTACAATCAGGATGGTGAATGTTAAGTTCTTTTCCCTGTTCTTCAGGATGTATGTAGTGCTTTTCGGCCTTATGTGAAGGACGGAAGACTTGGATGCACGAGGGAAAATGATCCAGTCCTTGGTCCTGATGGCAAAACACATGGCAATAAGTGCGCCATGTGTGCTGAGCTTTTGTAAGTATCATCATCCCCACTCTGAGTAGGTGGACTTAAAGAGGACACACTTGGTTGCCTTCCTGACAGTCACTCCAGAATCACTTTTTTTCTCACTCTTTTTCAGAGAGATACAGTCCTTTTTATGAAGCATACAATTCTTTGTCTTTGTAAGGTGAAATAATCCTTGCTCTCTGAATGGCTTCTTTTCTTTTTAATTCATATCATCTGCTAGAGTTTCTTAAAAGGCATGGGTAAGGTAATTATGTTAGTTCTTAAATTCAAGACTCTTCCTTTGCTTAATTGTAGTGATAGGACAATGCACAGTATTTTATAAGGCACAGTATTTTACAATTTAGAAAACACTTTCCTGGAATAAACTAGGTCAGTCGTTTGACAGGCATTGCTTCATTTGAATATGTACAGAGACTCTTACTAGAAGTGACCGTCTAATTTAAAATAATAACAGTAATGTCATGTGGCTGCCTTCTTATTACTATAGAAGGTGGAACTTTAGTAAAGGGAAGGATAGGGTTAACTTTCTCTGAGTGCCTAACAACTGTGAGTACTAAGGCTGAGAAGTGAAGATTCAATGAGTCTTTAATATTCTGGCGGTTAAACAAGATAGAGATTCTCTATATGTCAGCAGGCTTTTAAGTGCTCCATTTACATCCATGGATCTTTAAAATCAGGACAGAGAAAGATCTAACAGATTAATAAATTTCACACCTGCCTATGAAAATTATAGTGTGCTGCCAGAGAATTCAAGGGCACGTCCTATCAGGTTTACAAAACAGTGATTATATCTGGTTTCCAGACAGGAAATAAGCCTAATTTCTACATTTTTTTTTTTAATTTCTACATTCTTATGTAGTATGAGTTTTCCAACCCACCCCAATTCTGTGACTTTCTGTTTTCATGCACTAGCTAAAAAAGAGAATTTGACCTCCCTAACTCCTGGTTTCTTCCTCTGTGGAACTAATAATACTGCTGGTCTCTGGATGGGATTGCAATTAGGTAACAGATACAAGAGGACTCAGAAGCTCAATGTCACTTTTTTTAAACTGTGGTGATTTTACATGAAGGCAAACAAACACTTTACAAGGTGTAGAAAAGGTTTACATAAGGGTGTGGACTGCCGTGCTTCAAATGCTCAGTTTGGTTTCACCCTTGTCACAGCATTGTGTTAAAAAGCTCTTGGTTCTTCCAGTTAAAGGGAATTTTCCCCAACAATCTCCATTTGTCAATCAAGGAGTCACACCCACCTGCTTTTACAGAACAAAGCCTTTAATTGACTGTCAGTGAGTCAGTTTCACACCCTTCCTTATCTTTGGCAATTTTCTGGCTCCAATTAGAGACAGGGAAAAGCTTGTCTCTTGTAAGTGGATCTGTTTAACAAGGTATGGGCCAAGGATATGAAAGTGCCTAGCACAGAACTGGACCCTGAAAATAGGAGTCAGAAACTGACTAAGTGTTCTCTTTCTTAACAGCTTAAAAGAAGCTCAGGAAAATGCCAAGAGAGAAGGTGAAACCAGAATTCGACGAAGTGTCGAAAAGGTAAATTCCTCACCACATAATTTGATCTCGTGGCCAAAGTATTAACAAAGTTAGGCTTGACTCTTTGAGGTGGGTCAGTAATGTCGTTGTCCTTAACTTTTACAATAAATTGTTTCCCTTAATTCCAAACTTCCACAAGTTGACTATTTCAAGTATATTAATCATTAGATTCAGATTTAAAATTTCATTTTCCCACCCGAAGTTCACAACATGCTATTTTTAAGAAAAAGGGAAAGAAAGAATATAAGCCAGAAAATATGCTAATTAAATTCCACCGAATTTCCACCATCCGTCTCCCTGGCTTAGATTAATTTTGCTTTGAATAAATTTTTTTAATACGACATAATATAAATTAGACAGGAATAACTTTAAAATAATTCTAGAGTCTTTTAAACAGTGTATCCACTGGTGTATTTTATGAATCATCCCACTGATACAAACTGGAGTTATTTGTTATGGTTATTACAGTGAGGCCTACATTTATAAAGGTCTTGCTTCTGTTTAAACAAAAATATCAGACAAATATTGTGTTTTTTAAAGAGCCCTTAAAGTTAAGTTTTTTCAAATTATTATGTGGTTTAATTGTTTAGTATAAAAATTTATTCCTTTTAGTAATTGAGTAAACATTGCAGGTGATACAGCTTGGATTTCCTAGATCACCAAGTTTATTAAACCCTACTTTCACTATAACTGATAGCAGTTACTTTGCTAAATGACTAGCTCTCTGTTGAGAAGTCAGAACAATTTAGTTTTACCCATAGTTTTGTTACGTTCTTGCTGTATGAAACTGACCAAGTCTTCTCTTCTCTCTGGGCCTCAGTTTCTTTGTTCCAAATTAAGAGTTTGGATAAATGACCTCAATTTTACTTTCTTGTTGTAATGTGATTCCACACCCTGTACTCTTCTGTGCTACTACAAGTGTAGAGGCCTCTTTTAGGCCGGAGGCTTGAGCAATGGAAATTTGATCAAGGCAAAAGGTCCCACAGTGATCCCCTGGCTGAATCCAAACAGGCCCATCAAGTGACCGCTTGAAATATATATCAGCCCTAACTAACCAATGGGCTACTTACACCCAGATATAGGTACCAAAAAAGGAAAATTCCATACATTCCCATACCTCCTCTCCTTCCCCCTTTAAATACAGCCCTTACCCACTACCACATGGAAGAGTCTTTCCTTTGCTGTCCTTCCTGCCCTTCCTTGTGGGGTATCCAACATACTTTTATCTCTTTTGTTCTGCCTTGGGTGGATTCTTTTACTACCTGTGCCACCTGCCCCAACTCCATCAGGATGCCGCACATTTGGGACCCCCCATCTGATTGGGAGAGACGGCACAACAAATATACCAGTTTTGTGGATGATGGGCATGTGTTTTCCTAAGGATAGACACAAGTCTAGTTTTTGGTACTTCTACTTCGTGATACTGTTCACTCAAGCAAATTTCCCACCCTAATAGGGTGTTCAACAGAGTTTCAGTGAAGGAATATGGAGGAGTTGGTCTTTAGGAATTTGTTTAATACTAACTGAGGTTTGAAAAGCAATTCTTTTGGTTGTTAAATTTCAGTCAAAAACTTCGGGTCATCTTGTAATATTGAACATTTTACTCCTCCGTAAACGCAGACAGTTCTTTTCCATTATCTATCCTCAGGTCTTGTTTATTTTTCCCTCTTTTCCTCTGTGGCTGGGGTCGTTGTTTTGGTGGGGTCACTGGACGTGATCGTGTTGAATGCCACTGCTTTACAGTAATGGCTCAATATCTGCTGCATAATTAGCCTGTCAGTGGGTTGTTCACAAAAGCATTTCTTCAGAATCTCCTTGGATGAATCACAACTTATAAACTGAAATTATCATTGTTTCTCTTATGGGAACCATTGAACAGTAATTTTCCTATTATGCTATGATTATCAGATAGATGATTGTCTTCTGTGTCTTTATTCCTGGATTGTTACAACCAGGAAGTTGGGAGCACACCCATTGCTCCTCCAAAAACAAATATCTTCTTATTAGGAGTCAATTAGGATTCTTTTTTTTTTTTAAGATTTTATTTAGTTATTTGACAGAGAGAGATCACAAGTAGGCAGAGAGGCAGGCAAAGAGAGAGAGCAAGGGAAGCAGGCTCCCTGCTGAAGCAGAGAACCCGATGTGGGACTCGATCCCAGGACTCTGGGATCACGACCTGAGCCAAAAGCAGAGGCTTTAACCCACTGAGCCACCCAGGCACACTTAGGATTCTTTTTTTAAAGTGTCCTGATGAAATATGAGTTTGTTTGTTTTTAATTTAGAATATTACATCTAGAAAAGGCCTTAAAGAACATTATTCCAAAAACTTCATTGTGTAGTTGGTAAGATAGAGTTGTCTGTGGTGTCTATGCCCATGCCCATGCCTTGCTGTAATTTCTCAGGGAAATTTCATAGAGGCACAGTCTAGCTGCTTAGGGTCTTCCAACTTCAAACCACACTCTTTATGCTCATGTTTTCTTGGCTGAAATGGGAAGATGAGGGTGACATAGTTGAAAAAGGCTTAGAGAAGCATATTTTTGTAGATTGTGTTTTGTAGATTATATAGTGATACAGGCCATTACAAAACATGTTTATTGACATGGAGATTCCTAAATTTAGAGTAATTTGGGGTAGATAGAGATATAAATATAGGTGTAAATATAAAGTTTAGCCTTCAACTCAGATAATAGAATTTTCAAAACAGAGAAAAACCCAAAAGTCCTAAACCAAAGCATTGGGAAATCTGGAACAAACCTTTCTTGGGTTTTTTGGGGGAAGTCACAGCCTTTTAAATTAAATTTAAATTTTAGTCTTGGTGTTTTACCTCTCTCCAGTGGGGAATGAAGGAAAATTAGATTCACTCTCCATGCTTTCCACCTACTATATTAGAAATGGACATTGATAAACAAGGCAGAGCACATTAAAGTGAACATCAGTAAAGGAGGCCACAGATTCACAGAGAGGACAATGGATGCCACCTTATTCATTTTCCTTGCAAACCAGACCAGATTGTTCTTGATTTGACCCATATTAAATAGTGTTTAAGCATCTCATCCTACAGATTCTCTATTCTGCTTGTTGACACATTTTTCTTTTGTCTTGGCCAGCTGCATTTTGTTATGTCTTTCTTGGAACTCATTGAAAGATCTTTTTTTTTTTGTAATCCTTTTTTCATAGACTTAAAAGTTAGTAAGAGTCATCTAGTTTTATGAGATGTTTGCTCAGCCTTATTCTTTATAAGGCTCTTTTACATTTTTAAAAAGATTTACTTATTTATTTTAGAGAGAGAGTGCGTGTGCAAGTTGGGAAAGGGGTAGAGGGAGAGTGGGGAGAAGCAGTCTCTCCGCTGAGTGTGGAGCCCAAGGGGAACTCAGTCTCAAGACCCTGAGATCATGACCTGAGCCAAACCAGGAGTTGGTCACTTAACCAACTGAGCCACCCAGGCACCACACAGTTCTTCTATCTTTTAATAAATATACACATAGTAAATGCAGGTACCTAGTAATTTAATAACATAATTACTATTTCTTATTAATCCTCATTAATATGTTAAATATTTACCAACACCTTCTAGGTCTGACATTCTTTCACTATAAATCCATGATACACATTTTCTGTGTTAAGGAGTAGAAAAGTGCTAAATGTAATTACTTACCTTTTTGCAGGATTTTTGTAAAGAATATGAAACCCAAGTGAGGAATGGAAGACTTTATTGTACACGAGAGAGTGACCCAATTCGTGGCCCCGATGGCAGGATGCATGGCAACAAATGTGCTCTGTGTGCTGAAATTTTGTGAGTCCAGATGTGGGTTCTTTAGAGGGACAGGATAGGTAAAGTGGAGATTGGTGGGAATGGTGAGTAAGAACA
Source organism: Lontra canadensis (assembly GCF_010015895.1). Classification (NCBI taxonomy): domain Eukaryota; kingdom Metazoa; phylum Chordata; class Mammalia; order Carnivora; family Mustelidae; genus Lontra; species Lontra canadensis. Next base: position 52,981,083 of record NW_022630998.1, on the reverse strand, counting down.
ATGTTGAGGTGCAGCTTTGTTGTTGAAAATTTTTGAGCAGTTTTCTGTCTTCTGCAAATCATGATACCACCTAGTAAGTAGATCCTAATGATATATGTCTGTTTCTGAATACAAATGGATTCTGTTTTCCAGTTAGAGGGCTGGATTACAAAATACTTCTTATTGTTTCCTCCCACCACCTTTGTAAGCCTTTTTATAAGATAGTCATAATAGAGAATGAGGGCAAAACATACCAAGACTTTTGACTGTTTTCCTTTAGTAATTATCCTGAGTGAAAGAACAGATGTTGTCTCCCAGGAAAACTTCATGTTTATATGTGACTTGGATTAACTTTATCTTTTCATATCGGGCATCTGGCCTGAGGGGAAGTGCAAATCCTGCAATAATTACAGCATTTATGAAGATGTCTCAGACCAGGTCTTGTCACTGTTTCAGATCCTTGAATCCTCGAAGCTCTCTCGTTTATGTTGTCCTACTGCCAGGTTGTCTCAGTCTTGGCTACCCAGTGTCTCTTCTTCTGTGGATCACATTTCAAGATTATCCTTCTTTGGATAAGACTTCCTGAAATTCTTAATTGAAATCGGTCTTTATAACTCTTAATAATTTTATTTCATAACATTCAACACAGCTGGCAATTCTGTATTTACTTCTGTGACCATTTGTTGACTGGGTTCTAAGTTCCAAGAACAAGACCGGGTATGTGTCTGTTTTATATATAGCACCAGGCCAGCGATGGACAAAAAATAGTTGCTAGCCAAATGTTGAGTGAACATATGAATAAAGATCTGTGCTCTCAAGTAGCTTAAAGTTAAACAGCAGAAATAAGCCATGGACACGCGGACACACATACACACACACACATACACACACACGTTGCAAGACAGAGTAAGAACTATGCCATAAGAGACTATTCAGCTATGAAAATACAATGGCAGATATACAGTTTATTTTCACTGTGAGGTCTGTTCTGCCTTCTTAAAGAAGGCAGAATTTAAGCTGAGAAGATTTAAAAGAAGGCAAGATGACAAAAACGGTCATTGCAATGGAAAGAAATATCATATTTGAGGGCAAAATAAAAGAGCATCTTTGGAGAAAGAGTGAAGATTTCAATCAGGAGCCCTAAGATGAATGGAAGATATTTTTTCTAGAACTCATGAACACGTGGCTGTTTTCCACCTGCACCTAAATGACTATTTTATTTTTGTTAAAGATTTTATTTATTTATTTATTTGAGAGGGAGAGTGAGAAAGAGAAAGCACAAGCAAAGGGGGAGGGGCAGGGGAAGAGTGAGAAACCAACTCCCTGCTGAGCAGGGAGCCGGATGCTGGGCTGGATGCTGGGCTGGATGCTGGGCTCAGTCCCAGGACCCTGAGATCATGACCTGAGCTGAAGGCAGATGCTTAACTGACTGTGCCACCCAGGAGCCCCCAGATGACTATTTTATAACATGAGGATTTGAAGCACCTGTGCTCACTTATTTATTTTTGTTTTTTCCTCCAGCAAACAGCGTTTTTCAGAAGAAAAAAATAAAGCACATGAAAACCTGAAGAAGACTGAGGAAAAAGTCAAAGTTAAGAGAGAAATTGAGGTGAGGATTAGTTTGATCAATTTAATTATGACTTTTGTGGGGTGTGTGTGCATTTTACTCTAGAATGCATTTTCACTATTGGTTCATTTTCCTCCACTACTGATGGATTTTCTGGAAAGTAGTTTATAGTTAGTATTTCATAAGCTTTAGAAGAATAATTCAGCATTACAATTTTTAGTTCTATTTGGAGGAAATTAATCAAGTCATATTAGTAGAATAGTTCCTAAACGAAGGTAATATATCAAAGCATTATCTGAATTCAAATTTTGATATGTGTGGTATCACACATATATTTGGAGGTCTTCTATGTAACATTTTAATATTCTCTCTTTAAAATCATACCACATTCTACTTTCTAAACATCTCTTAACTAGTCATTTGTCCTTTTTTCTCCTGCTACCAACTTAGCTCATACATCTAATAGATTTCCTTTGTGTTGATGCATTAGCGTTCTGGCCGGTCTCTATGCTTCTTACCAACATCTTCCTCAATCCTCAATATTCAGTTCATCTTCCACATTGTTTTTATAGAGTGGGAAATATTTCCATGACTCAGTGACCTTATGAAAATCCAACATTTGAGGGTATCCTAGAGGATATTTGGACCATTTCACTCCTATTTAACTTACTTTTAACAGTGAGTTACCCCAGCTTCTGTAGTGTGTGGTTCGCAGTTTCATAAAACAGCCTACTTTATTAGTTCCCCTTTTGACTTCATATAATTCCATAATACTGTCTAGGCCTCACTTTCAACTGATTTCTTTCCCTCAATCCTTTAATTTTATTTCTCAAATCAAGACATTCCTTTTATCATTCATTCTGGTTTCTTCCTTCCTCTTTGTCTTCCTTGTTCTTTTTCCTTCCTTTCTTCCACCCTCCTCCCTCCTTTTCTTTCCTTATTTTCTTCTATAGCTTCTCCAACTTTAGTCTCCAGTTACTCAAATCCTCACACATCCAGCTGGGTGGTCTTTCTAAAACAGATTTGCTTATGTTCTTCTCTTCTATAGATATTTATCATTTTCCAATTTCCTAAGAATAAAGTTCAAATTCCCTTCAAGGTTCAGTGATCTAGTTTTGACTTATTATGAAGGTCTCCTTTTTGACCCCTTCCCAAACTTTCCTCTCTTTATCCAGCTAAGACTTTACTCCTGACAATAATAGATTATCTCAAGATACTATGGTCTTTTATCCTCCTCTGTCTTTGCATATATGTCATAATTCCTCTTAGAGAACCTTTTGCCACACTATTTACCTGGACACATCCTAAAGATATAGAACTCAGCTATAAACTCTTTTCTGTACTTCCATGAATCATTCTTCCCTTTGTGCTTGTACAGATTTAACTCAGACCTTTGTCATATCTCTCAGCTTTTTATATTGCAGTTCTTTACTCCTGTCCACTTGAGTGATAAAAGAGCTAAATCACATTTGCATTTATATCCCCTTATTACATTTGTTGACTTAAATGGGTGTCTATTACACAGAGAGAAATATCACAAAATTTTGTGATAACCCTAAATCCTGTAAGTTTTATTTTTTATCCTTAGTTCCTTTTCTCTGATATCTTTAATTAACAGCATCTAAAATGTATAAATAGAGGGTGTGAGGGTAGCTCAGTTGGGTAAGCAATCGACATTTGATTTTGGCTCAGGTCTTGATCTCAGGGTCATGAGATTGAGCCCCACATGGGCTCCACGCTCAGCATGAAATTTGCTTGAGATTCTCTCCCTCCTTTTCCCTCTGACTCCCCCCACCAACTCACTCTCATACTCTTACTCAAATAAATAAATAAAATCTTAAAAAAAAAAATGTGCACGGGTACCTGGGTGGCTCAGTCGGTTAAGCATCTGCCTTCATGGATCAAGCCCCATGTTGGGCTCCCTGCTCAGTAGGGAGCTTGCTTCTCCCTCTACTGGCTGCTCTTGTTATCTCTCACTATCTCAGTCTCTCTCTCTCAAATAAATAAATAAAATCTTTTAAAAAATAAAATGTATAAACAGAATAGGGAACTATATGTAAACTGTCTCATTTTCATTATTTAGAAACTCTGCAGTGAATATCAGGATCATGCAAAGAATGGAATACTTTTCTGTACCAGAGAAAATGATCCTGTTCGTGGTCCAGATGGGAAAATGCATGGAAACTTGTGTTCCATGTGTCAAGCCTTCTAGTGAGTATAGAATGCCAGAGTGTCTAAAGAATGCCAGAGAGAGTAGGGACTTAACAGAGAGTCTAATAGAATTAGCTACTTTTGTAAATGGGGGAACTATGGCTCAAAACAGGGAAGGGAGTTGAATAAGTGGAATACTTACACTGAGAATGTTGGCGGTAGAGCAGGGAGAAGAACCTAGAGCTATCTACACCCAATATGTCTACTTCCCTGACACCCATTCTCTTACCACTGGAACATCCTGGCAGCCCTGAGCTTGTGCAAACACCACATACTCCCTGTGCTGAAGCTTCACATGTGAATCTATTGTACAAGTTTATAGGCAACTCATCTTCCAGAGAGGCTGTGGTCCAAAGCAAGCACTGAATGCAGATATTGATGATTAGAGTTAATGTTGCCCATCAAGCAATCATGAGCCCTTACAAAATTAAATATTACTTTATATAACGTGACATTTCTCAGTAAGTTAGAATTGGCAGTTTGCTTTCAAAATTTGGAACTGCTCCCAGTTTATCTGATTGAACTAAGATTAAGTAGTTGATTTCTCTTTCGAATCTATGTTCTTTTGTTTTGATTGACAGCCTTGTGTGGTTGAAGTAGCATCAGTTAACCGTACATTCCATGCAATTCTATTGTGCAAAGCAAATATAGGCTCATTTGGCTTATCAATGTATGGAAATTATTGGCCTTTTTCTACCTGTACTGTATTTTGTCTCTAGATAATGCAACTATGAATAAGCAATACATTTAAGGTGAATTAATAAAGCTAGGGTGTGCATGATGTGATAGAGAGACTATAGACTTGAGAGACCTTGGATGATTACAGCACTATCCTAAAAGTATAGCCAAAGCCTTCTCTGCCTCAGCTCCTCTCTGTGAAACAAGGGAACCAGTCAGTGTCCTTCATAAAGGCCACTTTCAGCCTCCAGGTATAACGTCACAATGGTACTAGTTTTGATATCTCCTTAATGGACCTTGATGGTATTTCTTTTTTGACCACAGGCAAGAAAGGTATTTTATAGAAAGCAAGCTTTCTAGATCCACAATCACTATCTTTCTTTCAGTGTTAAACAAAAAGTATGAAGAAGTTATGATATCATACCATACTAAAGGCTATTTGTTTTTTTCTCATTGGTATGTAGTGATAAAAAGACAAAATTATTCTTCCTAAGGAGGGAGGACAGAGTAGCAATGCAAAAATGTGGACAAATAATTGCCTGTACTTGGTCCAATGGATTCTTCTCCTTTTTTTTTCCCCCTCTAATTTAGCCAAGCAGAAGCTGAAGAAAAGAAAAAGGCTGAAGTAGAAGCAAGAAATAAAAGAGAATCTGAAAAAACACCCTCATATACAGTGAGTGGAATCCACCCATTGAGTCCTACTTGGCATTCTAATTTGAACATATTTCAGAGTCTAAAGGGTTGGGTATCATCCACTAAAAATTGCCAGGAAATCCTAACCCTTTAATCTAGAGATGACATTGAGATTAATGCTATGGGAACTTCATTAATTCTTGCTGCTTCCAAGACTAACCCTGTGAAGTAAAAATTATTTGAGGTCTGAAAAAACTGGGTTCTAACACTGGTTTCATCACTTACAGACTGTGTTAGCTTTTGCAGACCACTTCCCAGAGACTATACGTGTATACTTTCTACATATGAATTTTTGAAATTTCACATCTGAATTGAGATAAAATACCTTCATTCTGCACACAGAAAGCCTGATTTTTACTTCTGAAATTACAGTATTCGTTTCCATAGCCTTCTATAAGTTGTTACTGCTTATTATTTAGAAGATGAAAGTTTTCTACTTTTCTTTTTTATTTTATTTTATTTTTTATTATTATTTATTTTTTTATTTTTTATTTATTTATTTATCTATTTATTTATTTTTTAAAGATTTTATTTATTTATTTGACAGAAAGAGATCACAAGTAGACAGAGAGGCAGGCGGAGAGAGGAGGGAGCAGGCTCCCTGCTGAGCAGAGAGCCCGACACGGGACTCGATCTCAGGACCCTGAGATCATGACCCAAGCCGAAGGCAGCGGCTTAACCCACTGAGCCACCCAGGCGCCCCAGTTTTCTACTTTTCTTTCTAGATTCTAGTCTTTCCCTTGTCCAGCTGCCCTCCCCAACTGAGCTAGAGTAAAGCTTCACAATATTCATCAGATTGCAGTACTGTTCTGCTTAAATGCCACAGGTGGCTCATCATCAACTATAGGATATACCTCAATCTCTTATCTCTCCCTTCTTATTTGGTTTAACTTCATTCAGAGATTCATGTTCTGCTATATGCCCATGTAGTTTCCTACTTTGTTTCCCAACTTAAGTGTCTTGTATGCATATTCCCCAATCCCCTTCTTACCCACAAAAATGCTGTTTACTCTTCAGTCTCACTCAAATTATTCTTGTTATATGACGTCTTTCCCAGTTTTCACAATCAGATCTCATGGCCCCAACCTCTGTGTTCTCAGATTTCCTTGTACCTGTATGTTTATACTTATTATATTACACAATTTTTTTTTAAGATTTTGCTTATTTGCAAGAGAGAGGGAGAGCATGGGAGAGAGAAAGCATGAGTGGGGGAGGGGCCGAGTAGGGGGAGGGGCAGGGCAGGGGGAAGGGCAGAGCAGGAGGAAGCACAGAGGGAGAGCGAAAACCAGACTCCCCACCAAGCCAGGAGCCTGACCTGGGGCTCCATCCCAGAACCCTGGGATCATGACCTGAGCTGAAGGCAGACACTTAACCAACTGAGCCACCCTGGCTCCGCCAGCCGTATTTTAATGTGTTTAGATTATAGTGGAGTTTACTTGTCTACCTCTTTTATTATATTGTGACATCCCATTATGTCTTGTTTCCATCTCTTAGCAAATGATGAGTTATTTTTGTTGAGTTAAATTTTACATTTGAGAGAAACACAACTAAAGTCCTGGTGTCAAAGAAGCATAACATTAGTTTCTGCCAATGTTGATGTTCCAGTCTTCTGCTTAGAATAGGAATAAAATGTATCCCCAGCTTGCTTTCTCTATCTTGGCAGGAGCTGTGCAGTGAATACCGCAAACTTGTAAGGAAAGGAAAACTCCCCTGCACACGAGAGAACGACCCCATCCAGGGCCCAGATGGGAAAATGTATGGCAACACCTGCTCCATGTGTGAGGTGTTCTTGTGAGTAGCGCTGTACCTGGGAAAATGAGGGAGAGTTTTGTCCTCTCTGCTTTGTTTTTGTTTGTTTGTTTGTTTGTTTGTTTGTTTGTTTTTTAAAGATTTTATTTATTTATTTGACAGACAGAGATCACAAGCAGGCAGAGCGGCAGGCAGAGAGGGAGAGAGAGAAAGGGATGTAGGCTCCCTGCTGAGCAGAGAGCCCAACACGGGCCTTGATCCCAGGACCCTGGGATCACGACCCAAGCGGAAGGCAGAGGCTTTAACCCACTGAGCCATCCAGGCGCCCCTCTGCTTTGTTTTTTGTTTTTTATTTAACTTTTTATATTTTATTTCTTAAGTTGTGTTTGTTTCCTGTCAATGGCATTTTTGCACAGTGTCATCATTATCAAAGAGTAATTTCTGCTCTGTGCTGCAGGGGGGCAATGAGGTCCACATGTAGCTGCTGCTCGTACCCTTCTAATGCAGCTTGGTCTCTGAGGTGCAATGCATACTTCAAGCTTGTCTTTGTGTTCTAGGATTCTCAGTCATGTCTTAAATAGAGGTTGGTTGTTCTGGTGAGGGGAAGGGAAGTTAACAACCACCTATGTTGCCATCATGGTGACGTCACTCCTAACCAACTCCAAAGAATCATTCTTGCTTATCAATCACTAATTGGGTTCCTGTGGAAATGTACAGGATGTAAAACAAGGATCTTACCCTTGCAGAGAGGGCTATGAAGTCATCTGAAATCACACAACACATCACAAAGCAAACATACCAATATGTGAAACGGCACATTAGTTCATACACAGGACCTGGGGGAATGATTTGGAATAAGAATGATGAGTATCTGGTGGAGTGAGCCCCTCCCAGGTGTCTCGTCAGCTTGAACAACCATGGTAAAGCCTACTCTACATCCCTAACCCCACACTTTCTCCTTCATGGTAATCAGGACTTTGCTTCATAGCACTAAGCATGGTCAGTAGCTATAAATTGATATGTGTGACTATATGTTCAACATCTCTCTCTTCTACTAGACAAGTGTTGTTATGGAAGGGATTCTAGAAAATGTAAGCAGTGAGTTCAGATTAACTTTCTGCTTCATTTTTTGTGTTCCATTATGAGAGGACCACTACAGCAGGAAAGCAAAAACAAATTTAGAAGAAATGAATAACATGGAGGACATGGGGAGATGGAAAGGAGAAAGGAGTTGGGGGAAATTGGAGGGGGAGACAAACCATGAGACTCTGAGGAACTAACTGAGGGTTTTGGAGGGGAAGGGTGTCGGAGGTTGGGTGAGTCTGGTGGTGGGTATTAAGGAGGGCACGTATTGCATGGAGCACTGGGTGTGGTGCATAAACAATGAATTCTGGAACACTGAAAAGAAATTTAAAAAATAAATAAAAATTTTTAAAAAAAGAAGAAGGATAAATTAATAAAACAATGTCCTTCAGGGACTCTTAAGCCTCAGTACATTTAGCAAAGGGGGAGTCATGGTCTTGAAATTTCCAAGTAGCTTTTGTTTTATCAACATTAGTTCTAGGTTGTCTCTGTGCATAAAAGTGGGAACAATGAGTGAAAGCTCTGGAAGGGGTCTGGCTCAATGCCAGGAGCAACTTCCTAACAGTCTGATGACTTAGGGGTAGAATGACCTCTATGGGGTTTCAAGGATGATATAACTAGAGAATTTACTAGCAGATTAAAGAAAAGCTAGACAGTAATCAGACCTACTGAGTATTTGAAGTCTTGAGTAGTGGAAGATCAAAGAACTTCCTCTGGATTAGGGTTTAAATCTATAGTGTACATTTGTTAGTTCTGTGTCCTTGGAAAATTGATCCATTCTGTCAGTTTTCTCATTTGTAAATGGGGTTATAATAGTAGTTTTATAACATACAGTTCAGAAGATTTCATGGAATGAGCTCCAGGTGAGGCACATAGTAAGAATTTAGTAAGTTTTTTTGTTGTTGTTTTTTGGGGTTTTGTTTGTTTGTTTGTTATTTTTTATTTTTTTAGAAAGAGAGCACAAGCAGGGGAGGAAGGTGGTGAGAAGTAGAGGAAGAGGGAGCAGGGAGCCCAATGCAGGGCTTGATCCCAGGACCCCAGGATCATGACCTGAGCCAAAGGAAGATGCTTAACTGACTGAGCCACCCAGGGGCCCCAGAATTTAATAAGTATTAACTGTAATAATTAAGAGATATTTGAGGTCACTTTCAACCTGGACATTCTATGATCCTTACTGATGTCTTTTTTAATCATTCTTTTTTTAGCCAAACAGAGGAAGAAGAAAAGAAAAAGAAGGAAAATGAGTCAAGAAATAAGAGAGAATCTGAGAACACAGCTCCCTTTGAGGTGAGGGGAACTTCTCCAAAAGTCAGAGGACCTGGACTCCATTGATGGCATCCAGGAAACTCATAAATCCCCTGAAACTGTAGGAAACATTTGTACAGTTCGTGTTTGTTTATATGTGAGCATATACCCATGTGCATGTGTGACTATTTCCAGATCAAGGGTGTGTAACTTTTATCATTTAAAAATAGTCATGTCTTCCCAGTTAAGAACTATTCTAAAATAAGCCAATTACTGATCCCCACTTAAGAAAAAAAGTCTAAACTTCAGCTGTTTCCAACTTGACCCAACCTGTGTTCAAAACCTCAAACTTCCTTCCTCAATTTCACAGGAATTGTGCAGTGAATACCGCAAATTAAGGAAGAATGGACAGCTTGTCTGCACACGAGAGAACGACCCCATCAGGGGCCCGGATGGGAAAATGCATGGCAACACGTGCTCCATGTGTGAGGCTTTCTTGTGAGTAGAGCCCAGTACTTCGGAAGGAGAGGGGGAAAGAACTGAGGGAAGTTTTCAAACAATTGTGAATAATGCATTTTTCTCTTCAGGACAGAGGTCATTCTTAGATGTCACATATAAATGAACTTAAATTAAAAAAAAAAAAACCCATACAAGAAAACACAAAAACAAGAAGTGGAGAGCTCTCAGATGATGATTATTGTGATCTAAAGAGAACTGTAATAATTTCTTTTAGGATATGTTCAAGGTAACTCAAGATCTTTTATTCAGAGAAAAGACTGCTCTATGATTCAGTCTTCCCTGGTGAAGAGCATTATATATAACCCCGAAGATTGGTCCTTTAGTGTTTGGGCATGAAAGCACTAAAAACCGAATCATCATAACCAACATTTATTGAATGCATGTAATTGGCACACACTTGCTAAAAGCTTTGATACCTAATCCCATTTAAGCTTCACAAAAACATATGAAGTGGGTCTTTCTTGCATTGTCCTAAGTTATAGATAACAACATAAAGGCCCAGAGAAGTTGGGAATGATAGAAATATCAGTGCAAGGGAAAAAATGAAGAAAATTATGTTTTCCACTGTATGCTGTAGACATAATCATTTAGCAATGCCTTTATAACTTCTGGCAATTGATTATATTTGCCTGTAGTTAGGCTTCTTTCAGTCTGTTTTTCTTTACTTGGACATTCATCTTTCAGTGACAAGGAATTAATTCTGCCACCTAGTGATCAGCTTTGCTGTGTCCTCTGATAATTTCCCAGTATGGAAAGAAAATGCTTCTTAAATTTTTTAGTCAACTTAGACTCATGATAAAGTTTAGATCACTTTCCATATAAAGAAGTATGAGACACATCACAATTTTGGGCCTATTTTAGTAATTTTCTCCCATCACTGTAAAACTTCCTTACCAAAAAGAAATAAAGATTGACTATGTCATATTTTGTGGGTATGTTAGCAAAGGCTCTTGGCTTTTTTGAGAATCATTTTCCCTCCATAGTTCTTTCTTGCACACGTTCATACCATATACAAACTGTCTTTTCACCTTTTTTTTTTTAGATTTTATTTATCCATTTGAGAGAGAGAGCATGAGCCAGAAAAGGGGCAGAGGGAGAGAGAAGCAGACTCCCTGCTGAGGCCTAATCCCAGGACCCTGGGATCATAATCTGAGCTGAAATCAGATGCTTAACTGACTGAGCCACCCAGGCGCCTCATCTTTGCGCCTTTTAAAAAGGTTTTAATTTGATAAATGAAAAAGTCTTATGTTGATTGAACCATAACATTTTTATATATTATTTACACATTCTTATATCTTAAAATGAAAATGTTTTTACATATTTAACAGGATTAAATTGTTTAGATTATAGATCCAGTTGTGCTAAACTTGATTTGCAATGCCATTAGTTGTCAAAAATGGTTAAGAGCTATCACCCTCACTTCATTTCCATCATATGCCTTTTTTGGGGGGGTTCACTCTTAATAATAATTACAGTGATGATGATAGTGATCATTTATATCACTTTTGTCAATCATTTCATTATGTACCAGATACTTCCTCTATTTGCTTTACAATATCAATTCACTTAATGCTCACAACAATCCTGTGAGAAGAATGTGGTTACTCCTCCTCCTGTCCCTCCCTTCTTCTACATTTAAAGATGAGGAAAGCACAGAGAGGTTCAGACATCTCTTGTGTTCCTTATAGCTCCGGGATCTGTCCTCTTAACCACCATGCTATACTGCCTCCTAGAAGCCAGATATTGCACTTTATTGAGAGCTGTTATAGATGTAAAGAATCAGCCAATAGGAAAGTATTACTGCTTTGTACTTGCTGAGGAGCTGAATGGGTTTACTCATTAAGGGACTTTTTCTTATACAGTGTTCTCTTGAAGTAAAATCTTTGGTGGTGCTTGAGAATTGTCAAAGCAACAGATGATCAACATGTAAATGTTAAGAATCTACTCTACTGTATTAAGACCCATTTATTCTTTTGCTCTCTTTTTCTTCTCCTGATCCTTATAGTCAGCAAGAAGAAAGAGCAAGAACAAAGGCTAAACGAGAAGCTGCAAAGGTAATTTTTCTCAGGACTGTGAATGCTATGCCTTGACATTTGTTTCCTCCTTAAGGTATTCTAGATATCTCATTAGTAGAAAGGTTTTCCTTTTCAATTGCCATGCCTGAAATGAACAACAACAACAACAAAAAAAGCTTTCAGTGACTGTAAAAAGTGGTCTTAAGTAGAAGTTTGTAGAGTACCAATGTTTTTGCATGGTAATTCAAATTTTGAGTTTCATTTTATAAGAAGGAGAGGGTTAACTTACTCTGTAGGACATATTCTCCATATTTGGCTTTTCTTAGATTTCTGTTGTCACAAGTAGCACAAGAAATCTGTCTGTATGTGATGTTGGATTACTCTTATATAATGGCCATAAACAAGATTTACCTTTATGGATTTTATTACCTAATAAATGCAAAGTATAAGCGTAATATTTATTTGGGAAAAGTCGACACAGTTTAAAAGTCCATCTTTAAACTGACTCACTTTCTCATGAACTTTCTTTCTGTTAGTTGAAACCATCTTTTTATTGGTAATTTAGAATTGAACACTTGTTTTATCCATAATATCTGATCCGCTGCTAAATCACCTTAGATTTTCCAGTCGGTCTTAACACATTTCTCCTTCCCTCTGCTCCTATTGTACCTCTCCTGTTTGAAATCTGCATCCCCTATCCCTCTACTTTATCAAGGAGCTCCCAGGAAGGTGTCAGTTTCTCCAAGGACTCACACTTGCCCTCTCCTCCATATCTTTATTTCAAATATATCTTTATTTTTCAGTTTGTGCATGTCTTTTTTTTCTTTCTCAGCCTTTTAAAAACAAATTGAGATCCACCAATTTTTTTGCTCATTCTTCTCATTTTAACTTTTCTAGCTTTATTGAGATATAATTGACATACAACATTGTATAAGTTTAACATTGTGTATATTGTCTTGATTTGGTCCACTCATATATTGTAAAATGATACTCCTATAGCATTACCTAACACTTCATCACATCATGTTATGACATAAATACATTTCTTTTTTGTGGTGAGAACATTTAAGATCTACTCTCTTAGCAACTTTCAGTTCTACTGCATAGTATACTGTTGTATTGCTAACTATAATTACCATGCTCTAAAGCAGATCTCCAGAACTTAATTCATCTTATAACTGAAAATGTACACCATTTGACCAGCGACTCCCTATTTCCCCCACCCTCCCAACCCTTGGCAAATACCACTCTAGTTTCTGTTTCTTTGAGGTCAGCCTTTTCAGATTCCACATACGAGTAAGGTCGCACCATATTTTTTTTTCTGTCTCATTTATTTCACATAGCAGTGTCCTCTGGTTTCACCCAAGTAGTTGCAAATGGCAAGATGCCCTTCATTCTCATGAAGGCTCAGCAGTATTCTTCCCGGAAGTTTCTGCAGGAAGCCTCCTCTTCTTGGTCCATTGAACTCCCGCCACTTTGATCTTTCATAGCTTTCATAGAGTGTGATATGTAACATAACACAAACGTGTATTGTTCTCTGCCAATTTCGTCAGCCTTTTTCTGCACCTAGAGTGTAAGCAGCCTTGGGAGAATGATGACGACAAATTTTTCCAGATCCACTCTAGTGCAAGGACAGTTCTGAGTCCACGATGGAAGCTTTGTAAATACTTATCAATTTACTGCTCCCTGTCATCCCTTTTTGTTTTTCTTCTATTCTGCATCATTTATTCCTCAGAAGAGACAAAGGTACAGGAAAGGCAGAGAGTCATTCTGAGAAAATATTTTCCAGGAGCTCTGCAGTGAATTTCGGAACCAAGTGAGGAATGGAATGCTTATATGCACCAGGGAGAATGACCCTGTCCGCGGCCCCGATGGCAAAATGCATGGAAACAAGTGTGCTATGTGTGCAAGCCTATTGTGAGTACCTACCCTCATCTGTCCCACTGAATCTCTTCATCATCGATCATATCTGAGTCTGAGTTTCCTCAGGAATGTGTAGAATACATACCATGGTGTGTATGCAATGTAAGTTTAAAAGCACATGGACAAGACATGAAGTAATAATGGATCACAGTGACAGTGTGATTCTCTATCCAGTTATCTGTCTGTCCTCTAGTTAAGTCATGGGAAAGTCTCAATTTATATTTTGAACACTTGATAATCATCATTCATAACAGAGCAGAAGTTTCATGATCTGGATGCAGTGATATCTTTGTCTCTCTCTCTCACTCCTGACATTTTATGATTCTGTGAATATATTCAACTATTGGCTAAGGGAAAACCAGTTGGACAGAAGTTAGGAAGCGAGTAGGAAAGAAGTGTTAAAATAACCCAAATGAGAAATGGAATGGATTGCATTTATCCTTTCAGGAACATTACTGTTTATAGCTGAAGTAAACACTTTGATAAGTGGTTTAGTATAGAGAATAAAGCCTCTAAGAGGCAAGCCCATACAATAGATGTTTACTGAAATGCCTTTTTGTGAGCCAAGTCCAGGGACTTTTAGGCCATTGTTTTGGTGAGTGGGATCAAAGCTCCATTGGGTGAGACAGTACAGGAGAAATGGATTATTCCCTCCTCAGGTTATCCTCCTTCTTAGACTCCTAATCCTCTACAGAGTCTCATGCTAAGGTAAATGTTGAGGAAAATGTTTAAATAATATCTGTTGAAAAGGTGCAAGGTTATTTTTGTCCCTTAACTTTCACATGTCCTTGTCCAATCTCAGGTATATGCACATAGTTCCTTAAAGGAGAGACTGACAGACTAGGCCAGTAATGTACACAGTAGCCTGACATTCAGGAAATCAAGACTCTTTTCTCATTGATCCATTTGTCCATGCTGTGGTGATGACTAGTTGGGAATGTGATCAGATTTTCCAGGTTTGATAAGCTGTGTATCAATAGAAAATGGCAAAAAAGCCAGAAGCTTAGGCTCATGATCAACCTAACATATTAATTATTGAATCTTCTTGGACTTGGATAATTATTCTACAACTTGAACTTCAACTTAAATATTAATACCCTTAAAATAATATCTAAAATTTTAATTTTATAGTGAAACATGGTTTATTTTGACTATGGGCTCATCATCTGACTTGGTATCACCTCTGGCTTTCATCACTGATATGGTTGTTATTTACATAGGAAAAGTTGCACAATTTTAAAAAATCAAGATAACTGTGGCCTCTTTCAGATCATTGAAATCACTGATGGGATAAGACTGATGGAATCAAGACTACTTGAGGGTCTCATATTGATAAAAGATCATGCTGGTTTTTTTTCTTAAGGCAGATTATATTTTATTATTATTTCACTTATTATCTGCATTATTTGGCACAGTGATAATGATAGCATCTCTTAGACTGGATAAATTTTTACTGAAGAGTGAATCTGACCATGTCTGAAAGGTCCTCATCCCTTTTTAAAATACGTTATCATAGAAATGGTAAATTGTACTTAGCTTGTATCTTCTTTGTTTTTAATTGCAGCAAACTTGAAGAAGAAGAAAAGAAGAAAAATAATGGCAAGGAAGGAAAGGACAAAGCAAAGCCTGGGAAAGTGAAAAGAGAAGCAGCACAGGTAACTGTTTTAGATATTAGAATCACATAAATATTCCATTCCCCTAGACAAGCCTCCTAATCCCACCTCCTCATTCCAGTGTCCTTAGTGACTTCACAGAATGAGATCATGTATTTGGATCCTTGTGTATAAGAAGATCCCTTCTTCCTATTCACACCAATATGATTTAGTTGCTTGTGCATTTGAGAAGAGGTCAGTCATCATTTTCTCCACTGACCATGTGAATAGTATTATCCCAAAAAAAGAAGTGCATACAGATGGCTGTCTTGTTGTCTGAATACAAACCAATAGAGGCAGATTTCAGATTTTTCTCTGTATCTTTTTATGTAGGGATGGTTAGTTCTAAATAAAACAAAAACAAACCCTGTTTTTTTAAATAATATTTTTTATTTTTTTATAAACATATAATGTATTATTAGCCCCAGGGGTACAGGTCTGTGAATCACCAGGTTTACACACTTCGCAGCACTCACCATAGCACATAGCCTCCCCAATGTCCATAACCCCACCACCCATTCCAGACCCCCCTCCCCCCGGCAACCCTCAGTTTGTTTTGTGAGATTAAGGGTATTTTATGATAAACCCTAAGTTTTAATCCCAATTAATTTTCTGTGAGATTTTGGGGAAATTGCTTAATGGTATTTTTGAGCCTTGGGTTTCCATTCTCACATGATGATGATGATGATGATGGTGATGGCTATTAATTATTTAGTTGCTGCTATATGCCATATGGTATAGCAATTTTAGGACTGATCTTTGTAGTAACCATTAATGTTTGTATTGTTGTCTGTATTTTATAGATGAGGGCTCAGAGGCTCAGATAAGAAAATACATATAGTTAATAATTTGAGAGCTAGCAATTGGACCACAAGTTCTGGCTATAATGCCCATGATACACCTTAGATTTTGCACCCTGTCACCATTTGTAAGAGTCCTATAGGGTATGGTCAGCTCTTCATTTCTCCTCTCCTCTATCCTTTTATAATTTGGAAGACCTGACTTCTTACTGTTCTCCCTGCTCTCACCTTTGTTCCCTACAATCTGCCCTCAACTCAGAAACCAAAGTAATTATTTAAAAACAGAAGGCAGCTTATGCCACCCAGTGGCTACTCATCTCACTCCAAGTAAGAACCAGGCCACTAGAAAGTGGTTTACAAGGCCATGCATGATCTGCCCTCTGCTACCTCTCAGACCTCATTTCCTACTTTCTACCCATTGCTACCCTTGTGCCAGCTACAGTGGCCACCTTGTTGCTTCTTGGACATGCCAAGCATTAATTCAACGTAGTCCATCTTATGGACTCAGTCACATATGGTTAAAAACCTGAACTCTGGACCCACACTGCCAGGGCTCAAATACTGTCTGCATCTCCCTCCCAGTAAGGCAAATAGTTTGTGTCTTATTTTCTTCACTTATAAAATATTATTATGTACATTTTTTTGGTGAAGTCCTAGGAAACTTATCCATGTATAAGTCTTCAGGATTATACATGAAATGAACTTTACTTTCTGTATGGCCCCCTCATACTCAGACATGACTATCCCTTTCTTCTGGCAAAATTCTGGCTATTTTTCATGTCTCAGAATAAGAATTAGCTGCTCTGCAAAGATTTTCCCCATTTAAACAATATACTTAATAACTCTGTCATCTATTATGCCAGCAATTTTTTTTATTTCTCAATTATATCATTTGTTTTATTCTAACTACAGATGCTTCTGTGCACTTTCTCCAAAGACTCTAAATAATCTGTATTTGGTTTTTACGGTTGCTCTAACAGATTACCACAAACCTGGTGGCCTACAGCAACCCAAACTTATTATCTTTGGTTTTTACATTAAAAGTCCAACTTGGGTCTCACTGAACTAAATCAAAGGGTTGGTAGGGCTGTGTTTCTTTCTGGAATCTATAGGGGAGAATTTGTCTCTTTGCTTTCACTTCTAGAAGCCATCATGCTCCTTAGCTCTTAGACCCCTTCCATCATCTTCAAAGCCAACAGCATCATGTCTCTGACTGTTCCTCTGCAGTTAACTCCTCTCAGTCTCTCCTGTCTCACTCTTCCAATTGTAGGAACTGACCCCTGCAGTTACATTGGGGACACTAGGATAATCCAGGAGAATCTCCCCATCTCAGCATTCTTAACTTGATTATATTCACAAAGTCCCTTTTGCTCTGTAAGGTAATATTTTCACAGGATTTGAGTATTAGGGCTTGGACAAATTTGGGGGGTAAGAAATACTATTCTGCTGATCACAAATTTTTTATGAAAGGAACAATAGATGATTCTTCATCTATCTCACAGTACCTAGCCCAGAATAATATTTGAGTTGAATTGAAGGTTTTCTAATGAGATCAGTAATATAATCTTATTTTCTAGATAATGTGTGACCTAGACCTCTGAAAAGTATCTTGGTAACATTGACCTTCTACATCACTGTTTTGATGTATCCACTGTTTGGGAGCATTCTGTCACAGTTTTCAGAGGGGTAATGTGGAGGAGTTCTCCAGTATTTAATTACCTAATTCTTAAATCCACCCTCATTTGGTAGGAGTTGTGCAGTGAATACCGTAACTATGTGAGAAACGGACGACTCCCCTGCACTAGAGAGAACGACCCCATTGAAGGCCCAGATGGGAAAATGCATGGCAACACGTGCTCCATGTGTGAAGCCTTCTTGTGAGTAGAGCCACATCCACTGCTGCTGAGTGTGGGAGAAAGATAGGCCTGGGGCAGGCAAGGGTGGTCACACCGAAGGTTTTCTCTAGTAAGTAGGTCTGGAAGCTATCTTTGCATGGACTTCAAGCATTTACAGTTATAAAACCATATACTTTGCACATTTCTTTGAGGGTATTCTCAGTGTTCTAAAGTGTTCTTGGACTGTGTGCTCACAGCAGATTCCTCCAGAGTTAATGGCATCCAAGGACTGGGATACCTGTTCTCTGCATACATACTACCATGAATAATCCAAAGATGTGATCATTAGGTGCTACCAAATTGAACGTTTGCTAACATCTAGTAAATATTTTCAGGCGTCCTCATTGCTTTCTGAAAAGAAGGACAAGATCTTTATATTTCCAGAAGAATGCAGTGCTAAAAATTTGTTGGCTGGTTTCCTGTGATGCATGTGTCTTATTCTTTAAGCAACATTAAAAACAAAAAGCAATATGGAGAGCTGGGCATTTACCTTCCTACTCCCATGCTCAGTTGGTAGAGTATGGAAATAATAGGATATTTCTGTCTAGCGAGATTTTCCCATTAGGATAATAGGTACTGGGTGCCAGGAATGATTCTCCCTTCTCCCCCTCCTACAGCCAGCAAGAAGCACAAGAAAAAGAAGAAGCTGAATCCAGAACAAAAGCTAAGAGAGAAGCTGAAAAGGTAGTTATCCTGGAAGGTTAATACCACAGTGAAGGATGAGGTTTTGCAGTTTCTCTGTTAAAAAAAAACAAACAACAAAACAAAACAAAAACATAGAATTACTGAAAACCAAAGTAAGAGAGCTCAAGGATCATCTAGTCCAGGAATTGATAGAATTTTCTTCAAGGACCAGTGAGTAGACATTTTAGATCGTGGCCATTCAGTCTCTGTTCCAACTCTGCTGTCACAGCTATAAAGCAGCTGTAGGTAATATGCAGGTAAATGGGCATAGATGTGTTCCAAAGAGACTTTATTTACAAAACTAGGTGGTGGGTCAGATTTTGCTTATAGGTCATAGTTTGCAAACATTGGTTTTAACTCATGCCCATATTTTTAAATGAAGATTTGAAATCCAGAGAGAAGGAAGAAATTGCAGTGGCACGATTGACGTCAGATTCTACATGTTCATATTTTCAAGTTCTCATAGTTGAAAAATGGAAACAAAGGAGTTCAAACTTAGATCTCCAGACACCAAACCTAGCATTATTCCTAACCCACTATGTCGGTTGGATGACCACATTGGGTCACATCAGTTGTGTTCCTCACTTTAATTATTTCTGGTGCCAGGATTTTGGGGAAAATAAAAACAATACATCGGGCACATTAGAATAATATGGGATAATATTTTCTTGGTTTCAAAAAGGTTGATTCCAAGTGGATTTTTTTTCAGGTTTGTGGTCATTTGCTTGCCCCCATCAAAGATGAGTGACCAGTTCTCAAAGAAGCCGGGTTATTAAGGGATTCTTTCTTACGTGTGGGTGCAGATTCAGTCTGGATTTGGGGGCTAAATCTCAAGGAAAAAGAAAAAGAAACTTCTTATTAAGTCATCCATGTTTGGTAGGAATTGAATGGAAACAATTGCCAGGAAAAAAAAATATCCAGAGGTCATTTTCTGTACCTGTTTTACTAGAAATCTCTTGCAAGGAACCCAACAAAGTAATTTATATGAAAATATCCACGACTCTTGCCTTTTCTCCTCCTTTAGGATACATGCAGTGAATTTCGGAGCCTTTTGCAAAAGGGAAATCTTTTCTGTACACGAGAAAATGATCCTGTGCGTGGCCCAGATGGCAAGACCCACGGCAACAAGTGTGCCATGTGCAAAGCTGTGTTGTGAGTGCTCAAATGAAGCCCCTGCTGGGGTGGGCAGAGTTGGGGAGCCAGAGAGCCAGGAAGATAATGTCTATTGTGTTTCTCCTTTCTTTACATATCAAGGAAATAAATGATTCTCTGCAGAATGTTTTCAGGCAAATATTTCTTATAAAGGCCAATATTAGAACCAGGCAATATATGACTAGGGTACTACATTCTCTATAATTTCTGGAGTCAAATCTACCTACTAATAGATCACAACAGGGTAAAATTTGAAGTCCTTTGCTGTCTGATGGATCCCTTTTCTACATTATCTTTTAAATACCTCTGGGAAAGTAATAAGTATATTTTACTATCAGTCTAACTTTTCTACCTATGTTTTTTAAAATGTCACATTTTTCACAAAAAGAGAAAAAAATCTTTACACAAAGCTCAGAAGTACACATAAAATATTTCAGTCATCCAATAGCCATTTACTGAACATCTACAGTGTACAGTGTGAATAATAATTGTACATAGATGGATGCAATAGACATGGCTACAAGTTCATATAATAGGAAGGAGAATGGGCACCTGGGTGACTCAGTTAAGCATCTGCCTTTGGCTCAGGTCATGATCTCAGAGTACTGGGATCCAGCCCCACATTGGGCTCCGCCATCAGTGGGGAGTCTGCTTCTCTCCCTCTCCCTCTGCCCCTTCCCCTGCTCTCTTTCTAAAATAAATAAATAAATCTTTTTAAAAATATGAAGGAGGAATTGCTGAATGATAAATGATGTATTTGATGTGTTCTAGTACTTCGGGGAAGGGAGAGTTAGTAAGTTTTATGGGGGAGTAGACCTGGACCTTATAATTTGGATAAGATATAAACAGTCCAGGCAGGAATGAGAGGAGAAGGGAAAAACATAGGTAAATCTCTTAAATTAAGGAAACCGTATGAAGAGTAGAGAGCAAGTCACTTAGTTTGTTAGAACTTAGCCATTCTGCTGGGTTTGAAAACCAGTTCAAGGATTTTGAAGTCAATTCTATATATCATGGGAAACCGCTAAAAATTTTCAGGTAGGAGAGTAAGTGGGATAAGTATGGTTCCTTTGGGAAGATTCATTTCTATCAGCAGTGGAAGGGAAAAAAGAGAAGGAAGGGACCAAGATTTGGAATGCTGCCGGTGGTGGAAGAGGTTTGCAGGAATCCGGGAGCAGTAACTAGCGTGAGAGAAACAGGAGAGAAGGTGGGATGCGAAATCAGCGCCATGCTGGCAACAACTGTGGGAGCTGAGAGGTGGGAGCAGAGGCAGCTCCAGGGTTTTGTTTTTCCCGAAAGGTAGAGAATCCAGGAGCAAGGGCACATTTGGTGGAAAAGATAATCACTGTTGGACCTCTTGGCTCTGAGGCGTTTGAGAAGAATCCAGGTGAGAGTCACAGTGAGCATGTATGAAGGGCTAGTAAATCGCTCACATGGACTTGATTAGGCTTACGTACACGTTGGTTTCCCTCTACAGCAGGGAGAGCTCCTCCAGGCAGAGGGACTGCACGTAATTTGTCTCTCTGTTTTCAGAGAAGGGCCTGCAACATGGTAGATGTTCAGTAAATGCTGGTGACTTTCTATACAGATCTAATCTGGTGACAGGAGGAGGAACTCGCAGACATGCACTCCACTCTCCATTAATCTATTCTTCCCTACCTCCCTCTTTCTAATTTCCAGCCAGAAAGAAGATGAAGAAAGAAAGAGAAAAGAAGAGGAAGATCAGAGAAATGCTGCGGGGCATAGTTCCCATGGCGGCGGTGGCGGAGGAGGCAAAGCTCAGGTGAGAGGACCTCTAATTCCCACAGGCGGGGTGGACACAAGTCACTGACAAGGGCACGGCGGCCAAGCCCGTGGGAAAGGGGAATGGAAGTCATGCAGGGTGTAAAAGCATCCTGGGAAGGACTGGGGACTTTCCCCTTGAAATTGCAGGGTAATATCTCAGCAATTTTTCATCTCCTTTGGGTGTGTTTTAACTTCCTTAAACCTGGAATAATTAACATGATGACGTCATCTGTGTCTCCTGACCCCTTCTTCCATAATGTCGCTCTCGGGCCAGTAACTGATCCCAGGAGAGATAGTGGAGCTGTTCCCTGTTCGCATTTCATGCTCTTCCTCTTCTCTAAGTACTCTCTCTTTCCCTCAGTGAAGCCACATGTGAGAGGGAGACTTTCTGTTGATCCATGCAGCATATTAGGTGAAACAGCAGGGTTTTTCAGAGCCAGATAGTTTGGAGTACAGCCCTGCCCTGCCACGCAGGACTTGTCCAGTGTGGAATAAATGACTTCATCTTGCTAAACTCTAGTTTCCCTTATTCAACAGTGCTCTTTTTTTTAGTGTATGTGCTGCTGAAGCGAGCACTTCGGCAGTGCTCTTACAGAAGATAAAATAAAACAATTTAGGCAAGTTTTTAGCACATTTCCTGAGACATTTTGAAGGGTTAGAATGACAGTAACTGCCTATCAACCCCTCCTTGGGCATGTGAACAGCTCTGCGTAAGATGATAGCTGCTTGGTCTCTCTTCTTACGACCTTGGGCTATCAAGACCATCTCTTTGCTTCCAGATCCAACACAGGCTCAGCATATGTCTTTGACAAATTCTGGCTATTCTGTTTTTCCATCTTTCTCCTTAAGGAGGCTATATCCTCACTTTCAAGGGGGAAAACCTGGTAAGGCCCTTTGTCTCTCTACTCCACAGCTCGCTTGAGCCTGTCTTCTAGGCATTTTGCATAACTTTATATTTTCCTCCAGCATTTCTTTCTCCCTACGATCTACACCAGAGGTCAGCAACCTTTTTTTTTTTTTTCTGTAACGGCCAGAGAGCAAGTATTTTAGGCATTCTGAGTCGTTATAATCACTGTTGCTTCTATTTAGTTCTGCCACTGTTGTCGGAAAGCAGCCATAAATATACCTGAATGAGTGAGGGTATGTTTCAACTTTTATTTATAAAACCCCATATATAAAAACAGACAGCAGGACAGATCAGTCCTGTAGGCTCTAGTTTGATGACCTTTCATCCATGCTATTAAATCCCAGCAAGCTTGATGATTTCCCTGTATAGAATCTCAAACGCAGTATTATTATCCATGACAACTGGCATCTTAGGATATTGGTGATTCCAGTCCCCCCTTTCTCTGTAGATAGCCATTCTAGATGCTACATGTAAGAGGAGGTAAATCAGAACTTTTCTTAACTCCAATTGTTTTGAATTGAATTTGTTAAACTTAACAGCAATACAATAGATCAGGTAATCTGGAGGCCTACTCTCCTTTTCTTCCTCAGGACCAATGTGCAGAGTTCCGGGACAAAATGCAAAATGGAAAACTCAGCTGTACTCGGGAGCGTGATCCTGTACGTGATGCTGATGGCAAGTCGTACAACAATAAGTGTATCATGTGTAAAGAGATACTGTAAGTACTTCTTTCCTCCAGCAGTCCAAAACATAGTCCCCATTTCTCCCTGAATGACTGGCTGTTTCTCATTTACTTACAACTCCCTCCAGGAAAATTACTGTTTTTGTTAATTCCCAAGTAGTGTCTCTTTCCCATACGTTGCCTGAGGAACCACAAGCCCTACCAATGGCAGCTAATCAGTGTCTGCTTCCTGCTTTGTTTTTTCTGTCATAATTCTGTGACCTGTAAGTGCCATCCCAGTAGATAATTGTGCTTTTGAACATATGATGCCTAAATCCTATGGAGAGTCTGTGAACGTCGTCTGGGATAGCTCAACGGCATAGTTTAAGAGGCCTGTTTCTTGTATGCATACAACACATTTATTGTATAATCCGGGGTGTGCTGCTTCTGTTTTCCTATGGTGAACGGTACTGAACTGGAGTGCTTGATTATCCAACTCAACCACACTTGATTTGTGTTCCCGAGGCAAGTTAACAACATAACCACTGCTGTATATTAGGTAGTTTTCTAGGTGACCTTGATGGGTACTCATAGTTCTAAAATTGGATGCCTGTAGCACAATTCTATTAATTATGGCATGTAATCAATATGTAATTAGTAAGTAATGCTTCCCCACACATACACCTTTTTCACCTTTCTCCTTGAAAAGAAATGACGATCTTGTGATAGTATAGGCCACGTGAGAAAATCTAATTAGTATAAATGTTGCATTTTACAGATGAGAAAACCTGAATTTTTTTTTTAAGTTCAAGGTTTCATGGGGAAGTGAACTTCAGAGCTGAAACCAGAATTCAGTTCCTCTGGATACCAGTCTAATAGTTATTCACATTACAAAAACTCTTTAATAGAAACAGGGCAGTAGACTATAGCAGTGCTGGGGTTTTAGCATCAGATGATTTGAGCTTCATGTTCCAGGACAGGTTATTTCACCCCGCAGGCTTCTGTCTGCTTGTATTTATAATGCAGGTAGAGGCAGCAGTAATCATCAGAGCCACATAATGTTTCTTATGAACATTAAATGAGCAGAACTATGTAAAAACTCCTAATACAGTGCCTTGCACAAAGTAGGCGTGGGATAAATATGTCCAGTAAATAATACATAACAGCATAATCACTGATTTTATGATCTCTCACACTATCCTATTACCCTTTTGTCCAACTTTTACTTTGCAAATACAACTAACATAATCGAGATAGCTTTTCACTTATGACTTTGTTTCTTTTGCATCACATATTAATAGGAAATAATTTGGTTAAGGAACAAATAATTCTCAGATGCACAAAGTTATGAAGATAAAATTTTGCCATTGTGACCAGTATCATCTATGTTAGAAGATACTTACGTGGAGTATTTTTTAAAAACACAACACAAATAAAATATTTTTTATGATCTTTGGAAATCCTTCATCTGACAATAAATGGTTTTTGACTCTCTGCTATGTAACAGACCCTCCTCATGGACAAGCATTCTTGATGTGAACAAGACAAAGTTCCTGCCATGGAACTATAATATAATATAGAAAAGACAGATTATAAATAAATAAGGAAATAACTGCATAGCACAAGGCCAGATAGCAATGGGAAAGTAAAACAGAAGGCAACAGAAAAGGATTACAGTTGCTGCTTTGTTTATGGTATTCAGGGCAGGCCTGACATGTGAGGGATACTGGTAAAAAGTGAGTGAAGTGAACCATCTGGACATCTGGAGGAAGAAAGTTTCAGGCAGAGCAAGAACCAATGCAAACTTCTGAAGATGAAAAATTACCAAGCTCAAGAAACAGAAAGGAGATCATCATGTCTCAAAATTATTGCATGGAAAATTGCAGGAAAAATGAGTTTGGAGAGATCAGATAAGGGTTTTTTTAGACCAAGAGAAGGATGTTGGATTTTATTCTATGTGTGATCAAAGGTCACTGGAGGCTTTTGATCAGTGCCATGATTATCACAAGAATTCCACTAAACTGAATCATTACAGTACCCTCTTTTTCCAGTAGTACTTGATTAAAATGTCATGACTTCATATATGCTTGAATCTCTAGGATATGTTTTATTGCCACTTTACTACACAGAGGGAACTCCCTCAAAAGAATATATACATATTCAGGTTATATACATTCATACACATGTTTGTTTTGTGAACAAAACCAAACAAAACTTTGAAAGAGATAAAAGTGTTTTAGAGTTTTGCAGTATTTGGATCTTGAGCCAACTGCATTGGAATGACCTGGCTTGTTAAAAGTTAGGCTAGAATCCTAGTTTAGATCTTGCCAGTAAACCTGTTGGGATGGTCAGTGAATCTGAACTTTTAAAAATCTCAGTGTTTCTTAATGCACATGAAAACTTAGGGGGCCACTGACATCAGTATTTTATCAGAAAAGTAAGAGATTAAAAAACAAACAAACAAACATGATCCCAAACTACTTTCTAGATTACTTGTCTTTTTTTCTGTCTTGGACTCCATTCTTTAAGAAATAATATTCTAATGGGTTGCCTTACTTGTCAAGGCACTAGGATGATGAGTTGGTGGTGAATTAAAAACCACAACTTATGATGGAAAGATGAGGACACTGGGCTTAAGACCTGAAACTTGCCTCTAAATATCTGATGGGTTAATATCCAGAAGAGGTCATGGATTCAGCAAACCTGTTCTGTGTTTTCCTGGGACTGTGAAGTAAGGCTGAAGGACAAAAGTTAGAGATAAATCTGGACACAAATAAAGGAGACTTTGAAATTACTTGAGTTGCTCTACCTATAATATCTATCTTATATACCCTGTGATAAGGAAGATTCCTAATAACAGAGCTGGCTGTCCGCCTCAAGGATGCACGGACATTCTCTGTGAAGGAGGTGGTTTAGGGTATCTGAACTGTAAGGCTACTTCCAAACCTGAGTTTGGGTTAACATGATGACTATTGACTTTTCTATTCCAGGGAAAGAGAAGCAGAGGAAAAAAATAAGCCTTCTGGCTACAGATCAAATGGGACTGAATCAGCACCAGAAAAGGTGAGTCGTTAACTAGATTTTGACAAGAATGGTCTTTCTGTAGGTCAGCACTTGGCAACCAAAAATAGAGAAGGAAGGGACGCCTTTGTGGCTTAGTCGGTTAAGCAGTTAAGGGTCTGCCTTCGGCCCATGTCATGATCCCAGGGTCCTGGGATCATGTCCAGCTCCCTGCTCAGAAGGGAGTCTGATTCTCCCTCTACCTGCCACTCCCCCTGCTTGTGCTTTCTCTCTCTCTCTCTCTGACAAATAAATAAAATCTTTAAAAAAAAATTAAAAAAAAAAAACAGGCAAAGAGAATATCAGTGTTACCACCCAAGATCTTTGCCCTAAGATCAGAAGCCATCATACATGTCAGTATTGCTAGTAACTTGTTCAATGTAGATATTTAATACCAAATGGAAATCTTTCAGTCTAACATATTATAAAGCACTTTTACAAATAGTAGTTTACTTCATTGTCTGAATAGCCTGGTCAAACACCTTTTTTAACTTTACTTTATAGATGGGGAGAATGAGGCTTTGGTACTGTCACAAATTACTATCAAAAATGGCTTATCACAACACAAATTCTCTTTGTGGAGGCTCTAGAGAAGATCTGTTTCATAGCCTTTTCTAACTTCTAGAGGCTGCCTGCATTCCTTGGCTCATGGCCACCTTTAAAGTCGGCAGTGGCCAGTTGAATTGTTTTCATGCTGTCTTACTCTGATACTGACTTTCCTGCCTCCCTCTTTTACTCATGAGAACCTTTCTGATTACACTGGGCCACCCAGATAACTCAGGATAATCTCTCCATGGTAAGGGCAGCTAATTAGCAATCTTAATTCTATCTTCATCCTTAGTTTGTCCTTACCATATCAACCTACATATTTACAGGTCCCAGGAATTAGAATGTGGACGTGTTTTAGGTCATTATGCCACCTCCCAGCAGGGTTAAGTGGCTCTCTGACTCTCAAATCAAAATCTTCGGATTTTCAAGCTCAATCAAATACTATGTGAAAACAGCCATTTCCAGTATAGCCTTTCCTTCTCTTTAGGACACATGTGATGAATTTAGAAGCCAAATGAAAAATGGACAACTTATCTGCACTCGAGAAAGTGACCCTGTGCGGGGTCCAGATGGCAAGACACATGGCAATAAGTGTGCTATGTGTAAGGACAAACTGTGAGTATTTTCAAAAATGGGCCTTTAATTGTGAATATTGAAGTATGATAATCATTTCTTATCAGTTTGAAAAATGACTTCTTTTTAAAAACATCTAATTATTAATGAGGTGCTTTTCACTTCAGCTGAAATGTTTTTTTTCCATTTTTTCTTCAAGGGAAAGGGAAGCAGCTGAAGGAAAAAAGAAAGAACAGGACAGCTTGAGAAACACAGGAGAAAAGAACAATGAAAACCAGGTAGTGTGTGTTAGATGTATTAGTACTTAAAGCTGGAAGCTTGGGGGTAAGGTTAATTCATTCAACAACTATTTATGAAATGTCTGTCCCACTCTGTCCCACTCATTCTGTATATAATGATGAACAGGAAAACATGGCCAGGTCTTGCAAAGAAATAGCATTCTATTCAGTGCCCTGAAAGCAACCCTGATGCAATTACCATCTATTTCCAGGACCAATGACAATCGTCAAGCTACTGTTATTATCAAGTGGATTTCTTCTCTGAAGTTTTATTTTTTTTGAAAAATTTATTTATTTATTTGAAAGAAAGAAAGAGCATGCGCCTGTGGGTTGGGGAGAGGGGCAGAGGAAGAGAATCTCCAGCCCACTGAGCACAGAGCCCAACATGGGGCTCTATCCATGATCCATGAAATCTCCACCTGAGCTGAAACCAAGAGTCAGATACTTAACTGACTGGGCCACTCAGGCGCCCCTCTTCTCTGAAGTTTTAAAACAAATAATCAAGCAAATAGATAGCAAAATTATAAACAAAAAAGCAAATATCCAAAACTTGAAGCTCCAGAGGGTAAATTCTTGACTTGGCGTTCCAGTGCCATCTTGTATTCAGTAAGGGCTTTAAAAATAATGTTCGGTGCTTTACAACACTAACACATAGAATATGACACAGCACAATCTCTTCTAATCCATCCATGGACTCTAATTAGAAAAGAGAAAATATGAAGTTTCCCCAGGAAAGTTTTCCTGTTAAGGAATATTAATGAGGGAACTTTTCATTTGGTCTATACTGACTTATAAAATGAACCATTAATAGTAATTTTCATTTTTTTTTAAGATTTTTTATTTATTTATTTGACAGACAGACAGATCACAAGTAGGCAGAGAGGCAGGCAGAGAGAGAGGAGGAAGCAGGCTCTCCGCCGAGGAGAGAGCCCGATGCGGGGCTCGATCCCAGAACCCTGGGATTATGACCTGAGCCGAAGGCAGAGGCTTCAACCCATTGAGCCACCCAGGCACACCAGAAATTTTCATTTTTAAAAAATATGTTGGGAATATCTGTTACTTATTTTGGTAATTGAATGGCCTTGAGGTAAGATTGTGTCATACAACTTCAATCATCTCTAATAGCTGTCTATTCTATTTATAATCTTGGGCAATATTTTTCTTTTTTTAATACCTGTTTTAGAAATTTCAAACAAAAATATATATTCATATTATTAAAATTGTCCAGACATTTTCTGTGTTTGTGTGGCAAAAAGAGACCTGTTGCTCTGAACAGAAGATTCACAACAGCTGTGTTTCAGTTTCAAAAAGGAAAGAGAAGTTTATTATTATTATAGAAACCTAATAGGAACAGAAGAAGAAAGGAATCTATGTAGATGAAAGTATTGTAGGCAGTAAATGAGAATTAGGCAAAGTTACATCAAATCAGGTACTCACAACATCTGACCTCATTAGATGGGGAAGCCCATGAGAATAGCCTGACAGGAGTCTCAGCTGGAGACCTCCCCTCAGGTGAGACTTCCAACCGACCCTCCCCGTAAGGGCCTTTTTTATAGGGTAAATAATAGGGTTTGAAATTAAACATTTTCCACCTACCTGCCGTTTACAGTGAGCTGTATTTCTATGTTACCATGTTTCTATATTTTCAAGGTACCTGGGCTATGTCTGTTTGCCTCCTCTCCCAGATTCCATTCCAGGGGGCCAGCCCAGCCTTGAGCAGGAGGGGGTGTGAGACATGATTTGTAGCGCCTGGCGCCCAGAACAGAAGGGCCATCTGGAGGCCAGATAATATATTTCAAACTACCAGGCTCACAGGATTATTCACACAACATGAGTCTCACAAATTTCTTAGCCTGCCTGTGTACATGCAGATCCAGGTGGTTGTTTATGCAGGACAAAGCATAGTAACATTTATCCATAGGGACCACGTGCCCAGGACAAGCTTCTAGTTCTAGAACAAGTGTCAGGAAGCTATAATGTACACATGAAGAATACAGTCAGTAACATCGTAGTAACTCTGTATGGTAACAGACGGTAACTAGACTTACTGGGGTGACCATTTTGCAAAGTATGCAAATGTCAAATCACTATGTTTATCTGAAACTAATATAATCAACTATACATCAATAAAAAATTAATAAGTCTTCCCAAAATCTATGCAGCAGGTGGTATTGTTCTAGAGTTTCAGTTGAGAAAAGCTCAGATAATAACTACATGCAGATAATAAGAGAAGAGCTGGAGATTGCACCCATGAAGCAAAGATGGACACACAGGCAGATGGGTGCTATCATAAACATATACGTATGTGGGATTTTGTGTAGCTGGAAATGGAAATAATTCTAGCAGCTTCCAAAAATGATCGCTGTGAGACATTTAATATTTTGATCAAGTATTCCAGAGAACTTTTTTAATACTGCAGATAAAAGTAGGTCTGGAGTTTTTCATGGATATCGGTTTAAAGAAAGAAGGATAGGAGCAACTGGCTGGCTCAGTCAGTTGAGCGTCTGACTCTTGATTTTGGCTCAGGTCACGATCTCAGGGTCATGGGATCCGGCCCCACGTCGAGCTCCCTGCTCAGCGTGGAGTCTGCTTGTCTCTCTCCCTCTGCTCCTCCCCCAACTCACACACCCTCTCTCTCTAAAATACATAGATACCATCTCTTGAAAGAAAGAGAGAAGGAAAGGAAAGAAGGGAGGGAGGAAGGAAGGGTGACTGCCAGCCATGTTACTAGCAGTATTTTTCTAAGTAATTTTCCCGTATCTTTCCTTTGGCTATTTGAGCTTTCATGTAATTTTATGACAAATTTCTGTAGATGTTCAAAAATTTCATCAGAGGCCGGATCCTGTGGATTCATTTTCACTGTCTTCTTTTTAAGGTTCTTATTTTTCATTAGATATAAAATGCAGCTTTATCTGCTTACAAGTGTTTAGGGGTTTTATTCTCTGCCACATAAAAGCACAGAAAATAACAAAGCTCATTACAGATTTCCGATCACAATTCTAGCACTGACTTTACTTAATCTCTGAGACTTATTTTCTCATCTATAACATGAGGATAATGAGTGTTTATCATCTATAAAATGGGGATAATGAGTGTTTATCCTGTGTGCTCTTAAATCCATTAGATCACACAACAAAATGCCTGGCATATAATAAAAAAATTTATTTTGTAATAAAATAAAATAAAATTGTTCTTGAGGAACAGAGCTAAATGTCTTGCCAAAGAGCACCTATCAGTTCATTCTGGGGCTTACTTATGTGTGGAGTGATGAGTACGCTGCAGGGAAACAGATTTGGGGCTCAGCCCGCTAAAAATTGCGTTAACACAGTACAGGCTGCCTGAGGTAGGAGTGAAATTCCATGAGGACAAGGTCATTGTTTGAGAGGGATGCTATGGAGAGAATTCTAACTTCCTACACAGATACTGAATAAAGAGCATCTGAAACATACTCCATCTCGAACATTTTGTTTTTTCTAGATTTTTCTTTCCCCTTTCAAGTATTATGAGCTTATGTCTCACAAATTATGTTTTAAATTTTAGAGATCAGACTATTGTGGTAGCATCTTTTTTCTGTTCTCTTGGCAGGATCAGTGCCACGAATTCCGGAGTATGGTGAGAGAGGGGAAGCTTATCTGCACCAGAGAAAATAACCCTGTTCGAGGTCCAGATGGCAAGATGCATGTCAACAAGTGTGCTATGTGTCAGAGCATTTTGTACGTGAAGAAGATTATCAATCAGTTTGATGGGTGGTTCTTATTTGCAAGGACATGGTTCTTTTTAATTTAAAACCTAAGGCCCTGGGCATTGTACACGAAAAACCTATTAGGCCTTCACTTTAGAAGAGGAGAGTGAGCTTCTAGAACACGATCACAAGATATGTTTATTTTGATGATCACAATCATACCTGGAGCATCTGGGACAGGGAGACAGCTGTTGTTTAGTGCCCAAATCCTGGCTTTCAGAGAGGAAGTACATCAGCTGAGTAATGGGCCATGTGCCATATACTTCCTCTTGTATATAAAGGAAACAATTTCTATATAATAGACTTTTCGTAAGAATTCAAGGAGATAATATTTTTCAGACATTTATAAACTTGAAAGCAATATAACCACATGAAGAAAATCAATATTGGATAGTTCAGTTCTAATTTAATATGAAAAAGAAAAGGAGAAATGAAGCAACTCTCCATGAGAGTCATATAAATACTTTACTAAGGAAAAAAATACAATGGACTTTTAGGAGCTTAGCATTCTGAATGACAGTGTAGTAACTGAATTTCTGAAAGTTCATAGCATTGCCACAAATGCACTATGAAAATTAGAACAGTTAAGACTCGTTAGTGAAAAAACAAGTATTTTAGATATTTTTTTAGATATGAGAAAATAATGTTAGATTTGCTAAAGTTTAGAACTATGGAAAATTTTTTTAAAAACAGTAAAACAAACAAAAAAACTCAGTAAGAACCCTTTTTTTATTCTGCAGCGAGCGAGAAGCTAGTGAAAGAAAAAAGAATGATGAAGAAAAATCAAGAGCCAAGCCCTCAGATGATGCAAAGGTCATTTCTTAAAAGATGCGAAGATAACTGTTTCACCTTTCATCCTCAGAATCTGACATTCTCCTCCAGTTTTTTGGATAATGGGAATGCCAATGTTTTGCTTCAAAGAAAATAGGTTTTGCTAATATTTCATTTTGGTTATAACAGTATTTTTGTCTGACTTTAAGGTTTGATATTTTTCTCAGTTTTATAAAGAATTTGCCCACGATGTGAATCAAATATTGCTCTCCTCTTTGGGAGAAATATGGATTGAAAAAATAGAGTGTAAGATTCTTTACCACCGCCACCACATGCTTTCCTCTGACACTAAATGTGAAATGAGGCTTCAGGTAGCTTGTTGACATTGATTTTTACAATTCAGGTAACATACACTAATATCAAAGCCTCCCCTTTAGCTTCTCTCCTTGATGTCTTTTTTTTGTTGTTGTTTCCTGTTTTCTGTTTCAGCGTCAACTAATCAATAGTGTGTATGCGTGATGCTGCCTTTTCTTTTTACTTTTCAAGCTTGCAGAAAAGACATCTTCATTCAGTCCTTTGCAGTGGTAATCACATTTGTGGCGTTAGATCCCTGTGATACTGTCCTTTGCTCAAGAGTACAGCTCATGTGGAATGCTGGGGTGGCTCAGTTGGTTAAGCGTCTGCCTTTGGCTCAGGTCATGATCGCAAGGTCCTAGAATCAAGTCCCACACTGGGTCCCTTGCTCAATGGGGAGCCTGCTTCTCTCTCTATCTGCTGTTCACCCTGCTTGTGTGCAGTTCTCTCTCTGATGAATGAATTTTTAAAAGTATCTTAAAAAAAAAAAAAAAGAGTGCAGCTTATGTGGAAAATGAGGGGAAGGAAGGAAGGAATCTGGGAAGAAAAAGGTGAGGGTGACATGATCTATCAGGTGTTCACCCTGCATTTCCAGGACCAGACAGAGAGTTTCAGAATGAAGTGTTTAAAGTCTGGGCATTCCTTGGCTTCCATTGCCAGGATAAGGGCAGTGAGTCTGAACTCAGAGCTAAGAAAAAACTAACTAAAATCAAGTTTTAGAAAGGGGGAAAATCCTATTCACTTCCCCTTTCTCATTTTCTAGGATGAGTGCAGTAACTTTCGGCAGTACGTGAGGAATGACCGGCTCACATGTACTCGAGAGAATGACCCTGTGCGTGGTACTGATGGAAGATTATACAAAAACAAGTGCTATATGTGCAGAACGATCATGTGAGTAGGAGGATCCTGTTACCCCTCCAGCTATTGGGGAGTTCGCATTTTTATTTTTTAATTTAAATTTTAATTTTTTGGTGTAAAGGTGTCTTTATTAAAGCATAGGGACAGGACCCCTGGGAAATGCATCTTTAGAAGTTGCCGATTAAGTAAATGTGTGCTCATGAATCCACGGCATCCTTAGAATAAGTCTTTAGATTCAATGCTCTTAGGTTAAGAACACCTGATATGGGAGACAGGAAATCCAGATGTGAATTCTAACCAGAATATTTATTAGCTGTGTCACTGGAGAAAATTTTTTTCAATTCTCAGGATTGTAGCTACAAGAAATCCTTCCAAGTCTTTGTTCCACAACTAGATCAGACTCAACATAGAAGTCTTTGTCAGAAATACAGATATTTTACCCCCCAAAATGTATTTGGCAGAAAATTCAGGGCTAAGGAATTTGTTGTTTAGAAGGGATTTCTAGGTTATTTCAATGAACAACCATATTTGGGGACTAATGGACATGATTGATACTGATGATGATGATTATGGAAACACTGTGAAACTGTGAACATAATTATAATAGTTAGTATCTTTTTTAGCTCTTTGTAGTATGTTCCTGGAGACAGGAATTACCAATAGCACCCTCTTTTTATGTTCTAGAAAAGCTAAGCTCAAGGGATTTAGGCAACTTGTCCAAGGTCATACATCTATTAAGTGATGAGTGCTCTAAACCAGTTCCCCATTATATAGTTTTCTTACATCATCCTCTGGTTGAATGTTCTGTGGTTCTATCATATTTTATTTAGGATTGCATAGCTTCCCACTGGAAGTTATAGGTGTAGTCTTTATGGCTATAACTTTAAATTACTTTTTGTCTTCTTCTGTAGTCAAAAAGAAGCTTTGGAAAGGGCAAGAATTCGGGAGAAATCATTCCACATTAGATCTACAGAGGAAAACAGCCCAACTGCCTCCAGTTCTATTCTGGTAAGAATGACTACTCCTGAAAAGCTACTAATTAAGTTAATGTCTTAAGTCTGTTGCCACTCCTCCTCTATGAGCTTCATTTCCAGAGAGAGGCCTTGGAAAGGGGAATTCATTGTAGCTCCAAACCCTTTGTATGTAGTTCCAAGGTCAGTGAGAGTTCTGGGATGACTCATCAATGCATTATTCTGTGCACTTTTAGATTATTAGCCCTATTCCGAGCCAATTTAGTACATTATTGAAATTTTAAAACGTGGGTGTGCTGTGAATGTGACTTACTGCACATATGGTTACATAAGTAGTGAGCCTCAATTCTGTAATTTCAGCAGGCCAAAAAGACTCCTCATCTAGCTTCTTCTCTATCCCTCTCCCCAAATCAACCCTCTTTCCAATAGCCTAGAGAGGTGTGCGGAGCATTTTCACACTTGTGAAATTCCACTGATCAGCGATTCACAGTGGCTAAAACTTGTTTATTCAAAATACAAGCTGATGGCCATCAGTAACATGTACCCTAGTGTAAATTAGCCTAAGAGGTTTGCTTTTTAGGGCTTTGTCAAAGTCAGGAATAGAAAGAAGGAAAGGGAATAAGAGCATATTCATGAAGTAGCATATCAAATTGGTCTCTAAAAGTGAAACTTTAGCATTTAGCCTGATGACCCAGAAAAAAAAAGAAAAAGTATTAAAGATGAATTTAATCTTATTATTTGCCCAATTTAAGTAAGATAGTAGATGAGTTACACTAGTGAAATATATACTAATTACAGATTTCTAGTAAATTAGATGCTACCCTAGGAATCCCATAAGCATGGAGAGAAACTATTCACAGAATCTCTTCTTTTTTCCCCTAGTTTTATTGAGATGTAATTGACATAACACTGTAAACTTAAGATGTACAGTGTGTTGATTTAGTGCCTTTCTAAGTTGCAAAATGATACCACCCTAGTGTTAGCGAACACCACCATGACCTCACATAATTACTATTTGTGTGCGTGTGGTGAGAACATTTAAGATTTATTCACTTACCAACTTTCAAGTATAAAATACAGTGTGATTAGCTATAATCACCATGCTGTACGTTACACCCCCAAACTTACTCATCTCATAAATGAAAGTTTGTACCCTTTGACCAATGTCTCCCATTGCCCCAGTCCCCTCCCTCCACCATTCTACACTCTGTTTCCGAGATTGCATTTTTAGATTCCACATATAACTGATACCATACAGCATTTGCCTTTCTCTGACTTATCGCAGCGTAACACCTTAAAGATTTCATCTAAGTTGTCATAAATAACAAGATTTCTTTCTTTCTCGTGGCTGAATTATATTCCAGTGCTCTCTCGGGGTGTTTGTGTGTGTGTGTGTGTGTGTGTGTAACACGTATTCTTTATCCACTTACCTACTGATGGACATTGAGATTGTTTTCATGTCTTGGCTATTGCGAATAAGAAAAAAAAAGCATTTTCCTGAAGCATAATAGTCCTATAGAAGAAGTGCGCTTATCAGAGAGTACAGCTAAATGCAGTATTGCAAAGTGACCACAGCTGTGATATTAGCACCTACATCAAGAAATGAGACACTGCCAGGGCGCCTGGGTGGCTCAGTGGGTTAAGCCTCTGCCTTCAGCTCAGGTCATGATCCCAGGGTCCTAGGATCAAGCCCTGCATCAGGCTTTCTGCTCAGCGGGGAGCCTGCTTCCCCCTCTCTCTCTGCCTGTCTCTCTGCCTACTTGTGATCTCTCTCTCTCTCAAATAAATAAATAAAATCTTTAAAAAATAAAAGAGAAATGAGACACTGCCGGACACCAGGAGCCTCACGGTTCTTCCTAATGTACAATCTGGTTTTGAGCTGAGCTTTCTCTTGGAGAAGAGAACCAAATTTATTATTCATTTTGCCATCCATTCATTCATTTTACAAATGTTTACCAAAATCCTACTATTTTCCACACATTATTCATGTGTATGAGAACAATAGTCATAAGCAAAGCAGACAGAACTCTACATTCATGGAGTTTATGTTTGAAGAATATAGTTAGTAGATAATGTGAATAAATAAAATGTAACTCCAAGGGGAAAATAAAGTAAAATAATGATATAGTAAATACTGGGATCAGGGTCATGGTGGGGGGAGTACAGTTTTAAGTAGTCTTTACAGGAATGCACTCTGAGGTGACATTTATACCACGGCCTAAATGGATTGATACCATACATGTTAAGTTAGAGAACAGCATTCCAAGGAAAGAATAGCAGAACCCCAAGGAAGGGGTCAAAGGACAGCAAGGAGTCCAGGATAGTTGAAATAGAGGGACCTCAGAGAGAGCCATAGAAGGGGAAGTCATTACAGTAATAGGAGGCCATATTATAAAGGATTTTATAGACCATATTAAATATATTGACTG
This sequence comes from Lontra canadensis, assembly GCF_010015895.1. NCBI lineage: Eukaryota > Metazoa > Chordata > Mammalia > Carnivora > Mustelidae > Lontra > Lontra canadensis. The sequence continues at coordinate 52,944,303 of NW_022630998.1, read as the reverse complement.
TTATTCTGAATGAAGATTTTCAAAAAAAAGGACTGATGTGATCTGGTTTGCTTTTTAAAAGACTAACTCTGGGGGCACCTGGGTGGTTCAGTTGGTTAAGGGACTGCCTTCAGCTCAGGTCATGATCCTGGAGTCCTGGGATTGAGTCCCACATCAGGCTCCCTGCTCAGCAGGGAGTCTGCTTCTTCCGCTGACATCTCTCCTCTCATTCTCTCTCTCTCTCCCTCTCAAATAAATAAATAAAATCTTAAAAAAAAAAAAAGACTAACTCTGCCTGATATAATGAAAATACATTACAGGGAGGCAAGAGCAAAATCTGGACAGCTGGTTAGTCATAGCAGTAGTCAATGGAAGAGATGACACTAGTTCATGTCATGGCAGTAGTGGTAGAAGTCATGAGAGGTGGTTGGATCCTGGGTCTGCTCTGAAGGTAGAGTCAACCACAGTTGGTTCAGAGTTGATGTACTGTGTAAGAAAACAGAGAAGCAGCCTGTCATTGCTTCTTTGTAATGATTTATCCTAATGGTTTTAAATCTTGTAGTGGCAGATACCTGAAATAATACTAAGGATATATCTGGTTCATTCCTACCTTTGCCAGTGATTCATTGAAGGTGCTTGTCTGAATTCTCCCTGAATATCTATCAATATGGAACTCAACATAATCTAAAGCAGTTCATGGGATGTTTTAAATTTTATTTGAGAGAGAGAGAGAGAGATATCCTTACCCTTTTCTTACATAGTCTGTCAACTCTGAACCAATTATGGTTAAATCTTAAAACTTTCATCTTTGCCAATCATGTATTTAGTTACAACTTTCCCTCAAATCACTGCTTTAGCTGCGGTGATTTGGCAGTTTATATTTTTTTTTGGTAGTTTATATTTTTATTATCATTCAGTTTAAAACACTTCTACATCCCATTATGATTACCTTCAGTCATGAGTTACTTTTATAAGTAAGTGTGTTGGTTGATTTTTAAATACTGAGTTTCTGTGACCTATGTTGCAGTTCCTTTACTAATGTTTTAATCAGATGAGATTGAGGAAATCAAAATATTTTTCCAAGCCCAACCCTCTTGAGTGCCATTGAGTAAATATGATTTGTTTTACTCCTTCAGGATTCTGAGATGTGCAAACACTACCGAGTATTGCCCAAGATGGGTTACCTTTGCCCAAAGAATTTACAGCCTGTCTGTGGTGATGATGGCCAGACATACAACAATCCCTGCATGCTCTGTCATGAAAACCTGTAAGTATACAAGTGGCACTATCATATCTTTGAGTGTAGAGGTTCTTGACTATGGTGTTAATCCACAGGCCTGCACTCTATCAACTTGAGGTGTGTTACACCAATTTACTAATCATAGCAGTTAAAATTCAAATTTTGTGGGTGATCTTATTCAAATATAAAATAGAGAGGATTGGAGGTTATCTTTTTGATTAAGTTGCTTATATACTTTACTGAGTGGAAGAGAAGGAAAAAGTGGTGGGGGGTTACAACAATTAGAGAAAGTCTCTATGAGCCCATGTACAGTCATGGCAATGTGAACATCATCCTTGTGTTGTGTAAAAAGAAAAAAAATTGAGAATCATTACTGTGTTGAGTCTGTCCAGCCAATAATTTCTACTGGGCCCTCTGACTACCTGATAGTCACATATTTCCATCCTCTCCAAGTCTTCTTCTTGGAGCAGAAGTGGTATCATTCAGGAGAAAGCCCCCTGGAACAAATGGTGGGCTTGGTGTGGGCTCAGATTTATTACTGCCTGTGCATCTGTGGGCATATTATCTCATCATTCTCAGATTCACTTTTTCCACTGCAGAAATGCAGATCACTATGGAAGTGCACACTTCCAGTGCAAAAGTTCTCTGAGCCAGCTGGCTTCACTGGGTTTTTAAGAAGAATTGCCATTTTTATTTAAAATTAAATATGAGGGATTTGTTTTAATACTGTCATTATGGATTTTAGCTTTTTACTTCTCTGCTCAAATACTATCTTACCTCACCTCCAGTCACATGCCTCATGTTTGACTAGCTGTCTGTGAAAGCGCAACGACAAATCTTAACTCTTCCATCCCACCCCAAGCCCACCCCAGATTTACACTGTAGTCCATGTATGTTCTTGCCTTCTGGGGACACCATAGGCAAAGCTCAGAATGTGAGGATTGGACACTCTACAGTTTATACACTTAGAATCATATATGAATGTGAGTTCTTTATGTGTTCTGACATCTGTAGGTAAGACATTCACTCTCTCACTGAATCATCACTACATGCGGTGAGTGCTATTATCTTCACCGTACACAGGGTGAATCTGAGGTTCAGAGAGTCCAGGTAATTTGTTTAAAGTCACAAAGCTAGGAAGTAGATCAGACAGGATTTTCACCTTGTTGGTTTGGATCTAAATACAGTTCTCTTTTTACTACACTACTTTTATATCCAAGGCAGTAATTCTTTAAACATTTGGGGTTCAAAAGTTCCTTTGATGACATGGAGAAAGTTACCTCTTTCTGGACAAGAAAAGAAAATGAAGCAACATTAACAATTTGTATGCATAGTATTTGTGGGTGCATACATCTCTTGAAATCCAGAAGCACCTGGGTGGCTCAGTCTGTTAAGGGTCTGCCTTTGGCTCAGGTCATGATCCCAGGGACCTGGAATCGAGCCCCCACGCTGGGCTGTCTGCTAAACAGGAGCCTGCTTCTCCCTCTCCCTGCCGCTCCCCCTGCTTATACTACCTGTCAAATAAATAAAGAATTTTTTTTAAAAAAATCCATTCATGGATATTACAGATTTTTAGGAATTAAGAAATCTCCATTTAAGAAATGAATGCAACCAGGGAGCCTGCTTCTCCCTCGGCCACTCTGTCTGCCTGTGCTCACTCTCTCTCTCTCTGACAAATAAATAAATAAAATCTTAAAAAAAAAAGAAATGAATGCAACCATTCAGGAATTTGTTACAATATATACCTTATCTTCAGCCCATAAATTCTTCAACTTCCCTTTATTGTAAATGTCAGGGCCTAAATTACCCTCCCAGTGTTCTTTAAGCATTCCATTAACTGTACAAACCCATAACAAGTGATACTCTAGTCAAGGGAACTTTAGAGTCAGAAACTTTGATGTTAAAAATATTAATAAGGCATGCCTCAGGATGGATTGTTTAGCAAAGGTACTGGTAATATATATTATAGAGAGAAGATCCAGGCTATCCCAGGCAAGAGGAAATGGTATTGGTTTCTGTAGTCTTAGAGGGAAGCCATTTCAACTTGAGCAATGTCCAAGGACAAGTCAAACTGCCTTGATAGATAGTGAGTTTCCCATCACCAGAGGCAAACAAGCAGATGTTTGATATGCAATATTTCTGAAAAGAGAGGCATTAAAATTCATACCTTTTAAGATTTTTTTCCAGCTATTAAATGCAAACTGTATGATTATGTATTTTGTTTTATAAAATCTATATTCTATATATATTTTATATATTTTTATCTTATATACATATTGTATTTTGTAATCACACATTATAGGTATTCAGTAAAATGAGGCTTCTCTGTGGGATCCAGTTTTCCCATCTGTAAAATAATGGCTTTTGGAATAGATGGTCTCCAAGTGTATTTCTAACATTGAACAATTTCATGAGTATATAGGTGAATGAAAGGTGATGGAATGAATCCAGGCCTGGGGAATGAATCTGCAGCTAAATCCTGGTGATACCGGGAGGTAGTTGAATTCTGATCCTGGGTTCTACCTGTAATTTCAGTTCTGGTTTGATGCCGGGATGTCATCCACATTGATCCTTGTTTGTTTTCTTTTCTTACCCTGTCAGTTTCTCCATCTTTTTAATTTCCTCTGCTCTGTTTTAGAATACGCCAAACTAATACACACATACGCAGTGAAGGGAAGTGTGAAGAGAACAGCATCCCAGAAACAACCCCTCTCGACTTGCCAGCATCCGTAAGTACACTGCGTTCGCAATTACTGGGCCAGAGCCAATTGGTTCTGCTTTGTGTCTGCCACTGACCGATGGACATTTCTCTGCCAAGGGCAGTGATCCTAGGTTATATAATCCCAGAACTGGTCACATCTTCATTGTGAAGATAAGTAAGCAATCACTAAAATATGCAGGGATAGTAATAATAGTTCGTATTTTAAGTGTTTACTATTAACTGGGATCATTAATAGATTATTTGTGAGCAATGTCCCTCACATAACACTTTTACAAAGTAGGCTTTATTTCCTGTGATTTACTATAAAGAGAGAAGAAAAGATTAGGAGAGGTCACACAGTGATGGAACTGAATTTCAGCCATTTCTGGGTAACCCCCATGTTCTTGCACTTCACATTGTTTCCCACTTCACATTCAACTGTTTCCCAACATGAAAAGCTGGCCTTGTCATTTAAATCCCTGCAACAGTTTTTTTATTATTATGCTCAGTTAGCCAACATGTAATACATCATTAGTTTTTGATGTAGTGTTCAGGGATTCATTAGTTGTGTGTACCACCCACTGCCCAACACCACACGTGCTCTCCTTAATACCCATCACCCAGTTACTCCACCCTCCAATGCCCCTCCCTTCTGTAACTCTCAGTTTGGTTCCCAGCTTCCAAAGTCATGGTAATATCCTCAAATGCAGTCACCAGGGAGAATAGCAAACTCGATAATGTCTGTCAGAACATCCTTGCAGCCTGCAAAATTGACAGACTTTGTAGAGTTTGCCATTTCCCATTTCCACAGACAAGATGGTATGTAACTTGGGGGGAAATGTAGGAATTTTGTTGTAGGAAATTTAGGAATGTTTGTTACTAGGTAAATATGGGTTTAAATTCTGTTTTTTTATAAAAGTTCCTCATATATGAGACCTTTGGCAAGTCAAAGATCTAAACCAAAGATCTCACCAGGTTATTGAAAATACTCAATAAATACTGACTTTTAAGCATTTGGCACAGTGTCTACAAACCAATGGCATTGATTATTATTATCACTGTTATTATTATGCCAAAGAGACCAAAGTATGAACTTAGACAAAGAGAAGAGTCTGTAGTGTAAACTTAGAGAAAGAGATCCTGGCACAGTGCTTATGTATGTTTAATAATTACAATGGATTATATAGTTTAATAACTTATATTTGATGTTAAAAATATACTTACATTCAATAAAAATGAAATAGTATAATAAATTACATTGATGAAATAAAAATTTATTATTATTCACAACTAGTTTCACTTCCCCTGACACCAAAAGCTCTGGCAATAATGGAATTGGAGACTATTTGGCGAGATTTGGGGCTCCTGAGGAACAGTAGATGAGACCACATTCATAAGAACTACTCAGGGGCGCCTGGGTGGCTCAGTGGGTTAAAGCCTCTGCCTTCAGCTCAGGTCATGATCCCAGGGTCTTGGGATCAAGCCCCACATCGGGCTCTCTGCTCAGCAGGGAGCCTGCTTCCCTTACTCTTTATCTGCCTGCCTCTCTGCCTACTTGTGATCTCTGTCTGTCAAATAAATAAATAAAATCTTAAAAAAAAAAAAGAACTACTCAGTGAATCTTGATATAGGACACTGGAAAAACAAGAGATAGAAACTCAGTGGTTTGGGTTTTCCGTTAGCAGTTGGAAGGTTGAGTAGAGTAGGTGGAGTATTGGGGTGAAGCCAGAATACCTTCATCTTTCCTCCTGTGGGCCTGACAGGCATTGGTGTATTTGAGGTCTTTACACATCCATAAAGAGATGGTATCATCTTTTGTTCTAGTCCCCACATTGTGTTTGCTGTCTTATTACATATAAATTCTTAGTGGTTTGCTCCTTATTTTATTAACAGAATATAGTATCCTTCCCACCTCACAAATATACCTGATTACATGTAACTCAGGACAGTAGGTAAAAATAATCTTTATGTGAATCTTAAAGATCACTTTAGACCACATCTTGCTGTACTCTCATGTAGACAACTTGACAAAAAACTACTTTATGAGAAATTTGCCATAGGATTACTAATAAGGTGTATTTATTCAAATATGGAAGAATCTTGACAGGGCTAAGCGTAAAAGGTTTTGTAAGAGAGTTTCTTTTCCTTTTTCAGTGTTTTCTTTCCACTTGAATTACACAACACATTATTAATGACAGGACTTATTTATGGTGTTAGATGATGGAATAAATCATTAGAACAAAAGGCTCCTGAATATGGGTTCAGTTCCCTCTGTATGATTCAAGGGTGTGATCTTGGATACACTAAGGTGCTACAAGTGGGTCATGGCCCAGTGTTGCTCTGACAGCTATGACGCATGCATGTCCTAGAGATTGAAAGTGATTGCCTGAACTATATAGAAAGATTCTCTGAGAGAGTCTGGAACCTGAAAAATGAATGAAAGGCCAGACAGTCACAGCTCTCCTAGAAAAAGAGACTGAAGATTCTAGAATGCGTACTCATGCTTAGTATCTAAGAAGTATTTTCTACTATACAAGAACTCCCAAGATTTACGTAACTCAGAGTTTTATGTGCTCTTTCTTGTGCACATCCTCACAGTAGGCCTGTGATTAGGCAGGGATTATTATCTTTCCCATTTTATCGTAAATCAGCCTGGGGGAGATACTGCAATTATCAGAGTTATTCAACATTCTGTGTTGCATCTAGTATAGATCTTCTGGCTTCATGGCTTCCGCTCTGCCACCTTCCCTTAGTTGTCAGGAAATTCTGAAAACCAGGGGCTCTAGAAAAGGGATTATATATCTCAATTAAATAAAAATTAGCTACCGTGAAAGGACATTTCTCTGTTAAGGAAAATACCAATACTATTTTGTGAGATGAATAAATGACTATTCTCAGTTCCATGGTAAAGCTTTTCAAGATATCACAAGACCATAGATTGCCAACCTCAAACCAAAGGAAATCTCCTGGGGTGGATGTGAGAACTATAATGGAGGTCTGGGTTTGGAATGATAGTGCTACTGGCTGACACTGCATGGTTATATGGGAAAAAAAACTTCCTGAGTCCCTTGCTTTCTTTTGAAAAAATGTTTAGGTGTTGATCTGATATTTTAAATGTCCATTTCAAGAGCATATGAATATTGGATGAGTCAGGCAAGGAAGTTAGCTGATGAAATTCTTATGGCCTTTAACAGCTTATAATAGTAAAGCATTAGTGTTCGAGGAATTGGATTTAAGTTCTGACCCAGTGTGAGACCTTGGCAAGTCACTAACCTTCTCTGGAGTTCTGTTCCCTCCTCTGTGAAATGATGTTACTGACACCTACCTCTTTTCATTGCCAGGGTCTGGTCACACATGATCACACATACTGAGGGTCACGGATGACCAAGGGCAGAGTTAGTATTTATATCTACTGCTGCAGGTAGTGTGTACTAGGTGCTTGGTACTCATTGAACCAATTGAATAAAATGTGAAAGTGATCATAAATGGTGAGTTCTTGGCAGACTGCAAGGCTGTATGGGTTTTTTTGTCTTACAGTACACCTTAAATGTATAACCCACATTTCTATAATATCTCTTAGTTTCTAGCACCTAACCTATTCATCTTCTCTTCCAGGACAAATGATGGAAGAATTGGTGAAAGCCATGAGGGAAAATATATGCCCCAATTCTGAATCACCTAACCCTCACCATCTGTACAGAGAAAGAATTCTTCAGAGCTTATCTTATTTACTACAGAAAACCATACAGAGCTATTGGGGGAATGGACTCACTGACCTTCAGTCTTTCCCATCTCTTTCCTCCTAGATTCTGTGATCTGAGGGCACAGAGACACCTCCATCTGTCTGTGTTTAAAAACTTCCTGATCACAATGCTGTCTGTTCAAATACTTGTTCAATAAAAGTAAACCCAGCAGAACACCCTTTCCTGGGATTCCTCATCACTGCCTGGATAATAGGAACATCTTGTTTGTTTGTGTGTGTGTGTGTGTGTGTGTGTTTTTACAGAAGCTGAAACTCTACCGCTTGGCTTGTTAAGCTATTGGTGGACACAGAATGCTCACTTTTTTTCAGATTCAAATTGCTGTCGTAGTTGGGAAGACATGTCTAGAAGAGAGGTAGGGAGCTATGAGGTCCCTAGCTTTCAAGAGCTGTATAAGACCAAACCAGCTATGAATAACCTTGGTACCTGTCACCTTACCAGCTCTTCTCCTTTCCTTCTGTACTTCCACAGAGCGTAACTACCACTGTTACCCAGATAGCATCCAAAGTCACAAACCAGTAGTTTCTCATATTCAGTCATGTTGCCTCTCGACTGTTTCCTCTCAGGGCCTTGGACCCATGGTCTGGGGCAAGACTAAGGAAATGAGAACTACTGGAGTGTCACATGTCTCTAGAACAGCACTGTCCATTAGAAATAGAATTCAAATCACATGTATTATCCAATTTTTCTAGTAGATACAAAAGAAATGGGTAAAATTGACTTTAATGATATATTTATGTAGCCTAATATGTCAAAACTATCATCATTTCAAAATATAACCAATATAAACTTTCATTTTAACCAGGTCTTTGATATTAGTATATGTATTTTGTATTTCCAGCATATCTGTTTGGACCAACCGCATTTCAAATGCTTAATAGCTACATATAACTAGAGGCCACTAAACCAGACAGTGAGCTCATGCACCTGAGAAATCAACCAGGGAATGCAGGCAGTAGGTGAGAGTGAGATGGAACAGCTTATAAGCTCCTGCCTCAGTGCTGAAACTTTGTCATGCTCCCCGTCATGATACTGGTGTCCTGTGACCGTACCGTATCTAGTTAATGTTGTTCTCTTACAGATACTGGGCTGGACCTGAATACATCCTAGAGGGAGAAAGCTATGCAGAATCCATCATGGTTGAACTTGTTCTCAGCTATAAAGGAACTGTGCACAGAATGGCAGGTCTACTTGGATTTGGGAGTTAATCTTGTATTTTTCACCTCTGCCCTTTTCTTTTAGATAAGTAGTCCCTAGGGCAATTATAGTAGGATTTTGTGATCTTTGTCCTTTGTAACTGTGTGAGAAATCAATTCCACGCTAGTTTTTTTTTTTTCTGTGTTGTCATTAAGAAAACAGAAAAAAGAAGAAGGCTTTAAAAAAAAAAAGTGAGAAAATTATGTTGCTCTTTTCTTTGGCAATTCCAGGATGTAAGGGAAGGATTTAGGGAGTCTGTAACATGGAATTATGGCTCTCCTTCCTGTGTAGTTTAGGAAATCCAGAAACTCTGAATGACTAGGGTGTCCATGGCTAAGACATGTAATTCTTTGAGAAGTAGTTGAATTTTGTTATGTCATTTTGAACATTTTATTGAGCTATAAACAATAAACCCTTTACCTTCTTTCATTAGTACTTTTTATGATGACTATGATTATTAGGTAATGTGCACAGAAGACTATTATCACACGCTTAAGACTTAACCAGTCCTTTAAGGAATATGTGGTCCATATATTCAATGGAATATTACTCAGCCATCAGAAACAATGAATACCCAACATTTGCATCAACATGGATGGGACTGGAGGAGATTATGCTGAGTGAAATAAGTCAAACAGAGAAAGTCAATTATCATATAGTTTCACTTATTTGTGGAACGTAAGAAATAGCATGGAGGACACTAGGAGAAAGACGGGAAAATTGAAGGGGGAGGGAATCAGAGGGGGAGATGAACCATGAGAGACTATGGACTTTGAGAAACAAACTGAGGGTTTTAGAGGGGAGGGGGGTGGGAGGTTGGGTGAGCCCAGTGATGGGTATTAAGGAGGGTATGTATTGAATGGAGCACTGGGTGTTATACACAAGGAATCATAGAACACTACATCAAAAACTAATGATGTACTGTATGGTGACTAACATAACATAATAATTTT